>NC_044274.1:5659489-6259489 GCF_003957555.1 Calypte anna
CAGTCCTTGGTGCAGTACTGATCGTGCTCTTCATTCTCCGGTGGTGGCTGAAGAAGAGGACCTCTGGGCCAGATGCCACCAGGAATGCGCAATTCCAATGAAGAAAGTGGAAATTAGTCATGTTGCTCTTCTTTATCTGGTGGTGGCTGGAGAAGATGACGCAGGGGGAACAGAGCTTGCAGCTCGGAACCCAGGAGCAGAGCACGTGGGGGGCATTGCTCTTTGCAGTCTTGCAGTACTGCCAGTTTTCTCCCTCCTCCTGCAGGCCATGCCAGCCATAGAGCTCTTTGCCCTGGTTGTGCTGAGCCTCATCCAGTGCCCACAGATGGTGGGTGATGGCTTTACTGAGGAGACACGTGTGCACATGCAGCAGCGCGAGGAGATGCTCAGGTGGCACATGACTCAGCTGCTGAAAAAGGTGGAGGAGCTGGAGAAGAAGACGCAGGGGGAACAGAGCTCGCAGCTTGGGACCCAGGAGAAGAACACGTTGGGGGAACTACTCTTTGCAGTCTTGCAGTACCGCCGCTTCTCAGTCCTTGGTGCAGTACTGATCGTGCTCTTCATTCTCTGGTGGTGGCTGAAGAAAAGGACCTCTGGGCCAGATGCCACCAGGAATGCGCAACTCCAACGAAGAAAGTGGAAATTAGTCATCTTGCTCTTCTTTATCTGGTGGTGGCTGGAGAAGATGACGCAGGGGGTAAATAGCTTTTAGCTCGGGACCCAGGAGCAGAGCATGTGGGGGGCACTGCTCTTTGCAGTTTTGCAGTACTGCCGGTCATCAGTCCTTGGTGCAGTACTGATCGTGCTCTTCATTCTCCTGTGGTGGCTGAAGAAGAGGACCTCTGGGCCAGATGCCACCAGGAATGCGCAATTCCAACGAAGAAAGTGGAAATTAGTCATCTTGCTGTTCTTTATCTGGTGGTGGCTGGAGAAGAAGACGCAGGGGGAACAGAGATTGCAGCTCGGGACCCAGGAGCAGAGCACGTGGGGGGCATTGCTCTTCGCAGTCTTGCAGTACTGCCAGTTTTCTCCCTCCTCCTGAAGGCCATGCCAGCCATAGAGCTCTTTGCCCTGGTTGTGCTGAGCCTCATCCAGTGCCCACAGATGGTGGGTGATGGCTTTACTGAGGAGACACGTGTGCGCATGCAGCAGCGCGAGGAGATGCTCAGGTGGCACATGACTCGGCTGCTGAAGGAGGTGGAGGAGCTGGAGAAGAAGACGCAGGGGGAACAGAGCTCGCAGCTTGGGACCCAGGAGAAGAACACGTGGGGGGCACTGCTCTTTGCAGTCTTGCAGTACCGCCGGTTCTCAGTCCTTGGTGCAGTACTGATCGTGCTCTTCATTCTCCGGTGGTGGCTGAAGAAGAGGACCTCTGGGCCAGATGCCACCAGGAATGTACGATTCCAACGAAGAAAGTGGAAATTAGTCATCTTGCTCTTCTTTATCTGGTGGTGGCTGGAGAAGATGACGCAGGGGGAACAGAGCTCGCAGCTCGGGACCCAGGAGCAGAGTACGTGGGGGGCACTGCTCTTTGCAGTCTTGCAGTACTGCCGGTTCTCTCCCTCCTCCTGCACGCCATGGCAGCCATACAGCTCTTTGCCCTGGTTGTGCTGAGCCTCATCCAGCGCCCACAGATGGTGGGTGATGGCTTTAATGAGGAGACACTTGTGCACATGCAGCAGCGCGAGGAGATGTTTAGGTGGCACATGACTCAGCTGCTGAAAGAGGTGGAGGAGCTGGAGAAGAAGACGCAGGGGGAACACAGCTCGCAGCTCGGGACCCAGGAGCAGAACACGTGGGGGGCAAGACTGCTCTTTGCAGTCTTGCAGTACTGCCGGTTCTCAGTCCTTGGTGCAGTACTGATCGTGCTCTTCATTCTCCGGTGGTGGCTGAAGAAAAGGACCTCTGGGCCAGATGCCACCAGGAATGCGCAACTCCAACGAAGAAAGTGGAAATTAGTCATCTTGCTGTTCTTTATCTGGTGGTGGCTGAAGAAGAGGACCGCAAGGCTACTTAACGCAAGGAGAGAGGGGCCACAACGACCCCGTGCAAGGCGATAAAGCTGGGCAAGAGCGGCTGGAAGGCCCCTGAAGGTGTCACCCAGCTGGGTGACAGACAGGGCCTGGCACGGGAGAGGAGTGGCTGTACTGGGGACAGATGGGGGACCTGTGACCAGCTGGAGGGCCCCACCCCATTCCATCGTTTTCCTCCACTAACCCACCACCATCTTGCACTGGGCCCCGTCCAGGTTTGGAATGCCACCTTTAACAAGAAATGCCCCAGACAGTGGGAATCCTGGGGGAGACTTTCTCTCTTCTGTTCCCTTTCTTCCCCACTGTCTTACTCTTTTTTTTTTTTTTTTCTTTCCTTGTATCTTCTCCTTTTCCTCTGTCTTTTGCCTGGCAACCTACTTGTTACTTTTATAGGCTTCTATCACTTTGCTTGTGATAGAAGAAAATTTTCAAATAAACGTTTGGGTTTGCACCTGACCCTTGCTGGCTGGACTTTCTTCTGGCAGAAATAAAACCAAAACAATAATTTAATGTTACTTTGAACCAAAACACTATTTCCTGCTGAAATAGTACAGTAGAGGCTGTACAAGTGTCTCCGGTAAACCCAACTGCTCTCATTGACAGCTCCCACAAACTCTGCTTACGGGGGGGGGGTGTGATCAGCAGTTCATAGGAGGTGGTTCTCCCCTCTATTCCACTGGACCCCACCCAGAATGCTGCTTCCAGTTTTAGAAGCCCCCAACACAAGGGGGGCTCTTGGAGTGAGGCCAGAGGGGGGACAGAGGGCTGTGTCCCCCCCTGTCAGCAGAGGGCTGGAGCACCTCTCCTGTGAAGACAGGAAGAAAGGGGTTGGTTTTTTCAGTTGGGAGAAAAGGAGGCTCTGGGGAGATGTCAGAGTATCCTTGCAGTACCTGAAAGGGGGGCCGATAAGAAAGGGGGAACAGGAAGTTTTAGAAGGGCCTGTAGGAGGCAAGAGAAGGTGCAATGGCTTTAAATAGAAGACGGGAGGTTTAGGTTAGATATTAGGAAGAGATTTGTAGCTCTGAGGGTACTGAGTCACAGGCTCAGGTTCCCCAAGGAGGCTGTGGATGCTCCCTCCCTGGAAGAGTTTGACGCCACGTTGGAAATAGGAGCTTGGAGCAACCTGGTCTGGTGGGAGGTGTCCCTGCCCATGCAAGGGGGTTGGAACTGGGTGATCTTGAAGGCCCCTTCCAACCAAAACCCTTCTACAATTTCATGGATCTCTGAGCAAGGATAACAATTCACAGAGTCACAGAACAGCATATTGGAAGGAACCTCAAGGATCATTCCTTCAGAGCTTTCTAGGCCAAAGCATGCTCCCAGGAGATGGCCCAGCAGCCTGCCCAGCCGAATCCTGAAAGCGTCCAGCGCTGGCGAATGCAGCTCTGCCCGGGGAGATTCCGAGGCGGCACATGTGCGGGACACTGGCAGTCCCCGAGGGCCGCGGCTCCGGGCACACGGCGCTTTTCCTCCGGCACAGAAGCGCTGGAGCAGCGCAGAGAACCCGGGGCCCGGCAGCTCTGGCGGGAGCCGCTGAGGAGACCGGCCGGTTGCCATGGCAACTCCCGCTCACAGCTACGGGACCGGCCCCGAGCGCTGCTCGCTCTCCCTTTGCGCCTCCCTTAGAAGCTCGAGTTTCAAAGTTTCTTCTGGGGGGAATCTTCAAGCTTAGCAAAAACTCCTTTTCCCTCATAAACACACTGTCTGTTTCTTCAGCAGTTTTCGGGGGGTCATCGCCTTCTATCTCCTCCGGTAGCTCCTTTTCCCCAGAGAGGACAGAGAGCAGGGTGACTGTCAAACCTTTGGCCCAAGAGGCCCATGACGCACAGCATCTCGCTCCACTCCTCCCTCTGACTGCACTGACCATCTTCCTGTGATTCCCTGGTGGTTATAGCAGAGCCCAGAGCATCAGCTCTTTTTCAGTGACACTGCCTGCTTTTGTGGCAGATGAGCAGTCAGCAGCCTGTGCCCTCGGCTCTGCTCACAGCCATGCACAGACACAGCGTTTGGTCAGACAGGACATTTCTTGGTAACTCTGCAGAGAGTAAAGCTGCCAGCAGGAGGGAGGGAGGCCGGATGCTGTCCGAGGTCTGTGGGCAGTAACACACACGGGCCTCTGCCTGCTGAGATCTCCAGCGTCAAAGTGGTCCTGGGTCAGGTCAGCCGATTTTCATCTG
This sequence comes from Calypte anna, assembly GCF_003957555.1. Classification (NCBI taxonomy): domain Eukaryota; kingdom Metazoa; phylum Chordata; class Aves; order Apodiformes; family Trochilidae; genus Calypte; species Calypte anna. Next base: position 5,663,700 of record NC_044274.1, read on the forward strand.
GTGAGGGGGCTTCTGGGGGTCCTCTGTCAGCTTTGTAAAGGGAGCCCCTGGGAGCCCCGTGCTGCCGGCTGGGTGTGTCCTTTGGGGGTGTCGGGGCTGTTGTTCCTGGTGACAGCGGTGAGCGGGTGGGTGCTGGGTGCTGGGCGTGGCTGTGAGGTCACAATGAGGGGAAGCAATAAAAGGTGCCAGCGGGCAGCTCTGCCCCAGTTCAGCTTCGACCAGCGGTGAGTGCGCAGACAGGGGGAGGCTGGGCTGGGTGAGAGCCGGGGCAGAAGGGCGGCCCCGGGAGGTGGGTTCTCGGCCTGCAGTCACTGGCGGGAGCACCTCGGGCACGGCAAGGTGCTGCCACCACCGGGGCTGGACACAGGTCTTGCTGCCTGCCAGTTGCCTCGGCCCCTCACGTACGTGCCCACAGCTCCCTGCACCTCCCAGACCCCATCATCCCCACCAACACAGCTCCCTTCCTGCCAGCCCCACTGAAGCCCTTCTCTCCCTACTCCTGCAGGCCATGGGAATCATACAGTTCCTTGCCACGGTTGTGCTGAGCCTCATCCAGCGGCTGCAGATGGTGGGTGATGGCGTGGATGAGGAGACACGTGTGCGCATGACGAAGCGAGAGGAGATGCTGAGGTGGCATATGACTCGGCTTCTGAAGGAGGTGGAGGAGCTGGAGAAGAAGCAACAAGGGGAATGCAGCCCGCAGCTCGGGACCCGGGAACAGACCCTGTGGGAGGCACCGCTCTTTGGAGTCCTGCAGCACTGGCAGTTCTCAGCCCTTGCTGCAGTAGTGATCATGCTCTTCATTCTCTTGTGGTGTCTGAAGAAGAGGACCTGTAGACCATATGCCACAAGCAAAACGGCTTCTTCCATTGACACGGCAGATCATGAGGAAGGAGAAGAGTCAGCCCGCCTTCTATCAGATCTGCCAGGGTCCTTTCCGATGGCTGAAGAGCTGGTTGATGATGTTCTCTCCATCTGCCGAAAGCTCTCCAGGAACAATTTCATGCCACGCATGGGGACAGCATTCAGGACTGGAACCGAAACAGAAAATTGGGGCCCCCCTGAAACTGATGCTCTCCACTGCTTTATGGTGCCCATTGAGCCCCCTCATGGGCACTCCTTCCTTATAGAGCTGGGCACAGAAGAGGAGACACGGGTGCAGATCTACAGGTTGCGGGTGGAGCTGGAGTGCACCTGCCCACAGGAGCAGCTGGTGGAGGACCGGCTGTGCCATCTTCACCACCCTGATGAGGAGCTGAGGACTCCCAGCCTCCGTGACACTCTCTGTAGAGGCCCCTACCTCAGCTTTGAGGAAATTGCCAATCGGTTCCAGGTACTGGTTGCAGCAGCCTGCGTGCTTTTGTCTGAGTGGAGGCACTGTGGGATAACGGTGCAGCCCTACAGGCGCTCCTGCAGGCTCCAACTGACAACCCCTACCAGTGGCTCACTCCTTATTGAAATGATGCTTGGGGTGCAGCAAGGTGACTCGGACAGCTTCTTCAGCATCAAGTAGGCAGAAGCCAGTGTGTGTTATAGCTGGAGTCCTGGGGGTGAATTTCTCTCTTATTCTTTCCTTTCTTCCCCACTTTCTCACTCTTTTCTCACCCATTCCTTTTTTTTTTTTTTTTTTCCCTTGTATTATCTCCTTTTCCTCTCTCTTTTTTCTGGAAACATATTTGTTACTTTCATGGGCTTCTATCACTTTGCTGGTGATAGAAGCATATTGTCAAATAAAAGTTTGGGCTTGCACCTGACCCTTGCTGGCTGGACTTTCTTCTGGCAGAAGAAAAACCAAAAAAATAATTTAATGTTACTTTGAACCACAACACTATTTCCTGCTGAAAGCTTTACTCACTGCAAAGCTACCAATAAATGGCCATTTTGACCAAACCCTGCATCTGTGTGGGGCTGACGGCTCAGCTGTCACAAATTTAGGGAGCATTTTAGAAAGAGCTGATGCAGTGGGCTCTGCTTTCAATGATTCCTTCACTGAGGCTCCACTGCCGCTCCCTGCTCCTGTGCTGGGGCAATCAGAATAATTTCTCACCTTCCACAGCATTGCAGAACATCACAAGTTTAGTTCAGGGGACGGAGTGGAAGATTCCAGAGCAGAGGATGCAGGAGCAGTGGGCTGATGCTGGCATCCTGCTCTTTCTCTTTTGACTTATCTGGTGGCTCTGGAAAAGGAGCCACAAGGCAGGCAGCAGTGGTGAAGAAGGGAGCTTTGTCAGAATGAGACAGAAGGAGGAGCAAGAAGAAGCTCCTAGGAAGAATGACAGAGTCATAGAATCATAGTTCTATGATTCCGCTTCTTCTCCAGACTAAAGAACCCCAGCTCCCTCAGCCCATGCTCACAGGACTAGGGTTGGAGTCCCTTCACAGCCTCCTTGCTCTTCTCTGGACGTGCTCCAGCACCTCAATCTCCTTCCTGAACTGAGGGCCCGGAACAGGACACAGGACTCAAACTGTGGCCTCACCAGGGCTGAGCACAGGGGAAGAATCTCTGTCCTCTCTGGTGAAAAGGAGCTACCGGAGAAGCTAGAAGGCAATGACCCCCCGAAAACTGGTGAAGAAACAGACAGTGTGTTTATGAGGGAAAAGGAGGTTTTGCTAAGCTTGAAGAATCCCAACAGAAGAAACTTTGAAACTCTAGCTCCCGCCAGAGCTGCCGGGCCCCGGGTTCTCTGCGCTGCTCCAGCGCTTCTGTGCCGGAGGAAAAGCGCCGTGTGCCCGGAGCCGCGGCCCTCGGGGACTGCCAGTGTCCCGCACATGTGCCGCCTCGGAATCTCCCCGGGCAGAGCTGCATTCGCCAGCGCTGGACGCTTTCAGGATTCGGCTGGGCAGGCTGCTGGGCCATCTCCTGGGAGCATGCTTTGGCCTAGAAAGCTCTGAAGGAATGATCCTTGAGGTTCCTTCCAATATGCTGTTCTGTGACTCTGTGAATTGTTATCCTTGCTCAGAGATCCATGGAATTGTAGAAGGGTTTTGGTTGGAAGGGGCCTTCAAGATCACCCAGTTCCAACCCCCTTGCATGGGCAGGGACACCTCCCACCAGACCAGGTTGCTCCAAGCTCCTATTTCCAACGTGGCGTCAAACTCTTCCAGGGAGGGAGCATCCACAGCCTCCTTGGGGAACCTGTGCCTCTGACTCAGTACGCACAGAGCTAAAAATCAACTCCTAATATCCCTAAACCTCCCATCTTCCGGTTTTAAACTATTGCTGCTTCTCTTATCACTACATGCTCTATTAAAAGGCACTCCCCAGCTTTCACGTAGGCCCATTCAAGTTCTCGAAGCCTGATATAGTCGCCTCTGAGCCTTATCCAGGTTGCAATCACCAGCTCTATCAGGCTGTAGAAGTCTTTGTAAAAGGCATGGTCCAGCCTTCTGATCATGGGCCTCCTCTGGACTCACTCTAACAGCTCCTTATTCTTGTGTTTTTATCTCCAGGAATGGATATAACACTGCAGGGTGCATCTCACCTTAGCAGAGTATAGAGGGAGGATGTCCTTCCTTGACTTGCCTTTTACTCTGCTCTTGATGCAGCCTGGGATATGGTTGTGTTTCTGTGCTGCAAGGGCATCTTGCTGGGTCATGTCCAGCCTTCGATCCATCTGAACCCCCTGTCTAGGATGCTCTAATTCTTTTCATTTTCTGTGATAATGGAATTAACACTAATAGATCAATTAATCTTCATGGTTCTTTGTATTGAGTTTGCTCTTTGTTTTGTTTGATTTGTTTGATTTGTTTGTTTGTTTTTATGTTATTCATCTCTTAGAGAATTCAAAAGAAGTCAACTACTGAGATAATGAAGAAATTTTAAAAGAACTGTGATTTACTAGAACATGATAATTACTTCTAGTATCCCTTTCAAGCCCAGGAAACTACCTGTCTCATTAAACTAGCCCTTTTCCTGCTCTAATGATGGGGAAATGTGCCTTGTTCTCTTTCTCTTCCTTGTTTTCTCATCCATTGCTGGCAGAAATCATGAAATCATTGAAATGATAGCAGTAGCAGAATAATACTTGCACATAATTCAAAATTAATGTTCATACCCCTTTAGTATAATTAGTTACTTATCATTTTACTACAGCAATAACTATAGGTTTTCTACCCAAATATGCCAAACATTAAAAAAAGAAAGTGAATGGAGCTCTCATGGAAGGAAATGTAAGAATTGTTCTTCCTTTCCATTAGGACTATATATTTTTAGAATTTTCAAGTGATCTTTCTGTATTGAAAATAAGATCGATATTTGCTTTGTGTACAAAAGCCTTTAGGGATGTGTGCAATTTAGAATTATGCACAAGAAAAGTTTTACAGGCTAAAAAAAGGAACCTGACAGAGGAAAGAAAAACTTATCAGAAAATTACTTACAAGTCCTTGACCACTTTCCCACTAAAAACTGCTGTTAAATATCTTTTGATACCAGGCTGTTTAGAAAAAGGCTTACTACGTATTGCTTTCTCTCAGATGAGCTTGGAAACGCATCTTAAACTTTTTTAGTATTTCTAATTACAATCTTAGCAGTTAGTCAAGAACATTTTCTGACCACTGCTTCACCATTCTTTCTAGTCAGGAGCAGTCGATGAGCTGTGATTCCTTTAAATTAATACCAGATATTTCTAGATTTCTGCTCATCTAGTAATAAAGAACCTTACATTTAAACCATCAACTACATTTGAAAGATTTTAGAAAACCATTAATTCAGAGATTTGTAATAATGTGAGACCAGATAGGTCTAGGGATGTGTATTTTCTGGACACTTCAGAATTACTTTTCCAGATGCCTTTGTGTGTAAAAGATCTGAATTCTTCTACGTTGCTGTGGTGCTTTTTTTTTTTTTTTTTTTTCCTTGTAATAGATTCAATTCTTTCTTGGTAGATTACATATTGGAAGTGATAATGTCTCTCTGAGATACATTTGCATATCAGTATAAGCTGACAAACACTGCTCTGTTAGCTGTCAGTTTTGGTCCATTAGCCATGTTATGTCTCATCTGTTGTAGGTAGATTAATTCTTCATACATTATTGAAAAGTTAATATTTTATTGCTGTACAAAAAAAGAAAAAATTAGAAGATTTTTCTCCTGTCCCAACATGCATTCTAAGCACATATTTTTTTCTTTTTTAAAATATTTTTTCATGGGCTGGATTTAGAAGTTTGCTGTGGGAAAACTGATAAAAGATATATTAGAAAAACTGCTCTTTGGGGAGAGCATGTGTCTAAACACATTTTAAGATACAAAATTTTAACAAAAAATGTTTTCGTAATTAACATTTTGCACCACGAAAGTGAAGAACTGAAATAACTAAGCATTGTGATGAATGCTCCAGACCTTCTCTCATCTTTTTAGAAGCCAACTTCCTTTCAGAATACAAAGAAGGATTTTGATAACCATGATGACTGGAACACAACCTTATTCTCATTATATTGACCATAGATTCTCCTGTGACTGTGATTTAATTTGTCACCCATTTCCTTTTTCATATGAAATATAGTGCAAAGGCTTATAGATATGATATATTAAATAAAAATCTCCTGACATATGTATATCATTAGATTAAAATGTGGCACTTTGGCATTGGTAAATCATCTTAGTTCTAATGTACATGCAGATCACTCATTCATGGAGAGTCTGCTTGATGACCATAGCCATTATTCTTTATATTTATCAGCCCATAACTCACAATGTTTATAGTGTCAGATCTTTCAGTCTGAGCTATGAGTCCTATAGTTCCAACACTTGTGAAGCACTGAATGACTTGCTGAAGTAGTTATGGTACAGTTTAAATATTTAGGTCAAATATCTTTATTTAAGCATAGCCTGACATTTTTTCCAACTTTTCAACTGACCCCAACTGTCTTCCAAAACAGGCATTGACTGTCTTCAACCTGCCAAGGCTGTGCACTCTATTATATTTAGTGTAAAAGTAACATCACTTCACTACATTTTGAAAGTGAGACTACCTGAATTATCAACTAAATTAGGATTAATTCAAAATCTCATGAGAGCTCCACCTTCCTAAGAAGCATATGTCTAAATTCCCCCCCTCTGATTAACTACATTTTGTCCAACAAAATGTCTGGTATGCTAGGAAGTCAAGTGTAACTGGCCACGTAATTAGAGACTGCAGAGGAGGATACAGACATTTCAAAGCAAGAAAAAGGACAATTTCAATTATATATAAACAAAAAACTGGTTGCCGTGAGGGTGATTAAATATTCCAGAAAGGACTCAGAGAGCTTGTGCAACATCTGTCCTTGAAGATGTTCAAAACTTCATCAGACAAAACCCCAAACAGTCCTCTGTAATTGGACCATTTCTGGGCAGCAGACTGGACCAGTTAACCTCTGGAGGATCTTTGAGCCTGCAGGATTGTGTGATGCTGTAGGAGGTTCCTGTGTCAGTGACTGTAAGATGCTGAGAGGCCATGCCAGAAAAATAATTACTCCAGAACTGTCATGTTCATACACTTGCTAACAATGATTTTCCTAAAGGAAGCTTGTTTTGGCTTAAAACTTCACATCTTTACACATACGTCTTTTATTACCTTTGATCTAGCACAATTCATGTTTTCTCCCCACACATGCCTGTGTTTTTTTCCTTTACATTTCATTTCTACAGAGTATACAACCTGACATACATTTAAAGGAAAGATATTCAAGAACAAGCAGTTAGAATTTAAATTTAAAGCCAGGTTGCACACAATTGAACAAGATGATTAAACCATTTTGTGTCAAAACCAAGGAAGCACAGTGACTTTAATTACTTTAATTCTGAGGTATTTCTCTGAGCTTCTGTCTTACTATGTCTAAGTAGGTTTAAATCTGTGACATATAATACCAATTTTTTAAGAACCTCCATTTTTTTTTTTTTGTACTAGAGGAATAAAAAGAGATGCACTCTAAAAGCTTGAGGAACTTCAACATCATCCTTGACTTAACAGAGGAACTTTCTTTTTCTCATTTGTTTATCTGGAGTCTTTCGATAACAGTCAATGCAGTTACAGCTATGGGAAAAAAATGTCAATATATATTCAATAAAAATTGCTTTAGTCCGTTATGTTTCCAGAGAAAGCAGTTACATGCTGGACTGCAGGGAGCAGGAGGCAAGGAATAGTGGATATTGTAGCAGATGACAGCACTTCTACTTGATAGCCACGTGAATAAGAACATTAGCAAGGAACACAGGATATGCATGTTAAAATCTCCCACCTTGCCAAGAATAAAATCCAAAGATTGAGAAAAATGCCTTTGATACCTGGCTATTCCTATGCCTCTTAGACCATTACAAAGAGATACAGAAAAATCATTGGATAAGAAGAAAGACTTGGGAGGTACCTGCTTCTAATTCCATGAACACAGCCACATTCCAAGATACATTAATTTTAAGTTGTGGTCCCAAATGTATGCTTTTTATCTCCTAATACTAATAAAATCTATAAGTAATAAGTAGAAGACAAAACAAAACTCAAAGTTCTGAGTTATACAAAAGAACTGATTAAATAATCTGGATTCCGTTTTTTTTTTTTTTTTGGTCTACATTTTTCTAGCATGCAACTGGAAGTGAGAATTCATCACCATTCTCCAGCTAGAAGCAATGTGAGATTTTTAAGGATTTTGGTTTATCCTCCTGCTATGCACTGAAGTTTTGCAGTATGTTGTTATTTACTGTATTGTTGCATCTTTTCCCCAGTTGCACTTGTAGTCATAATTCTACCTTTCCCTACATTTTTATTGGATATCAGCAGATATCATTGAAAATGACAGGAGATTAAGGAAAAGTAGTGTTGTATTCCATCACTACTTAGGGAAAACATGAATTGATTTCAGTTTCCTTGTTTCCTCCAGATGCTTTACTAATGAGAAAGACTATTATCAGAAGCCATTGTTTTTTTAATAAATGTCTCGAGGTTTTGCAGCTAATTGTTACAGAGGCACAGGTGTTCACTATGGTATCTAAGGGTGAAATATTATATTATATATACCCTCGGCCTAAGGGTGAAATATTATAGGCTATGTTCTTAACAGTGCCAAAATTTCTATTACCATCAGTGGGTATCAGGAATCTGAACACCTTTGTAGCTTGATTGTACTTTGACCACGCAAGGTATTAACTCCTGACAAGAGACTAAAGAGGACTGAGTAAACTTGCAAGTACTCCTCATTCTAACACTAAACTAGTCCTTTGCCATCATCTCTACCACTCTCCCCACTGAAGTGCCCACAACTAACTTTGTGCACAGATGTAGTGAGGTTTTTTTTTTTTAATTAGTGAATGTTAACCTTTTAAGCAAAAGAAATTATTATGGGCCACTAAGCAAGTGTTTTAGCCAGAAGAGCAGCACATTGCAAAAAGGGATATCACAGAATCACAGAAAATTAGGGGTGGGGTTGGAAGGGACCCTGAAAAATTATTGTGTCCAACCCCCCTGCCAGAGCAGGGTCACCTACAGGAGGCCACGTAGGAACACATCCAGGTGGGTTTTGGATGTCCCTCTGCAGGAGACTACACAACCTCCCTGGGCAGCTTGTGCCAGTGCTCTGTCACTCTCACAGTCAAACATTTTTCCTCATGTTTATATGGAACCTCCTATGCTCAACTTTATATCTGTTGCCTCATGTCCTATCATTGGCCATAACTGAGAACAGCCTGGCACCATACTCCTGGCTCTTTCCCTTTACGTGTTTATAAACATTTATGATGTCACCCCTGAGTGACAGACAGCAGTTCAAGGATATGCTTTTCATCTGGTAGGTGGCTGGAACCGTGAATTTCCACCACACCCACAATGCAATGTGTCCCTTTGTGTGGTTTTCCCAGAAAATTTCACTGATCCATGGGTAAGGTGACCTTTTCTCAGGGTTTGAGGCCACAGTGGTAGTGCAGAGACTTAATGGATAACAAAACACTTTAGTTACATATAAGTGGGTTTTTTATAAGCTAATTTTATTATCTGCAGGACTGGTGACACAGTCCAGAAGCCTGGTGGGTCATCACAGCAAATCGAGCTCTGCAGTTTGTCATCTGGGTGCAGTTTCCTGGGGTCTTTCTTCAGCTTCTCTCGAGACTCCTGAGTCTCCCCTGGGATTCTCCTGTACTCTCCCCCATGTATCCCAGAGTCTTTTTTCAGTTCTTCATGTCTACCCACAAGTGACTCTGGACACCATAAGTCACAGGACTGGGTAAAGTGTATCTGATTTCCTCTTTCTTTTGCTCAAATCTGTAACTAGCTAACAATTACCTATCACCATCACTGATGTTCATGATCTGCACCTCTGGAATACTTGCCACAGTTTGTGACTCTCATGATGACTAATAGGTTGTTTATGCACAAGGTATTTCTATGTTCTTACAAGAAAACTGCTCCCAAAAGTGTGTTGCTGTGATTTTGTTCCTCTCTTTTCTGCAAAATTGAACCCTTGTAATGATGAAAAGATACATTATCTGCCATCAATATTTTTATTTTGGTTCGCTGTTTCCCCAGTATATAGCTAAATCATCTTAATTCCTGACCCACAACATATCCAATCTACAGCCTTAATGATAATTCTGTGACTGCTTCTGAGGCACAGACACAAGAAGTTCTTTCAGGACTTCGTTACCTGTGCTTCTACCTGACACTGTGTTTTGATTTATGGTCTCACAGAAATATACTGAAATACAGAAGAGGTTGTCTGCTAGAAATCTGAGCATCTGCCATGCCAGAGGCTGATTGTGCCCGCAGGTATAGCATGGAAAGTCGGATTTTGCTGAAAACTAATAGTGATAAGTCACTGCAAGATAAGGAATGAACACGACTGTCCATACTGTCCTGAATCGTACCATTTACATTTAAAAGAACACGAAATCACAACACCTACAGTAACCACATGTCATAGGACTGAGAAGGAGTTTGTCATTAAAATGACCTTTGCACTCATGTTCTTTCCAAGAAAAAACATTTCCTGAGTACATTTTGTGTGGCCCTTCTCACTCTGTGCATAGTAGTAAGGCTCTAAATACAGCTTTGCATCAACACCTTTGCAATTTAAGACCATTTGTGAAGATGCAGTTGATTTCCCCCTGTTCCCTGAGAACAAAAGGCACCCAACTACATGGTAACACCCTGTCTGATGCAGATCAGTTAACAAACTGCCAGATAATTCTCTAATTCAGCTGCTTTTAATACTACTTGAATAGTCTTCTTGTAGTCAGGAGCTCAGAACTGGTCCAGTACTTAAATGTGCAGCCTCAGCAGTGCTAGTACAGGGATACAACTGGTCCTTTCAATAGAAATAGAGATCAACGCAGAAATCAGGATGGACACCTTGAAAGTGCTGTCTAGGATGCAGTGGATAGACACTGTAAGTAACAGAGGATCTGAACTGGGAACTGCATGTCTGGACAGAAGTAAAACTTTTTCCTTGGGCAGAAGGCATTAGAGAAAGCACTGCACTGCTGAAAAATGAGAGATTCTTCAGGAACAGACTGCTCTGGAGCAAGATCCTCATGGGGTCACAAGTCCTGCTAGGAAACCTTCTCCAGCATGATTTTCTCTCTCCACGGGTCCACAGATCCTGCCAGGAGCCTGCTTCAGCTTGCAATTCCCACGGAGTCACAGCCTTATTCAGGCACATCCACCTGTTCTGATGTGAGGTCTTCCAGGTGCTTCAGGTGGATAACTCCATCATGGACCTCTTTGGCCCAAAGTGACAACATATCTCACCATGGTCTTCACCACAGGCTGCAGGGGAATCTCTGCTCCAATGCCTGGACCACATCCTCCTTCTCCTTCTTTGCTGACCCTGGTGTCTGCAGGGTTGTTTCACATATTCACACTTGTCTCTGGTTGCCATTGCTGCTCCACTGCAGGTTCTGCCTCCCTCCCCTTCTGAAATATGTAATCCCAGAGGTGCTGCCACCATCACTGATGGGGCTGGCCTTGGCCAGCAGTAGGTCCACCATGGTGCCAGCTGGCATGGACTCTATCAGAGTCAGAGAAAGCTTCTAGAAGTTTATCACAGAAACTAGCCCTTAGCCCCCCCCCCCTCCCCCCCCGCCATGAAATCTTTGCCAGGCACACCCAATACAGTACTGCAAGTGAACTCAAAGATGTAAAAAAAAATATTGTTTTAGGGTAAGAGTACAACTTTTCCAAGGGTTCTTTCATGTGTAAAACAGTCAAGCTTCTGTTGCAGTTAATGCCCAAGGGCATTCCCTAAAAGGTGGATAGCACACAATCTCTGGAATTTCCACTCCCAAGCAACTATCACTGCACATGTCAAAAGTAATTTGAGGAAACGTCTAGGCTGTAAACAAGTAATCACATACAGGCAGTAGGATTGCAGAGGACTCATTTTGCTAGGAAAACTTCAAGCTATTTTAGAACCCTTAGAGGCAAAAGGCCACAATTACAGATTTACTGTGTTATACGAAGAAGGCAGCTTGGAGGGTGTGGATGGTGTGACAAGCCAGTTCCAAAATTCCATTGATTTTTGAGAGTTAACTACCTAACCATTATGCCTGTTTTCATAAGCGCTAGATGACTGATTGAATTTTTGGAACTCCTAAATCCATTTGTAGACTTTGCCAAGAAGACCTTTACAGAGACATAAGTACTATACAATGCTGTCTTAGCTTATGCAGTTCCTATATTCACATGTGTTTAGCTTTTCAAAAAGTTATGCATCTCTAAAATGCAAACATCACAGCTCCCCTCCTTCCAAATGCAACAGTGAACATATTTGGTGTACAAATCAGAGCACTGTAATTTTTGCTGAACAAATGGCAGCTGTTGTACAACAAGCAGTTGCACATTGTAAGAAACAGAAAATAAACTTCCACAGCCTTGTTCTTATTTTGGTAGCATAAATGGTAGCAGTGTGTGCAAGGAAGACGAATGAATAATAATAATAATAATAATAATAATAATAATAATAATAATAATAAAAAGGTTTAGTCCTTCTCAACCACTATTCTGTAAGTCAATGAATAACCTTACACTCCATCTGTAAAAGTGAGGAGAGAAAAAGCTTTGGACTTCTCAGGATCTAAAGGGTTGGACAAAAGAAATTGCTTTCGACTTAAATTCCTTTTATAAGCAGAAATTTCACTAACTTTGTAACAGTGTTATAAACTTCAAAGAATGTTTTAAAGATTCCATTGCTAACTATACCTGAAAACATGTGTCTGTATTTTCAAGGTGGTGAGGAATCAACTAGCACATGCCAACTTTCATTAGTCACGTGAGGATATATCTTCTTTCATAGAATTTTATTCCAAAGTAGCTTTATGGAGTTAAACAACAGAAGACCACATGCCATAAATCACAGGAGGCAGCAGTGTGCAGACGTTATATGGGGAATAAATTAAGGCGTTCAGTCATAAAGGCAATAACTTATGGAGAGAGAAATTAAGAAACAGTCAATAGGTTTCAAAATGAGGAAAGGAAGTTAATGAGGCAGGATGCTCAATGAGGCCACTTTGAGGTGATGAGAGCTGAGGAGAAGACTTCTACATCAATCGTCTGCAGAAGGGTAAAGAAGAGACCCTTGGAAAACAAGGAGAATTAAGGCAGAGAAGGAGAAAAGAAATAAAATCAGAAGACTATGTTGAGCAGAGTATGAGTAACTCTGCTCTGAAGTTATATTCAGCTTATTTGGAGCTAACTGACATGCTGGGAGCAATCTAGATTTTTCACTATGTCTTCACCAGGATTAATTTACATTATCAGTTTACAAAAACCCTCTGTATCTGTTTATTCCCCTGTATATTCAGGGGAAGTAAAAGGAAAAGAATGAAAAAATTTCAACAAGGTGTTGTGATCCGACCAAAAGGAAGGGTTTCTGTAAGAGAAGCACTTAACTGCTCGAAGGACAAGTTTTTTGTCACAAACAACTTGCATGTACTAATCTGAACAAACATGTCCTGTGAAACCTTGTGTTTTATCTCCAGTCTGGAGTAAAGTTCTCCCTGACAGCCTGCCTCATATACAGGCAACCTGCCTATTGTTCATCTGAGTTGTGTTGCATTGTCCACTGACAAGGAGTAGAAAAGCTGATTATTTGCACAAGTTTCCTTTTAAATGTATTAAAGGACAGATTGATCCCTCAGTGAAAAATACAGTCTTTTTCATGGAGCAGGTGTTTTCTGTTGTGCTCCTTTAAATCAGATTTTCTAATTCTTTTTTGTCATTACTTTAATCAACTTTCTGTACCATTCTTTCGAGAATATGCACAGAAATGTTCAGGTAATAGTTCATGACAGAACTAGATCAAACTGTATCTAGAACATTTTCCGCTCTGTTCTAGCAGTACACTGATATTTTGTATTGTGGATTTGCAATAACTTGTGGTTGTTCAAATCTTCTCTGAAACATTCTGATGTAATGTGCTATTTCTGTCATGATTTTTCATAAAGGACAATGTGCATGACTTCTACAGCAGTACAGCATTAACCATTCAAGACCATGTCTAGGTTATGAAGAACCAAGTAATTGCCTATTAAAAATTATGCATTACAGCTAAAAGACACAATGACACCAGCAACAAAATTACTGGCAACCCATTTACAAGTGCATATTTTAATTTCTTTTTTTTTAATACTTGTTTCTTAATTAAAGTCTTCATGGTGTTTGAGTGCTTATTAAGTTCATTTGAAATAGATGTACTAACCACATTTTGGGATATATTTAAAATTGCCTGAAGACTTTTCCCCACACCCCATGCTTTCATTCATATTCATTACATAAATGTCACAGAAAACTCATTCAATTTCTTTCAGACTCCCATTCCAACAACAGCAAAATTAAGTGGAAAGGTGTATGTCTTCCGCAATAAGGTATGGAGAAAGAAGGCAAAAGATCTTTGCTGGCAATTAGTTTATAATAACACCTATTTATCATCACTTTACAAAGATGCAACCTGAACCCATTTTTAGATGAATAGTATTTCCATTGCTGCAGTTTCTTGACTAACAAAACATGACACAATCACTAACACAAGTGATTCTTGCACTGATTTGATCTGACTTCCTGTGATTCTGCCTGAGTACCTCTGTTCGCTGAGTAAGTTCTTGATTGGACCAGTATAATAATTCAGTAGAAACCTAATGTTAAGTTTCAGCTTAAAGCCAAAACTATCAGAGGAATATAATGGACACAGACACAGTAGACACAGATATGGCTATTTCTGCATACTGTTACTGTCCTGGCTCTAGTAAAAAAGTAGAATTTGTACTAAGTTGCATAACTTTGGGTGATCTTCTCAAAATTCAAGCTTACCTAATGAAAATATCTGTTATGAGGAATATATAGGTAGCCTGTTCCCTAAAAAGGATCAGTAGCATAACTTCAGTATCCTTAGATGGACCTCTGACACTGCCTTTTGAGATATCCACATGTAGCAAAAATATGTCTGCTAAGAAGACAGGACAGTATACCCTTGCTCAGGAATGAGCGACCTGGTCTTGCTCAGCCTCACCCTTTATTGGCCCAATGATCTCGGGCATGCCCACTTGGGTCAGCCCTAATTGGGCACAGGTGGGCTGAGCATCAGCTGAGTGCAGGCACCTGTTGCCTACATTTCCCCCCCTTTTTTTTTTTTTTTTTTTTTTTTTTTTGACGCATGGTGCCCCCTTCAGAGATTGGCGCCGAGGGGGTCACGGTGGGTGCTGGTTCAGGGTTGTAGGCAGGGTTGTAGGGTGGGTTTAAAGAGGCTGCTGTAGGCAACTTCTCCTGTTGCCATGGAAATGCGGCAACATCGAGTGCTTCTTCCATCTCAGCCTTTATATCTGCCAGGAGGTTGCACACCACTCTCCACATTTTATCATTTCCAGGGGCGTCATCATGGGTCTCCTTTATATGGAAGGTCGTCAGGAGGCTATATACCTCCTGATATAGGATCCATGCAGCCGCAGGACCTGGGTAGAAGACCTCCTGTCTTTCTACCTGTGCTGCGATGTGCTCTGCAGCGATGGCTTCAGTGGATTTGCTAAAGGCAGCACCCATCTTCTTGAACTCAGCAAAACTTATTGATGTACAATACTATAATCAAGAAAAGGGATTTTTCTTACCCTAGGTTCTCGAGTTGTCAGTTGAATCTAGGTGTTTTTCTTCCCGTGAACTCGGACCAGGATGGGAGTCTATGCCCGCATTCTCCACCAGATGTTGCAAGAAGGAGAGTCTTGGCGATAATGCTAAGTCTGGTGTTATGGCGATGTTGCCACTGACGGTTAGGGATAGCTTAGCTAAGCCAGCCGAGTACCTACTCTCAGAGGCCCTTGCTCAGGAATGAGCGACCTGGTCTTGCTCAGCCTCACCCTTTATTGGCCCAATGATCTCGGGCATGCCCACTTGGGTCAGCCCTAATTGGGCACAGGTGGGCTGAGCATCAGCTGAGTGCAGGCACCTGTTGCCTACAGTATACAGATAGAACCATACTATTTCTGACTTCTGCATCCTAGTAGATGAAAATCAGTAGACTTAAGCTTCTGTGTGTTAATAGCTATGTAGAGTATATGGTTAGGACAAATCCCTAATTATAAAATTATCTTCCCCATTTAGGGTTGCAATCAGGTCAATTTTTTGTTTATTAGGCCAATAGTGAGTGAAATAAAGTGTTGGTGAAAAATTACTAGCATTAGACGGCGATAATGATAAAGTAAATTATTTTAGAAAACTAATTTAGTATTTTAATAGTAACATAACTGAGATTTATATGAACAATTTTTACACTCTTGACTAGTAAGCCTTTTATTGATGAGTTAATGGCCAGCTACATAAATTAAGCTCTGTCAGCTTCTCTCAATGCCTTATAGCAACTCACATTGGTCATTAACTGGTTGATTGGTAAAGTGTTTTATTATTGCTTTGGAAATATTACCTAAAATGAAGCAGAGTAATTTCTGATCCTTTATCATTTTTATTTTGATGGCTTGACTTTTTTTAATCAAAAATGTGATGCATATTGAGAACCCAAAATCTAAGTAGTTACTGTGATTTAAACTGTGAAACCATCAAAGTTACTTTTCAGATACAGACATTTGCACTTTAAATAGTAGCCCATTTATGCCCTGTAAAAACATCAGGTTCTATAGAGATCTAAAGAAATCAAAAAAAGGCTGGATACACTTGATAAGGCAGTGATGCTTTGTTAATGTTTTCTCATGAAACTGTATGAAACTTTTTACTGTAGCATTAATGGAAGTTCAGGTGGGATTTTTTTTCTTTTACTCCAGTTCAAAATTACTTTTTCTAAGAGACATGATGAGTAAACAGAGTGACTGTTACTCACCAGAGTTTTTTTTTTTAAAGTAGTGGTTTACTGCCTATGGGTGCACCTGCATAAAGTTTATTACAGCCAAATTCATGACTCAGAGTGATTTTAATTTTTTTTTAAATTAAGTAACTTGCAGAGAACAAAATACTCCTGAAATGAAGAGAGCTGCACTGTAGTTTTCACAATGCATCATGTACTAGTGATTTGTCAACAGATTTTTCTTAATCTGGGGGGGTTGTCAGCTTTTGCTGTCTGTTCTAAAATCAAGTACTGTATTGGTCTGTAGGTCATTAAAATAATCCCTGCTATGTTGTTTAATTGTGAATGTTAACATTCACAACATCTTTTCATGCTTGAATAGAACCATGTGAAGAAGGGAAGGGGTTACAAAGAAGCAAGAAGAAATTTTCCCAATGAATAACATAAAATGATTAAAAAGAACATAATTTATTCTCTGTGTAATGCAGATATTCCCCAATGAGGCATGATGAAGAAACATCAAAGGTAATGTCTGACTGTGAGCAAAGACAGCCAAGCTCAGTTGTCTTTTCCCAGTCACAAACCTGTGCATTTGTGTGTCTGACCTATCTTTCAGGGTTCAAGGGAATCATTGTAGAACTCATTAAGTAATGACTGTAGAAATTCTGCTCTCTCTCTTACACTAAATAGTGCCCATCCCTAATTAAATATTTTCTATGCATCTCATGAGGGAATTTACAGCTTTTTACCTGCTGTCCCTTAGGACCTCTAGAACTCTCATCACCATTCTGCTTGATCACTTTGAGCTTTAATATATCCACTCCCAGTACAACCCATGCCAACTGTAGCTGAGCCAGGATGATATGCTGATACTGCACAGGGAGTCACTGTTAGGGGTTTGATTTTTTCTTTATAAGAAGTCTGACAGGAGAATAGTGGATTCCTCTGATTTCTCATCATGCCAGTTTGTGTTCAATCTCTTGAAAAGCCTTCAAGCATGAACGCACATCTATAAAAGATAAGTTCTAGTTTTCCAAGAGTTCTCAGGAATTATATTAGTCTGGTATCTGCAAGCACACATGCAGGGAAAATTTGGTTGCTGAGACATCTTGGGCTGAGAAAACAATGACAAATTGAAAAAAGGGTGGGCATTTTTTTTTCATATGGGCAGGGGTAGAAGCAAAGCAACAGTCTTAGCCTGATTTATATCAATTCAGGATTTAGTTTTGTACATGAATAACTTCCTCTTCGATTCCACAATGAAAATACTAGAAATGTATAAGTGGAACAGGGCTCATGACAGCCTGCAGATTTGAAAGGGACTAAGAAAGGCTGTCTAATCCAAACACGTCTGGAAAGCAAGCATGAATAAAACGGGTTGCTCAGGGCCTTGGCCAATTAAATTTTTAATGGTTTCAAGTATGGTGATCCCACAGACTCTCTGGGGTCCTGTTCCAATATTTAACCTGCTTTGCATTAAATATTTTGCTTGGATTCCTGGCTCTTTATGTCTCTACAAAGCCCTTGTGATCTTTTTTTACCTTCCTGATGATTTACAGTCCACTTACCACTTCTTATAGTTTTCTATCTGGCAATCCAGCACCTCAGAAAAAGCACACCTCCCACATGTGAGACCAGCTCACAGAGCAGCACCAGACACTCTTGACAGTGTGCAGAGCAGCATGCTCCCTCAGGTGCCATCTCTTGGAGGAGACCTCTCATGTGCCACCAGCTGCTCCAGCTGGCGATGGTTACTGGGTAGTGGTGCATCACCACATTCCTTCCATAGGCTTCAGAGGTGATCCTGTAGCCCCTTGTCCTCTTGTTGTAACCACTGGTGCATTTCTGTGAGCTCCTTCTTGTCCTCCAGTTTTAGAGTGCTCTGCAAACACAGCTGAAGAGCTGCTTGACACTTCCTGATCTTCAGTCTGTTGAAGGCAA
Source organism: Calypte anna (assembly GCF_003957555.1). Classification (NCBI taxonomy): domain Eukaryota; kingdom Metazoa; phylum Chordata; class Aves; order Apodiformes; family Trochilidae; genus Calypte; species Calypte anna. The sequence goes on from NC_044274.1 coordinate 5,681,883, forward strand.
TAAGTGCAGGCACTTCCTAATCAGCATACAGCCAATTTGTTAAGCTAATTGTTAAAGCTAATTGTTAAAATGGCAGAAACAAAAGCCTACAGAAGCCTTCAGAATGTCTTGTCAGCAGTAACAAACCACCATGAGTTCCCAGGAAATGATCCTTAAAGAAATCCCCACAAGTTTCCTACACTCTGAAAGAACTGTTGAAGTCTTTTGACAAATGCAAGTTAATGAAATAAACTATAGGCATTTACTCTGTTTCACTGTATATCAAAGAGTCCATATTCACATCTAGAAAGGAGCCAGGACTTAGCTCCAGAAATGGGGACATTTTATTCATGCAGTAAAGGAGATTTAAGTTTCCTTAACTCTGTCTAATTCCACTGGTTTGTTTGAATGTGTATACAAACTGCACAAGTAAGCATCATTGCTCTTCTCTCTTGGCTCAATAATTATACAGAGAACAGAGGTTCTTTAAATTATAAGCTTAGACTAGATGGCTTAGTGATATATAAAGATGGCAGAAATAAGCCAGTCTCCGATGGAACATCAGTAAACCCAGCAGAATCCAGCCCTTGTCTCTGAACAGGTATTAGTGTGCTTCTGTCCCAGGACGTTTTTCAGTGAGAAAGAATACAAATGTGCTATCTCTACATAGAACTTAATGGTTTTATTCCAGTTAAGGAAAGAGACTTGAGAACAGAACATGGCTTACTGAGGGGGCTGGGAGATACATTTATATGTAGGCAGGTTCTGGAAGGACTTTTTTTTTCCCTACACTCATTAACTTAGAAAAATTGTAATCAGTGTTAGCTGACCTAAGGAGCACATTTATATTTGCTCAGGCAGCAAAAATGCAGACAAGAAAATGTCTTTTTCAGCAACATAAAGACAGATGAGGCATACAAGCTGGCTCTAGAATAATAATTATATTACTAACTTAATTAGTCTCTGCTTCAATCAAAAGACAGTGTAATAACACTAGCAAGTTGGTTTATATCTGTACAGACTCAAACCTTTTAAAACAGACACAAATTTTTCTCTAGGGTGTTGGGTTATATTTATTGCCCTTGAAAGAGAGTAGACTATAACCAAAGAGAATGAAATAAAAAATTATGGGCAAATATAAGACATATTTTTTATAAAGCAGTTCAGAAACAGAATACCCAGTCCCCATACAATCAAGTCAAAGGTAAGAAGCAGGAAAGGCAGTGTGTTGTTTCTGTTGCAGCAGTACTTGCAGAGACACAGGGTCCCCAGTGTATGAAGCACTGTTGAAGCCCTACGTCATTCCAACACACACAGACAAGGTGAAGAAAGGGAGTAGCAAATAATGTCCTTATATTACAAGTAGAGAAATGAGGCTTCTCCAAAGTGACACAGGGAATCTATGAAAGCAGCCAACTGGAACTTGGGTCTGTCACTTTGCAATTCATGAAAAAAAAAAAAAAGGATGTGAATGTAGGACAGATTTAATTTGGATGAGCACATGAAGGAAACCTCAGAGAAATGCAGGCAAAAATTCACAGCTGGCCACATAAATTACTTAGTTCCTGAGAATATTGATGTACTGCCTTTAATCTCAGAATGTACCCAGGAAACTACACGATTTTTCCTGCATTTCTCTGCATGGTATGGGTTGTCACTGAAATTATTTCAATCTCACTCTGGCTGTTCAGGATATAGAGTATATATATCTGCTTTTGTGAACTCTCAAAAAAATACCACTCATGCATTCTGGAATACCTTATTGCAAATCTCTCAGAAATACAAAGGAGCACTGAACAGAAAGAATCATGGGATTGGCAGTGACAGTGCTTTTGTCTCTATTCCAGCTAAGAGAAAGAAAAGACTGATATTCAGCAGAAAACTATTAAACATTACTTGTCTGTCTTTGCTGGAAACATCAGCAAAGGAGTCCTAGGTATCTCCTACTTTAATGGCACCAACACTTGCTCACGAAGGAGGAATATCAATGAGGAAAGAATTCCTGATAGCAATATTGCATGGCAAGTAACACTGCTCTTGTGAACTACCTGTTAATTTGGAAAAAGAATGCATCCGCAGAAAATAAAATATAGCTAACCAACAGAGTTAGAAGATCATGTAGGCAGAAATATCAACCCTTTGGGAAGAAAATTTTTTTATGTATTTAGCTTTGTTATGTCTGAAAATTATATCACATTCTCTTCTATTGCATTCATTATGAAAGAGTGCAAATGGGAACGGAAAGGAACAAGATTACACAAGAACTCAGTCTTAACTGATGATTAACTCAGTAATGATTGTCATTGTTTAAAAAAATTAAAGGAGAACTAAAGTTAAAACAAGCATAGCATCAGAAAATTATGTGTGAAAACAGATAAATAAATAATACTTTTTCAGAGAAGGGTCCAGAGAGTGGATGGTGAAAGAAGTCTGTTACCCATCTTTGTCTCTCCCTGTCTCTCACATACACCCTCACAACTGCAGTGAACAGTCAAGAAGCTATCATGGAAAAAACAAAAGTTATCTTTAAATTTCATGTGGATGGCTTGTGTCTTTTCCTCCAGAAAACGTTGGAGAAAGGACGTAGGCTGTTTTATTCATCCATTACCTTCTCACAAAAAATAGTGAAAATAAACTCTTAATTGAAAGAATTTGTTTAAACTATATATACAGCGATGTGAAAATACATAGTAAAATTACTTCTGTAACAAATTAGGAAATTTATTTGTTTATTTATTTATGACTGAAGACGTCTTTTTTCCTCCAAATAGATGCATTGTGATCTGATTTTTATTTTTTTTTTTTTTTAATTTTGATGTTTTCCTTTTGGCATGTTGGTGAATACTGAAGAGTAGAATAGTTCCCTCTACCAAGAACATGAATGTGCCCCATGAATATGTCCTTTGAGCCTACCCAAGACTTGATCAATTGATTAAAAAAAAAATCATTCACTCTAACACATTATCTTAATACTTCTAGTACATAAATGTCTTTCCCTGACTTTAGTAGGGCCAGTTGCAAATAAATTCACTCACAGATATGTAGTAGATGTTACCTTGATGTCATCTATGAAATGAAGCAGATCATCCATGCCAGCAGTATTCTTTGCTCCAGATGTGAAGATGAGAATTTTAATCTCCTTTGGATATTCTAATCAATACAGATGCCTTAGAAATTAATGTGGTTCAATATATTTTGCAAAGAATTAGTAGACAACCCAGTTTTGGACTTAATTAGTACTCTCAGAATAGCTGTAACCTCAGCATTTCATGAGGCCAGGAAACAATAAAGTTTACATGTTACTAATTAAATTCACTTCCTAAGACATTATTAGTTAGCATGAATAAATAGTTACGACTAATACAGGTGTGTTTTGAAATGAAAAAAATGTTTAGTATGAGAATGTTATTAAAAAGTACACTTTGGGTAGACTTACAAGTGAGTGAAAAGCAATTTTTCAACTACAAATAAGTGAAACTGAATAGGGTTCGACTGAGGATTTTTCACTTGTTTTGGATACAATTTTAATTACTGAAAATGAGGATTTTATGAGAAATTTTGTTTGTTTGCTTTTCCATGCATTTTTCAACATGCAAGAAACTGGAGAGAAATGTAAAGTTTTAAGATTTTCAACATATAAGAGAAAAGGGAAAGTTTTCTTCTTGGATATAGCATTTATGGTATTCAGATTTTCTTCACAAACAGCTGCCTTTTGCCTAACTGCAGGTACTTTACAATACTACTTGCATGAAACCCTTCCATGAACAGAATTTCCTGTATAAAGGAGAAAGGTCTGCTTTCAGTGCATTTTAGTTATTCCTCATCCTAATCTTATCTTGTTGCTTAAAGGCCAAATATCCTTTTAATGCTAGAAAGCCAGAGAGCTGCTGTGTCTCTGCCTATTTGGACTGCATGAAATGTGTGCTTTATTTATAGATCATATCTCAAAATTGCTGAATGCACATTAACATTACATGCCTGAAGTTGCCTATATGGAAAACATTAATTGCTCTCTTAGCTTCATCTGAACTGTTTCACCGACTGCAATAAGATATGAGTTTACTATTTATTCAAATAGAATTAAGAACTAGGAAACGGTATCATTACCATTACTCAAGAGTACCTATGAAACAAGTAGAAATGACTCTGGGAGTTACAAGATTGAGCACTCAGTGTGAACTCAGGAGGTGCTGTTGTTTTCTCATAGTATGTTTAATTAATGCACAATTACATGGTTAATGAATTAATTTTTACAGTCTGTAACTGAGAAATGTCTTCATGAATGTTAAGTTCAGTCCCTATTTAGGACTTGAATGCACAGCAACTATGATGACTCTAGTTAAATATTCCATTTAGAAACTCTATTAGAGAGTGCCATTCCAAAGCTGTACAATAGATCAGTTGCACATTCATGCAACTCTCAAATAATGTCCAAATGAATCTTAATAAACTACGAAGTGAAAATTAAATCCAAATTAATTTAAATGATACACAGATCTACATCTGAAATTATCAAAATAACAGCTTTACTACTTTTTCCTTAATTTTCATGTAACAGTTAACTGTTTATATTCAAGTGCTTGACTTGGACAAGGAATAATATTTTAAAAAGAAACAACTTTTTTTTTTTTTTTTCTCCTATCTGAAGAGTTTATTGAAATTTTAATAATTCTACTGATATTAGTGGAAAATGAGAAACATTGGAAGTTCATATATTCTCATAAAGAGCTTTTTTTTTATGCCATGAGTTTCTCTCTAGTGGATAGGATTGTGGGTGAAATAAGAGTAGTCCTACAGAGAGAGAATTAAATCTGGGAGATTCAATTGATGGCAAGCTCAGTATGAGTCTACAGCCAAAAGGACCAATCAAGCACAGTGTAGGTTGCTGGTGGAGGGAGGTGATTGTCTCACTCTGCAAAGCACTGGTGTGGCCTCACCTCGACTACTCTGTGCAGTTCTGAGAGCCCCAAATAAGAAAGAAATCATGTGTCCTGACATTGGTAACAATGCTTCAGGTGGAAGTAGAAACTTATTCAGAGACAGCCTAGGACTGCAACGTTATAGTACTCTTGCAAAGAAAACTCCATAATAAAATTTTCCTCAATTAGCAGAATAAGACTCTTAAACGATAATGTTCTGATTTATTTGGCATTGGAAAATTTAATGTGCTTAGGAGATAGCTCACTAATGGAGTCCTGTGTATCAAAACTTCATCAACTATGCATTCTTTGTATTTATTATTGTATTTCAGCTTGCATGATATATCAAGTGTAAACAAGAGTATCCTGCATGCTCTTCCATTCATTTGTTCCAGATAAATGTTCTTCCTCATGTTCATCATTTAATCATACAAAAGACCAAATATTTGCTGGAAATAAGAGTAGGCAGGAAAGTAGGTCAAGACCAGAAAATAAACAGCAAGCTTTGGATTAAAAAGCGAAAAACCAAACAAAAAGCCCAACACTGAATTATTGATTTTCATAGAATTAGACCATAAAATACCAGGCTTGGAAGTGATTTTTGACAGTTGGTTCCAAATGATTCACTCCTAAGACCCAAATCACTCATTCCAGACGTTTGTATAGCTGCTCAAATCTCCTGTGTGCTCTTGCCAGCTCAGTCATTGGATGACTACAACCTTGGAGACAAATTAAAACATTAATTTTCATCATTTTTCTGGTAACTTTACTTTTCAGAAGTCAGGAGGCTTACTTGACTCAATACAGCAAGGTATAACTGTGACAAATAATTTTCTGCAATCTGTCAATGTGGCAATAAAGACCACAGAGATTCCCACATGGTAAGGAAATACTAACTGACCTGAATATATTGCATTTCTTGCAAAAAAGAAAACAAAACAAAACAACCCAAATGAGCAAAACAACAATAAAACTAATTGTGGGTTTCAAACTGTAGAAAAGGACACTCCTCTTTCTCTGGGAGACATTCAGAACCCACCTGGACACATTCCTCTGTGACCTGCTGTAGGTGACCCTCCTCTGGCAGGGGGATTGGACTTGATGATCTTTCAAGGTCCCTTCCAACCCCTCACTTTCTGTGATCTCTGTGATTTCTTTGACTAGGGATGTTTTCAGAGTGGATGTGATTGCAGAGAATGCAACCCAATAGAAGAAATATGCAAAGAAAGAAATATGAAATAATAGTAGGGCATGAAGATATGCTTTCCAGTGTGATACAACAATTTCGGGCCCACATCACTGGGCTGCTTTACCAAGTAACCTTCAGCTCCTTTGTGTCTGTATGTGTGTGCAAAAACATTTCTACAAGATCTGGTGTCAAATATATCCAAAATGGACAAATTTTTGAAAATTTGGATATTCCTGAGACATGATGTAGATCTATAGCTAGAGTATTACCATCTTGGAGCTGATAGAGAGTGGAGAAATGTGTGAATGGTATGTAGCACCACCTAGTTGCAGGCAGGAATACTTAATAAAGTTTTAAGAAGTTTATTCCTGAAGAGGCAGAATGACTCTGGCTACAGGATGTTAAGCAGAAGAGAACTGAAGAGAACATCAGAGAAACAAGGAAGCACAGATGGATTACTTAGGAGAGCTTCTGCCTTCCTTCAGGGCAGAATGTTGGCGCTGTGCCCTCTGCTAAAGTTCAGTCCTGCAACACATGGAAGGTAATGTAATCCCTTATGTGACATAAAAGCATGACTGTGGTAGTAACTTCATTATTTTGCTTGATTGATTTCTAAACAGATAACTAGTAACCGATAACAGACAAGTGGCCACTGAGGACAACAGACTTCATGCATGTAATCTCAGTATGCAGTAGATCAGCAATCAGATTTAAATTTCTGAAAAACATCTTGGACCTGAAGAAGTTGCTCAGGTAATCCTCTACAGGGTAAGAAGCTTTTCAACCTTATTGCACTATAATGCTCATATACCTTGCACATAAAACTTCTTCCTCTTCTAGAGGCTTTAAAAACAGTGTACTTTTCCTCTTTCCATTGAACTACAGGCTTTTGCACTCTTTACAGTGAACTGTTCTGAAAATATCAGCTTTTGAACTGTGCCTAATCCATATTGTTGCTTCTGTTTTTTTGGCTACCACCTGGACAATTGTTTTGTTTCAAAGTTTAGCCCTTGTCATCCATCTACATTTATCTTGTGCTCTGCTCCCTCTTGTTCTGCACTAGTGCAGGTGGTGACAATGCCATGGTGTGGTGTGAGCTCTGAGTTTGCAGAAGGTCAGTGCTAAAAGCTTTGTGAGCTTTTTATTTCAGGTTAGCAGACTGTGAACTTCCTCCTACAGCTCAACTAAGGAATTTGATTTCTCTGTTGAGCTGGCAGAACCCATTGGAGGTCTGTATGATATTTCACTGTCTATTTGAAGAAGAGCTTGGAATTGAAGGAAACAATTGGTGATGCTTTGTGCAACATAAACACTTGTTTGGGTTTCCTTCTCACCTGAAAATAGTAGATAGGCAAATGATTACAGCAGCAGATGTGACCTCTGACGTCAATTCTATTTCTGGACCATTTAATGGAATAATCTATCAGAAAGAGAGCATAATGACAGCCAAGTGATGCATATGCAAACAATTTGTGATGTCAATCTGACCTCTCCTGTTTTGTACCAGGCAAAGGTTACTGTGGCAATGAATGAGTCACTTCTCTCTTATCATTACCCTGTTCAGTAGTAAAGGCTTGTTGAGAAGCTCCAACCAAATTATCTAGTCCTGGCTGTCATCTCAGACCTTGTACTTCATGCTTCCTGGCAATTTCATGATATGTACCATGACAGGCACCTGTACACTTCACTTGCAGTTTCTCTAGATTGAGAAGTCAAACATCCCTCCTGTAGGAAAGGTTTATTTTGTACCCCAAAATTTTTCCATAATTCTAAAGTTAGATATTTTCTGTTTTGGTTTTTTTTTTATTTATTTATTTTTAGGCCATGTTTTTTTTCAGTCAACTATGTGTGGTTTTGGATAGCTTTTCTTAATCACATGTTGTAACAAGTAGCTTTAACTTGCATGGGCACTCCATGAAATTTCTTCTAGATCAGCATCTATTTGGATGTGATTTTCTATTACAGCTTCTTTGATTCCTTGAACATAAGCATTGACATGCAAGTGATGCCTGTCTCCTGTGAATTTATATTGCTGAAATGAAGATGTTTATCTGGATTCCCCACTTAATTCATGTTTATTTATAGATATTTCTACTGCACTATTCAAGTCATTTTTAAAAAGACATTCAAGGCAGATCAGGTGAGACGCCCAGAAAGTTCCTATCTCTCTCTTTTGTTTATAAGGCAAATCGAAGGTGACCAGGCTCACATACACACTTTGGTGATATTTTAAGTAAGATAAAATTGGTCTTGTCTTCCCACCTGCATTTGTGGTGGCTAGCTCTGAAACCTCCTTAGGGGGATGTAAATTTTTTCTTATTGTAATTCCAGGTTACATTTTCAGCTTCTGGTTACTCAGTATCTCTCAGATAAAATGGCTGGTGGATTACATTAGCTTCAGTTTTGTTATCACAGGTTTCCCACACATCTATGTATCACTTGTGTAACTGAAATGAGAGGCTGCATTGCACAGTGATGCACCCAACTTAGTGGTAGGCACCATGCAGATTTCAGCAGGCATGAATGTCAGATTTAGACACGTGCAACCAAAAATTGCATTCTGCTTATAACAGACTGCACAGGTCTCATAATTTGGCGTTGTTCTGTTCTGTTGTAGTGGGTTTCCTTTTTACTACATGAGAAATAAAGAAAAACTAAGTATGCTGCCAGGAATAAGCCAGAAAAGAATAAAAGCTTTCTCTTACCACAGGCAATGCTTAGCCAAGCTGTCCAGAGTAATCACTGAAACAACTTTAAATACCCACTTTGTCATCTCAGTAAAATGTTTAATGTATGATGCAGCACATATTAAAACTTCAGACTGCTGGAGACTATCTTCTCACATAACCTGAGGCACACAGCTAAACTGTGCATGCAGTTTCATTATGCTTTCCTTATGCTTTGTATCCAGTGCTGAAAGACAGAATGAAGATAGAAACTTAGACCTTAGACAAAGTTTAAAGTTCCCTTACGTTTCATGCTCTATCTTGATTATAAAATGTGACTGTGATCCCTTTCATGTTTTATCAGCAAAGCCTTTATGTTCATGATACATGTCTGCTCTGATAATTTAAATTCTTTCCTTCAGTCAGAACCTCTGAAACACAACAAGAGTAGAGATAAAATTACTATGCTCAGGATCATGTGTTTCACCACAAACATGGTAAAACATAGCAGCCATTTACAGTACATCTTCATCCTATCTGTTATGAGAGTTTGAATCATCTCTTTGCAGATAAGAAGAAATAGTTCAAATACTACCCATATTGGAGTTTGGCAGCAGCATCTGGGTCCAAATGTTTAATTGCAATTACAGGAGAAAACAAAACATTGTATTACCAAAAGACTTTTAAATTTATTTCTTACCACAGAAGTTTTGAGCATTTGTCTCCAACTATTCACAGGTGAATTCTTGGTGTATTCCACATTGAGTCCTGGCATGATAAAACAAGAACCTGGATTGCTCTGACCACATTTGATGCTCCCAGCTATAAGCACTCCAGCACAAAAAGGTAAGGGGAAGTCGAAAGGAAATGGGCAGGGGAAGAGGAAGGAGAAGGGGAAGGGAAAGGGGAAGGGGAAGGAAAAGAAAAAGAGAAAGAGAGAGAGAAAGAGAAAGGAAAGGGAAAGGGAAAGGGAAAGGGAAAGGGAAAGGGAAAGGGAAAGGGAAAGGGAAAGGGAAAGGGAAAGGGAAAAAGAAAGGGAAAGGGGAAAGAGAAAAGGGGAAGGGCAAGGGGAAGGGAAAGGGAAAAGAAAAGGGAAAACGAAAGGGAAAGGGAAAGGGAAAGGGAAAGGGAAAGGGAAAGGGAAAGGGAAAGGGAAAGGGAAAGGGAAAGGGAAAGGGAAAGGGAAAGGGAAAGGGAAAGGGAAAGGGAAAGGGAAAGGGAAAGGGGAGGAAGAAGGGGAAGAGAAGGAAGAAGGGGAAGAGGAGAAGGAACGGGAAGGGAAAGTTCCTGGTCACTCCATCATCTACACTGGCCAGTACCTACTTGGGTTTAGTGTGCTTCATTCTGGGGTACATGCCTTCAGTTCCTTTGTATATATTAGCAAATGGAGGAAGAGGCCAGTTTGGTCCCAGAATTTCTCCAGCATAGAGCTCTGGTGCAGATAATACATGCACCCAATCAGAAAATTCAAAATTAATCTGCTTCCCCTGATTTAAACTTTACTTTCGTGATGCCATACAGTGTTGACAACTCATCCAAAGCTATCTGCTGACTTCTACAGTAGATCAGTATGTCACTTACCCTTAATTAAAGTGGTCTTGTTCATCATATTAATCCATATTATTTTGACAACCCTGGTCAGGATATTATCAGTTTTGAAATACATGTCCATAAAAAAGACCACATAAGTTTTGTGAATGTGTTTTAATTAAGATTATTTCAATTAATGAAAAAAGATTAAAAGTGGCATCATTAAAACTGCTCTGAAATGCTGACATGATGGGTGCAACAGCCCCTCTGTGATGCTTTTCCTTCCAGCTGAATGAAGTGGAGATCACATGAATGCACAGATATTCACCAGGCAACTAGCTGCACAGCTCCATCAGAATTCAGGAGCAGAGTCTTCAAAAGTAACATCAGTCTGCCCAGAGATGTCCCCAGGCAGAGATTGGCTTGAAACCATACTTGTAATCCACTCCAGCCTCAGAAAAAGCATGGCTGCATGCAAGTTTTGGTGCACCCACTTGGGCTCTCGGCCTCTGCTAGTCTCAGACATACCAAGAAATCCTTCAGGATGATACCAATCAATATAAAACAAAACTCTGCCAGGGACTGCACTGATAATGTTTTTTTTAACAGTAGAGATTAATAATCTCAGGTATTGTTTAACATACTAGTGCAGACCTGTTCAGTCAGTTCTACACACATCCAGTAGCAGGTAAGAGTGCTTTCTTCATTAATGTCTTTACAATTTTCAGGACTTATTCTTATCTAATATGTTAATCTCTTACCAGAATATCATACTTTGTTCCCTTGGTGCCTATGATTCATAAAAAGGAAGTGGTAATACCTCCTTTTCTCAGGTTATGCATTTGTTGGTGAGTCACCTGAGAGCCTCCAGACAGGAAATTCTTCATCCTGATATAGGCCTTTAGAATAATTAACTATAAGAGTTACTTTCCCCTCCTATAAAATCTTCACAGTTATCCTGCCCACAAAAAATGCATGATATAAAATTACTGATTTCATATTTTGAATCATATTAGAGATGAAAATCCAGAGAATATTGCAGTGATTAAATGAAATTTTAATGTTGTATTTGAATCTGTTAATTTTCTTTCTACTTTTTTTGCCTTTTTGTTTATTTATGAACTGTGAATATCTTTGAAGGTATTGAATGGGACATTTGAACATCTTCAGACAACTCTTTTTTCAAAAGACAGTGAAAAGTTTATTTAGAATTAAATGCAACACGTCTTCCTCAGATCTACAGACAGTAATAAACCTACATGCAATGCAAATATTTTTGCCATTTGTGAAATCTTTTCAAAGACTATAATGAATATTCATGTTAGTTAATATTTATCTTCGACTTTTTGGAAGAGAAAGGGCTTGTTACTATGAAAACTTGCATTTAATTAATTGAAATGTGCTTGGTTTTGGTTATTTTTCTTTTGTTCTTCCTCAATGAATTCAATGTCACTCCTGCTAAACACTGAAGCTGGTGGGCACTGATTGTTTATGGAGAAACAAGCATCTCTAAGATGGTGAGTTTATTTTACTTAAACCTTGCTTCATCTGCTGCAATATCAGTTACTGCACAAGTCTGGAATTAATGTTGATGCTACATAATGAAAAGGCAGCCTCAGCCTCTGCTTCATTGCTCCATTTTCCCACCATCCCTAAAACTCACAACATTTAACAGCACGTTCCAAGTGTCAATGCCGCTGATACTTCGTGAAATTAAAGTGTTGCATAAGGGATGTAATAACACTTCCATGCTTAGAGGCAACAAAAAAAAATATCAGGAAATCTCAAGCAAGTTTCCTCATGAATACCCAGGGAAAAAAAACTCAGGAAAGATCTTTGCATTGCGCAAGTCATTCAATTAAGTTGTTCATTGGCTTTAAATGGATTACTGCCATGATGTGGTAAATAGAAACTGCATAAAGCATTTATCTTTTATTTAAATGTCAGTTACTTAATCTGCTTTTTCATTATACATTAAAGTAATGATCATCCTGTTTATTAGTGTTAAATATTTCATAGATTTCACAACACTGTATAACTTACTATGGATGAATAGAGGTCATTATGTTACCCATTGTGCAAGACTTTATCAGCAGCAGTACACATGGAGAGAAAGCAGGAGAAAAATAGTCATGGAAAAGAGGCCTAGGTAGTATAATCTCTTTGAGGAATCACTGTGCTGTGTCTCTGTTTTCCAATTTAAAAAAAAAAAAAAGCTAAAGTAAAATAGGAATTGCACTGTAATTTTTATGAACTATATGTCTAGAACTTGCATCTGGAAATAACCTAAAGCAATTTACAAATAGATTTACAACCTATATGCAGAATAAAGAAGCCATTACCATCACTAGCAAGATACAGATAACTGTGTTGATGAAATGTGACTGCAGTTTAAGCAGAAGAGAGCAATATGATGCAGCAGTTTAGGAAAACACATTGCTCTATAATGTAAAGCACAAAGAAATACATCCAGAAATTAAAAAGAACATATAAAATTTAAACTAAGTTTGAAAAGACACAATGACTAAAGACCTCTATATGCTTGTTCACACCAAAAAATAACTTTGTTATTTGGGGGTTTTTTTGCCAAAATTTGCTCAGACTTTCATAAAATACCTGGTTTCAGAAAAATAAAGCAAAACAAACAACAACAACAACAACAACAAAAACCTTCAAATTTTTTTCAGCACAGTACTGAATTGTCAAAACTCAAATTTTCTGATCAGTTTTTCAGCTAAAATTAAAGCTAAATAAGCTGAAAATTTAAAACCAAACACACACAACCCACCATCCCCCTGAATCTTTAAAAAATAGTGTTTGTTCTCTTGCTAAAAGACAACACAACAAAAAAAACTCTCCCCACACTAACAATAGAGAAGACCCTGCCCCTCTCCTCCCTAATGTCAAAATCAGGGTTTAAACACACTTGTGAAACACTTGCTGAAGTGGTAATGGTCAATAGTATTATTGTAATAGAGCACATATTGTGAGCAATTAAAAGTTAAACAATTCTTTGTGGCTTTCGTGGATGTTTATATGGAATCATTAGGAAAACATATTGAGGTATATATGTTGATTTTCTGGAGTGCCTTGCTTTGCCTGAGTGCAGTACAGAACTTGCCAATGCATTGCAAGCATTTAAACTGAGGGGGATATCATAGGTCATTGAATCCAATTTCTTATTGCTGCATGATATCTCAGGTTCTTTTGTAAGCTCATTCCAGGGTTGCTTTTAAAATAGACATCTTTTCTGGCTGATTAGTTTTGGGTTTTTTGCCTCCAGCATTTCAGTCACTCATATAAGGAAGTCACTATCATGGAAAAAGAGCGATTAATAGTCTCAAATGCTGTTGTTTCCATGGCTGTGAAAATTTGGGATGATACTGGAATTTGAACTATTTCTTATTATCTGTGTAGAACACAGCATCTTTGGAAGCTCCCTCCCCTCAGCTGTTCACCTTTTCCAGTCTCTTCTAATAGCAATAATAATTTTATTTGATGTCAATCTACATTTAGTTCCACATAACTCTCACCCATCTCCTCCTTTTCTCTCCCCCCACTCCCCACCCCATCAGGGAAGAACTCCAAAACTATGGCAGCCACCAAACAATATCCTCTCAAATTCACTGTGATGTGGCAAAAAGCCCAAATAAAGAACCATGAAGAATTCCTTAGCAGAGCAGCAGGAAAAGAGTAGCAATCTGAATTAGAAACGAAAAGGAAATTGGTTCCCAAGTTGGTGAACTTCTGTATTCTATTTTTCTTCTGTAAGGGTGGAGCATAGCATCAAGCAGTAGCAGAGTACCTCAGTACCATGTCCCCAAATACCCATTTAGCTCTGAGCTACTGAGACCTCAATGAGATTGTATGCCAGAATGCACAGGAGAAAGTAAACAAAACAAAATTGTAAGATGAGGGAACAGGAGCCTGACACTCTGATTGTATCCAAGGTGAGATAAGTACAGAAAATAATAGAAAAAACAAACAAGCAAACAAACAAACAAAAAAACCCAACCAAGCAAAAAAACCCAGAAAATAAATATGTTCTAACACCAAACATTCTGAGGTAAACATTTTTCTCCATGGAAATTATCATACATATCATGGATTTGCCAATGTAAGCAGGAATTTGTGCTGGCCTGTGTGGGTTTCTCAGTCTGGATTATAGTGTGCAGAGTGTAACTTCATTTGTACTCTAGGTCTTATTCAAAATCTTGTAACTGGCAGGATTTTTAGTCCTGGTCTCCCTCAAAACAAATCTACTGGATGATAGAGTGAAATAGCATACATATCTTCTACAGCTTTTTACATTCTTCCCAGTCCAGCATATTTTTGCAAATTACTGTTTTTTTGATTAATTAAAAAAAAATCTTAAAATAAATAAATAATAAATAAATATCTTATTTGTTCACATTTCAAAAGCAGAGTAATGGTCTTTTGTAAAAAGAAAAATAAAACAAGCTAAGACCTCAGGGCCTGAGCACTATCTGTGGCTTCCTGTGGGGATGTGATGATGTTTAAGTGGGATCCTTCTGCACAAAATGCTATTGTGTAAATACCTGACAAGTCTTCTAGAGGAGATAAGGGGAATCAAACTTCAGATTAAAAAGGCAGTCTGGATGTCTATCCCAAGGTTGAGTACTCGTGCTGTGGTCACAGGAGTTGGCCACCTGTGAATTTTCTTCATTTCACATACATATTTCATTTCACACACCACAGTGTCTGTGCTGCTGTGCAGCCAGGGGAGCACAGCCAGGTCATTTCTGATTATTTGGAACATGAGTTTTATGGGCACTCGAGCTTTATTTTCTCTGAAGAATTTGTCTCTTGTCTGTGAAACAGGGGCTATCTCATGTCTTTAGACAGCAACTCCTTTCCTGTGCACCAGGGTCATTCGATACTATTTTAATCATCAACTACAGATTAGGCAGTGCAAATAAATTAAATACAAAATAATGTAATAGATATTTTAATTTCAAATGTTGCAGAACTCTCCTGTGAGTGAAAGCAGATGTTTTTCTTCTTGCAGGCACTTCTGCCTTTACCCATATTCTAGGTATCTTTACTCCAATAAAATAAATTATTGGAATTCACCAGATTTCATCTCCTGACAACTGTTTTGTATAAAACTTAGGACAGACTTTTACCCCAGAAAAATATCACAGCTACTTGTTATCTTTCTTTGAAATTCAGTGGCAAGTAAATTTTGCTTAGCTGGAAACTAGCAGTTTGAAAATGGTAATGATTTCATACAAGAAAACTTTTCAGCTCAGTCTTTAGATGTCATGTGGCTGTCACTGATGGCTTTTCACTCATGTGTTTATTACACTGGAGTATCACTGCCTTGAAAAGCAATTAAGGTTAACAAATGTGATCAGAAACACATGTTTTGTAGACACTGAATATCCATGATTGTCTTCTTTATGTTCCTTCACAATTTTAGGGTAAGGACAAACCTATGGAAAATTAAAGATGACAAGAAAGGTTATTAAAGAAGAAGATTTTATTTGGTTTAGTTATAACTGTAACAGTAGGACATTACAAATAGCATGGTGTTTGGCACTGGTAATAAGGTAAACAAATCACATTGTTTTCCCCCTAACTCTAGCTGTGTTGAATGAATAACTAAAAGAGTGACTAAAACAAGCATATTTGTTAAAAACAGAAAGAGATCAGCTTACTATTCACTGTCACAGGTTGGCCGACACCTCTCTTACCCTCTCAGCCAGCACCCTGCCAGAAGGGTATACTTGCAACTACCTACTGTGAACAACCTGGGATATATTAACTCTTAAGTGTTTCTCTTACATTCTAATATTAGAAAAAAAGAGAAAAACAATTTTTACCTGACCATCTAGCATGTTTCTTTTCATGTTTGCTCTCAGACTGAAATAAACATTGCTTCCCTAAAAGCAGACATTGCATGTTTTTACAGTTGGCTTTTAAAGTGTTCATTTCCATCCTTCTCACAGCTTATACAGGTATGACCAGAGAAGACAGCATTCCCTTTGTAAAATGACCCATTTCTATTTGTCCTTTCTTTGCTTGCAAGACTCAAAGCTGCTGAGGAAATAGGAGGAATATACTCGAGGAAATAGGAGATGCACTCATCTTTACAAGCACGAGCAAGTTCCTTCTGGTTGTTTGCCTGGCCTGTACCAGGAGCCTGAGAGGCTGAATATGTTCTACACGCTTATGTTTACACACTGCTGTGGAAGATTGTCTCTTTTAAACTCTCACTGCCCTTTAGCAGAACCAGTTTGTTTCACTGCCAGATCGTATCAGCTTGATGTTGGCCAGGCGCTTCTTCATTGTCATCTGGAACCTCTTCTTCTCACTTTTCACTGGGTATGTTTCAGGGTTTGATTTGCAGTGCAGAGGAGAAAGCTGGCTGCTGCAGACTGCCTCCCAAGAAACAGCCCTCCTGGTCTTGAAAGGAGTGTCTGAAGGCTTTAGGCACTCTGTGGTCTGCTTAAGTTCACCGAAAGGGCTGGATGAGCTCCTCACGAGTGGCTTGTTCTTCTTCCTTTGGGACAAGATGATTTTAAGCTCTTCAGAATCATGCTGGAAAAAGAGAGACTCTTTTCTCCTGGTATTGGGACTCTCACCCAGTGTGAGAAACCCATATGGGGTGGTGATTTTGGAGAGGTGGGGCAAAGAGAGGGCAGCTCTTGTTGCTGGGTCAGAATGATGTGCAGCTTTCTCCAAGTCTCCAGGGTAAACTACCCTGTCTGTAAAGCAGAGAGTTCCTCTCCTGTCCAGGCTCTCTCCTTTGCACAATCTATCTTTCCTGATACAGGATTCAGATTTGCTTCTGGTAGTTCTGCGCTTTTGAACACCTTCATCAGAGATTTCTCTCTCAGAAGAGTTCTCTGTGGTATCTTCCTCTGGCTCCTGTTGGAAAGAAATATGTTCTATGTCCAGAGAAGGGATGAAAAATTTAGGGATGCGATCAGGAGTCACGACAATGTTGAAAATGTCCTTGTTTTTCTGAGCAACTTTTTCTTCAGGAGGTGGCTTGCTGATTTTGAAACTTGTCCAAGTAAGTAAGCTTTCTATAGCACTTTTTATGGAGAGCTGAGATGTACCACCAGGCACCATGGTTTCAGCCAGCAGTGCTGTCTTAAAAAAACCCAGTGCTGTCTGCTGATTGAATTCTCACAGCACTGATTGCAAGTGGGGGACTCATTCCTGCTTATAAAACAAAGCAAATGACGTCTCCTGATCGCTAGATGTCATTGGCATGGTAACCAAAGATAAAAAGGCTTTTACACTCCTACTTATATGCTTAGTCTGATTCATATTGCACCATTACCTTAAATAAGTTTAAACATTTGATTTAATTATTTTTAAATGTCAGCTTGGTGCTGGTGCCCTAGATATTTCTGAAAAATAATGGATACAAACATACCTGTAACTTTCGGATTATTGGGATTGTGTTATCTGTGCTATTACACACACTTATGATTCCTTAGTTGAGCTTACAATAAATCATATTACTTGGTGTGTTTCACATTGAAGATTGTGAGACAAAAGTCTAGGAAATGAGTGATCAAACAATTATTGCACTAGCATATAGAAACTCATCCCAAGGTGTTTCAAATTACTTTATCGTTCACTGATGCTGTATGTTCAGAGCATGTAAAAAGGAAAGAAAAATAGGACAGCTCTTCTGAGGAGTCTCAGATTAGGTATTTTTGCTCAAAGGGGTGGGTATCTTCTCAGCTAGACACAGAAGGTTGGAATTGCTATAGGAATTTCTGCTGTTTGATTTACTTTTTAGACTTTTGGTAAGAGCTTCATCCTAGCACACTGATCTCTAGTCACCAATGCAATTTGAAGCTGCACTGCAAGCAGTGGGAGGAGAAACCACTTTGGGTGATTTTTCATCAATATCAGACTGCACGGTCCTTTGTCCAGCTGTACTGTAATATCTTTTCTTACTGTTTTCCTACTTTGGTGCAGGACACTAATTTGCCTCTAGCCTGTCTCACCTTAAATGTATGATTTCTAGGAAAGATATGGTGAATGTAAAGAAATGCATGAACACAATCTCTTGGATTTCATCTCTGTCAGATAATAAAATCATAGCATTTTTTTAGTTGGAAAAAAATGCCCGGATCATCAAGTCCAACTGTTAACCCAGCACAGTGCCAAAGCCACCACTAAACCATGGCCCTAATAACCACATCTATGTGGCTTTTAAATAACTCCAAGAATGGTTACTCCACCATGGTAGAGGTCAGCCTGTTACAGTACCTGACAACCCTTTCAGTACAGATTTTTTTTCCTCATATCTAATGCAAACCTTCCCTGACACAACTGGAGGCTATTTCCTCTTGTTCAATGGCTTGTTACTTCAGAGAAGAGAACCACCACCCCCTGGTTTCAGCCTTTTTTCAGGGAATTGTAGAGTGAGAAGGTCTCTACTCAGTCACCTTTTTGCCAGACTGAAAAACCCAGTTCTCTCAGCTACGCCTTGTAAAATTTGTTCTCCAGACCGTTCCCCAGAATGGTCTGCCCTTCTCTGGACAACCTCCAGCCTCTCAATGTCCTTCTTGTTGTGAGGGGCACAAAACTGAACCCAGGATTCAAGGTGTGGCCACTGAGTATGGGTGGGATGACCCCTGCACTGGTCCTGCTGGCAACACTACTGCTGATACAATACATGACCAGTTCTGGGTTTGGTTTCTGCTTAGGAGCCTATGAAGGCACCTTAGTTTTGGTGACATTGAGGGTGCCTCTACTACTGGATAGTTTGAAAGCACAAAGTAAGCCCTCCCCCCCACCCAATGTTACAGTGTGAAGCCCACAAAGTGTGCTTTTGCTTTTAATTTTTACACATTCTATTCTGTTAATGTTCCCACCACTCATATTTATCTTTTGCTGTGCTTTGAGGCCAGAATTTCAGTCCTCATAATTCAGCAGAGGTATCAAGATATTAAAGAAGTGTTGACTTTACCATATTCAGTTTTCCATTTGTTTCTCTCTGGTTTTGACTACAGAATTTGGGTGCTATTTAGTCCAGGTGCACGTCAGCAATTCGTTATACAGCATTTACCATTCTTGATATCTTCAAAATAGAAAATGTCAGTGGAAAGCCTTTCTTGGCATTTTGGGCAGCTATAGACTGTTTGTCTCTGTACTTTATGATTTTTAAGCAAGTGGATTTTGTCTAAGGATGGTGAGTCTCCACATGCAGACGCTGTCTTGTAGGCACAAAATAGCTGCAGATTCAGAAGGGAGAAAACAAACAGACAAACAAACAAAACCACAAAACCTCCCAGCTAAACAAGCAAACCCAAATCTAATAAACTTACTGGTTTAGACTTACTTGGTTGTGTCTTGGAAAAGTCATCAATAAATACAATAAATAGAACAGTAGAAACACAGACAAAGTATCTTGAAATCAGCCATAAGATGGGGCACTTTCAGTTTTGTTCTGATTCTTCACAGAAAAGAAAAATGAGGGAAAGAGAATTAATGGTTTGGTTTAAAATCCCTTACAGCACTGCCATCTCACAGTCACTGTCAGTTACATAGCACAGTTGCTTCCCTAGATGGTAAATCTAAAAAATGCAATCCCTCCAACCAAATCACACACTAGAGACACAGAAAATTCACAGATTTGCAAGTCCCGTGGGATCTCTGCAGTACGAAGTTCACTGGTTTCTGATTTTACCCTTACAAATGCCATGAGGATTCCCTGTTCTGCTTTGCACATTGACATTTATTTCCTGGCTTCACTTACAGGTAAAAAAAAATAACATAATGGAATAATGGAATACAGAACCTAGTTCACTATTACTTTGACCATATTTGATCCAAGATAAGACAGATTTTTATTTACAAAGCTGATAGCAAGTACAGTAGAAGATATCATTTTAACCCCCTAAATCCTAATCCTCTAGTCATTTTTTAACATAATCATACAGTGTGTCAACAAGAAATAATACCTTTTATTCTTATTTTTTCAAGGGAACTTGTGCTAATGTCATAAAGAATAACAACTTTGAGAACAGTCACTTACCTGGACTCTCCACTCCCATGATACTGGAACAGCTCTTCCTCTAAGCAGTTTCTAAGACAACAAAGCCAAAACACTCTGGAAAACACACGTGAGACTATGTCCCTTACTCCTAGCACAAAGATTATATCTTTCTTTGGAAACTTTGATTTAGGGAGTGGGGTTTCAGGTTAGAATTTTTTTCTTCAGTTTCCTCCTAGAAGAGGAAGCTTGCTTCCCAAAGACCCACAGGTATATTTTTACTTTCCTTCAAATTTTTAAGCTAAATGAAGTCAAGTTTTGATAGCACAAACATACATGCACACAAACTTATGTAGATATGAAAATAAGGCTCATATACATTTTGTGTATCTATACACACATACCCCATACATGTGCACATATGTGAAACTGTGCATACATTTCTATACATGAGCCTTAGGTTTTTACATCTGAGCCTTTTGTGTATGTATATGCACACACATATACTTATTTTTGTGCAGGTATATGTAATCTGGTGACTCTTTCCTCATACTAGCCAAAATACCAGCTCCAGAATAACTTCTGAAACAGTAAATAAAACCTAAAAAAGGCATTTCTAGAACATTTGTTTTAAGGATGTCAAAACCAGACTTTGTGGCATTTCAATACAAATTTTCTTTTTTTTTAAATCTTCATCATTACACATAGTGATATAGTTTAACACTTATTTTTCATTCTCAATAATTTTCTCCAATCTAAGAAAAATGGAAAAATATCCAAATATCCTCTTTTAGCTTCAGGGAAAATAGAGAATTAAATACAACTGCAGCTAGTGAAAATATCCAGAGCCTTTACTAAGGTTTAGATTAAAATCTGCTATACAAAACGAACAGTGTGAAATGAGACAAGTGGCAGTATCCTGGGAAAAAAAAAATCAAAGTATAAGCACCTTAAATACTATTTACATTATAAACTCCAAGTAGAGCATTTTCTGCCCCTCATTTCCATTATAATATCACTAAACAACATAACTCATCGTTTCTTTCTTTTCACATAATGGAATCAGGAGCTTTTCAATGATTCCTTTACCCAGGCTCAAAAGCAAAAATAGACATTTGGATGTCTGATACAATATTTTCTCTGCAGAGTTCAACTATTAAAATGCAATTTTGAAAGCTTTCTAGAGAATAAGAGTTTCACCTCTGGAAATTGCACACAGCTAGAAAATGGTTCTACCTTTCAACTTTCCTGCAGAGAATGCCTATTTCTCATGTCTATGAATACACAAATGCTTAGTATTTCCACTGAGCTTTTAATCTTTGACATGTACTAAGAACATTAACTAATTAATCTTCACATCCCCCTGAGTGGTAAGTGTTATCCCTGTGATGTTTGCTGTGCACAAAATAAGGAGAGATGAATGGAAATTCCTCATGCTCATGCTCAAAATAGAGTTGTAGAGATGAAGAAAGAGCACTTTTCTGCTTTCAAGAAACTTCTGACTTTGTCTGGCCTTCATTTAGTTTTGGCTCCTAAATGTCCTTTATCTTCAGTTAATGACAACTCTTCCAAAGTGGTGTGGTTTTTGACCTGGATTAATTTTTCTAGTTTTATGGATTTAGCTGAGTTTAAATTAAGGTAACTGTCTTGTCATTTGGGGATTTTGCCTTATCACCTTTGACAGTGATCTTCTGTTAACCACAGGGTCTGTTTGTGAGGAGATCCCAAGACTGAGTGACACAGTCTAACATCCAAGTAGGTGGGGTTGAATCAGGGCCTTTAGAATCTCCAAGCCATATGTTGTATTTGTGTATGTCTCACAGCTTCCTGCTGAGAAGGGAATTCATCCAAGTTAAATCATCTAACTGGCAGCTGGTCACCAGTGGTGTTCACCAGGACACAGATTTGAGGCCAGTTCTGTTTAAAATCTTTATCAATGATCTGTATGAAGAGATGAAAGAGTACCCTCAGTCATTTTGCAGGTGATGCCAAGTTGGATGGGAGTGTTGAGCTACCTGAGGGTGGAAATTCTCTGCAGAGGGACCTGGCCAGGGTCCTGGCTGGATCAATGGGCTGAGGCCAGTTGTATGAGGACCTGATGGTCCTGCACGTGGGTCACAACAACCCCATGCCATACTACAGGCTCTGAGAAGAATGTCAAGGGAAGTGCCCAGAGGAAAAGCACCTGAGGGTGTTGGTCAGTATCATGTAAATAGAAGTCAGCATGTGCTCAGGTGGAAAAGAAGACCAAGAGCATCCTGGCTTGTATCTGCACTGGTGTGGGCAGCAGGAGCAGGGCAGATCATGACCCTGTACTGGGCACTGGTGAGGCTGCACCTTGAATCCTGGGGTCAGTTTTGGGCCCCTCAGGACAAAAAGGACACTGAGGGGCTAGAGTGTGTCCAGAGAAGGGCAATGGAGCTGGGGAAGGGTCTGTAGAACATACCTTAACAAGAAGTGGCTGAGGAAACTGGAGATTTTCAGGCTGGTGAAAAGGAGGCTGAGGGGATACCTTGCTGAGGGAAGTTTGGAACAAGAAGGGTGTAGGTCTCTTTTCCCAAGTAAAAAGCAACAGAACAAGAGGAAATGGCCTCAAGTTGTGTCAGGGGAGGTTTAGATTGGATATTAGGAAAAAAACTCTGAACTGAAAGGGTTGTCAGGCACTGGAACAGGCTGCCCTGGACAGTGGTGGTGTCACCATCCCTGGAAGTTTTCAAAACATGGGTAGCCATGGTGGTTAGGGCCATGGTTTAGTGGTGGCCTCGGCACTGTGCTAGGTTAGCAGTTAGACGTGGTGATCTTAAAAGTTTTTTCCAAGCAAAACAAGGCTATTATTCTAAGCTGTGGTCCTTAGTTATTGTAAATTTTACATAAGAATGTAAATACTACATAAGAAATAAAAGTGTTACATAAGAAAATAAAATTTTTTACATAAGAACTAAGAAAGTATTATATAAGAATTTATTTGGTCAAGTTTAATCATACAATGGCCACCAAAGGCTATCAGCTCTACTGATTTCAGAGAATTAGTTTTTGTTACATAACAGAAATAGCTGTAGCAAAAAGAAAAAACATCCACAAAACCTACAATATCCCACACTGTATGAACACTCAGTGAAGAAACCTGGATGATAGCACATTTTTGCAACCAACTTGTGTATCTGAAATTGAGATTATATAGACTACAGATGGAATTTAGTGGAAATAAATTAAATTTCTTTATTCTCTTGCAGGTAAATCTGAAAACTGGGAGCTTGAGAGAGGAAACCCAACCACTAAATTGAGAGGCTGAACTCCAAGCCCCTATAATTGGAAATCTTGTTTCTCTTACTACAACAGTAAACATCACCAGCATATCATCTTGTGCAAGAAATTTTCTCTGTTATTTGGCAGAGGACAATTCTAACAATATGGATAGGTAAGTATCCAGCCAAGCATTGAGATTAAGTGCTAGATAAATTGTTTTTTCCTGTAGTTAATTTTAATGGCACCCCAGATCAGGCAAAGAAGCCTAAGTTGGGCAAAGGTGATATTTCAACAGCCTTTGCTTTACTGCTCTCAGTCATTTTCAGTCATTTCCAGTTGCCTGTTTAATAACAGGGAGACAGCAGACAGTAGCTTTCCTAAATTATTCATTTCATCCTTGCAAACTGACTCTCAAGATTTCATTGCCTCTGTTTTGTGGTGTTAATAATTCAGAGCTGCCAGGGAAGCAAAGCTTGCCAGTCTAGTGCATATCTTCTTTTTCCTCAGCAATATTACACTTCTCAGTGTTGTCCTGATAGCTTATATGATCTGAACATCAGATTTCTCAAATGCTAGGCAGTAGAAGTATTCTGGAATAGGCTATGTTTGATAAAGAAGGATTTAAGTGTTCACTCACACCTTTTTTAATTCAGCAGCCAGAATGCTCTACTGGTTCCCAATATCTTTGAAAATAAATAAATGCTACCCTCTGGTGTTTTCTGTTTGTACATATGGTTATGGTATCCACTCTCATGCAAAAAAAAAAGGGTCTTTATTTGTCTTCGTTTCTAAGTGATAAAGGATTTGCACATCTCTGAGGATTACTGATTCTTATTCAGTGTTGGAACAGTTAAAAGAGTAAAGAAACTTAAACAGGAAAACTGAGGTGCAGTCTACTGAATAGAAACTTCTCAAATTCACACCAAAAAAGGTAGTAAATGCTGTCATATTTCTAAACTTTGCATTTAAATGTTCTGTATGAATAATTTATCAATACTGCCATATTCAATACATATTGTGGTACTTCCACTGGTTACATATATTAAAGGAATATGTTATATGCTCATATTCTCAGATGTGCCATATACAATGTATTGGAGTCTAATGTACTTTTAAAAAAAAGACAATCTGAGCTCCCTTAACAACACCCCATATAAAAGTTGCATGAATTACTGAAAAAAGTCACTCAAACACTGCTTACCTGAGGGATAGGTAATAAACCCTGTATGTCACACCACATCCTGGTGGGTTCCCATAAACAGAAAAAAGGTTTTTTACTTCTGAACAAGTAGATGCAAACGTGTTCATGTGGAGCATATGGTCATGTTTACATAGTGACATTTATGAAGTCATTAGGCAGATAGTTCTGAAATTATGACCTGACACAGCTGAGTGGGACCCTCTCTGGTGCCCACTGGTCCCAGTTCCCACACTCCAAGGGTAACTGATGTGTATCTGATCAAAATAACATCTTTCCAAAAGGTATGGGGAACCTTAAACTAACGAATAAAAGAGATGGAAAAACTTCTGTATTCTTTTCTAGACAGTTCCAGTTTAATTTGCCATCATGATGAGAAAGATACTTTTCTCCTTTGTGATTGATGTGGTCTTAGCCTTCCAGCTTTTGAACTATCCCTTTGTGTGAGCATAATAATAATAAAAAACAATCTGTCCTCCTGACAACCCCCTGTCATTTGTCATAGTTGACATTCAACACAATTAACACGGGACTTTGATTTTTAGCACCACACTGGGTCCCCAGGAGGAGACAAATGAAATGTGGAATGTAAAACAAAACTAATTAGACCAGAGTCTTTCTTGTTCAGGGTAGAATTTGATCAATAGATCAACAATTTCACATGCCTACAGTTTCTTTTTTTTTTTTTCTCCCTGTAGAAAATTTGGAATTTATTTTTCACTGCTGTGACTTTACCATTCTTCATCCTTGAAAGCAGAAAGCTTGAGCTGTACTGACAGCAGCTCCAACATGTAACATCACTTCAAATGTCTTGAAATCAGTTTGAAAAACTATGATAAAATCGTAGGTGTAATAAGCTAAGTTGAATTTACTTTTTTTGCACTTTCACAGAATCACAGAATCTCAGAATCAGCCAGGTTCAAAAGGACCTCTGAGATCATCAAGTCCAACCCTTGATCCACTACCACCAGAGTTCCCAGACCATGGCACTGAGTGCCACATTCAGACACTTCTTAAAAACCTTCAGGGATGGACAATCCACCACGCCCACTCTAGTGCCTGATCACCCTCTCTGCAAAGAATTTCTTCCTAATATCCAACCTAAACCTTGCCTGACAGAGCTTAAGTCCCTGCTCTCTTGTCTTACTGAGAGCTGCTTGGCAGAAGATCCCAACCCCCCCCTGGATCCAACCTCCTTTCAGGGAGTTGTAGAGAATGATGAGGTCTCCCCTGAGCCTCCTCTCCTCAACTCTCCACTCTGTCCAGGGTTTCTCTGCAGAGCCCTCCTGCCTTCCAGATGATCCAGACTCCCCCCAACTTTGTGTCATCTGCAAATATGCTAATTGTGGATTTAATCTCCTCATCTAAATCATCAGTGAAGAGATTAAACAGAACTGGGCCCAACACTGATCCCTGGGGGACACCACAGCCACCAATTGCATGCAGCACCATTCACCACCACTCTCTGGTGGCCTCCAGCAGTTCCTAAACAGGCACAGAGTGCCCCTCTCTGAGCCATGGGCTGACAGCTTTTTCAGGAGAATGCTTTGCGAGATGGTGTCAAAGGCTTTGCTGAAGTCCAGCTAGACTCCATCCACAGCCTTCCCCTCATCCACCAGGCAGGTCACCTGATGATAAAAGGAGAGCAGGTTGGTCAGACAGGACCTGCCCTTCCTAACCCCATGCTGGCTGGGTCTGATCCCCTGTACATACTGCAGGTGCTGTGTGATCGCCCCCAGGATGATCTGCTCCATAACCTTGCCAGGCACTGAGGTCAGGCTCACAGGCCTGGAGTTTTCTGGGACCTCCTTTTGTCCCTTTTTGTGGATTGGTGTGACATTCACCAACTACTAATCATCTGGGACCTCCCCAGTGAGCCAGGACCATTGGTAAATGATAGGGAGTGGCTTGGTGAGATCTTCCCCAGCTCCCTCACCACGCTGGGGTGGATCCTGTCTGGCCCCATAGACCTGTGAGGATCCAGATGGTTCAGCATGTCACGAACTGTTCCCTCCAGGGTTATAGGGGGTGTATTTAGCTTCTTATTTCTCTCTACAAGTCCCAGAAGCAGCTATCCTCAGGGCAACCTGTCTTACCGTTGAAAACTGAGGTAAAGGATGTGTTAAATACCTCAACCTTTTCCTCATCTTTGGTAACTGTTTCCCCCCATGTCCAACAAACATGTCCATACATCTGTGTCCTACTTTTAACTGTTTCCTTGCTTCAGTGTGTTTTCAGAAGGGTTATAAAATCTGTATTTTGCAAATGCCATTTGAAAGAATGGTATGCTGAATCTTTATAAAGAATAAACACATAATGTCATAAGACACAAAAAAATCAACAAGAACATCTTCTGAGCTTTCTTACCAAGGCTATTCTTGAAGGCAGCTGGATGTAAAATGAACTGAACTTAGGAAAAAGGAAACAGTATGAAATAAGAGCCTCCTTCACCCATCCAGGATTATTTTTTGAAAACTCCAGCTTTTAAATTCTACATGCCTAAATCAGATTTGTTGAACACATACATACAAAGTATATATCAGGCACAGAACTGCTCACATATGGTATGACTGACATACGGAGTAGTTTTCAACAGTGTCTTAATTAGACATAAGTACCAAAGTTATTCAAGTGGAATCTGCAGTTGTCTCTCTCCCTTAATGTATCTTGATGACTATTTTAGTCTGATAAATATAAATATATTTTGAATAGTTAAAATAAGGTGAGATGGATGACATTTTTGTGTGACTTTCCAAAGATGAAGTGCTGGCAACAGTGGGAGAGATGGAGCTGGGTGCCCCCAGCACTTTTCCTCTCATCCTGCCAGCTCGTGTCCGAGGCAGTGATATCTCTGTCAGGCAAGCACTTACTGTGGAGCTGGTTGCTTCATGGGGTTTCACACAGAGTCACTTAGGATGAATACAGATTTTGACAAAATGAAGATAAAGGACCTGTGGGGAAGTAAATTCAGCTCCTACTTTTAATTTACAACTGTTCAGTCTGTCTCATTTAAATGCAGATTTCTCCTCAGCTGTGCATCTGCTCTGATGCCTCTAATTCATATTTCCTATGGTGCTTTGGTGCTTGTTCAGAGTCATGAAGCACATTCCCAGCAAGTTTCATCTCTGGGGCACTGCTGATATCAATGGGGCTGTGGCACTCTTCATCTGAGGGGGTTTTCATTGTGGGAGTGTACACCTCTAAGAAGCACACTGCAAGCAGAAGGTTCATCTATTGTCTTCTTCCTCCTTTTAAAATCACCTGTCATGTCTGGTTATTACATTTTATGATATACAAGATTAGCTGCATCTTGAAGACACTAGCAATACACACAAGGAAGGGATTTTCCACTTTCACTCTGAATTCCTTTTTTGCCCTTGTGATTTGCGTTTCCAGTAAAATCTTTGAGATATATTTTCAAAGAGAGTACAAGACATTTCAATCCTGAAGCTGATGGGATCTGTGTAACTAAATCCCTCATTGCCATGGAAGCTTCAATCAGTAATATTTTTCTTATTCATTGAATTCTTTGAAAATGGAACCCTTTCCTCCTAGTTTTGCTACAGGACTCTATATTAATACAGAGTGGGAAAAGTGAGGTAACTGAATTCACTGCAAAACAGGTGGACCTAATTCTGAGTGAAATGTCCAGAACCAGAAATAATGGTATCCATTCACAGGAAGATTTTGTCAAGGGCAGTGATTCTAAATTCACTGGGCTGCTCAGGAAATTCGTAAGCATGAGGTTTGACTGTCACACTCTTGAATTTATTATTATAGAATTGTTTTGGCTGGAAAAGACCTTTAAAATAATTGAGTCCAATCATTAACCTAACTGGTGCTGATTATTCAGAACATACCCTCATCCAGCATAATTTTCACTATTTTTCTCAATACAGACTTCCCAGGTATGTCACCAACATTTTGCACCTTCCTTTATGGATTCAATCTTTATGATAGTTTTAGACTTGTGAGTACATTAGTCAGAAGAGGCTTTATAATCATCAAGTATACAGTGATTTCCCAGGCAAAGAAATTCCCTTCCTTTCTTTTCCAAATTAAATTGGCTTCAAACTATATCTCAGGCTGGTCAAACATACAGCCCCATTTGCTTCCTGACTTTGGAACTCGGTGTAGGGAAAGTTTTATTCCTAGTCTGATGATCAAAATTAATACCAACTAGTCTGCATTAAAGTATAAACCCTGCAACAACAGGAAATATATTGTAAACTAGTGAAGTTACTAAGGTTAATATGATACAGTGAAGTGGTCTAGTTATGAGACTGAAGGTAAAGAAATGGGAAATATTCATGTTTGTCTTTCAGTCCCATTTTTTATGTTGATAAGTGAGGTTTGAATAGCAGAGGAACACAGTGGGGTTGACTACTCAGTGCTGGCAAAGCTCCCATATTCAAGTATTGTCAGTTCATATACAAGAGCAAATTGTAAGATATAGAAAAGGTTCTGACAAAAAGGTTAATATAGAAGGAAAGGTGAAAACATAAGCCAAATTACAACTGAAACAAGCAGTATTTCACAAGTACTGAAGCATAATTGTATAATATAGTGCAATTAACCTGTGCAACTCCCTATCAAAGAGTAGAAGTAGGATTAATTATATCTGAATAATAATAGCTTGCATAATTTCACAGAAGAACAAACACATAGATGAAAATCACAAATAGGCCAGAGAACTCAGTAGCCACTAGCTGGGATAAAGAAGGCATTTCTCTCTTAATATGACAGAACAACTGGCTTGATGTTAATAGGAGAGACTGTTACAAAAAATTTAACAAAGACAAAGAAATTTATGTGACCCTTCTTCCAGCAAGATAAATTGAATCTAACTAGCTTTGTAGACCTCGTTGAAATGGTTGGGCTATGCAGAAAAGCAAGGGAAATTTAGACATAGGGACTTTCTTTGTAGTAATCAAGCTGTACTTTAGATATGCTAAGATATAAAATTCACCTTAGTGAGAGCTATGTTTGTTTAAATTGAAAAGCAAACTAAACATACACCATTCTTATAAATTGAAACAGTAGCCTGTTTTTAAGACCTAGTCTTGGTTAACTATAAAATATGTAACAGTGAAATAATTAGGGTTGTTTATTAAGTGACAAAGAAGTATCAAAAAAGGGATTTTAGTCACTTAGGAGAATTATATTCTAATGCATTGACCAAAGGTACTTCAAATATTAGTACCTGAAGCCAATTAAATAAGACATCCATATTTACAGGCTTTTCCCTCATTTTGGGTAACAATTCACCCTGTCATTTCAAGACTGTGCTAAGTAAATGGTGCTGTAATCACAGGAGTGTAAATTTGTCTCATGGTTTCTCCTTAGTGAAGCTCAGGAATTCATCTATGCCATGTGAATGATCATGCTAGGAAAGGTAAGAAGTGTTAATTGGTTTCTATCTAACCTGCTGATCCACAGTGGATTGTTTTAGAAAAATATCTGAATACTGTTTAAGTACTCCAAACAAAGGAGAATTTGCTGAGATGTTTGACATGAAAAATTTTCAAGTTCCTTCACAGACAGACACGGGAAGGGCAAGGAACAGAAACTGTGCTCCGCAGAACAGCCTGATGTTCACATCATAGGAAATAGATGTTTTCATGAGACACAGGGAATGCTATATTTCATAATTTTGAAACCAGTTATTTCTTATGAAAGTGGGGCATTTAAAAAAAACAGAAAAGAAAAAAGAAAAAAAGAAATACAAGAAAGAAGGGGAGAATAAATAAATAAACAAGTAAGCAATGGATCTCAGGTTAGAGCCTTAGCAGAAAAAGTGGAACTTGGGGAATGATGATATTTGTTTTCCTGTTCCTTTCCAAGTCCACTGGCAGCGGGTTCCTCCCAGAGCTGTACTGCAATACTTGCTTGTGTCTTTGGGTGGCAGCAGCATCCTAAAGACATGTTTCGACCCGAAATACCCTCTTTCATACCGATTTCACGCAGCCTCCGTGCCGCTGGCCCTGAAACTGAGCTGTATTTTGGGAAGCGATTGAGCTGACCCTCACTGTCATTTGGAAGGCTTGGAAGAGACCATGTTACCTGACTCAGGAGGACAAGGAATCAGAACTTGTCCAGTTTCAAACCTGTTTCCAAAGCCAGAAAACGCTGTGTGGTGATTACCTGCAGCATCAGCCTGCCAAACATATCAGGCCAAAAGAAATCAAAAGATTCTTGGCACCTTAAGTTCTACTTGCAGTATGAAATAAGTGTTATTAAAAAAGACATTAAAAAAAAAAACAAAAAAACCCCCGAAACAACCCGAAACAGCTCTTCAAAGCACTAGGTACTAGGAGATATTGTACCAGAAAATATTGCTAAAAATATTACTGAAAGATGTTTTGTAGAGCCTCTTATTCTTCACTTGCTCAAAGAATTGGTTTTGTAGCCTGTTTCCCTGTGCTCAAATAATCATATTTCCTCCACTTCCACTTCACTTGTTACCCAGGGTGTTACAGTATCAGAGGCTTAAAAGGTCTCCTCAAAATTAGTTCTGACCTGAGTCTAACAGGAAAAAAATAGTAAGCTTTTAACACGTTTCAAGCAAACCTTTAAGAGATTTGTCCACTTCTATTCGAACCCCTAGGGTTTACAAGCTAGCTGTAGATCTGATAAGAGCTCATTGTAAAATAAGCTCTAATAAAATAGGCTTATCCCAGCAGCTAGAAAATCTCAAAGTAAAAACAAAGTTTTAAAGGTTTGTTTTCTAAAAATAATATAGTATATATATATTTATTTATGTAACTTAATGCTTAATGGAAACTTCCATGAAAAGTGCATGATAGCAATGGTCCTAAAGTCTAAATTTTTCAGAAGATATTTTCTGAAGAAAATATTTCAGTGCATCATTTTTATATAGCCAGTGTGTGTTATGTCTTGTTATGGCAGAATGGAGCTTTGTTTTCATACATTTTTAAAAGATCTTATAGTAAGCATAAAGGAGATACTCTAATCTTTGTATTGGCTCTCTAAATCAAAGCAAGGTCTATAAAATTAACTCAGTTCTTCGTAGCATTTACATCTTCACCAGTCTCTGACCTATAGCATCGTGGCAGAAGAATGGGGCTGTCAAGTCACTTGAGCAATTCCCAGTGAGAAATTTATTTTGGTTAGCTCAGATCTTAAGTAAACAACTACAAATACTGACTGTATTCCATCACGGGTTGATTCAGCCAAGCACACACATATGCTGTAATTTCTAAGAGGGCTTATTTTATCCCTGCAGGAATAAAATCACAGACCCTGAGACCAAAATTCCCTCTACTCTATTATTGCGGATCAGAAACAAGAAGGTCAAGATTTTAGACTTTTAGTCTTCCAACAGATCAGGCTAGTAGCTCAGGGAAAAGCCTTCCCTCTGGCTCAGGCTAATATCTTTTAGAAACAATGAACCCAGTTGCAAGAACGAGACTATGAAGAAAGGGACACAAATGCTGTTTTGGATGATGAAGTATAATTGGGAAGCTTCTCACATACAAGTAACGTTGGCTACAGACCTAGCTGTTTCCATGATGTAAGACAAACCTCATTTCCTCACCCCAGAGAATACAGCAAGGACAATAAATGCATTTATACTTTAGACCTCTGATGCACAGTAATTTCCCATTTGCTATGGAGAGGAACAGATGACCTAAGCAGATGAACAAGCAATGTCAGGCAACAACTCTCAAACTAAAAAGATGAAAATTGCTAAAAGGATCTTAATGGCATTATCAGAAATGTTTGTGTTCCAGTATTCATCACTGAAACTAGAACTATATCATGGGAAAAATCTCATTTCTTTAAGGTCTTTCTTATTCAATTTTTTTTGTTTTTTTAAATTTTATATTAGACTTTGCAGAATATGCTTGCTTGCCCTTTGAGCTCTCCTTTCAAGGAGTGGCAGCCTGCTCTTTCTGAAGCTATTATAAGGCAATATATGTTCATGGTGTTTGCAAATTAAATTGATATGTTTAAGATTCATCAGGGTAGAATTCAGAGCTACATGATGAGACAAAGGTAGTAATCTTCATCTAGTCTGTTCTGATTTGGAACAATCCTCACTACCAGTACAAGATAGGGGATGAGGTTTTAGAAATCAGCCCTGCAGAAAAGGACCTGGGGGTGCTGGTGGATGAAAAGCTGGACAGGAGCCAACAGTAGATTCTGCATCAGAAGAAGTGTGGCCAGCAGATCAAGAGAAGTGATTCTGCCACTCTGTTCTGCTCTTCTAAGACCTCATCTAGAGTACTGCCTTCAGCTCTGAAGACCTCAACACAGGAATGACATGGACCTGATGGATCCAGTCCAGACAAGGGCTACAAAGTTGACCAAAGGGACTGGAACACCTCTTACAAGAAGACAGAGGGAGCTGGGGTTGCTCAGCCTGGAGAAGAGAAGGCTCTGGGGACACCTAATAGTGACCTTCCACTACCCAAAGGGAGCCTACAGGAAGGCTGGAGATGGACTGTTTGCAAGGGTCTGGAGTGATAGGATGAGGGGCAATGGTTCTAAATTAGAGAAGAGTAGATTTAGAATGGATGCTATGAAAAGTTCTTTATCGTGAAGGTAGTGGAAAAATGGCACTGGTTGCC
Source organism: Calypte anna (assembly GCF_003957555.1). Taxonomy (NCBI): domain Eukaryota; kingdom Metazoa; phylum Chordata; class Aves; order Apodiformes; family Trochilidae; genus Calypte; species Calypte anna. The sequence continues at coordinate 5,715,192 of NC_044274.1, forward strand.
CGTGAAGGTGGTTGAGGCCTCATTCATGGAGATATTCAAGGTGAGGCTTGATGAGGCTCTGAACAACCTGATCTAGTTGAGGGTGTCCCTGCTAACTGCATTGGGGTTGGACTAGATCACCTTTAGAGGAATCTTCCAACTCAAATTCTGTGATTTTACGGTTCTTGAGAATCAGCCTTAGCTCACACTGAGTTAGTGGAGATATTGTTAACACACATGTAAATGTTTTGTAATTCCAAGGTTAATCTCATTCACTAGAGGCTGATTCAGCCATCCCTGAGCAGACATACACTGTGCTTTGAGACTAGAGTAACCTAGCAAATTACTGCAGCCACTCCAAAAGGAGATATGTAGGTGTTGTGTTAGACATCTCAGATCTATGTGAATGTCTGAGATATCCTGGAGAATTTTTTAAACTGTTGAAAGTTTCTTTGCAGGCTGGTAACCAGATGCTACACTCTCCACAGGGTATGGTGTATGAAGAAGGAATGCAGAGGTCTGCTGGAGGCCATGTCTGGTTTCCAGTGTGCTGTGTGGTGTCTGCTCATGTTGGATCAACTGGAATCCATCGTTGGTCAGAATCCAAACAGAGAATCCATTCCAGGTTGTCAGAAACTTAACTGCTTTGCCACCACCTCTCTGTAATTCCCTCTAAACAATTGGTTGTTATATTACACATATGACAAAGAAAAAATTTTGGTGCAGATCTGGATTTTTTCACTTTCTACCATGTCTTGACTGAGCCCACAACATGGATAATTTTAGTCAAGGGTCCCCTGCTTGATCAGTTTTATGATTATACTATGAATTTGTATTTTGTTTATTTGTGGGTTTTGGTTTGGGTTTTGGTTTGTTTTTCTTCAAGAGCAGGTGTTTGTTTCCCTGCATGTTCATTTTTCAAAATGCTGTGTGAAAGACCCAACAACAAATAAGCCTGACAGGAAAACAGCATAACTCAGTCTGCACACAGAGATGTCAAGTATGTGAGGGGAATAACCTGAAGAAGTACTTTTTTAAAAATATGTTTTGCTCCTTGGGAGAAACTAATAACCCTTGCATCTCTTAAGCAATGAGGTAGTCTGTCAATTCTATGCAACTTCCAGTCTTAAGATTTACCATGCAATCATACTTAGTATACATGTTTCTGGAGAGAGAAACTACTAAATTTAAAAAATTCCATGGAAATAATAATAATTTTAAAAATACCACCTTTGAAAGGCTTCTTAAAAGAATGTTTATTTTATACACATCCATTTAGAACCATAATCTATCCAGTTTACTTTAACAGATGAGAGTTAAGGTGGATAAGATCTAATGAGATGATAATATTTCTGCACTCAGAAAATGTGAATGTGCACCATTAAGCAGAGGGCATTAAATTATGTCCTTAACAATTCATAAAACTTTAAAATTTAAATATACTTAGCAACATGCTGATGTTAGAAAAAGATACAACTCATGGTTACATGATTTTACATTAATTGTAAATAACTGTCCTTTAATTTGATGCAGTAAGCCACAAGAGGGATGGATGACAAAAACACTAAACCGTCCAATTGATTTTAGAAATTTGGAGTCTCTAAAATAAATGTTGTGATAGGTTTAAGTATAGGAAACTAGTGTTGTTTGGAAAGAATACATTTTTGAAAAAAAATTAAAATGTTTTTTTTTTTAAAAACCAAGGGGTGCCAAGGTTTATGACCAGGCTCATGGTATTTGTCCATCGTAAAGCACTCCTGTTCATATTTAATCAGTTATGCTCCATGTACCAAGATCCCAGATATGTCTGTAAATTGAAGAAATCTTTTCATCAGCATTAGAGGATACTGGATTCAGGACCAGATGACAGGTATTAATTACTATACCTTAATATTAATTTAATGATGAGTACAGCCAGAAGACATCCTGTTACAGGCTAATCACATCACAAATATAAAAAAGGGAACATATGCTAGTGTTTTGTTTTGTTTTGTTTTGTTTCTGAGATCTGAATAGTCACAGAATTTGTCCAGAAGTAGTTGTATGGATTCTGATGTTCCTTTTTTTACTGCAGTTTTTGTTGAATCCTATATGGCTGCGGCCATCTAGGTGGCCTAATGTGACAAACATTTAGTTTGAGAACAAAACATGTTTAAGTGCTTTCTCTCTATCAAACTCTGAAGTAATCCTGCTTTTCAAGCATGGAGAGAGAAGTTTGACTAATTTCTTCTGTCACCTCAGATGCTCTGTGGGTGGAGCACAGATGTTGTCCTGCTGCACTAGTCCATCTGTGATAGAGTAAACTGGGAACTGGATAAAAAAGGTTGTGTTTCAGCTTCTTCAACTGCAACCATTAGAACTTCCATTTTCTGTGCAGCTTTTTTTTTCTTTAAATTTTGTGATAACCTAATGCAATGATAAATGCTTGACCTTCTGCTGGTTCTACGTATTTTCCACTCATGGCACCACCACTTTTCATGGAGTCTGATTCTTTTTCACAGAAGCAGCCTTCACTATCTTTGTAATTTTTAGAATGATTTTTTTATCCCTACAGAAATTCCTTTAGCTGGTGCTTTGATAACTTATTTGGGATTGTTATTTTGAACACAAACCATGATTAACTCACATGTTGTCAAAGGCTTGACTATTATTCCCTGGGTGTATTTTATTTTCATCTTCTTCAAATACACATTTACACACCCATCAAGCCGAGCCTTTGTTTCTTTTGGTATAACTTTTGTTCCTGTAGTACGATTTTTTCTGTAACTAGCAAGAAAACTTCAATAATCCTCTACTAGGAGCCCATTCCACCATTCTCATCCAGTTCAAATAATTTTCAATCTGCTGCAATAAGCCTTTGTCTAAATGGACTCAGAAAAAACATGTAATGAGTATTGGTATTCCTGTAAAAACTGGAATCATTGGAAATACCACAGGGCTGCCTATACATTACAGATATACAGTGAGTCAAAGATCTCTTGGTGACTTCAAATTATACCAATAAGTACCACTCACTACTTACTTTGAATGTGCATTCATTGTCCATGTCAATACTGGAAGAGTTTTGGTGATTTTGAGGATACTAAGATGCAAGTATTTACTAAGTACAGTAAACTGTTTCTTCTCAAAGTGCTACAGATGTTGCCAAGTATATTATCTACTTGTAAACTACATAGGTTTTACCCCAATACAGAAAGTCATTCTTGTTTTCTTGCTTCAGTGAAACATGTTTCCTACACTGAATTTGCAGTACTTGTTTTACAAAATATTGTGTGGGATCTCAATTCTACTTTGCAGATCAGAACAAGCAGATCAGAAATAAAACACAGGTAGTTTAAAATCAGCAACAATTCTGTTTCCTGTGTGTGTGTGTGTACCTAGATGTTTACTTGAGCTATATGTAAGTTCTAAAAATACTAAGGAAATTTAGATCTATGTGAAAGTTTTGTTATATTTCTCTAATACAGAAAAAGTAAATTATGTAGAGGTAAAACATCTACTAACTTTTCTTGGCTATAAATAAAGACAAGAAAGGAAAAAACTTTAAGTTTTGTTGGTTTTTTTTAAGTCCTAGATCATAATCACAGAACAAAGTTTATTTTTAGTAAATTCTTAATTTTAATTTACTGGCTTAAAGTCTGCATAAATTTACACAATAGTGGTGTAAAAGCAGAGAAAATCATAAAGCAGGATGGACTACAACTGAGCTTACCATCTTGCAGAAATTCCTATAATACCATTGTGTGCTTCAGGTATCATTGATGGTTCTAGAGAGTCCAAAATTGTGGCCAAGCATATTCTACTTCCACATGACAGCCACAAGCTGAAGGCTGTGGCATATTTTGTCTTGCCACAAAGTCTCCTCATTCACCCAAGACATCAAAAAAGCTCTGCTATGATGTTAATTCAGTCACTCTGACTTAGACCTTATACAATTTCCTTGAAGATAAAAATAATATTACAAAACACAAAAGCAGTGCTGAGTTGTAAAAGTCTACTTTCAAGCAATGCGTCTCATCTGTGCCAAATCTAAAGTTCTAGCTTCAAAGAGGCAAAGCAGAGACAAAGGGCAGCAGGGGTGAAGAAAATGTTCCTGCAGAAGAATAACACTGCACTGAAGGAAATTAAATGGATAATGGAAAGTCATGAAGCAGGGTGATCCTGGGGAGATTGCGTCAATATTTCAGACTTAAAACAGGAATTTAGTTTGTAGTACCTATGCATATTCAACTATATTTTCAAGAATTATCTTTATTCACTTTTTATGTTCTGAAAAGTATAGCATGCTTTGAAAAAAAATCCCAATATGAAGTAAATTCAGCTTTGCTATTTGCATAATGGCTGCTTTAAACATATCAGAGTGCTGTAGAAATCAAACCGTCAAGTGAGAGAAACAATAGCATACAGGTTATATAAAACAATGAAGACAGAGTGAAGAGGAAAGTAAAGCTACTGACTGTTTTCCAACAAATTAATATTTAACCACCTGCTTACACTGATTATGAATGAGTTGCAAAGTTTGCAATTTGCAAAATAACTTTTGTGTTGCAAATGAGGAAAGAAAAATTTAGAGTGTTCCTTGGATGATGACATGATGATATGTAAGAAAAAGAAGCAGCTTAATAAGAATAAAAATAACATCTATATCTTCAGCTATATGACTTTTTGCCAGAAAGCTTATATTCCTGTGTTTTATTTGTTATAGATTATGTACAAGAAATTCTCGCTGGAAGAGAAGTATGACTGTAATTGCTGTTTCTGGCCTTATCATGTTTGTTCCAAGAACTTTGAAAGGCTCACATAATTACTGTTTGTAAATCATGTTGGTATAATCAGAGTGCAATTACAGAATTGCAAAGTGTTACTGTTATTATTACTACTATTATTATCATCACATCCACACGCCCATTAAAAGTATGTAAGATCAAATTGCAATTTTGATCTCAAGGTTCCTGACATATAAGCCAATCAATTCAGCTTTTGCTCTTGCAGTTTACAAGGGGAACAGAGCTGGACAATGAAATGGCTGGTGAAACATTATGCTGCATGTTGGTATGGAATCTCCCCTCTTAAGGGAAACACTGGTTAGCACTCATTCACTTCACTTCACTGAAAGAAAAATAGATTTGGCAACCCAGTTTTTGAAAGGAAGAGCCCTAATCCACAGCTTTTGAAATATGTGCAAAAGCACTATTAACATCTTATCAGCCCCACATTATTTTATTGTGTAAACAGTTCAAGTAGACTATTTAGCTGTGGCTAGTATATACAATTTTTGAAGAACAAGAAATTTAATGAGTGCCATATAGCAGAAAGGGAAAAAAGTTTAGTTTTCTTTGAACCTCCACCTAATCCGTTATTTTTCGGCCCTTAATATTGAAAGAATGAACTGTTTTAAGACCATACATCTTTGGCTAGATTAGACTAACTGCAACGTCAGTATTTCAGTACATTTCTGTTTGCTGCTATCAGAAGTATAAGTAAACACAATCAGATACACACGCAAGTATCAGTGCTTGAAGCATGTGATTTGTTGGTGTTATAAGTCTCTCCAAATGCATTCCGCTTTTTTAAGGCAAGATCACCTATTTTTGTAACATTTCTGGTGAATGTTTTCCACATTGTTCTTAAAGACCTCTGATGCTGGAGGAATCAGTGCCAATTTGTGCAATTGTAATACTTCATAATCTCCTTAATTTAAAAGTTGTACTTAATATTGAAGCAGACTCATCCTTGCTGTAATTTAAGTCTGCTACTACTTGTCTCCACTAGAGATACTCTAAGCTCTAGAGCATTTTCTAAAGAACAGATGTCTTGGTCAATCATGATCCTTCTGTCTAATGCACATAGCGTCTTCTTTCCATCACTCTTTACTGAGCAGCATCCTGGTTTTTGCCTTAGTTTGATAACCTGAATTCTGGTTGTCCCTTCTAACACACCAACTTTTTAGCTCGTGTGGTCATTACTTTTAATATACACACTTGCTCAGGTCCACCAAGTATTTAGGCTTTCTGGACCTAGAGGGAGTCTTAAAGAAATTCTCTGAAGTTATGTACATTTCTTTGAATTGCTTGTATTTGATAAATTTGTGATGGATGTTGATCATCTCCTTGTACCTTTGCATTTTTATATATCACTGTCTATGTACTCTACAATTTTTCTCAGAACAGGAATTGTGGATGCACAAAAACTGTAAGAAATAAAATCCTTAAATAAATAAAGATATATGTATTTATACTCCCAGACATTTTCAAGCCTAATGACAGAAAGATTTCTTACATAAATTTGATTTGATTGAGTAGTCTAACTTTCTCTGTCCCCTGGATATTATACTATTGATGCTCTTATGAAATATAACATCTTCCTATAATTTAATCAAACAACTGAAATACTTATTCAGGGGAGTTTTTTTCAAAGAATATTTTTTAAAAAATGGTACTATGCATCCTGGCTGTCTATATCTGTCAATAATGTCCTTCCCTCTCTGACAGAAGACTTCTCCATTTTAGATCATCGATAAATAAATTTCTACTACTTTCATGGTCTTTGCTTGTTTTCTTTTTGTGTTTTGTTTGTGTTTATCTTCAGTCGGGAAAGGCTTTCATATTTGTCTTGACCTAGTTTGCATTTCCAACATATTTTGTTTATCCTTATATTTAAGATTACCAATGAGCTGATGAAATATACCTTCATTTTTCTGAATTAGTTCTCAATTGCACAATAATTTCTGCCTTCAAGGAAAGAGGATTTAGATGAGTACCAAGTCTGAGAAAGGTGAAGCATTTATATTTGTTTAAAAAGCCTTGATGTATGGCTAACCATCAAAACAAATACCTAGGAATGCAAGTTTGGCTCTTAAATCAGTCATCTCCTTGCAATACTCTAGAAATTTAACTGCCAAGTATGTTTTGGGCAAAGGCAAATGTAGAACACAGTAACTACAATTTATTCACTAGGAAATATGAAAATAAATGTTTTAGTATTTTCAACATAAATAAAAATGTCTCAGTGAAGTAGTTCTTGGAATGCATGTGTAATTGCATATAAATATTTTGGTTTTATTTTTTTATCTTAATCAGTTTGCCAATCATATGATCATTTTGGTTTGAAAATACCTTTACAGTCATTAAGTCCAACTGTTAACAACCTCAGCAAAGTTGGGGAATACAAACATACAGGCAAAAATCAAATTGCTTAAGTTATATTTCACATGAATATAACTGAATTGGCATCCAGCTGTGTTTAGTTCTGTCACTTGATTTAGAAATCATCCATTTTTTTAGTCTGTTTCTATTTGGAAATTAGAAACAACTAAAAACCTGGTTCTGCCAAAATGAATGGAACACTTTAGGTAGAGATAAGTTATACTGGTTTATCGTCAGACCCTAGAGTCCATTGGTGCAAGTTTCTCATCTAAAGAGGCTATTTTTATGGATGTGTGGAAGTGTGAGCTGCAGGCTGCTGTCATGATATGAGTTCCTCGAACCATCTGATTTATGTCTGTCTCTTAAGATTTCTGATCTGTCAAAGTCATCTGAACAAAGCACCCAAGAATTTTCAGAGGTCCAGGGATTGTTACAAATAATCTGAAACACCCTTCTCCCCTACTTCTCCCAACCCACTATTTCTAACTGAATACAAGTAAATTTTTTTCGTAGGACACCAACAAGTAGAGTAGCAGGTAAATATTTTCAAAAAGATATCCCAGGTCCATCGAAAGGTGAACTACAAATTGAACATGTTTATTAGTTAACTAATGAACACAGCAATTAATGAAGCTTTAAGACCTCCAGCACAACTACTAAAAATCTTTTTAATTTTGTAACTACTGTGGTATTTTTTTTCCACAGAGAAGTGAATTTAACATTCATGACAGTACTGGAAATGACAAGTTTTCAGTTTAATTCAGAGAAGACCTGCATTGAAGGAAGAAGAAAAACTATCTTCCCAGGGAGACCCAGATGTGTCTCTGCTTGCTCTTGTCTCTGGAGGGAGTCATTCAACACTGGGGGAAGCTCTCCACCTTGGCTTACAGTGATCACAGCAGGCTGAATTATTTTCAGGCTTGCAGCCATGAGAAGAATGGTCTTAAATGTGCAATTGCACATATTTGCTGAATTTTGTCCAGGCTAACACTCTAGTAATTTTTGCTTTTTGCAACCCACCAAAGATGCTGTCTAAATCAATGGAATAATAATGACTCCTTATCTTGAACAACTGCCTTCAATTATACTCACCCCACAAAAAAGTACAAAGATAATATCATAAATAGATAATAAAAATAGGCAGCCATTTAGCTACATAAAGGGAGAAATATTTATAAAGCACACAGGGTAGAAAAAAGCACAAATAAACAACAAAAAAACCCAAAACAACACCAAAACAGAAACCAAAACAAACAAACAAAAAAAACCCCAGAAGTAATATTTAGAAATCTCAGTCTGTTTTAAATCCTCACTCACCATCTTAAATTTGCACCTTTGTCTAATACAAATATCATACTGGGCTAAGAAGTGGAGCCTTTTCTCATGCAGAGAACCAACACTAGAAAAGGTCACAGTGATACGACACATCATGAAGCTTATTTACAGTATCCTACGGTATTGCTGGGAGTCAGAATTTAGATTTTAGCTGGTTAATGTTAGACTGCTGGTATAAATGATGGCTCAAGTTAAACCACTGCTGCCTCTTATTTAGATTTCAGTTCATCCCAGTGGAGTTATCCGTGTAAGGATGGTTATGAGGCAGAACTGGGTAAACAAATGATCAGTGATATCAAGGTTAGAGATTTTATTTTTTTAATCCTAGAATTAACAATCTTCCTTTCTTGTAATGAGAAAATGTATTTCTGGAAATGCCCGTGTAGGCTAGTGATAACAGGGCTGGTGATAACAAGGCTGGTGACCAAACTGAGAGCTTGTTCGGGGTCAGTGTTTGGAAGGGGTGTTTGGAAGCAGGTGAGGGCACAGGGGTGGCTCCTGAGAGAAGCTGCTGGAAGCTCCCCCAGCTCCAATCACTGCCTCACCTCTGGCCAAGGCTGAGCAGATCTGGGAAGGTGAATGTGCCTTTGCCAATAGTAACATAGTCAGGAAGAGGAAAACGAAACTTAAAAAAACACAAGAAAAGAACCCACAGAGCAGAGGATGAAGTGAGAGATCAATGCCAGAACAAAGAGACCAAGGACAGTGAAGCAGGAGGGGAGGAGATTCCCGAGCAGAGGTTTCTCCACATCCCCACGGCTGTGCCCCTGCAGCTCATGAAGGAGCGCGGTGATGCAGTCCTGGAAGGACCATGGGGGGTAAATGTGGATATGTAGAACTTCTAGTGTCACAGGTGGGCAGATGTGAAGCTGCAGCCTGTGCAGGATTGAAGAAAGGGTCAGATGTGGATCTGCAGTCCTGAAGGAGCCCGTGGCAGAGGAGGTGACTGTTCCCGCCGCAGCCGTGACTCTGTAGGCAGCCCGGGCTGGAGCAGTGCCTGAGGGACTGCACCCCATGAGAGGGATTCATGTCCCAGGGGTTCCTGAAGGACTCTCTGCCATGAGAGGGACCCCGGGTTGGAGTGTGGAAAGAACGTGAGGAGCCCTGCCCTGAAGAGGAAGGAGCGGCAGAAACGGCGTGTGGGGAACTGACCCTGAACCCTCCCCTCCCCCCCCGTCCCTCCCCTATGCCCTGAGGGGCAGGAGGTGAAGTCAGGATTGCAGTAATTGGGGCCTGGGAAGGAGGGAGGGGGTGGGAAGGATTATCAAAGAACAGGTCTTGATTTTCTCTTCTCCTATTCTGATAATTTTTTTTTCTTTTTACCCCAGGTTGAGCTTGTTTTACCTCTGGCCATACATGGTGTGTGAAAACCTCCCTGTCCCTGTCTGCGTTCATGCACTTTTATTTGGATTTCCTCCTCCCCGTGGGGACTTCTTTGTTACCAGCTGGGCTGGAACCAGGGTAGGGGTAGAGTCGAGGGGCAGGGAGTTCTTTTTTCTGTGTCCATAAATCATGGTGAAATTTTGATCCACATCTTCAGCATTTGCTTCTCGTTTCCCTGCATGTTTTTTTGTTTTGGTTTGGGTTTTTTTCCTGTGAAAAAGATAACAGATCTGAGGAGCTGATCGATTTCAGATATATATATATATATGTGAAAATGGAAGACACAGTGATTATTGTGAAAGGGGGAAGTAGAACAGTTTGCTGTTACAGCCTCCTCGTGTGTGAAATCTGACTAAATTCATCCCTGGAGCTGGTGGAGTGCGTGGATTTCTCAGTCCTGGAGTGTCAGTAAGCATTAGTGTTCTGGTGTTGAGCCAACAAACACTCACCTCTCAGCTGCACACCATACGGAATTCTCACTGGAAAGAACCCCAGAAAAGTTAGCCACTCTGGGATCAATTACAGGGTGGTTGCTTTCCTTGAGCACTGGCTATGCCTCTCCTTTTGACACTGTCGATCTGTGGCAGCCTCAGTCAGGCAGGACAGATGGATGTTCTCTTGCAGGTGGAACTCTTGAGTATACCCTGCTGGAGGAGAAACTTTCCAGGGTGTGATGTGTAACTGGTTGGGAATCAGTTACAAGAGACTGCCATCTGCATTCTTTAGTACATATATAAGCTCATATATAAGAGGTGGAGAGAAAAATCTCAACTGCTTAAAAACAGTCGGGAAAAAAAATATCAATATTTGGTAACTGAATTTAAATAAATAAAACAATATGTAAAGATCCTAATGTGACTAGATCACATATAATTTCTGTGCCTTAATCTGTGTACTGCAGTATTACTTTTGTTTCTTTGTTGGTGTTTTTTCCCCTCATATGCTTAAATCATACCAAATTATTTTTGAATGAGGACCTCAAACATAAATGTAAGATCACAACACCTCTGTTGTGCAGGGAACTGTCAGTCACATCAATTTTGTCATGAGGGAAGCAGAAGCAGAGCCTTCAAAGGAATTGTCCAAGGCCTTCTGCTAAGTTAAATAAATTCTTACTAAATTAAGATATGTTATTTGCCAAAACAACAACTTCTCTTTATCCAACAGTCTGAAACAAGATAGATTATTAGATGGTGTCAGTAGAACTATGTGGCCTCTAAGTTGTAACAATTTTTGATGAAGTACCAGAAGCACACTAGATTGTAAAATCCTACAAATGTTACCCTTTGTATAAAGTATATCTACATATAAGGGATAATTTTTATATGTACATATAGTGAATAATTTGAGATAAGGAAGTAAAAATACAGGCAGGCTGTGTGGAATTAAAATTCCAAGTTTCTTATTTTGGAGAGACACAGCAATAATCTCATGGTGTAAATGCTCTCTTATATTCACCACAATTCCTGTTTCCAGTGATAAATTCTGAAGAATTATGTGTACTTTGTATTATATTTAAATTCTGTGTCATGTTTAAAATGAGATCTGGAGGGAAGGTGTCAGAAGAGCCTTTTAATAACTGTTTGGAAGTACCTATGTACCCAGATGCAAGGTGAGGTACAAGATGATACACACTGTCTGGACATCAGGAGCAAATGGGTGTCTGGGGAACAGAGCAGCCCAGGTATCTGACATCATTAACCAGGCATATTTTTATATATGAGTGTTTACATTCCTTGCAGTGGACCTGTACTTGGAACAGAATTGTTCAGAAACAGAGAGACTGTGACATTAGACTTGTTTAGGGTAAAGAGTGTCATGGGACTGTGCTAGCAGGTGGATTCTCTTACTGTATATGTACAGTTCAATGTCACAAAAATTATTGCAGAGTTAAGAAACTGTGCATGGTAGTAGTGATATCAAATCAAAAAGGAAATACAAGATGGGGATGCATATTCACAAAATGCATCTAATGATGGTGACTTCTTACTTGTTAATCAGCAGGTAAAAGCTGAAGAAAGTGGAGCCTTAATCTTTATTTTCAGTTCATTCTTTTTTATTCTGGTTAATTATGCCTGCAGTGTGTAATTGTATACTATTTTTATTGCACTGGCACTATGAAGTTCTGAATATGCATTATTTTAAATTACTGTCCATGTGAGACCAGCTTCCCAGTGCAGCTCTGTGGAAGCAACCATTTCATCTTTTCACATTTTTTTAGCATTTTCTCTCAGGAACTTGCCAGTGGCCTGATCATCATCTTCGTGTCATTAAAGGTTAGCAGACCTCCAAATGCCACGCAGAAACAAATGGTATTGATATGCAGCTGACATCATTCACTGTAGTTCCTTCTATAAAAAAGGCACTAGTGAAGACACATCACTTTTAAGCTATCTGAACATCAGGTTTAATTTGCTAGACACTATAGAATCTAACTTCAGTGTTAAATACAACCTTTACTCAAGGTTTGTTCATAACCTCTTTTGAGCTTTAGAGGCTGTAATCTTAAGTAAAGCTAAATAGAAGGGTGATTTTTGTCTCCCACATTGATTTAATTAAGCATGGATCATAAACTGCCATCATTAATACTAAAACACCATTAAAAATCTCTGTAACATTAAATTAACCTTTACTTCTACCTTTTTCCTTTTATGTCATATTTGATGAAGTTTGCAGGGAAATTAATGTGCGTGATTTAAGTTGAGACAAACAGCCATATTGAGAGTAAAACAGGAAGTACAGTTTCTTGCTATATAATTCAGAAAAGATTCAATATTACAAATAAAATACAGTTTCAAGAGACATGCTGATTTTAAGATGTATATTGAGATTCTTACAGCATACTATTTCTGTGATGTTCAAATAATGGCATACTATGACAAATTCTAGCTCACATCAAGCCAAATCTCTCAAAAGCTTAAATATGGATCATTTAATCTGACTTTCTCTATATCTCTGACGTAGTCATTCTGTGTCAACCACTCTACCCTTCATCATTGATCACTGATGATCATTGATCATCATTACCCTTCAAGATGGAAATTACTCACAGTTCTTAAAGCGAAATTCACCAGTTTTGTCTTCTAGACAGTGTTTCTTGCTATGGCTCTGATTAAGCAAAAGAGTCTCCTGTTATGCACTTGACAGGCTAATAAATTGCATATGTCACCTTTTTCAGTTGCATTTTTTATAAAGTTGTTCATCTAAACTCCTATGCTTTCCACTGTGGGCTACATTTGGTAGATAGCAAAGTGTTCTGTTCTTTTTTTTTGTTTCATCACCAGTTGAGACCATCCTCTTAGAGGCTTAAATACAATAATTCCAGGCAATATTCCATCACCTGTTCCAATACTGCCACATATTGAGGTCATAAAATTGCAGCTTTCTGCTTATTACTTCACTTTGTTGTTGTGAACAATTTTTGACACAAGCTATCATGTTATGTTAGAGACCTTAACTGGTTTTTCACTATTGTTAGTGGTATCTAATTCAAATGCACCTCAGTGTCTAACCCACTCTGGTCACTCTGCTTGCTAGTTTGGCTCTAATGTGCTAACCCACCTATATTAGGATTTCTTTCTGTGTCAATTCCGTTTTCAAGCAATTAGCATGAAGACAGTGTATTGAATGCTGGCATATCCAGTGACCATTTTCCACTTAGAAACATTTAGAATCTTTTGATTAGCAGATTCACAACCCATTTAACATGTGACCTATAGGTATTTGTAATATTTTTTTAATTGCCTCCTCATCAGATACAAGTCAAATGCCACACCGAAGTCTGCATGTATTACATATACACAGCTACCTTTATCAACAATATTTTAAATCTTATCAAATAATGACATCTAAATAATTTGTTGAAATGTATTTTCCATAAAACCACATTGACTGGCATGAATTACAGTCCCCTCTTTCTGATTCTTTATTAATGGAAAATCATATTGGCTTTTCCATTAGGTTGTCTGGGGTTGATGTCTGGGTAACTGGCCTATAATTAATAGGTCTATTAAGTTCATCCTTTCTGAATATCAGTACCACAGCAGCACTCTTCCAGAACTCTAGATTTTTCTAGAATTTAAACTTTTCTTAAAAGTGGCTATTTAGATCTTTATTATTTATTTCAGTAACCTAATCAAATATTCCTGGATGCAGTTTAACTCAATAGTCAGTTTAAATGCTCTTATTTCAGACAGAACATGAAGCTGGTAACCAGCCTCATGTGATACAGGCATCTCATTCTCTGTAGTGATGGTGTTGAACAAACTTGTATTTATTTTGTAATTTTTTTGTATTTTGTATTTTTATTTCATGGTTTTAAGTTGTGTTTCTCACCATCACTGAATCAGGATGGTGCTGTACCAGGAGTTAAAATTTTTCTTGCTGTTAAATTTTTATGTTTTCTAAATAGCACTTTAATTAATACTTTTTTTTCTGTATCTCTTCATCAGTTCCATATAGAATCTTCATGATTGGTTGTGTGTGTGTTCCTTCAATGGTAAATAACATATTCACCATGTTTGGGTTGTACAGTGGAATATACTGATTTCTGAATTTTTTTTTCAGGTCTTGCAAATGCTTAACTGAGTGGTGACATTTTTGTGGACAAATTTGAGGTCAGTATTTTTCCTTTCATAACTAGTCTGTGCTACTTTTTTCATGGGGAGAGAAGCTATTTGTAGGAGTAATCAAGCAGTAATGACATCCTGATGCTATCAGACCTAGGAAGGGCATGTCTTGTGACTTGCAAGTGTTTCTCCTATTTCTGGATAATTTTAGTCAGAGAATTTGTTTAAATTATGATATGGAAATACAGATGCAAAACTTCAATACAGTAGATGGCATCTAAACTCAGAAACTGCAAATGCACAATTCATGTCTAAAAGCTCCTGCAATTGCCTCCTCCTTCCCTTGAAAGAAGGATAATTTATCTCATGTTTGTTAAATGCATACACTGTGTAAACATGCAGTCACTATAACAACTGCATCACATATTCACACTCTGATTTACTCGAGTAAGGAACTTATTAACCACCTTTTGTTATAGTAGACTGGAGATTATGGCTGTGTTTTCAAATGCCTGAGGTGTGCAGCTACTCACAGATCATCCACAAAGCTGTGCAAGGACACTGATGCAGCACATGAAGGAACATAAGTGAGACTCTCCACTGTTCTTTGCTGCTGCAAATAGACCTTCCTACCTCACCATCCTCTCTTTTTCATGTCATTAATCTCTTGACATGTTAGAAGCCATAACAAAGTTGTGTTTTCCTCTGTGTTTGACAGACATTTTCTTGCACGCATATACCCCTTGTTTTATCTGGTTGAGTGAGTTTTCTATGTGAAATCTGGTTTTCTGCATGGAAAAGCCTTGTATTTCTTTCCTGCTGGCACAGGAAAGAAATACACTTTTTTTTTTTTTAGCTAGGCTACTCTGACTGTATCCTTCTTCTTTCTGTGTATTGCCTCCTGCATGTTGCTGCTGTCTACATTTTCACTTCCAAGACTTCTTGTGAACCTGTGTTCCATCACCCTGGGGTGATGGAATTTCTTGTTTATATAAGAGAAAGGGTGGATGACTGGTGCAGAGAGAAGGAAGGTGTCCTGGCAAGGCAAAGGGAAGGGCTTTAACTACAGAAGCCTATTGTAATCCACCATAAAATACCTTGTCTCAGGGACCTGTAGTTTAAGTTGTAGCAGCTCTGGTTTTCTGTTCCGCCTGTGACTCTGTTCTAGATGCAGATCATCTTTGTGGGTGACACATCAGGCTCAACAACTGCATCTGGCATGTGGAAAAGCTTCCTTGGTGGGTGCAGGAGACAAGTATTTGGGGACAAAACTTACTGAGAAACATCCTAAGCTAGTAACTGGATGGTATTTATGGGGATACATGGGGGTATTTATGGGAAGCTTTATTTCTTTGGTGTTCTTATCTCATCTAGAAAGATACTTTCTGGAAGCTTTTATTTTGAAGATTTGAGTTAAGCTGCTGGGTTATGTGAGCATAGGGAAAGAAGTTTAGTCTTTGTATTTCAAAAGGATCTTGGCTTACCAGGGCAGTAGATGCAGCAAGTCATATGCCACTCATTCTATCTATATCCAGGCACATGAAGCAGAGAAGAAAATGTGGTCCAGAGAGCCTGGCCAAATGTTTTCACTCAATCTATCATACCTACCCAAATGCTGTTCTCAGGGCCCAGCCTTGCTTCTCACTTCCTTGTACCTATCCCCGCCCCCACCTCGTGATGCTCTTTTCTCTCTGACACAGTCCTTGGTTTTTCACAGGTCACCCCACATCTTTTGCTATACATTCTCCCAGCTTCCTCTCAAGCATTCTTATGTGTATCTGGTTTTGTGTTCTAATACTCCAGTTGTGTTGACTGGCTGGTGTGTTCAGTTCATAGTTCCCCCATAGTTCCTTTAACAGAGGTGAACTGTGGTGTGCCACATGTAGATCCTTTCAGGAGCTAAACATGACCTAGCTTGAGCTAAGCATTTAAAGGTGAGAGCTACTATATAAACTTTTTCTGTTTTGAACAGAAACTCATATTCTCAGAAAGTCTTTACTTACACACTCCTTGTGTACAACCCAACTCGTTTTTATTTTTACTTCCCCCAAAGCATAAGAAATATGCACATAAGATATAAAAGTAATAGCAGTAATAATGAGCACCATGGCAATTTGAAGCAATAATCATATCTGAGCAAGAAAAGAGTCTTTTTCAAACACTTTTTCTGGTAAGGGATGATTCTAATCCTGAGATCTGCATTATTACCCATGCTCTGTACTTATTTCTGTAGCAACTCAAACCAGCATTTTGATTTTGGAGTTGAAAGAATTTATCTGTTTTCACTATAAATAAAGGTTAAAATTATAATTTTCTTTTCCACTAGTTATGTGACAACCACAGTTTCTGAGGGCAGGAATAATTTCATTACAGGTCAAAACTAGAAGAATTACCTGTATTTTTTTTTAAATCTGTAGAAGCTGTAACATGAATTATATCACTAATCAACTTTCACACAGTATTCTAGTATTGTAGAGTGATTACAGTCAGCATGGTTAATTTTTCCCTGTTTCCTGTTGTCAGTGGTGAATGGTTTAACACTTAATGGAATTACATTTTTATATAGAAACATATAAGGTTCCCCAGTTGTGTCAATTTTGTCTTTAAGCCTAAGGCTGGTGTGGGAAATGGGTAAGATTCTTCCTCCCAGCCTTTTCTCCAAGTATTGGCACTTTTTTTGGTATCCTTTCCCATTAATTGTGTCAATATTGGGAAATAAAAAAAGCTGAGGACATTATGAAGGGGAACAGATTACATTAATATGGCTATATCCTCTTTTCCCAATATCTGTCCCCAAAAGGAAAAACCTTATCCATGATAACTGGATGAAAACTGGATAAAAAAAACTTCTCCCTTTCTGTTTCACAGACTGTGCTGGAGAAGCACTAAATGGCACAGGCTAAAGCCACACTGGGGATTTTCACTGGTGTGTACATGGGTACAGAAAATTCATTTAGGAAAGAAATAAAACAAGCATAAAACATGCATTAAAGATATTTTGCTAGGAAAATTAGCTAGTATCTCTTTAGTCACTCACATCTCAGTTGGGGGCATTGACCCTACTTGGTATCATCAGGGCTTCACAGTTTTAAAAATTGTTTAACATTTTTAGGTAATGTTAACCAGACCTGGGTCACGCCCTCATCCCTCTTCTTCCCACTCGTAACAGTGATTATGTCTGAGGGTTATGCATTTAAGACCCTTTACGTGACAAAGTGTGTGTTTTCTTTCTGTTTAATTAGCATCCTCGGAAGTAATATGAAAGGCTGTTGTAATACACTCAGTGTTGTGGAGAGTTCCCATTTCTCAGTTTCTTAAGCAGCTGAACTCCAGCAAATCCCATAGGTTTGGTCACTTGCCCATTATTCTTACCCAGCTTTTATATTTGCAAATCCTTTCATATTGCAATAATTTGACAATAAGCAATTATTTTACTTGTCTTGCATGTATAATAACCTGCAGGCAGCATCTTTCCATCTAATAAATGATCCTGTCAAAGGGAGACTTGGACAAAACAGACTTCTGGCAATATTAATTGCCTGTAAAAAAATAATTACACAACATTTATTCCAGATCTAACTTCCTATTCATACAGTTCAACAGACTGCCAGGTTTACTGTAATACTGCCTTCTGGTGACTTTGAATAATGCAATAGTCTGTGACCTCTCAGTGTTTTGCCAGTTTCTGTTTAAACAGATATATCAAGTATCCATGCTTAGGTTTGACATTGGAAGGCTGCAGGAGTGGCCTCTATGAGAAGTTGAAAGCTTCTCCCTTTAAAAATCTATTTTAATTCTCAATAAATTAGATTAATTTTCCTCAAGTAAAAATGTTGTGCCTGTGATGGTAAGTGGCAAGTAGTCTTCCTGATTCTACCTTGAACCTTGAACTTTCTTACTCTTTTTTTTTCCCAGTGCCAGTTAAGACAGGGAGGAAATGAGCAGCTGGGTGGGCTTCTGGTTGTTTGGCAAAGGCCAATCCACCACAGTGGAGCTAGGGGATAGTCTATGACAGCAGAATCCCTTATTCACAGATGAAAAGTCAGTCCAGTGCAGTTTAAATTTAAATTCTCCAGGTAATGCCTTAAGGCTCTCTGAAACTCAAATTCCCAGACTGTTCAGGTGGAAAAACAAGAAAACAGGTATCTTACTGAAAGGTACAACCGTCCACTACATGCACACTTGAATGATGCATAAAATGGATGTTTATATATGATGGTTTTCAGATAAATTACCATTGTATACCTTCTAGATAGAAATGACAATTTTGATTCTGTCATTAAACAATTTAAAAGCAAAACATAACAGCCTACACAGGCAAATAAAAGGTCTGAGCTTTTCTATACAACTTGCTGCTAAATATGAACAAAGCAGCCAAATGAACAACAAACCAAAGCAGCCCAGCAGTTCCCTGGATTTTTCCACTGAACAACTTGCCCTCAGGCTTCTAATAATTGCATTGCATAGAATCTGGCAAGTAGAATTTCTCTTTTACTGAAAGCCAAAGAAAGCCAGTGAAAAGTCCTATAAAGCACACAATCTCTGAGAATTATTTGTTAGTAGTATAAGGAAATCTTCTGCCCATAATCAAAACAAGAATAAGATTAGCTTGACAGGATAAGAAGTTTCAGAAGAACACTATTTAGGAGCTGAAAATCCTATGAGCTTTAAGTGAGTTTTAATTTCCATGTAGAACTGTGTCTTGTTTAAGAGTAGACACATGACTTCTCAGCCTGAACATTCAGATTAACTGAAACAATTTGTGAATTCAAGACAATTCCAGATAATTGCCTAAATCAGAGGGGGGAAAAATGTTATTCACTAATGATTCCCAACAGAAAAACAATAATATTTTTCAACTTAGAATTCTATATTATTACTAATTCAACTCATACTTAAAATGAGAGAATTATCAAAGACTCTGATAAATTTCCTATTGTGTATGTGTGCGTATGTGCACTTGCATTCTCTTTCTAACTTAGGACTGTGGGAAAACTGGTATTTGCAAAAAAATTTTCTGTGTGTTTTATTTATTTTTATACTATGCTTATACAAAAACACAGATATAATTTTGAACTTATCTAATGCAAATGTGCTAAAGTTTCCTGGCCTGAACCTTACTGCACTTCTTGTAATTTTTTTACTTGCTACTTCATTTGTGAGAAGATACACAAATCTCAAACAAAAGTTAGATTGGTGTCTATCTCTCAATCATATGTAAAAATATTCAGTTCACTTAAATATCAATCATCTCTCCCTTTCTTTTGGAAATATTTTAGTAATTAAATAGTTGGGAACATTCATTAGAGTGGTGTAAATCAGTGAAGCTCCACAGATAACAATAGAACAATTCTGATTAACTGCGAGGAAGACTCCAGCATTTGGTTTCCAGATTCCAGAGTTACAGGCTCCTGCAGGAAAAGTTTCCGTGCCTGCCAGAGATGTGGAGTCTTACACATACATAAAACATAAAAACACACATCACTGTGCCAACAAGTTTTTAATTATTTATCATACTCAGAACACAGAGTGTGATAAGGTTCCTGAAGTCGCTTTTTCATTTGTTATAGCAGGTTTGCATAATGAATGTTCAGCATTTGTTTGCTAAGCATGAATGTAAAATGGAGCAAAATAAGATCCTTGTCAAGAACCATTTACATGGTAATGCTGGTGTTGCAAAAGGTGAGAGTCTGTAAAGCACTAATTCCTACTTTCCCTGCCCAGCCTGCTTGAAAAGTTGACTCATTTAGCATCTGCTGTTTCAGACTAACCGGAGTTTTTCTAAATGTCTACATATTATGAGGTACATATATAAAAGTTGTGCTTGCACCAGAGTATGCATTCAGAGTATTCATTCAGTCTTTTATAATTTAGGAGCTCTGTGGAGTTTTGATTCCTGCCTGGCAGGAAAGATAACTTTGATATTTATTTTAATTATTTTTTTTTTAATACATGGTATAGGACCCAAGAGTTTGCAAAACCCAAGTATGTTGTGTGTGAGACTGAGAAAACTACACAAAGGCAAATTTCTTTTGACATTGGCATTTAGACAGACACTGAGTATCTGTTTTATCATCCAGAGTTGCAAACCTCTTCTGAGAATTAGATACCTGAAGTTTCTTACTCAGTAGAGGTACAAAATGAGATCCAGCATCCCTGTGTCTATTGTCTACTTAGGCTATGAAACTACAGCTACAGTTGAGTTAATATTTGAGATACATTCTGTGTGTCTAAATATAAAAATTACCTTATTAAACTTGTGTTCAGTGAAATCCCAGAGTACCCAAGGGTGTAACTCTATGGATACTTGTTTTGACAACCACTTCTCCAATCAGTTCTCTCAGCTACAGTTCCCTTAGATATTCACTGTTGTGCACAGATGTACCAACTGCAACGTTTGCTGGGAAGTTTAAACTAATAGGATCTTTGAAACTATCAGGGAGGAAAAAAATTCCTGTTTTCTTGTAGTGGTTTGGGATATGAAATAATATATTCTAAGTAGTAATTGTCACTTAAACAAGAGTATTATGAAATTAATGTTATGGCTAAATACTAACACAGCTCCTTGGAGAACCATTCCACAGTTTTGAATTACTCTCCTCCTATAAAAACCCCTCTGTCTTTCCTTTTATGGCAAAAGACCTTCTTTTTTGTGACAGAGGAGAGAGCCTTTGTAACCAGGATCACTGAATTAAACCTTTCAGTCACCTCTTCTAATGTTTCTTTGTGTTACTCTTTTCAAGTCTTTTAGTTATCTAAACAGCTATTTAATTTAACATAGGCTCAAGAGGACTTTTTATTATTATTTGTTTATTAATTTATTACTTCTGAAGTTTCTGGGTTTAAAGCAGGGTGACAATCTATCCTGCCAAAGTAAACCATAGCTGTCTGAAAGGAAGGTGTTTAATGTAAATTAGTAATCAGTAACCAGTCATTATTGAAGCTCCCAGTTCAGTGGACTCCTACAGAGGGTAGGGTATTCTTTCTGCAGGTCTCCAATGAACAACATGATACTACTTCTGTAAGTATTTTTCTAGGAATTAGATGGATGGGTTAGACTAAGCACTTACCTTTGAATGATAGGTGAAAGGATCCCTTAACTTCAGTGCCTTTTTTTACACTCTAGTACCTTTCTGGGACAAAGGATTCTAACACTTGTGTCTAAATTCATTTGTGATAACCAAAAATGCTGTTTCTCAAACCTTCTGTTTTCATAATTCTTGGACAGGAGTTTGTTTCCCTTATGTTCCATTCTTGTTTTGTCCTCTAGCCCTTTACTGCTACTCAGAGTTCTCACATTTCCATATTAGTCAAAGAGGTGACTGGAGCGTCATTTAGTAAAGTTTTGAGCCTGGTTTCTGTGAGTATGATGTGTGACCTGAAGCTTCCAGACAGAACTCCCAGACAGGTGTTTTCAAACAAAACCTTTTCAGAGGAAGGAGTATAGATGTTTTCACAGGACAGTGATCCATAGTTTGAAGAAAAAAGGTTCTCAAATCCAAGATAAAACTTTTACTGGACTGAGAGACAGATCAGTCTACACCAGTATAGGTTTTGATTTTGGATGCAGGATAGCTATAGTTATATAACTATATAGATATATAACAATAGTTATATAGTTATAGTCTCAGACTATAACTCAAACTATAAGATAGTTATAGTCTCAGAGTTCCATTTTGGGTTAATGCTGATTCTCAGTTTAGTTACTGCTTTATCTCCTTGCCTTTACCACTGAGCTTTCTTTGCTTATCACGGTTGCCCTTTTTACTCTTGCATTTGGTAAGTTCTTCAGGGAACGCACTGAGACTCCTTTAGCTCTGTATTTCAAAGCCAATGTGAAACTTTTGAATGGCCCAAGTACAGACAAGGTCTCCACCTAATCATAAGATGACTGCCATTGCTACAATGTATTGTCTGTAATAGCTTTTTCCATTAGCTCTGTCTTCAAGTTAAGTCTACTCATACATTAAGCTTTGACTCTAGAAGTTCATCTTCATGAAGCACAGTCTCATACTCTATTTAAATACCAAAAAGACTCCACAGTGACTTTTCTCTCCTCTCTTGCTGAGAATATTCAGTTACTGATTGTCAGAATCAAATGAAAAACTCAGCAGATCTTTTGCTGATGTAGATGAGTAGTATTCAAAGTGCAAGGGAAAAAGATCAGAATCTGAGAACAGAATTTAAAAAAATTTTTTTTTAATCTTTACATTTTGCCATTCTAATATTTCTTCTTGACAGTGTTGCTGGTCCTGTTCTGTGAGTGGTAATAACACAGGTGGACCAGAAAGGATCATTGGTCCCATGGGGCACAGAGACATTGCTGAGTGACTGAAAGCTTTCTTTTAGAAGAGGTGCAAAGGAAGAAACTGGATTTACCAGAATTATGCTGCAGCTACCGTTGCTTAATTTCTGGTAACTCCATGTAGTACATGCTTCTTCACTTCTATGTGATCAGTAGTGCACATAAGAACATTTCCCAAATTTTCCTCTCATCACATTTCAGAGTCATGACTCTATTCCTGTTTCTACTTTTGTTGCTTTAAATTTGAAATCAGATGAATATACATATTTTGAGCATCCTTTTCCTTTTCTGCAGGCCTTTGAATTGAACGTATCAATTGTTCTTCCTCCTTATTTGGGTGTGGTGAGTATATTTGGAGTATTTGGAGTATATTTGGAGTATTTCAGATGGGTCTGCAGAAACTCAGCACATCATTTTGGAAATATCTTTAGTGAGCAGGAGTATACAAGGAGAAACGATTTGGAAGAAACAAGCAGATTTGCAGTCTCAGGTTGGAGGAAGGAGCAGGGATAGGAAAAGCAAAAAGAGGGGAAGTGTGACAGTGAGCACTAAATGAAGAATTTTAGGGGTATTAATATGAATCTGTCACTGTTTGCAGGATCCTCACAGGTTTCCAGTCTTGCATTAAGTCCTTCATTGAGGGCATCTTATTTTCCTCTTTCCCACTGCCCCACAGTAACAAATTCCAGCTGGCTTTGGCACATCTTTCATCTCTAGAGGGGATTTTTGCTTTCTCCGAATACTGTCTCTCAGGTGGAAGAGAAAACCCAATCCTCTGGACTGAAACTTCATCCATCAAGGATGCTGCATTCAAACTGAGGCAAAGTGCAGACAGCATATGCAAGGTATACATCACAGGAGCAAAAGCATTGATGCTTCTGAGGCCACAATAATAGAACCAGCTCAGGTGACTGAGGCTGTTCACACATTTAAAAGCTGCTGCTTCAAACTAAATTCATCTCCATGCCATTTTCTCATTCAGCTAGGAACATTTCATGGAGACAAATTGACCACTTAACGCTTCTGTGAACCTCCTAAACTACAGCTGGATGTGGAGAGCCCTTCTTTTTCATCCTTCCTGCTAAAAGTCCCTTTTTCAATGATGGCAATGTCACTATGGCAAAAGCAATGTTTTGTGATAAATTTTATGTAGTGGAGAGCTAGATTTCTGGTAGTTAGACTGAAGAAGAATTTCTGTCTTCTGGGAACCTTTGAAGGTATTTCACAGTCTATATGACTGACAGGATTTTCTTAGAACTTTTTTCCTTTGGTACTGATACAACCAGAGTAAAGTATTTAGTATAAGGGCTTCTGAAGAAAAGTCCATTTGCAAAGCAAAAGCTATATATCATATCGTATTTACATGTTTATCTTGTGTATACTTATGCATATGAATATATGCATGTACATGAATATATATAATACAGAATTTTAACAAATGTGTCTGTGTATAGAAAGTAGTTATGAAATTGTGATGGTCTTTTCTCTTCTTAACAGTTTGGTGATTCTGTCTACCTCCTTCCCAACACACCCCTGTTCATGCAGTCCTTCATAGAGAGAGTTTGCTAACATTTTTAAAACTGTTTTGGCTGACGAATTAGTATTACTTTGGGTGGGAAGAAGAAGGAAGTCTTACCAGTCAGCTCTTCTGTCTTCCACGTAGTCTAGTAAGACATGCACTTTGGGCTTTACTGCATGTGGGCAGCAAGTGTTTCTATTTTATGTATTTCACATGCCTTTGAGGAAAAAGAAAAAAAAAAACATTACTGAAGAACTGTTGGTACCTTGCTAAAATGTGAATGCCACCACATAGATGGGCTTTCTAGATTGGGTGATTTTTCTTCAGAGTGATGTTTCAAGAGTCACTTCAGCTTCTCTCTCCATTATACCATGGGAGCAGAAAATAGTCCTCTCAGGCTGAGAATAGTTCCTTCATTTATATTTCCTTGGGAGAAACAGAAGAATCAAAACAAGGTCTTTGGTTTCAGCAGATACAATGCACATTGCAGTTCAGACCAATATTTTTTCTTATCTGATTGTAAGTCAGTGCCAGCCTCTGGGTCATGATTCCTTACCTTTCCATCCTGTTTACTGGTGGAAATAATCTTATGCTGCTCCTTGCTCTCTCTGCACTGCTTTCCAAAGTAAAGCAGGTTTCTGCGTTTTCTTCCTACTTGCTTGTCTACAAAACAAAGTAATATAGAATAACAGCTCTGAAAAGGTGTTAAGGAAGATTAAGAGGGCAGATCAGTAGAAGCAGCATAGGTGTCAGCATGTCTGTGTGTGTATGAGAGGGAATATCTATGTCTAAGCCTTATCCCTGGGTTTTGGCTAGTTTTAACACCACTTAAAACTCCTGCCTCTCTGGATAATTCTTGTGTGAGAAAAATTTTTACTTGATGAGGGTTTCTGTATAATGCTCTCTGTGTTGAGAAAGCAGAATGTCCTTGAAGGCAGAGCAGTTTTTTATAAAGTATTTCTTAGCATCTGTTGAAAAACATGTAATATATTGTCTTGGTTCTAAGTCTTTTTTACCTGTGGCCCATGAATCCTTTTGATCAAAAGATAGTAAAAACAGTCTTTTTTTTTTTTCCTCCAAGAAGTTAATCACTGTTAAGGGGTCTGTAACTAAGGATATTTTGAGAATTGACAAACCCTCATAAAAAATTGATAATCAATAATTTGATAATTTTATAATTTCTAGCCAATATAAAAGACATATTAGTGTTTAATTATTTGCAATGTGCTGGTTCCATGACATTTTCAAAAAAGTGTGGCATTTTTTCAGGTTGTTCACTGGTGAGAGGCGATGTAACCCTGTGAATCAGGAAATTAAACTATGATGCAAGTGCTTCATTTGAGAGGTTCTTTTTGGTTTCAGTAAGTACAAAATCAAACACTTGTAAGCCTTATTTTATAGTATTTGGCCAATTTCACTTAAAAGTTCATATTTGGCGTTTTCCAGAAGAGCTTTCTACTTTGATTCCCTTACTTTGAGACTTGAATACCAATATATATAATTCAAAATCAGCATTCATATGACATAGCATTCATAGAAACAGAGACATACTCAGAAATAATAATCTTACTCAGATCTTGTTAAGAAAAGAGCTGACCAACCATTCACCTATGCAACATCTGTTTCACACATAAATGTATAAATGAAGCAGGACTTACAGACTGACAGACAGCTTCCAAAGGGTTGTTTAAAAAACAAAAAATGGAATTCATACATTGCAAGGAATCAATCAGTGAAGTATTGCGTTGACTCCAAAGGAAACTATGCATAAGGGCTAGCCTATGAAATTATTCCTGCCACCAGATGCTGTTTGTCTGCTTCTGTGCTCTAATTGCTATCAATAATTAAACACAGGTCTCTGATTCATATGCACGGAGGCAGAGATTCTTAAATTAAACATTTTAAAGTCATTATAGTACATTTTGAATGTTCAGCTAAACATTGCACTCAGGCTGATTATGATTAAATATACTGATACTAAATTACATATTGATTCCATAAATATCAATGGATACCCAGAACAAATAAGAAGATTCCTGGTAAATAGAAGGAACATTTTAATTTCAGATGACTAACAGAAAACAGCTTATATTTATTTATATATGTAACATTATGTTGCATACTGTGCAAAGAGATGGCATCTCCCAGTTGATGTGCTGCAGAAAACACAAAATCATTTCCTTTTGGAAAACAACAAACACTGTCAATGTGGTGTACTCAAGTTTGTGTGACAGCCACTTCAAAAGTCAAGTTTGAATGCAAGTGAAAGCTTGCACTTGTTAAACAGTCTGTGACAGGTATGATCTTTTCCAAAACTGTGTCCCCAAGGTGATTCTCCCTCTCTTATAGAATACAGTCTGCACCATGTCTGGAGAAAAAAAAAAATTACACTCTTTGAAACTGCCTGTGCTTACCCTTTATCAGTCTGTACAATTTGATGGCATACTTTCTTATGATGGTTACTATTAGTCATGGTACTGTCTGCAAAAAGGTTTGGCAGATTTTGAAGCAGAAGCACGATGCTGAGTCATCTCTGGTGATTCACTCTTTCCACTGTGGCCAGAGCAGTCACAGCAGTATGACCCCCAATACCACGTTTACAGAGTGCAGGTTCTCTGGATTCTGCTACCACAGACATATTCACCTGT
The DNA here is from genome assembly GCF_003957555.1 of Calypte anna. Classification (NCBI taxonomy): domain Eukaryota; kingdom Metazoa; phylum Chordata; class Aves; order Apodiformes; family Trochilidae; genus Calypte; species Calypte anna. The sequence goes on from NC_044274.1 coordinate 5,742,074, forward strand.
TTGTCTCAGACCTCTTCGACTGCATTCCTATGTTTCCAGAGTCCCGTGAGTTGCTTTCTGTGACTTCTGCTCCGTATGAGAAAGGTTCAGACCACTCACCTTGCCTGGGGTAAATGTGAGTTTCAAGTTACCATCCAAGGCAAATTCTCATTTGAAAACTGCAGCTGAAAGTGAGTCCTATTCAAAGTTATATTTACTCTCTTTTATCCTTCAATAAGTTGTCATTCAGCAACTATAGGAAGGTACAAATCAGGGGAAATAAGACTGTGTTGGACAAGCTTTGGAAGACCACATTGTTTCTGCAAAACTAGTTTGTCTGTTGGCAGTAGAGTCCCATAATGTTTGTATTCATGAAATACTTGGAACAATAATGTGTCCAAAGTGCAGCATGTGTCATGACTCTGAGGTGGAGATCAGTAAAGTGTCTCTTTCATTCAGAGATGTTGGCAAAAAATATTCTAAAATGAGGAACATTTGAATTTTTCTTTCTTGGCTCATACTTCCAATATTTAGGCTCCCTGCCACAGATTTTATTATCAGAAGTGAAAATCCCATCTTCTGAAAAATTAGTTTAGAACCTAAGATGACCAGTGCAAATCAGCAGTTCTTTCTACAGTTAACTACGTTTCTGAAAGGAACATTTGTGGCTCAGGATATCAGATAATTTAACTTTATTGCTTAACATGACATGGGTACTTAAACATAATTGTCTAATATCATTTGTCATTTTAGATGCAGTAGAGTTTTATGTACATGCTTCCTGCTGCACTTCAAAAGGGTATAGGTCTGTCGTAGGTCCTGTGTCATACTGAGCCCAGCTGAGTATCTCAAATTTCTAGGATGCTGCAATGATATTTATGTTGAAGCAAACTATCTCATTGGCACTTGTCAGTTCTAGTTTATCTGCTGCTAGTAGAGTCCCATAAACCTTAATGTTAAAAAAATATTTTGAGTAATAACATGCCCAAAGTGTAGACTCTGTCACGACACAGTTAATGAACCAAGAAATCTCGTATTAGCTATTATGTTTCTTTGTGTTGTAATGACATTTTTGTTAGGCACTTCAAACAGAATTAACAAGCAAAATATGATTTAATGCAACTAAAATCCTAGCAGAACCACAAGAACCTTTCTGAACCTTTCTTGCTTTAAAGATGCAAACTTAAAGTAAATATATATTAAGTTAAAATAAAATATATTAAATGCTGGGATGTTTCCTGACAACAAGCTCCGTCTAGTACTCTGTTATTTTGCCATAGTTCTACCATAAAAAAAATTGTCAGAAAAAAAAATAAAAGCCAGTTATTTTTTGCCAAGCTGATCTTAGTGGTCAGAACAACTTAGTTACCTGCTACGAAGTTCAACCAACATTACTCATTTTAGTAACTTGTTTACAGCTGCTTACAACTTGACAAGCCCATAATTCTGTGGAATGAAAAACTTGGTGAATATGCAGTGCTTTGTGCACAGACTGTGCACATAACCACACCGTACTAAAATGCTGTTGAAAGATTCTGGCCACAACAGCTCAAATATCCCCTGTATGAGGCAAGCTAGAGAAACAGATACTCTCTTTTGTTTCCAGAAACCTCATACTTAAAAACATTAAAATGGAAACATTTTCTTTTCACAGCTGTGTGTTCTAATACAGACTGTGCATTTGGCAGGGATAAGGCCTAGCAAACAGCCTGAGTCACCTTAATTCAGTCCCTCTCTGGGAATTGCTTAATCATGAGATTATGTACCATGGGTTTTCTGTTTCAGAACACTGGTGTGTCCGAGGGACCAGACTCATGGAAAACTGCAGACTGTTGTTTAAAGAACACCATCTCAAAAGTTGAAAGGTGAATATTAAACGAAATTGCAGACTGTAAAGAAAAGATTTCTGGGAATTTAATAATGTGCTGTCTGAAATGGCTTGTTGATTAATGTTTTTTTTAAACAGAACTGAAGGAACATTAAGTGAACTCATGCATTAGTAGACCTCTAAAAATATCACAGAAGTAAGAGATGTCATGAATGCTTCAATCAACAGATCTCAAGATTTCAGTACTGGACAGACATTTAGCAGACACTTGGAGGCAAATCCCATTTGAGGTGTAAGTTCCTGATGAAGTTTATGCTTCACAAAGCATAAAATGTGTCCCCTTTATCTTGTGTTCAGGACATCCATAATGATAGTAAATAGGTGAGTTTCTGATGTAATGTAAGCTTACCCTCCAGCTTTTTTGCTCATTGAGAAGTTGGGTTTGTTAGGCCTGGAGAAGTAAAGACTCCAGAGAGACCTTATAGCATCCTTCCAGTACCTGAAAGAACCTACAAGAAAGCTGGAGAGGAACTTTTTCGCAGTGAAATGTAGTGGTAGGACAAGGGGTAATGTCTTTGAACTAGACGAGGGTAAATTTATATTAGGTATTATGTAGAAATTCTTCATTGTGAAGGTGGTGAGACACTGTAACGGTTTTCCCAGGGAAGTTGTGGATGCCCCCTCCCAGGAAATGTTCAAGGACAGGCTGGATGGGGCTTTGAGCAACTTTCTTTAGTGAGACATGATCCTGCCCATGCAGAGGGGCTGGTACTAGGTGATCCTTAAAGTCCTTTCCAATTGAGTCCATTCTATGATTCTGTGATTGTACACGTGTCCTATCAACTCTGTCTGCTTCTTCCCATCATCCTTTCCTTCTATTTTCCATGTTTTTTCTTTTTGGCCTTCCTGTTCTGCAAGAGGTACCACAGACCATTCTGTGCATGTAGTGAGTGGTCATCTGCCTCCCAGCAGGTGAATTGGTCAGGCAGAACCTGTTACTTTTTAGCAGCCACGTGTAACCCTTAGGATGCATTTTGTATAGCTCAGTGGTGAGTACTTTAATATTTTTAACAATTCTACTCCTCTGTCCAATGTGGCTGGTACTAGCCAAAGGGATCAAAAATTATTGTGAGAAATAGGGCGGACAGAAAAACACAGTCAGAGCTGGAAGTGATGCCATCACATCAGGTTTGTCCCCTTAGGAAATCAGACAAAAATGTGAGATACTTTTAGTATTAAGAAATTTGATTGCTGCCCTGGAGAATTTCCTCATTCAGTCTGCCACAGCCTTCCTATATGATGGTGGGCACATCACTTCAGTCATATAGGTACAACTTAAATATTGAAATTCACTGGAGCTGAGCTGCAGGAATTAAAGCTGCTGTATCCAGAGGCTCTGATTTAAAAGCACATAAACAACTACATAATACTAAGAACTCTGAAAACAAGCATCCTGGGGGACTGGTGTGGAACACTGAATTAGGGCAGGCTAATGACCTGAATTTTTCTGGTAACATTAAGAAACCATTTGGGTTCCATAAGTTCCTGGGTGACTTTTGGGTGAAATTTAGAAGTTGAACTTTAGGAAGACAGTTCTGGAAACTTAGCTTACCTTGTTTTACTACCTGATACCTGAGTGGAATGTGGGGCTTTTGACTGTCTGATTTTTTTTTTTGGTGGGTTTTTTTTTTGTTTGTTTGGTTTTGGTTTGGGGTTTTTTTTCAATTCCCATTGATTTCTCAAGGAAAAATAAATGATCGTGGTTTTGAAGAAAACCATTTCCTAGAACAAGAGCTCTCCAGCATAGTTTCATGGTGGGACTGGAACTGGTGACAGCAGTGTTAAGTTCAGTCATAACCATAGAGGGTTATGACTACCTGCAGTTAAAAAACTCATAATCACGTCTCCCTCTTCAACCTGCAGTCTCAAGCTTCCAAATTCTAAGCACAGTCTCTGTCTTCCTCCTGCTCCTGTCACATGTTTGACTCCCACGAGCTACACAGAGTTCATTTTGTCCTGTTATTACTGATTAGCTGACTGGGGGTAAGAGTCTCTGGGCACATATTTACACTGAAATTATTTTAAGAATACTTGTTTTTTTAAAGTTTACTGTATGTTCTTAAGCAGTGTATGCTGTTTTCTGAGCCCTCTTTTAAAAAAAAAGGGACATTAGACAATCATATGTATTGAGAATCTTACTGTATTCATGTGGTCTTTTAAAATTCATTTAACTTTTATTGATTTTGCCATTGGAAAGAGGAGAGAAGATTGTTACAGGAAAGGCATCCACTATTAGCAGGAAGAAATACATGCTCTGTGCCACTTTGTTTTCAAGAAAGACAAACACAATCCAGTTTCTGTTGGATTTCTTTAAGAAAAGCATGCCAAGTTAGCAAAGTACATATGGCCAATTAGAGAGAGAACATATTTACATTGATTTAGTTTGAAACTTAATCTTTCCTCAAAAAGGAAGAGACAAGCAATTAAGACGATGCTGTAAGGCCAAAGTAGTTGTGTACTGTTGCATAATTCTCAGTATGTGTGTCATATACTTACCACAGCTTTGGATAGACTGTTTCATGCATCATAACATTTTGTTCCTGTAATCAAAATGTCTGTTGGGCATTCTCAGTCTTTCCTTCATGAAACAATGAACATTAACCAAGACCTTATTCTTGTAAACCAAGTACTCTTGGTTACTCTTGCAAGAGTAGTGCTTATTCTGAATGAGTCAAAGATCCTGTGGATTGCTGCAATTTTATATGGTATTTTTAGGGCATATAAACACACAAAAGCCAAGTAAATTTAGGTACACAGATAACCTGAGGTCTAGTGTGTCTGAATATGCAGTGCTGAGTGTGCAAGATTTTCTAAGAGTCTTTTGTCTAATTAATTTTTAGATTCCAAGATGACTGCCAAGAGTTTTTATCATTAGCTTCCAGTACCATCAGACCTCATTCTAAGGATTGTGTTGAAAATTACTCTGGGAACCTGGACATTTACACTTCTAATAGCCTAATAAGAAAATCCAAAAATATTTTTCAGACCTTTAATACTGAAAAGTTTGGGAGAACTGAAATCTCCCAATTCAAGAAGTCAGTGTCAGAGATGTAGTATAGGTGGTATACTCAAGTATTCAGTGTAGTTTCAAACCATGATAGTGGAGGTCATTTTCTGTCTGCTGATTATGAAAATCAAACCCCTCCAAAATACATCTGCTTATTTTCTGCTATTCCTTAGTGAATCAAATAAAATATATTGTTCCCCTTTTCTAACCTTACATCTCTGCATCCGAAATTATTGACTTCTTAAATCAAGGTCTTGAGAGGAAATGGAAAACCTTTGTTTACTCTTTTCAATTCAAATATTGTCTTGACCTCAACATCACAGGTCTGGACTGTAGTGAGTGAGTGTTTTGGTTTGTCTTTTGTTGTAATTTTTTCTTTTTTTGATGGTTTTACCTTTGTTTTTGTTTTTTAGTATTACAGCACTTGGCTCCTTTAAGCTTATCTGCATGAAGTGAAAGCAGTCTTCATATGCTGAAGAACCTATAACAAAACCAGCTCCTGAGAAGTGATGTGTACCATATTAAGCAGAAAATCAGTGGAGCAGAACTGTAGTTGTAGTTTTCCCTCTTGGCTTGTCATCCACTACTTGCATCACTACATTATTAATTTTTTTCTTCCTTGGTCTCCTATAGAGCAGAGCAACCTCTTTCTCTCCCTTCCTTCATTCTCCCTTCTTGAGCTCTGCTTTTGAATTAGGTTGCAATAAAAATTGGCCCCAGATTTTATCCAAACCACATTTCAGAAAATTTTGCACATCTAATGAAGAGAAAATATTAGTTTTCATCTCTTTCTGGCTAGTATGTGAGTCACTTGTGTGCATCGATGTACAGGAAGTTCGTTAACACATTGTAGTAGAAAGAAACAGTCAAAGAAGTAAGAAAGGAAAGTACCTAATCTCTATCAGCACTGGAAAATATAACTCTTCAACATTTGGCAAATTCATATGGAATAATAATAAAAAGAGCTCCAGATGGATCTCTTAAAGGCATCTACTTTACCCTTCATAGTACTGATGCAGAAATAATTTGGCTCAGAATTCCTAATACTGTATTTAATTAAATGAAAGCACTTATCACAAATGCTTTTATCTGAATTGAGTAATTGTTTCTCATCTACAGTTTCCATTTACTTATCTGGTGGCTCCAGAAGCTCTACCCCATATTAAAAAAATCTAGATTTTACTGACAGTGTATTTCAATTTTTTACTTGGTGTTTCTCTTCCCCCCAAGAGCACATGCTGTGTTGAGGAAACATCACTCAGAATAGAGTGCAATATGTAGCAGTGCAGTGTCAGACTTTCAATGAATTTTAGGAGTACTTGATTTTTAAAAATGGGGCTCTGTACATTGTAATATTAATTTGCATGCTTAAACGCAGGCATGTTAGCCTTAAAAACTTCGGTCAGAGCTTTCGTATGTGATATAAACACCCACTAACTGCAGAATATTTGGGCTCAAGGTGTGAATTTTTACAATTTTTTTTTTTATTCTAAGAAAAATCATCTTCAGAGTCTCTGTCTCTTCCTCCCTTTTTAATGTGACTCCTTATTCTAATTCTTATGGCTGTCTCAGTGCATATGAGTGGATAACGGGAGACGTTTCAACATTTCTACATTTGACATCTACAAATGTTTTAAGTTACACCTTTGCTTAATTGTACCATGTAGTCCTTGTAGTACAGACAAAGATCAGTCTTAAGGAATATGGCATATCATACATTAGTTGCCCTTGGTACATTCCTCTTTGGTGCAGAGTCTTTAGTCTGAGCTTCAGAGACTTTCTCCACTGTTTGAACCTCTGAATTCTGAATCTCCCACTGGAATGAAGCACTTACATCTACAATATTCAGTTGTTATAGATAATAAAGTAGAACACTGCTTAGAAAGAAGATGAGAATGTAGGTGTGTATCCTTAGTGGATTACTCTAAGTACTGCACTCATGTTGCCAATTTATTTTCTGACTCAGTACATCAGATCCATTTCTGCCTCTAGGTAATGATACTTAGGGTAATCTTGCAAGAAATAACAGTGCAACAAAGATTTAAACCTGGTTACGAACTTCCTAGTGGAATGCTCTAATCTCTAATGTCCTAGAAATAAATAAGACTTTCTGGATGCTTTTATCTGGCACCTGCTCCATCAGGCATGTCTGGAAAATGGATAGGAAGCAGGTAGGAAAGGTGAACAAATGAACTAAAAATTACTTCTTCACATTCCAAGGCAAGTTTTCCTGCATATGGCCAGAAAACAAAACATTTTATGGGAGGTCCTGCTTGTTGTTCTAAGTATTCATAAGATGTTCCCTGTCTTAAACATAAGTTCAACAGGGTTTAAAGGTTTGAATTTTAAATTAAAGCTTATGAAACTAGATTTAGGTGTGGCTTAAGTACTTGAATCTCTTATTTGGACTAGTACTCAATCCTTGTATGTATTGATATAGTAAAAAAAATAATAAAAGGCCTGTCTATTAATAAAGGCTGAGATTTTGAAAGATGTCTGAAAGAATCAGCTAAGATATTGAAATAGTTTTGAGCCTTCTAATACCATAATACTGCTCTGAAATCTCTGCTTAGTTCCTAAATGATATGTTTCCTTTATTCGAGTTCTACTTCAGCTACTAATGTTAAGTGAAAGGCAAAAGACATAAATAAGGTTCTGATTCTTTTTCTTATTTTCAGCATTGTTGGTATCTAAACCTGTACTTGAAGATGAAATAAGATTTTCTGTTACTCAATAGGCAGAGTCCATGAAGATGAAATAGTATTCTATCTCCTAATGTATCTATAGACCTGGCTGCAAGAGATATTCTGACTCATCTGGATTGCAGAGCCTGTAATACATAAACAGACCCAGTAATTTTACCAGCTCTCATACACTACCTCTTATGAATCTTCTTAGCACATTAAAACCAGAAGAAACAAGCTGTTATTGAAATAAAACTGTCACCTGAAGTGAAATATTGGCAGGCCAAATTTCTCTTAAAAATGAAGAAAAATGGTAAGAAATGTCACTGGAATTACTAGTAGCTATTTCCTCCAAAACCAATTTCTACTTACTGCATAAATGCACCTCTAGCACCTCTAGATCAGAGACCTGATCTGCAGAAACTTTGGAAAGACTGTGTATGCCAGTACACATGGACTGAAATCACTGTGGAATATTTGCTGTGAAAACATAATTGCAATTAGCGAGGTCTTTTTTTCCCCCCCATCTTTATCCACCATATGAAATTGCAGGGAGGTATTACAATGAAAAAAAGAAAACAAAATACATGTCTTACTGTACTTAAAGTACTGCACAAGCTACCTCAGATCCTGAAGAGGCACTGATATGTGTCATTCTTGGATAAACCTTGTCTGTTCTTCTGAAGTCCCACTATAGAAAATGAATGCCCTGTTAATACCTCCACTGGAGTTAAGAGAAAGTTTCTGCTCAACTTAAAGCTGGTTTCTGGCCATCACTTAATTTCATGTATAAAACATTAATTTAGACTTCTACAAATCTGTATATGAGCTAGGGAATTTATTCAGTTGCTTAAATAAAGTTCCATGACCACATTGGAGGCAGGTTACCTAGCCTAGACACTCTGTCAGGCAAGTCTCACCTTCAGTTGCTGCTCCAGGTGTGTTCAGGTCCCTGTTTATACACTAGTTCTTAATGGAAGCTTAGGACTTTTTCAGTGACTCTAGACACATGTTCAGAGGCAATCTGACCAAGTCTCAAAGTGGGAGGAATTGATCTCTAGATATGTAGGCCTGAAATTAGATTTCTAGATGTGGCTAGAGGAAGATACTGTTACCTAAATCTATATATCTTCTACTTCTACAGGAACTCTGTATCTGATTGTATGTGGAACTGATTGCAGAAAATGTATTAAAAAAACATTAAAAAGTACAGTGTTTTCCAGCAGAAACTGGAGGCCATACTAAAGTATGTCACACAGCACTGGACATTAAAATGTGTGCAGCTGGATTCAGTCACAAACTAGGAAGGAACAAGTCTGTAAGGACAAACAGGCAGTAGGTGGAGTCTTGAGGTGACAAATCAAGGCTCTTGGGTTTGTGTGGCACCCAAATAGATGCCTTTAGGTGTTTTAGGAATGTCAGAGGCAGACGGGAGACAGGGAGGGATGTTGCCCCTTTCCACTGGCTGATGGCAGAGCTAACTGAAGTGGAAGTTAAGCAGCATGTAACTACCTCTGCAGATCCCTTTGAAATTGTTTCATGTTCAGAAAAACTGATTTCTCTGTGCTTCCCAAAACTGGGAATCTGTATCTGTTACTACTGGGGTTTTATTTTTTAGCATGTCTGGAGGGCTTGCTCTTCATAGGTGCTGAGTAGTATTAATTAATGTTTGTAGTTTAGCACCTAGCAACTGCAGAACTGAAAACTAGATGCTGTTTTTGAAACTGTAATACTCTGTCCTTAAACTCAAGGGAAACTTTTCTCAAAGACAGGCATGGGCTGTTTCACCAGCCTTACCTCATACATAAATATCACCAAGTTTTATTTTTAAATATTGGCTGACTTTTTTTAGGAAAAGGATCTTATTTAGAATAACTTGGTTTTGTTTTTTTTTTCTTTTTAAAGGGAGAGGATTACATGATCTTCACACAGAAGCCCTGGGATCTTAAGAGCAGTGACAGTTAATTTGCAGTTGGGGGATCAACTTTTCCAGTCCCATACACTTATTTGAGGATTATCCGCCCTGGGAAATGTATGGACTCTGTCGCTTAGCAACCACCCTCCCTCTTCTCAGAGTAGCAGAAGGATGCTCTGCGCATGTATGTGCACTAGTAATCTGGTTTTCAGACCATAGAGGCCTTGTTTTGATATAATCAGTCAGATGACATAGAGTCATAATTTGCAGAGGCTCATTCTGTTGTAACTCAGTGCAGGCAAAATCTGAACCAGCTCGTTTTAATGTTCTGTCTCTGAGCTGGAAGTATTTGAGATCATTGTATCTTGTTTGCTGAGAAAATTAAGGGAATATTACCTGGGCAGTGAGTGTACAATCCAAGTTTTTACAGATGAATTTGTTGCAAAGTCTGAAGTTTTACTAAGGCATTCAGGATGTTTTCTTACAACAGAGGGAAATGTGAAGAACATAAGCCACAAAAATGGAGAGTGGCTGCTGTTATGTGGGACTGAGCTGAAAGTCACTTAAATGGTTAAGAAACACACAGGGTTCACATGATGATTTTTTCCCTCTGGCCACTTGTTAGAACTGTAATGAAGCAGCAGTAGGTGGTTATGTGTTTGTGCTGCCTACATGGGTGTATACTCATCATCTAGTGCTGATGGGTCTGAGGCGTACACTAGATGGTGCTTGCACAACACTGGGAGCAGAAAGTGTGTCTGTCTCAAGATGTGTCAGCAGCTCAGTACTACACCTCCTCCTCCAGTATTTTCTGTGATGTGCACTCTGTTCCATTAAGGGGAGTCACATAATTAAATACAGAAGGTTCACAAGTAATGTAAAAAAATTGGTTATTTTCTGTTTCACTGACCAATTCAATAAAGAGATAAAAGCATTAATTTGCTTTTCTGTATATATGTTTATAAATGGGTATGTATATACAAAGTCTTGGCAGCTCCAAGTTTCTAAAGACAGAAAGCTAGTTTGGTGAAGCCTTTTCTATACTTCTCTAATGCCCTACATGTACATAGAACTGAAAAAAAGGAAGGTTTCTTTAAAATATATTTAATATATTTGTACAGCACCTTGTACCAAACAGTTCTTAACTAGTGTCTAAATATTACCATGAACTACCAGGAATTTTAGGGGAAACCCCCCCCTAAAATGACATATACATTCCCCATTTGACCAAAATCATCACAGGAAAAAAAAAAACAAACAAAACTAAACCTCAAACCCCTGAATGCTAAAGTAATCTGTGTACTGTATAAAGATATACAAATTCTGTAAAAGCTTTTTTATATCCTTGACACATCTGATAAATGAAAGGAGAAAAAACCCTGAATCCATGGTTATATATCCATGTATGCCATAAACTTTCTGTATATCAAAAAGGAATGTCTTGGATTTCATACAAAAATAAAAATCTTCCAAAAATTATTGACAGTAAGTCAAGTGTCAACATAATAAATATATTTACTATATCCAAGCTCAAATAAGATAAACACAAAACTACCAAATTTTGTCATATATTGATTCTTGCTCTATTGTTTTTGAAGTCTAGACATAGCAGCAGCTTGCAGTAGTTAAAAATCCCAGGTAAAAATCCCAGGTAAACAATTACCTTCAATAGATGAATGTTTTGAGCATGGCTGAATTTTTGAAGGGGAAGGCTACATGGACAGAAGGGCTGAGGGAAAAAAAAAAAAAAAAAAAAAAAAAAAAAGTTGAGACAGATTTGATGGGTTGGTACCCACATTTGAGCCCAAACATCCGAGATCTAATTGTGCTGCCAACAAACAAAGAAGTTAGCCAAGAGTTCTGCAGATACCTGAGTTCATTGTAGAGCAAGTGCTTTCTGGAGGAACAGTGGTGGCAAGCTGTTCTCTGAATTGTATTAAATGGGATAGGATGTGATGACGACTGGGATAGTGGATATGGCTGTTCCTGGAGGAATTGTGCAGGTGCCTAGCAAGGCCAAATTACTGAAGGTGTTACAGAAATAAGTGTAGGTATTTAATTCAGCTCTGTGTGTTGCTACTTTGCCATGATTTCGTATTCTAAATTGTCTTAATTGTCATTGTCTTAACTGTGAAGCAAAGAAATACTTTCAAGTGGACCAAGACGTATTAGCTTCCAAGTGGCCCATGATTGAGCAGGGCCTGTCAGGCTCTGCCTGCAACTGGATTTTGTTACTGGGAAGAACAACAACACCTGTTTCCCATTTATGCATCAGAATTAGCAGTTGAGCTAAAAACTTGGCTGCTATGATTCCTTCTGAATCCAGAAGGAGTTGGATGCCAGGTGCTGGCTTTTGGAGCTCTGTTGCACCAGGATTTCTCTTTGGTTATCACATGCTGTAGAAGCTTTAGTTACAAGCAGCCCTGCTTTCTTGTTCTTTTCCTCCCTACTCCTGCTAGACAGCCTCCTCTCCCACCCCCCACCCCAACCCATGTTCTTAGTCCAGACTGTGAGACAGACATCTGATCCTGGTAAAACACAGAAGTATTGAGGTAAATCTAGTTCTTCACTAAGACCTACAGGAAGGTCAAAGGAAGAGAAATGTATTTCCAAAGTGAGGGCTGAGTGGTTTTGCAGTGTTGGATCGTGGGAGTAGTGGGGGAAGGGGAGAGGGGGACAGGGAGGTGGCAATCGTGAGTTTTTGTGATTCAAATACAGAAAGTCTATCATGCCACTCTTAGGAGGCAAATGCGTGCCTTCTAGTTGGTGCCAAGGTGCCTGGAACATCCAAGTTAGCATCTCCTTCGTGGTGTTGTGGTCTGTCTATCTGATAGATAGATAAATAAGCAAACAGATAAATCTTAGCCCAGCGAAACAGACACACCCATGTATTACACTGGGTGCACTGAATCACAGACATTAGCATTTCACTGTCTGTGTCCGGTGAAGGGGGGGAGCTCATATAGCTCATATGCTGCAGCAAGGAAGTTAAAATAATCAATAAGTGTGCGTTCATTGCCCAGAAAATAAAGGGGGGGGGGGTTGTAGAGAAAAAAGTGGGGGGGAAGGGATGGGAAGAGGGGAGGGGAAGAGGGGAGCAGGGAGGGAGAGGGAGAAAGAACAGGAGGAAGGGTGTGGTGGATAGGGAGGGGGATGGGAGGTGGGAAAGGTGCTGATTTCAGCCCTGTAGCGTCAGGATTGCGTCAATTTGGGTTTCAACCACGTCTTCAGTCTCGGAGTGGAGCTACTCAGAAGAGCCAAAACAGGAAGGGGCTTGCAAATCAGAGTGCAGAGGGGAGGACTGAAGCTTCCCCTCCCCCTCTTCTCCAGCCCCCTCACAGCCTCCTCCTACACCTTCCCCGCTGCTCCTGTCTCTAGCTTTTAGTTTGTTTTGTTGTTGTTGTTGTTGTTGTGGTTTTTTTCTCTTCTTTTATTTTTTTCCTCTTCTTTTAAACCACGCCGGAAAAAGACGGCTGTTGGTCGGGGTCTGCGGGAGCAGAGAGGCAGGTGAGGACAGCAGAGCAGTGAGTTCGGCACCTCGGGCGGGTCGCTTGATACCCAGGGAGGCGGTTCCCGCATCCCGGACAGCGGCTGCCGCCCGACTCACGGCAGCTTCAGCACCGCGGACAGCAGCACCAGCACCGCGGACAGCGCACGCCGCCAACATGGCTCCGATCGCCGCCAGCCGCCAGCAGTTCGGTAAGTGCGTCCAGAACCAACTCCCCACCTACGGGGTAGGGGGATGCTCCCCTCCACAGGCAAAGTGCAAGCCAGGCAGCCCCTTCCTAGCCACCCAGTACCACCAGGCACTCAGCTTGCTAGGAGGAAGGAGATTCCTGACGACCCCCCCCTCTGCCCCTCCGCCTCCTCCTCAGTTCTCTTCGATCTCAGAAGTTGTGTGAATTTGTTTTCTTCGACTTCTCTCTTCTCCTTCCGCCCTACTTGCTCCCCCTGGTAAAACATCGGGGGATGTAAAGAGGTTTCTGTAGGTGCGTTTTCAGATGAGAGAGGTTTACAGTAGTTTGGCTTGGTTAAAGCAGGGTGGTGTTAAATGATGTAAATTAATCCTATGCTACAGAGAAAATCTTTGTTTAAGCCATCCTTGCAAGAATTGTCATTCCTTTTTTTTTTTTTTTTTTTTTTTTTTTTTTTTTTAATTTTTTTAGGGAAAGACTTGCCAGCTGCTAGTTAAAGTGAAAGGCAGTGTTGTAAAGGACACTGCTAGAGAGAGGAAAACACATGAACCTGATGTTTTTAACTGAACAGCTGCATCCTAATCAATCTGGGTTCATTAGGAATGGCAATGATGATAATGAAGTTTTCAGTCTTGTCATTTTTATGCACTGGCTGTAGAGCGATTCACTGTGATACCACAAGTTTCACAAACATAATATATGTGCACTTACAAAATAGGTACATGTATAGCTTTACTCAAAAAAGAAGTAAGTAGAAATGTTCTGAACTCTGCTTTACAAATATTGACTCTATCTTAGATGGTATTTGCTTTAGGAGTGGTTTAATTCAAGGATCGTTCCATTGACTTAAGTGAAGTGACTCCAGATTTACATCACATAACCAAAATAATAACTTCTCCCAGATCAGTAGGTGATGTTTCCTATTAATACACTGCCTTGTATGTTAAACAATTTCTTTACATTATAACAAGCAAAAATTTCAGGTTACAATAGGATTAGTTGTAAATATAAAACCATTTTTATTATAATTTTGTTTTCTTTCCTACCCCACCCACCTAATGTTGCTAACTCCATTTGTGACATCATGCTTATCTAATTACTTATTTAAGGAAGATAATTGTATTATAACCACCGAATTCTACCACTCCTTTCAGTACTTGTAGAATTAAAATATAGCATAATTTACATTACTACAAAAGGTATGTCATGTCATGAAAAAGTATTATAAATGTGCAAATCACTTGTAAAAGCTATTAAAATACTCTGATTAGTTTTTGATTAGTCTGTTTTCTACTTTTATGCTATTTATATTTAAATTTTTATAGCCCAGGGAGACCTTGAAACTCAGAGCCACGTGCTTAAGTTAGAAAAAATACTCTTTTGGTCATGTCTAAAATTTTCAGTCATTTTATTAAATTATTTCAATTAAGTATGATAGGGCTCATAGGGAAAAGGAAAATTATGTGAATATCATCAGAAGACATTAATAAACAGGCCTGATTCTTTCTGTGCTGGAACATAATGTCCTACTTTGCTCTGATAGTAATGTTTTGGATTTTTTTTTTTTTTAATTATTCAACTTAAAAGCAAAGGTATAGTGGCAGCATGTCTATCTGTCCAACTTTTACACAGATAAAGCTGATTCAGTGGTTCATAGAGGGGTGATAGTTTTGCTTTTCTCATCCAGAATCATCTGCTAGTGATTTTTGAGAAACAGAATTGTTACACAATTGTTTTTATACACATATTGCATAAACAATGTCATTCCATTGATATTCTACTGATCTTCCACTGTTGCAGGGAATAAAGATTAAGCTCTGATTGTTACATTGAGGGAGGTTTAAACTCACTTAGTAATGTTACTTATGGGTAAAATTGGATTTTCCATTAGTTGTGCTCATTTGCCCCTTCGATGCATGCTTTGGAGGGCTAATGATATCCTATATGTAACTAACATGTCCACATGACAGCTGGGGTTTGTAAAATTTGTTCAGTTTTCTCTTTATTAAATTTGAGTGCAGGATTCATATTAAGGTAGAAGAGAATAATGTTTTACTGTTTTTCTTGTATACTACTTAAAAGTAGTGACCCTTGCTGTAAACTCCCGTTAGCTTTGATTCAGACTGTGTCAAATGCAAAGCTTAGTGCTTAGTGATCATCAATGATAGACTTAATAGTTTTTTCAGCTTTGGACTCTCAGGTGACTGCCCAGTGTCACATCCATCTGGAAAAGACACTTGGTATATAATTATTCTAAATTTTCTTGATAGACTTCCTCCTGCAAAATACTCAAAATCCCATTGAAATTGTTGAGTGTTATAACCTCCAATTAAACTCAGTTCTTTCAAGAGATACCTCCAGGCAATTATGGAATCAGACCATAAAAAATGAGTTAATCGGATGTACAACATATTTTAGGAAGCAGTGTGAAGAGCAGATGATGTATCTGTAAGTAATGCATACTGCAGAATCTATTTTGTCTAACCAACAAATCTCCATAAAGTCAATGCTGAAACCTTCTGAGAGGTGGTATTACTCATAGACATAAACTCAGAAACTGCACACAATAGGATGACATAGTCGAACAATTACTAATGGTTATTACTATTAGGATGGGAATAGTATTTTCCTCATAGGCTCTCTGGGTATGGAAAAATACTAATACAACATGTGCCTTAATAAGGGACTACACATTCATGCCTGCAGGTGGCGAGCAATATGTACTATGTGAAGCACTTTCTGTCTGTTAATCCTGCTGCTATTAGCATCTTGTATCAGTCTGTTTTACTAAATTATTACTTTATTAAATATCACACAGAGTCCAAGGCATGGCTGCTTATGTGCTTGTTGCTATTTATTTGATTTGCAGATGAAATTCCTACAGTGGTGGGGATCATTAGTGCATTTGGCCTTGTCTTCTCTGTCTCCCTTTTTGCTTGGATCTGCTGTCAACGTAAATCTTCCAAATCCAATAAGACCCCTCCATATAAGTTTGTCCATGTTTTGAAGGGGGTTGATATTTACCCTGAGAATCTCAACAGTAAGAAGAAGTTTGGAGCAGATGATAAAAGTGAAGCAAAGAACAAGTCAGCAATGCCAAAGAATTCTCTCCATCTTGACCTGGAGAAGAGAGATCTAAATGGCAACTTCCCCAAAACAACCCCCAAAATCCAGAGCTCTCCAGGCCTTGAAAATTCATCCCCCAAGAACTTTGCAGAAAGGAAGAAAGATTCAGTATCCCCTGACAGTATAAAATCCATCACTTCCCTGTCATCTGAAGATAAACAAGACAAGCTAGGAACTCTATTTTTCTCCTTAGAGTACAACTTCGAGAAAAAGGCATTTGTAGTGAACATCAAAGAGGCACGTGGGCTGCCAGCAATGGATGAACAGTCAATGACTTCTGATCCCTACATCAAAATGACAATTCTGCCTGAGAAAAAGCACAAAGTGAAAACCAGAGTGCTGAGAAAAACCTTAGATCCAGCTTTCGATGAGACTTTCACATTCTATGGGATCCCCTATAGCCAAATTCAAGACCTAACACTTCACTTTATGATCTTGAGCTTTGACAGGTTTTCCAGAGATGATGTCATTGGAGAAGTCCTCATTCCCCTCGCAGGAATTGAGCTGTCAGAAGGAAGGCTGCTAATGGACAGAGAGATCATCAAAAGAAATGTTAGGGTAACATATTTTTTATTTAAGCTTTAAAAGTATTGTGCTAGTGTTAGCTATGATTCCTGTGTAATGCTGCAACCATCTTAGAAAGCAAAGGCAAGAAGCTCATCATGAAAGTCATTGAGATGCTTTCATAATGGCAGTATGGGGAAGCAATTCCACAAATCCAATAAAAGAACATTACAATGAGCATGTTTCAAGAAATTGCTAATGACTTAAACTCTACTTGCTTATTCAGCTGGTCCAGAAGGTTTGAGTGGACTCATTTACATTAGATCAGGAGAGCTCAATTCACAATCATTTGCTTTAAAAGGAAAGAATATAAAGATCTATATAATATTCCTCTCTTGCCTTTTCTTTTCTGTTTGAAATAATTCTTTCTTAAATCTTACTGAAGCTGATGTAGACTTTTCACTTCAACGATATGGTAGTTTTTGAAGATTTTTAAAGAATGCAATTAGTCTTTGATTAAGAAATTGGAACCTCTTAGGCACTGTATTGTTGATGCAGTAGCATGTTCTTTCATTTCAGTGCTGTCACTATCTTCTCTCAAGAATTGTGACACAAGCTGCAGGTCTACTAACCATAGGAACACACGAGGGAGAAGCCAAAACCTTTTTGGAGTTAGTGTAAGAGAACACTAACTATACTGGGCTAGAAATACTTTCTATCATTTTGCCTAATTTCAGAATGTAATGATCATTTACAGCCATCACAGCTGAACTAGAGAAATGCACATACATCACACACACATCACTTAATCTCTACTAAGGAAGGGGAATGTGTATTGACTTTCAATTTGATTGTTTTCAAAGAGCAAGCATGCTGCCAAATCAAATAAATGTCTACCAGACAACATATCCATAACAAATACTGTTATTTTGCAATCCTGTCACTTTATTACAACAACTATAACTATGTCACTGATATTTTGTTGATAACTTATTGGACTTTGTGGAATACAAGGTACTATTTTTGCTTATTTCCCTTGCCTTCCTCTTTTATGTGAAATAAAATACTCCTGCAAATTTAAATTTAATATTCATAAAGTAATCATTTGATCTTATTTTTATTTCATATGAATTATATTACTTCATAAAGTGTCAGGGATGGGGTGTTACCAAGTTTATGAAGGCTTCTTGTTGAAAAAAGTTTTAATGAAGATTTTTAAAAATTAATTAATTTTTTAATTATATCTTTTCCAGAATTTTGTTTAAGATGGGTTTTTTCACTGGTATTTTTTTCTCAGTATGTAAGATTTAATTCCTAATCTCTTAAACTAATGATGCCATATCAACCTATACTTCCACTTATTTATTATTTCTTCTTGTCCAGCTTAATAACCAACCATAAGAAGTGTTATGAAACTGCAGTAGAGGGAAATTATATTTGCTATGCAAAGCTTCATAAGTTATATCCTTCTAAAACATTTCAGAACATAGAGTTATGTGACATTTTATAAATCTTCTTAATTTTGATTTAAAGCTTGGTCAATATAATTGCTTGTAAATAACCTTATTTCTTTTTTTTCTTTCATTTCCTCAGAAATCATCTGGACGTGGAGAATTACTGATCTCTCTCTGTTATCAGTCTACAACAAACACACTCACTGTTGTTGTTTTAAAAGCCAGACATCTACCTAAATCTGATGTGTCAGGATTATCAGGTAATGTTTTGGTTAATAAATATGCTCTAAGAATATAAAACAATCAGACAGAAGACATCTGAATTTTGGCATTTCAAAGACTAAAAGTAGCCAATAAATGCAGAAATAAGTGTCTCTATCATTTGCAGCCTATTCATTTTATTCATATCTAGGTCAAGGCTTTATTTTCCAGGGTTTGCATTTTACAAACTTGTTCTTCAATCACATTCTAACAAACCATGACATCTTTTAAAAAAAACATGACATTGAAACCCAGTGATTTTTGTAAGTCTTAAACAGAACCCATCAGCCTTAAGTACAGGATGTCTGCAGAAACAAAAAGCTTTTATTGATGATAAAAAAGTTGGTTATTTATAGAACAGTATTGAGTGAGATCATCATATGGTTTATTTCAGCTTAGCACCAAGAAAATCAGCCAGTTACATTTCTGCTGAATTTGTCTCACTAACACTAGGACTTACTTGGCAAGGTGAAAAGGCAAACTGTGCCAGTCCTGGATGCAGGTTGTGACAACATCCATGCTTTACCAGGAGCTGCACTAAGAAGCAGGTTTTTTACACTCCTTTCTCCTGGCCTTCTGCCGTCTTGTGTTTAGTGGAACCTCCTTTGAAGCCAGTACTAGAACTTAAATGTTATTATTATTATATAATTATATATAATTATATATATTATAATGCCAGATAACATAATAATTATGTTAATTATTATTAACGTAATTAATGCCAGATAACATAATAATAATAAAATTTAACGTACAGTATGCTAAGGATAAGACCACCTTACAAAAAGAACAACAAGGGAGTATAAAAACACTAGTGTGTCCACTGTTGATTCTGGATAGGACTTATGCTCTTTCATTTCACAGGCTTTTTTAAAAATTAAGTAGTTTTAGGAACCACTGATTCATTGTTAATACAGCAAATGATGAAGTCTTTCTACTTCTTTCTGATCTCAATTTCATTCACATACCATAAGAAGAAAGGATACAAGTGGAGCCAAATAATTTCCTATAATAGAGCATGCATAAGTTTAATAGTCACGCCAGATGATTACCCACAACAGATAGTGGAAGTTTCATGAAGCCACCAAGACAACAAGCTGACCTCAACAGACTAAGTCTGACTGAGGTTCACCCAGCCATCAGAGTAAGAGGAAAATAAAAGCTCTTCCTGTCTCAGCTGCCACTGGGACCCTATAACACATTCAAACTACACATTTATTGGCTGTACAACTTATGACTACAATTACAAATTATGTTTGCTCTTCCTGCTTCCCTCAGTACAACTTTGCTACCTATGATAGGCATATAATATTACCAAGAGATACAGGCAGCTATACTACATCTGGACACCTGGTTCATCTAGACAGTGCTTCATTATTTGATGTTCATCAGGAAAGATGAGTTCAATAGATAACTGTGTATCAGTAATATGCTACCCTCACATCAGTCCTTATTTCCTCTTTTGACTTTCTACTCAGCCCACCATAAATCTTTGAGAAAGAGGAGGGTGAAATGGTATTTCTCAGGAGCCAGCTGAACAGTTGCATGGCTCCATGTCCTTAGGAAGATGGGAACATTACTTTTGTGGAAGCTGCTCCATTCCCACAGCTTTGTTGGTTTCCTTGCTCACTAGTGTTAAGGTCTCCTAAAACACCTAATAAAATAAAGAAAAAAATTCTAATCTTATCCAAAAGCTAGCCAGAGGTTACAGTTAGAAGATGCCTTTAAACAGCAATTAATCAACAGTGTGAATCCACTTTTGGATATTGTTCTTGGTATTTTTGATGTTTCCATGGCAGACATTCATTCTAAACCCAGCAGACATTAAGGTACCTTGAAACCTATTTTGAAAGGTTTATTATGGTAATAGAGAATGAAAGTGAAGATGTATTCTATCACGCCTTATTCCTGTTAAAACTGTGTCAGTTTAAGGAAACAAAACCATTTCACCCTCTGGCAATTTCAGTCTGATAACTCTGGCATAGTATTTCTAAATATTTTTAGGTTTAATTTCACTTTATAAAAAAGTATTCAAGTATTCTGGATGTTTATTGAACGATTAAACATTGACTATTTTTTTTTTACTGGGTTCAGTAGATAGGATTTTGCACTGCTTTTTTCCACCCTGAAGACTTTAAATAGGACAGGTTCATATTTGCACTGAACTAAGTGCTGAAGTACTTGAAAGGAATGATTTCTGAAGCATTCTCTAGAATTCTTCTGAAGGAAGAAGTATAGCCATTGCTGAAGACAGCAGCAAATGAAAGTTGCAACAGTTTATTATGAAGAATGTAAGCATTCAGAGTCAATAGCTAAAAACAGGGACATTTTCTCTTTCTTCAATAGTAGCACAGCACAGGCATTGAGTCAAATACATATCCTAGCAAAGTTACTCTTACATTTAAAGTTTAGTGACAAATTTTTTCAACAAAATTAGTGGCAGTAATGCAACCCAGCTAAACAACTTTGGTAGAACCACAGTAGAAATTAATAGCATCCTTTACCTGAGCACCTTCTTATTCTCTCCTTTCTGAGACTTCTTTTTGCATGAGTCTTATTAATGCTAATAATTATCCCCTAGTGGTCAAATGTGTGAAAATAGCAATTATTTTTCACATAAATACTTAATGATACATATTTGTCAGGGTCCATTAGAATTTAGTGTACTTTCAGATCACCTTCACATGTAGTAAGAGATGTGTGAACTACAGTAGTAGAGAGTGAACTGCAGGGCAGTATTCATATCATGAAGGATATGCCTGTATTTATTCAGACGAATCATGTTCTAAGCTGAATATCTTGTTTACATCATTGGTGACCATAAAGGAGTTTGAAGGTAAGAATTCATAGGTAAACACAAACAGTGGATGATATTAATAATCTCTATTAACTCAAAACGTCTCCTTATTTTGATCTGTGTTGGTAAATTATTAAATTTACCATTAACTGGATCAAAGAGTTTCTAACCTGTACTATTCATTAGCTGATCTGTGCTTTTTCTTTTCATTGCAGACCCTTATGTCAAAGTGAACCTGTACCATGCTAAGAAGAGAATTTCTAAAAAGAAAACTCATGTGAAGAAATGCACTCCCAATGCAGTGTTCAATGAATTGTTTGTCTTTGACATTCCTTGTGAGGGCCTTGATGATATCAGCATTGAGTTTTTGGTTTTAGATTCAGATAGGGGATCGAGGAATGAGGTCATTGGCCGATTAACCTTGGAATCTTCAGCAGAGGGAACAGGTGGAGAGCACTGGAAGGAAATTTGTGAATATCCTAGGAGACAAATTGCCAAGTGGCATATGTTGTGTGATGGTTAGCATCTCAGAGCAGAGATGAAACTTGAAAATCTGTGTATGTTTCCATAGGCAAGGAGCAGTTTTCTTTCTTTGCTATTTATAATTACAGGCTTGTAACTATAAGACTTTTTCTTTTTTTCTTTTTTTTTTTTTTTTTTTTTTTTTTTTTTTTTTTTTTGGTGGGGGTAATAAAAACTGGCTTGAATTATCAGAACAGAAGGTAACTAAATTTTCACATTAAATAAAGGAATTTCTATTTCATTAGCCTTTTACCTAATTGTATCAAATTCATATTCATCTGGAGCTTAAATATCCTGAAAATTCGGAAGCATTTTAAGATTCAATAAGAACAAATTATGTTATATGCAAAATTCACTGAAAATCTTATTAGTGCTTTTACACAAAAGAAGATAAATTCATTAATAAATACCACTAGATCTAAAACCCCCACCTCATTAAAATATACCACTAGATATAAAAAAAAAACCAGCTGTGGCTTACTGGGAGAAAGAGTTGAGTCTGTAAAAGAAATGGGGAATGAGGGTGAGTGGGAGGGGAATTTCTTTTGTTCCTCCATGAAAAAGCCTTCTTTTAAGAAAATTCAGTCATTATTTGTAATTTTTGGCTACTTATGCTTTGATCATCCCAAAGGCTGAATAGATTTTCAGCAATTTGCTTTACATATCACATCATGTGTGCAACTAGTTATTTCATGTGTGGACATTCTGTATAATCATTTACAGTTGGATTTTTAAAATACATATATTTATAGCTTATTTACAGTGACTGAAATAGAGACATTCTACAAATCATTAAGCAAGTTAACTTACATTGTTTTGTTAAAAGGGCTCATTTATGGCTGACTGCACATGTTACAGTGTAGTTAGAACCTGGGTTTAGATGTGGCTTGAAAGGACATTGCAGTCAATGACCTTCCACCAATTTTATTTTGTCAGTCAGTAAAACTTGAAGAAAAGTAGTTTCTTTTTTTTTTTTTTTTAATTAAAGAGCAAGGAAAGGAGTTAGCTGTTTAGCTTCCGGAACTGTGAGTTCATGACAGGCAGTAAGCCTATTCCCAAAATAAAAAGATTAGTGCATTTTTAAACTTTTGCAAGACAGGAAACCAAGCTCACATCACAATTTATCCAATATTTTGTTAGAAAGACTGCTTGAAAGTGCATTTCACTTAGATTATAGGCATAAAAGTTCGTTACTGATTGTACTGAGACCTGGTGGTGGTAAGGAAAAATAACATTCTGATTTCGTGTTAGTGTGACATATGTATGTTTAAACTTAAACTGTGCCAGGCTGGGGATCATTAAATGTAATATAAATAAGTATATAAACAAAAAATTTAGACCTGTGAAATTTACTCTTGGTCATGTCAGATAGATTTTTAAGCTCTCAGAACTATAGCACAGCTGTAAGTAGATTATTTCCTAAAGTTTATGGTTTCTGAAAAAACAATTGTTTTTAAATATTGCTCCTACATAATTTTCAGTTACAATATGTAAAAAAAGGAATATAATTATTAGTTGCTGGCATCAGAAGGATGTAAAAAGTGGAAAAATCATTTTCAGTATTTTTTGCGTAAATCATTTTGTCATGTGTAATCCCACTGAAGTGAATGAAACTATTTGGGGATTAAGATATTGCTCATTGTAAGTAAATATAACACAATGAGCATGTCAGGTAAAAAAAACATGCATTGGCTGTCAAATTACGTTCATTAAAGAACAGATCCACATCCTACTTAAAAATGTTGGATATTTGTTGTCAACTTTACCTGTTCTCACATGGCCAAATTACATTTGCAGTAAAGGACACTGAAATATGAAATATGCAAGTAGACAAATAGTACCGGAAGAATTCTATTGAAGCTCTTCTAGGTTTTGTGTCGGTATTTTCTCCAGTTTTTGAGAATGTGTTTGATATAACAGTGTTTATAAATTTCTGTAAAAATACATTTTCAGAATAACATAGACATGCTTTTTATGATAATGCTTGATGTAAAAACATGCTTACTGTGTGTATAAACGAGAGGAATCTTTTTTGATTATATCTTTAGAAAGTGATTAACTGCTTAAGGGCTAGACTTTGCCAGCCACATCCAAGCAGAGCTAATCCAAAGCCACCAAGTCGAAGGCAAGATGCCCACAGGCTTCAGTGGGGTTTGAAGTGCAATCACAGAGCAAAACTATTCTTGTGAGTTAACCCAGCAATGCCAATAGGATCATTGAAAAGGGGATATAATATTTGATCCAAGGGCAGCTGGGAGAGTCTAAGTCAGTACCATACAGTCAGTGTTGTCACAATTTCTAGTAAGGCAAGAATTTTATACTGAAAGTGATTGCATGAAAGACAGTGAGACAGCTTATAATTAAAAAGAAAAATAATAAAAAAAAGATTTTGTATATTAGCCCACAAGTAGTACATTATCTCTAAAATTCAGATGACTGGCATCATCTGTCTCCAATGGGCAGAAATTCTGACATTAGGAGAAAAAAAAATCTACCATTTTGAATTTATCATGGGCTGTGATTATCCATCATTTTGCATCCAGCAAGTCATCATCAAATTTTTTTGTAAGTTCCTATAGCAGCTTGAGAGTTAATATTTCTATCAGCTAAATGGCATTTGTTGGTGGGGCTAGACGGTAGGAATGGGAAAGGAAAGCAAAGACATTTTTATTAAATCTGAAAAAGAACCTGTAAAAGAATTTTGTTTTTCATTTTAAACAATGTTTAGCTTGAAAATCTGAGTAAAGATGACTTGTAGCACATCTGTAAACCAGACAAGGCAGGAGCGAATGTAGACCTTTACTGAGACAGGAAATTCTGCTGTTCTATAAATTATTCAATTCTCATTGTGAATATCTTGAATGCTGTTAAGGATACTGTACTGCATTTAACATGTAAAAAAATTATGTTTGTCTAAGTAGCTTACAAAAATAATAGCTCCTTGATTGGGAGATTATCCATGTCTGGAGATCTGTCGTAACTAATTACCTGATTCGTTATGGTGTTGTAACTTAATAGAAGCTATTTGAGAGGAAGCATGGTGTATGAGATTTTGTAAGTTATTTGTGCTGGTTTTGTATGTTGTGCCATGTATGTAAGACAAGAATAAACTGCTGCTTTTGTTCATCCCATCCCAAAATAAGTATCCTACCAATGTATCTTTTCCAGAGATTTCTGCTATTGTTTGTATTCATAGTCTACTCATGCTTCTATTGCAAAACATTTGCCTTGCAAAGTCTTCCACTTCTCATAGAGGTAGATTAGACTTGTTCTGCCAAACCCTTCCTGGGCAAATTGTGTTTTTTATTTATAGCTTCTTGCTGCATATTTCAGTTTGTGTTGAATTGTAATGTACACTCAGGCTAAAACCTGAGAAGTGGCCCATGACAGAAAATCTGAGCCCTACCCAGGCTTTACAGGGACTGAAATACAGATGTAAACTAGACTGAATTATATCAACTGGAAGAAGTACTATACAAGTCACATTACTATGGGAATCCTGATGACATTCCATTTGTTTTCCAGAAACAAAATAAGCCCTTGAACAGTCACACTGTGCCACTTCAGTTGCCTTTGATGTAAGGAAGTCATGTCAGGCACCAGCTTGTCAGGCCAGTTTGGGAGTTAAGGCAGAGAAAGTGTTTCAAATGCTGCACACAAATACAAACTTTGCTGCTGTGATCTCTAAGGTCATTATGAGTATTTTGCCAGAACAGAAGCTAAACTTAGAGAAGGAAGAAGTCTGGTGTATTGAGATGCATGTTGCCTTTTAATGACTGAGTATTAGCCTACGACCAATTATCTGGAAGGCATCCCTAATCCTTGCAACATAAATCAATGACAGGATCCACTATCCTGATGCATGAAATAGAACATCTTCTATGGGTATAAGCTGGTAGATATGCTTTGGCAAATCTCTTGTCCCCAAGAGCTGGCTATCAAGGGAGAGACTGCTCTCTTCCTCCCAATGCAGTTGCTTCATTTTTCTTCCTCACATTGTGTGATTCTCCTCAGACAATGCTGATTCACATGATTAACATTTCAGACTCTTATTCAGGACAGAGAATATGAATATCTTTAGATCTTTCAGCTATAACACTGCTGAGTTATAGGGGGAAGTCTCAAGGCTACTGTCCTCAATTGCTATTTGTATCTTAAATTGCTGCAAGCCCTCTACAAGAAGAATCCTTACAGGTTTTTGCTTCTTTGCAAGAGATGTGATTCCTAAGATGTAACAATATTCTGAAACCCCCTAGATTTTTACAGCATCATGGATAGTAACATGCTGTACACACACACTAATAATACATAGCCACAGATGCCCATGAACAACACTTCTTTTCCTCCATCAACATTCAAATGCAATCTATTTAAGTTTCTATGCTCCCTTTATGAAGTTTCCTATCTTCACTTCCACTTTGTGAAGTCTTACAAGGCTGCTGAACAACTACTGGCACTCTAACAGCTGCTATATCTAGCATGTATGCTTACTTGCTTTGCTCTGCTGACTGATGACCAATTAAATTCATTCAAAACGTTCTACCCAGTTCTCACAGGTTTTTCTAGAGTAGCTTTTACCTACATTTCTAAATAGAGTTTACAAAATGCCTGGAGATCTGGAGTCTTAAAGGCAGCTTTGGAGCACTGATCACATTTGCAGAAGATAAAATCAAAGTAAGAGGAGAAAGGAGAGGAGTTACTGTTTTTTTATTTGTTATTGTTATGTTTGTGTTGTCCTGGTACTTTTGCTATTGTGTGTCTGAAACACTTTGTGCATGACCTGAGAATGTCAGTCATTGAAGTGACATCTTTGATTTACACCACAAGCAACAAAATTGGATGTTGTCCTGTCAGATGAGTTGACTTCCAGTCTCAGTAACAGGTCTAAGGAGACACCACGCAGGTCCCCATGTTATACCCTTCCCCCCAGAGCTCTGCAGTAAATCTTGACATGCTCTGGGTCACGCATGGAAGATCTGTAGCAGTACCAAGGCTGAGCATGCCTTAGCAACATCCTGGCCTCATGACAAACACCTAACCTTGCAAGGTATCATCAGGGCAGGTCAGTAGATTGGGCCTCCATCTTCAGGTGGAGGGCATCTCCAATAATGGCCTCATTCCTTTCCTCCTTTGTGCAGATACAAGCTGTGAACTCAGTTGGCTGTGAAAAATCCCTATTTGCTCTTCCCAGTGAGGAAGTACTTGTTCTGAATCTGCAGATGGGGCCACCTGTTCTTGTGGTGTTGCCAGAAAGCTTCCAGCTACCCCAGCTTTGAAAGCCACTCATCAGGAAAGGCCAAATCCATCCCAAGCTCTGGGACTAGGCCATGATAATTATCATCATCTACTGCTTCAAAGCTTGCTCTTTGGGGTACTGAGACCATTGCTCCACAACCTTTCAGCAGCCCTACCCAGACCTGCAGGGAAGGGCTGGGCCTCAGGACACTGTGCTATGCTAACTGCTGTTGTGGCTCCTGGCTGTCCTGCTGCTGTGTACCTGACCCTCTCCCTATAAGTTACCAAACTTTCATACACCCAAGCCAAAGGGCACTTCCAGTCCTGGCAGTAGAGCCCAGATCTGCTACTCTGTGCTTAGAGACCACCTTCCTTTTGCATCCACATTTCTATTTGAACCACACAACTAGCAGTGATGCCTCTATTCACAGTTCTTGGGGCAATGGGGTACTCTGAGGAGCCCCTCCAGAGCCATCCATGCACAGCTGCCCCTCCACAGCCACTGTCAAGCACCACTGCTCTGGGCTGAAGCTTCTTGCCACCCTGCCAGCCCACCCTCATCCATTCTGGGAGTCTAAAATTCTATCCAGGTGCTGGTGTGCAGCACCAACTGCTGTCATTGCACTTGAGGCTGCAGCAGCACCAGCTGTATAAAGCTTCCAGAAATGGTAACCTTCTCTTTAAGAGCAGGATATCACTCACCAAGGATATCAGAGAATCACATTGGTTTGCATTGGAATGGACCTTAAGGATCACCTAGTTCCAACCATTTAGAACCTACCTGGTCAATCTATTTCAGTGCCACACCACCCTCGCAGTGAAGGATTTCTTCTTAATGTTTAACCTAAATTTACCCTTTTCTATCTTAAAATCATTACCCCTTGTCCTAATCATTACACAACCTCAGCTTTCCTCTAGGCCCACTTCAAGTACAGGATGACCTCCGTAAGATCTCCTCAGAGTCCTCTAAGCTGAACTCTCAGCTTGTCTCCATAAGATGCGTGGTCCAACCTTGTGATCATCTTCATGATTCTCCTCTGAACTTTCTCCCACAGCTCCTGTTCTTCCTGTGTCCTGATCCAGAGCTGGACACAGCACTACGGGGTGGGGTCTTACCAGAGACAAGTAGAAGAGGTAAGGGAGAATCATCTCCTTTACCTATGGCCACCCTTCTTTTGATGCAGCCCAGGACATGGTTGGTTTCTAGGCTGTGGTGTATACTGTCAGCTCCTGATGAGTTTCTCATCAAACAGCATCACCAAGTCCTTTTCCTCAGGGCTGTTCTCAATCCATTCTCTGCTGAACCTGTATCTGTGCTTGGGACAGCCCTAACTCAAGTGCAGGACTTTGCACTTGGCCTTGTTGAACTTCATCAGTTTGCCAGTCTCAAGCCTCAAACCTCTCAGGCCTGTTAAGATACGTCTGGATGGCTTCCCTTCCCTCTATCATGTTGACCACACAACACAGTTTGGTGCCATCAGCAAATTTACGGAGGGTGCACTTAAATCCACTGTTCATATTAGATCACGTGGGATCTCTCATTATGAATCTTTCTGACAGTAAGATGTTATTAAGTTGTTAAAGAACAGGATGGACCTTAGTAGAAAATGTTCAGTTGCTTCTTATCCTGATGAACGATGTTTAATAATTCAGAATTGAATCTATTCTTTCTCTTTGGCCAGTCTCTACAAGGTTTTTTTTTTTTAATTATTTTTTTAGGTGACTGAGGTATAAGAAGACTTATAGTTTTGAATTTTTAAAGTGTATGATGCAGCATGGAGTTTGGGTTTAAGTGAAATGGGCAGACATTGGAGGTCGTACTGGGTGCTGTGCTATGGCAAGCAGCATCACAAAGGCTGTGGTTGCATACAGGGCTGAGGCAGTAGTCATGTACAGCAATTCTGAGTCACGGAATTCTGGATTATGAGTTAATCAGCTGATATAAACTAGAATAGAGTGTCTGCAATATAAATTAATGTTGCACAAAAGATTCCTGTCTTTTCTCCACATAAGAAATCATATATCATGTCTTGGCTTCACAAATAAAGATTTCAGAAGGGCTCTCCCTATTTTTGCTGCAAGCACACTGATGGCTGACAAGGCCAACTTGGGACAGGCAGTGAGGCTGCAAAAGGTACAGCAGAATGTCTCCTGTGAGGAGATAGCAGAGGCCCTGCTCTTTCTGTGTTCTTTTCTCCTCGAGACTGATTCTATGTGTGTTCTCAAAGGAGGTGGCAGTGTTATGGATATGGTATGTCCCCATGTCTCCCGACTGGAGGCCAGAGAGACCCTGATAGCAGTCAATATGGCCAAATCTGAGGGACTGTTTCAGGGAGTCCTTGTATCTCCTCTTTGGAGCTCCCCTCTTATGGAAGCCGGTGGCAAGTTCACCACAGAGCACAATCTTAGGGAGCTGGTGATCCTCCATCCTGGAGACGTGTCCTGCCCAGCACAGAGGTGTCCTCAGTATCATGGCCTCAAAACTGGTGAACCCTTCCTGTTCAAGGACAGGAACATTGGTCACATAGACAGTCCAGTGGATGTTTAGGATTGCATAGAGGCAGCAGTGTTCAAGGAATCGCAGGTGGCGGCTGTAGATGACCCACGATTCATAGCCATATAAAAGAGTAGAAAGTACAGTGGCTCTGTGGACACCAGTCTTTGTACTCTTCTTCCAGTGTTTATCTTATAAAGTATTCCAGATGCACTGTATGCCTTTGATAATCTGTTGTCTATCTCTTTGTTGATCCGAGTAAATAATGCATCCCAGATAGCTGAACTGCTGGACTGACTGAAGCTCTGATTCGCCTATAGTGATGTGGGGATGATGGAATTTGTCATGTGGTGCAGGCTGGTAGAGAACTTTCATCTTCTTCAAGCTGACTTCCAGCCCCAAAAGATCTGCAGCCTCTGCAAAGCAGGATGTTATGCACTGCAGAGCTGCTTGTGTGTGAGCAATGAGGGTATCATCAGCAGCAAAAAGCAACTCTGGGCCATGGTGACTTAGGGTCTTGGTGTGGGCCTTCAGTCTGCTTAGGCTGAATAGGCTCCCATCAGTATGATATTGGATGTAAATTCCATTTTCTTCATTGAGGTCTGCTGTGGCCCTTTGGACCATCATGCTGGAGAAGATTGTGAATAGAGTGGGTGTGAGAACCTAAGCCTTTTTTCACACCATTGATTATTGGGCAGGATTCAGAGAGTGCATCACCAAATCTGCCTTGGCCCCACTGTTCCTCATGTATCAGGATGATCATTTTGAGGAACTTGGAGGGATATCCTAATTATTCCAAGATTTGCTGAAGACCCTTTCTATTCACAGTGTCAAAAGCTTTAGTGAGGTCAGTGAATGTCACATAAAGACCTTTGTTCGGTTCCCTTCTTCTCTTGCAGTTGTCTGAGAACAAATACCATGTCTATGGTACTCCTATTGGCTCTGAAACCACACTGGCTTTCAAGTAGAACTTCCTGTACTGTAGCAGGTACTAATCTATTCAAAAGTATACTTGGGAGGATTTTTTCAGCAATGGAGAGCAAAGTTATACCTTGGTAGCTGGCGCAGTTTGACTTTTCTCCTTTCTTCATGTACAGAGTGATGACGACTGCATCATGGAGATCTGGTTGTAATATGCCTTGTTCACAACAACTGACAAGGAGCTGACGAAATCTATCATGTAGTGCTTGGCCTCCATGTTTCCATAATTCAGATGGGATTCCATCAACCCCAGCTGCCTTGCCAGTTTTCAGTTGCTGTATGGCCTCAAGAGTTTCTCCCAAAATAGGGACTATGTCCAATTTGGTTTTCATTGGTTGTTGTGTAATGTGCTGAATTGCCCTCCACGAGCACCCCCTTGTTATGGGGAAGGAGCTTGTGTGCCCTTGTGAGGTTGGGAACGCTGCTGGCAGTGGCATATGCCTCCAGTAGGGTCACCCATGCCATATAGGTCACAACCGAAGGGTCAGACAAAGTGTGTCCATGGGGAGGATGGGTTCACTAGCCTTCAGGAAATCATCTGAGGAGAAGGACAACTCTAATTCCAAACCCAGGCAGATGGAGCTTATTTAGCCCAGTAAGGCCATCCATCT
The DNA here is from genome assembly GCF_003957555.1 of Calypte anna. Taxonomy (NCBI): domain Eukaryota; kingdom Metazoa; phylum Chordata; class Aves; order Apodiformes; family Trochilidae; genus Calypte; species Calypte anna. The sequence goes on from NC_044274.1 coordinate 5,773,227, forward strand.
CAGAGAAGAAAACTCTAACTAAACCTGTGTTCTGAGGACTTTGCTGTCACTATCCAAGCTTGCTGGGCCATGGCAGATGAACCTTAGGAGTAAAGAGTAGGGCCAGTTCCACGCACATAAGAAATACTGTGTTATGAAAGCATCAAGTTCTAACAAAAATATAAGGAAAAAAGCACAAAATCCAAGATGCAAAGGGTCAAAATGCACCAAAAACATGTTAAAACAATTTTCTTTCGAAATCACTAGGGAAAAATCATCATGTTAAAACAATATCATTGCATTTACAGCTTTTTTTTTTTCTAGGCAGCCAAGGGTGCTGTATGGTGACTGCAGGATTTAATTTCATCTTGAAGACAATATCAGAGATAACCATGAATTTTCTCTGCTGTAAGTAATTTACATGGCTTTGAAAACACAACTATTTTTATGGAAGCAAGACGTATTTCACAGTATCACTAGCAATATTGATAAAATTTTAGTAATACCATTCAAATGAGATTGCCTTTAGGGTTGTGTGAATATAAGCTTCTAGTTGGACACTTAACAGATGAACGGGGAAACCTCTGTATATCTGTATCTAAGGTGCCAATGTACACTGATTTGTGAGGTAAATAAACATTATTCTAGCCTCAATTTTCCTTTCAGTGGTATGGGATAAAACTTAACAACATCAATAGTAGCTACAAACTTCGGTTATGAGTTATTATTTTCACTGTTCTCCAGGGCTGTAATACTGCTCTGGAGACTACATTTTCTTGAGATAAATCCCTCAGAGCTGTATGCTGCAATGGATAAATATGGGAGAAAATAGCCGTGAATCACAAATAAGAACATAACAATAGAGAATTATACCAGGCTAAAATCAGAAGTGATATGAAACAACAGTAAAAGTTATGGACAAGTAAATTAGTGTGAAGAAAGTGCATGTGAGCAAAATGCTTTCAAGAGAGAAAAGGAAGCAAAAATCTCGTGCTTCTTCAAGACAAGCAAAATCCAGCTAGCAGGTCTCTGATACATATTTGTGTACTTGCTTTCCCCCTTATTTCAACAATGAAAGATATACACCCTTATTTTAGCCTGCTTTGACCCCTATCAGTTCATGGGCATTTGTTCTTACTTTTAAGTTCATTGTGTGTGACCGGTTTTGAATTTGCAATGCTACAGACTTGGGAAACCGGATGGAGAGCTCTTCAGAGTAAAAGGACCTGGGGGTATTTGTTGACAACCGTTGAATATGAACCTGTGTGTGTCCAGGAGGCCAAGAAGGCCAGTGGCATCCTGACTTGTATTAGCAACAGTGCGGCCAGCAAGACTGGGGCAGGCATGGTCCCCCTGTAATGGGCAATGATGAGGCTGCATTCTGTGATCAGTTTTGTGCCTTCATGACAAGAATGACATTGAGGCCCTGGAGTGTGTCCAGAGAAGAACAAAGGAGCTGGGGAAGTATGTGGAATACAAGTCTTAGGAAGAGAATTTGGTCATGTTTATCCAGGAGCAAAAGGAGACTGAGGGAAGACCTTCTTGCTCTCTACAACTCCCTGAAGGGAGGTTGTAGCAAGGCTGAGGAGTTGGTCTCTTCTCCCAAGTAAAAAGTGATAGCATATGAGGGCTCAAATTGTGCCAGGGAAGGTTTAGATTGAAAATCAGGAAAAATTTCTTCACTGAAAGGCTTGTCAAGTGTTGGAATAGGCTGCCAAGGGAAGTGGCGGAGTGACCAGTCCTGGAGGTATATAGAGGTTGAGTAGATGTGGTGCTTACGCACATGGTTTTGTGGTGAATTTGGCACTGGCCTGGGTTAATGGTTGGACTTGATGATCTGAAAGGTCTTTCCCAACCAATATAATTCTATGACTCTGTGGTTCTGTGATTCTATGATCTGAGCATAGCAATGCAATCAGCAGGGCAGGACCCAGTCCCTGCAGTGGATAACTGCAGGATAAGAATAAACCATAACTGCCACAGATATGGATTTGATAACACGAGCTGAACAGAGAAAGGAAGTGCACTGCTGAGTAAAAAAGATAAAAAATGGCTTATCTCTGTCAATTTAAAACCTTATTAGCCCTCATGTATGAAAAGACAGTGTAGCTGAAGTTTACCACAATAATATAGACAATGCTCTCCCTTAGCATCATCAGAGCAGAAATAACAGAATAGAATAGAATAGAATAGAATAGAATAGAATAGAATAGAATAGAATAGAATAAAAGAGAAAGGAATAGGCAACTGTGAGCCTGAAAGTTTTTGAACATTACAGCCTAAAATGTAAGAGTATTCATATTTTTATGCGTTTTTGAACTATGGGCAAGTGTTCATGATCCTGATGCACTTATTCTCTGTAACTCATTATCACTTAAACACAAATATAATATTAACTTACAAACTACTCAGCATTCTCTGCTATCTTTTTGCAATAATTTATAGAAGTCTCTGTACATTTGAAGTATTGCTAGTAATCACATGGGACTAGGCCAATGCTAGTTTGGAAATTGAGCTCTCTTATGATCTCACTCTTTCTTTACCCCCGGCTCAGAGAAGAGATTCATCAATAACCCAGTCACCAACATCAGACAGAATAGTGAGGATAGTTGTCTACATAATGCATCAGAAAAGTAACATAAAATCTTTTTGCTTTTGCATCTCAGATGAATTTTCTTGCTCATTTGCTAGACAGATAACAGAGACACTGGGTGCCATTCAGTATGAGAAATAACCTTTCATATTTTAATCAAATAGAAAACTATATTTTCCTGGCTTCCTTTTTTTCCTATTGATAATATTTAACAAAAATATTACATTTTCTAGAAGGATGTATTTGAATGGGAACTAGGGACAGCATGAGAAAAGACACTTGGAAATTAATAAAAGGATAGTATTGAAAGTTACCATTGTTTTTAAGGAATGTTCTCTTTTTATCACCCTACAAATTAAAAACCTAGAAAATCAACTCTATTTAGAGTGGGATTCTGACTGAAGAGATGGTGGAAAAGATAAAAATGCCATTTAAAGTTATTGTAATCATGGCTATAGAATCCTTCGTAAAGATGACCAATACCACATAGCTGTTAATTCAGTGGAATGATAGGAACCATAGCAGTTATTTTTGGAAAATATACAGTAAGTACAAAACAAGAATATTTTAGAATGGGCATAGAATAGTATAGAGTGAGAGTTTGTATCTTAAAATTAATATACTGGATAATCATATTAAAACTATTACATCTTTCATTGCAGTGGTTATATTCAGACAGAAATATATTTTGATCAAAGCTGTTGTAGAATAATTCTAAGGACTCATTTAGAGGTTTTTCCATTCCCCTTAATGAGCATGTAGTCAGGATATCCTTTAAAGATCCCCTTTATCTGACTGCCTTTTTACAAAAGAGTCAAGTATATTTACAAGGTCATGCATCACCAGCTTCTGCACAGGGAGGAAGGGACATTACAGACAGGGCTAAAATAGAGACTTTGATTTTCTCGTTGCTTTTTTTTTTTTTTTTTTAATGAGATTATAGAAGAAATAAATAATAGAAGAAGACAAAAAAATCAATTATTGTCTAATAAAGAAAGTTTTTATTGGCAAGATGCTAACTAATCTTTTAATAAGAGAGGCAGATATCTCACTGTTTTTGACTGCTTGTGCAGATAAGACACAGCTTTCTCTGGCTGAATGTGACCAACATTTATGCCATTTCATGGACGAACTGTGTCATGACCCAAATAGGGCACCAAGGGAGACAGAGACTGGAGTCCCTTGCTTTCTAAACTTCTTCTCAGAGAGAAGTCTGGGTGTAGCTGGATCCAATCTTACAGTGTCAGACCTGGGCCTCCCAGGGAGAGTGACTAAAATGTCACGGTCCAAGGAAATGCTTGACAGTCAGATGGCCCTTGATGAGATTAAGGTGAAACAACACTAGGTTTGTATTTGAACAGATGATATAATAAAACTATGTAAGGAATAAATCATAGAATTTGATACTTTGATTATTGTATATGCTCAGGCTGAAAAACCATAAAGGCTGATTATTTTCATCACAGAAGTCACAGTACATGGACGTTCAAGCTGCACAACCTGGGGTGAAAATATGGTGGTAAGCATTGTATTACCTAATGGTTTTGGGGTAGAGGAAAAAAGAGAAAGAGAGAGAGAGAGAATAGGAGAAGAAAAGTTAGAGAGGTAGATAACAGAAAATCACCAGTCCTGGATCCAGTGCTGGGCCAGCCAATGGGGCGTGCCTGACACTTTTCAGATTGAATTACTGGAACTTACCTCAACCCACTGGGCTCCTCAGTCCCTATCTCCATCTTATCTCTACGGAGGCCATTTCCATAGGCTGCAGGCAGTCCTTTGTCTGGTATTCCTTTTGTTTTGTTGAAGGGCTTACAGTGTTGTTTAATACCCTTTCCCAGAGTACAAGTTATGTATTCAAAAGATACATAACAGCATATTTAGTTGTGATAAACAAAATAAAAGGTAACAGGCAGAAGCAGCAGGAGAAGCCATATCCAATATGGTATGCCTTTGATGGAAAGTGACTTTCAGGTACCCAGGGAGGGCTGTCCAGAGCTTAGTTCCAGAGAGGAACAAAGAGGATGGAATGGATTTAAAAGCTGGCTGGAGAAATTATTCTCAAATATGAAAAAGAAAAGTTACTCTTGCTTGAAACTGCTGTTACTTTTACCAGTTGATTGGCACTAAAAAGGCATCTTAGTAATAACATACCAAAATTTTAATTTACTGAGCTTAAATTCATTAAATAAAATAGGTTCCTAGTAGCTGTATTGAAGCTGTTATATGATACACAAGAAACATTACAATTGATAGCCAAGTGGATTTCTGTAACTACATCAAGATTCTAACTCTTGACTTTACTTATGGGCTTAATTTACCACAACCTCACTCCAAAAAAAAGGATCATGTGTTTACTTGTAATCACCAGACTGCAACAAGAGACCTGAGAGTAATCTGAAAAAAATCTTCAGTGGTCTCTGGAAAGAAACAAAATTGATACTAGGATGATCTTTAGAGGGAAGTCTGGAAGGCTGTATAATATGATTGTCAAACTTTACTGCGAGATCAGAGGCTCATATTTATAGGTCCAGGCAGGTGCTCATGTAATGATCTGAAATTAAAAATTATTTTTAGAAACAACAGTCACTGAGGAAAAGGAAAACAGACATCTGGAAAAGTCTGTATTGTTAAAAAAAACATCTACAGTGCAAAGAAAAAAAAATGTCCATAATTCTATATTTTTAATTTTCTAGTGATTTTCAAAGTGTCCCATTAGTTTATGTTCCAAGGTTAAAAACCCTATCAATGACAAAAAGTCTGTTCTGGATTTCTACTTGAAACAATCTTGATAATTTTGTATCCTTAGGGCCCAGGTGAATCTCAGAGTTGGAAAGGATGTAAAAAGAAATATTTCCTCTCTCAATTAAGTACATAAAGATTAATATTTTTTATTTTAATGCTCACAGAGCTATAATGTTTCTCCACATAATAGCCAACCAAATCATTGGAACAACAAAGGGTATCTATATTTGTGTTAAATTCAAAGGAATCAAACTGTAAAATATCTTAAATTGTACCTTGCATTAAACTAACACATTATGGATAATGTGCCTGGCCATATGTCATCCTCTCTACTTCGATAGATGAACAAACACAAGAAGAGTTTTAGCAGAGGATGTTTTTTAATGATTTAAATATTTGTAGATAAGGAACTCTGGAAGCTGCAGTCCTACATTGGTTGGTAGAAAGGATAACAAACATGTCTCTTATCACTAGACAGACACCGTGCTGTTGCCCTCTGAGTTTTCAACAATTCCCCTACATCTGTTTGAATAAGTGGACTGTCACAAGCCCAGTGTTGTGACTGAGATGTTCTTCCACTTTGTTTTTTTTGCTCTTCACAGCTAGACTACTTGCTGACTCAACAAAGATTGCAGGAAAGTCATACAGAGATAGTCAATGCATTTGTTGAGATACTGGCAGAGCAAGGCCATATTATTTTCCTGTTTTAAAGTAGCTTCATTTAGGTATTTGATGTTGTGTCGAATTGTGAGTTGAATTTCACAGTATAAGCATAGATTTGGCGAAAACAGTGATTCAGAAGTTCCAGGAATTTCCTAGTCAAATCATAGAATTATAGAAAGTGAGGGGTTGGAAGGGACCTCAAAAGATCAATGGTCCAAGCCCCCTCCCAGAGCAGGGTCACCTACAGGAGGTCATATAGAAACATGTCCAAGTGGGCTTTGAATATCTCCAGGGAAGGAGACTCCACAACCTCCCTGGGCAGCCTGTGCCAGTGCTCTCTCACCCTCACAGTGAAAAAATTCTTCCTAATATTTATATGGAACCATTCATGCTCCAGTTTTTAACCAATGCCCCTTGTCCCATTGTTAGTCACATCTGAGAAAAGCTTGGCTCCATCCTCCTGCTACTCACCCTTACATATTTATAAACATTGATGAAGTCATCCCTCATTGTCCTTCAAGCTGAAGAGCCTCAGCTTCCTCAGCCTTTCCTCATAAACCTTTCTTCACTCCCTTCGTCAACTTGATCTCTCTGTGCTGGACTCTTTCAAGCAGTTCCCTGTCCTTCTGGAACTGAGAGGCACAGAACTGGACACAATATTCCAGATGCAAGTCCTTGTCTTGCTTACAGAATTGATCAGTAGTCCCAGTTCATTCAGTTCAGTCATACTCAAATAATCTTTCACTAGAAAGAAAGTACATCTGGTTATTTCTTAGTGTCCTTTATTCCCTTTAAGTCATCACTTCTTTAAGTGTAGTCTTTTTTTATCCATGTTTTTATTCTGAAACAGGAACAGAAAGTTGATTGTTCAGTGTGGTTCCACTAAGGGGACTCCCACTGCAGTCTTGCCTCTCTCACTTGAATAATGATTTTTGTTTACCAGGAAAACAGTTGATGTTCCAAACTATGGAATTCTTCTAGCTTCAGTACAAGTAGAGAGGTCACCGTCTTCCTTTCTCTTCTTTGTCTTACTTTAGCTCTAGTAGAGACTCTCATGCAGAGAAAAAAATCCCCGTTCCCACCCTGTGCCCAAGAATCATCCTTCAATTTTAAACTCTCTTGCTTTCTGTGTTATTCCCTTTCTTGCAAAAATACCAATTTCATCAAACTGAAGTATCTTCCTAATGAACAAGAATTTATACAGAAACTTATTTTTTCTCCCTGAATGCTTTCTGGGATTTTTGTTTTCTTCTGTGCGTGATTTGTTGTTGGGTTTTTCAGTTTTGTCTTTTTTTTTTTTTTTTTTGGTTGGTTTTGTAGTGCTCAGGAAGAGCAAAAGTAATGATACATATGCCATAGATGCACCAGTCTTTAATGGTGTGGAATTCATCTGATTGTTTAATGAAATTTCCAACAAAGCAGTTACTGTGCTACAAACCCGACTGCTTCAATTTGTGTGGTTTTTCAGTGCATTTGGAATTATACTCTGTTGGAAAAAAAAACCCCATTTAAATATATCATTAAACATATCCAGATATGTCTTTTTTTTTTTTTTTTGATAACTAACATGGAGACAGCAGTGGTGGTCATGAAAAAATATTGAAACTTCATATAGCCTCAAAGGATTCCATTGTCTAGACTGTATAAAAAGCAGGAGAAAGACACAGCCTGGGTCTAAGCTGACTTACCTTGTTAGTTCTTATGATATTCCACGTATAGTTTCTCAGTCTCATTTACCTTGGATTTGCTTGATGCCACCATATGGATGGATCTTACACTTCCTCTGTTCTCATCCATCAACACAGCTAACATTAAGAAAGTTTTGATTCATCTATCTTGATGAAATTAATCAGCCAGTACTCCATCTGAGAAAATTAGCAAGTTTATCTTAGCAAAATTACTTTAAGATAATGGAAGACACCTCTGGCTTCTGTCCTACTTCTGACTCTGAAGGAAGTAAAATTCACTATCATACACTGCCCAAAGTGAGTTTCAGTGAAATAAATCCCAGATATAACATTATTTCTTTTCCTCAGAGAAAGAAAAACAGCTAGTTACATGGGAAGAGAATCTGAACTACATGACTGCTCTGCATGTCCTCAGTAGGTTTTCAGGACAGGCTTTATGACATTTGTATGTGGAGAATCCCACACCCAACATTTCAGCTTTTTTCTGAATGAACAGGAAATTAATAGTATCTTGACAAAAAATAATTTTTTTATTAACATAGAAGTATGTATTGCAAATGCACTATTGATAATCACATAGTTTCAATCATAATTCAAGATTATTCTTATTTTGATGTTGCAGTTCTGAACCTGTTTTTTTTTGTGTAAATTTTATCTTTTTTTTTTTTTTTTTTTTTTTTTTTTTTTAATCTGCTTCCCTCCTAAGCTTTCTTAATATCTGCAAAACTTTTAAAAAGAAATAAATATGCATCTGACTGCTCCAGATATGCATTACAGCCGGGGAACTAGCAAGAGCGACACCCACATCTCCTTTACGCCATTGTCTACTCTGTTGTTCATAACTTTCTAAAACTTTCAGGCTTCAGGTTTCTGTTGAATAGCTTTGGCATGACCCTGATGTCTTATTTGGCTTAACATAGCAAAAAGTCCTTTGCCACTTTCAGTATGTCAACATTAAGCAGAGGCCCAGCACATTGTAAACACATTCATCACAAGAATGGGGTTAATGGGTCACATAATTGACAGGTATCATATCTTCCCCCTCAGGGGAAGGGTTCTTCAGTGCATTCCAACACAGGGTCCCTCAGATGGAGTGGGTCCTTTACAAGCCCCCATGACATGAGTCCCTCGCACCAGGTGCAGTCCTGCCCTGTTGTCCCATAAGAGGGACCCCACCTTGGAGCAGAGGGAGAATGTGAGAAGTCCTCCCCTGAGGAGGATGTGTAAGGTGAATACTTATAGCAAAACCGAAATTCTTACCATAGGAGCAACGATAATTTGTAATTTGCTGATTTACCTTGTAGACTGTTGTTATGTTTTAATATATTTATTGTATTGTAATGTATGCATGTCCAGTGGTTAGAAATAACTTTAAATTTCATTATTAGGTCATTATTAGTTATCATTTTAATAGCAGAACCTTTACAAGGCTAATCAAATACATAAAGGATAATTCAAGCTAAGAAAATGAAAGTACAGAATTCAAGACTTAGTGAATATTTTCCAGTCAAATTAACTAAATGGAATGATACTGGCCTTTCACTGAAATAATGACTTTATAGCTCTATCTTTCTCTTTGCAAGGGTCTGATGCCACAAGGAAGTCTGAGTTGCAACGTCCCTACAATGACAGGAAGTATAACTCTCCTCTATTCACTTATATACTGCTAGAAAACTTCATTTGTTAAGCTGAGCTCTTGCTTACTTTCTGTAGCAAAAGGAGCTCAGCAGGTTAGTAATCACCAGAATGCCATGATCTACAGTCAGAAACGGATCTGTGACTCCTCTAATGATAGAGCTTAAGAATGTGGAATACCTAGCGACAGCTGCTATATGAAAATAATCAGCTTTCAATCAGTGGGAATGATCTCACAGCAGGCTTCTATTACTCAGTAGCAAATGTTTAGAATAAAAAATTTATTGGTGCAGAAAGGAAAAAGAATTAAGCAATAAGTAGCTTGTCAGAAACCTCATAGCACGTTTGATTAGGGTTAGACCATTACAACCATACTCTAGAGACAGAATAATATTTGGGATTTTTTTCATCGAAGGCTGGAGCTTGTTGACATCACTGTTGATTTAACTTTTCTTTCTTTTTCTTTTTCCTTTTTTTTTTTTTCATAAGTGCTCAGTAATAGGAAATGAATTATTTATGACAACACTGACTTGAAATGCTGACCTGCACCTTCAGTCTAGCATTAAAAATCAGCATTTTTACCACCCACAACTAGCAAGCTCTTGTTATTTTACTGAAAGTTACAGAGCTTTGTTACTGAGGTGTTGAAGCCTTTGTATCAACCCTCACCCACCCCAGCAGGTTCAGCAAGGGCCATAATAATTAGCACAACAAAACAACTGATGATATAGAACTGAGCACTGCAACACATGTTTTTGCAATAGGATTGCGGGTTAGTCATCCTAAACTAAAATCATCATTATAACGCATTTTAAGTGCCTGAAAAAACACAATAGAAAAATAATTGGACTCTGTGGGATTACTCTCTAAGGTTATACAATCTTCTTAGATTAATAACTTTTTTAGAACTGGAAAGGATTGTTCATAACCTGATATATAAGAGCATGAAATTACTATGTTGTATGGGACAGAGAGTGTCTGTTGTCTATTTGTCCAAGTAGCTAACATGGCAAGGGTGTGTAGGAGTAAACTGATTGCATTCCTTTCTACTATTTCATAGTGTGACTTGCTTAACATTGGCAAATAATGCATCAGTTAATTAAAAGTAAGTTTTTTCCACCTTCTTAGACACACCTCCCTAATTATTATGATCCCAGAAGACATGGAGCCTCCTTTCTGTGCACTGAAAGATGTAACACTCAAAACCACTAAGATATTTTGGAAGGCCAGTGTCCTGCCTGGGGAATGCTACTGATCTCTCTGATTGAACTGAGACTACATGTGATCCAATATATTTTTCTAGAACATAAATGTATGAATATATTTTCAAATATAATTGGAATAAAGATACATTGGCTTTAATATTTTTTTTAAGGAAAAATCAAGCAAAGCCTCCATAAAGGAGCATTTATAACAGCACATGTTCTTTAAGAAGTTGTTTGTCTCATATACTTGTTATGTCAGAAAAACAACAACAACAACAAAACACTATGAGAAGCTGCATGGGAAGATTTTGTCATGATCTTGCCCAATCACTTGACTCAAGGTAAGAACAACAGTAGTTATACTCAAATTCAGGGATTTACTTCAAAGTAAGATGGTGCTTACTGAAGAGCCTTGATGTGCCCACTAAATAAAAAATAAAACAGAGCAAAACAAACAACCAAAAAAGGGTGGAAGAAGAAAGCTCGCTCCCTCACAAACTCGAGTTTCTTTCAGATATATATATATATATATATATGGCTATATGTATATATATGGCTTGGATTTGTGAACAAAGATTTCAGACAGGCTCTCCCCACCCTTGCTGCAAGCATGCTGATGGCTGATAAGGCCAATGTAGAATAGGCAGTGTGGTTGCAAAAGGCACAGCAGAAGAACTACATAAAATTACTTTTATTTCAGAAGAGAACACTATTGATTTATCCTTGTTACTGTTCAAACTGCTTTACTGTCGGTGATATTTTTGATATTTCTTAAAATGTAATTTAACTGCTAGTTGTAGTCTATAACAATTATATTCAAGTTGAGCATATTTGGTTGCCACTCCAGGAAAGACACATCCCAGAACATTTGGTTAGAAACACATTAGCACTGTTCCTTATTTCAGATGATGAGTTGCCTGAAGGAGGACAAATGGCTCATAAAGTTCTCAATGGCCTAAAATCAGGACCATCTGTTGAAGTCATCAGTGACTTTGTGGCTGAGCTTAGCAGCTGGGAAGCCTTCAAATCATCAGCTCTTCTTTAATCAGGTAGGCATCTCTGAAGTCAGTGGAAATTACTGTAATATGTTCTCAAAGAGCTGAGACAACGATAAGAGCTTTCCCCATTTTGAGATTATATCCATGTTTCAACCAATTTCCATGCACAGATTTTCATTTGTTCAGGTACCCAGAACTCACATGCTAAAAATGTTCCACTTGCGTTTGCATTGCTCAGAGACATTTGTCAGAATACTGAAAAGTGATAAAAACCCACTGTATCTTTAGTTCTGATATTGCTGGTAAATCTGAATACTCAGATTCACGTAACATGCTGTTAATGAATTACTGCTTGTGCATTTCATCACGCTTGGGAAGAGAAAGCATGAAAGGCCAGATCTAAGGAAAGGGTTAAGGTCTTGCTCGAAGAAAAGAAGAATGTGGTTTTCATGCTCCCAGCAGTATCAGGGAGTTCTGTTTTCCCTTTCTACCTGAGCCACAGAAATGTTCTCATGTACAACCAGATTAGTATTTTTTCAGTTGCATTACAATTGTGAACTCATATGTACACTCTTTAGGCACGACATGGGGAAAGGTCTGTGAATAAGAGTGGAACACACAATAATGGATGCTGAGCATAGGCTGCTTTAGCTGTTTACAAAGGAAATAATAGGGATAGGAGTGTGTTTCAAATCTGCCTCCTCTCAGAGATGTGTTGCTTTGAATTTTCATGTTGCATATTCTCAGTACAACTCTCCTCAAAAGGAAGGAAACTGATCCACTTCCTTTGAAAATTATTTCAGGGAACTGGGAAGGAAGCGAGACACTCATTATTGAAAAATAGCTACTCTTTTCGGTAGCTTCAGAGACTAAATGATTAATTTTTAAAGTTATTTTTATTTTATTATTTAAAAAATAAAAAAAATATTTTTGCTTGACAGATTTTATATATGTAACTTATTTTCTAAACCTCAGCATTGGATGAAAGAGTAAATGACAACAGTTGTTGAATAATACATTTTAATATCTTCATGTATTTGTCACAGTTTTTTATGACGTGCTGAAATATATGGCAAATCAGTTAGAGTCTGTACTTCACCTCTGTATTAACTGTATCTTCTGTTTTGCCTGGCAGCTATGCTACACAAATAGCCATCAAAGTACTGTCACTGATGGTTCAAAGGAGCCCTTAAGGTGCAAAACTATAACACCTTTATGGACCGATAACATAATTCTGTTCACCTAAATGATATATTTTGATATAAAGGTTGGGACACAAATTGCTACTCAAATTAACATATTAACAGGAAACGTCAAATCCCATATGATAAAGAAGAGGAACTCCTGCAAAAAGCCTTTTTACCTTCTCAAAAAAAAGAAAAATGAAGAAAGAGGAAATTAAAAAAAGAACAGATTGCAAATTAACTTGCATTTCCAGAATAAGAGCTAATACTATTTTTGTACATGCTCTTTGTAGTGCTTTGCTAAAATCACAGTTGTAAGGGGAGAAATCTATTAACTGAATTATTAACTGAACTGATTCAAACTGAAGATTGTTGCTTTCTCTGCTTACTATGCACCAGTTATGCCCAGAAGGGGTCCAAAAAAGAGAAATATGTAGATCTGTCTTTCTGTTTTGACACATGCATCGGCATCTCTAATGTGCACATCATAGGAAAGTATTAAAAAAAAAATCATTTTCTGCTTGGTACTTTCTTCCCCAAATCCCATACCTTGAGAATAAAAGTTTTCTTGTGGATTAAAACAGCATTCTTTTTTTGTATTGTTATTTCAAGGAAAATTTGTAACCTCTCAGCTTGTAGTGGAGAATTTGAAAGGCATTGTAAATGAACTCTCTCCTGATTAACACCCAATGGGGGAAAAGGAATGTTTATATATAATTTAAAATTATTTCAAGTAGGCTGGAATTGCAGCTTCCACATCTTTCATTTGTCATTACTGGATAGAAATCTTAAGGACCAGAATGGATTGGTGGATGCCTTACAGATTATCAAGAAGATTTGATTTTTAAGTGTCCTGCTGTGCTTTGTATAGCAAATTGTATTATTACAGCGAGAGGATTTGTGTAACAGGTAACACTTTTTATCTCTTCCATGAAGCTAACTAAGTAAAATTAACATCTGTTGGTGAGCAAAAAGTATGCAATCTATTCAGTGGCTGTGATTATATTAGAAACGGCTGCATGCTGCAGACCCGTCTTGTGGAATTTCTTGGTTTGAAATAGCCATCATGCACACTGTGAAACTAGAAAGTCACAAGACAACTTGCAGATGGTTAACAGATCTCACTGCCCACCTCATAGGAATATCCTGGGAAATAAATGGCGATACACAGAACCGGAAAGATCAGGGTTATTTAGTTAGTTATCTACTTAAATTATTCATTTAGTTAGCTTTTCAGGCACAATGGATATGCCTAAGGCAAAACCTTGTGGGACCATTTGAGATTTGGCAGACATTTTCTGGGAATTGTACTTTTTGTTATTAGATCCATGTACAAACTCTCGGTGAGTGCCTCTGAGGAAAGGAGGAGCCTTTTGAAGTCTCGCTGTTGACTGCATCAGGGCAGGTATAAGTGCCTGAGTGTGAGCTGGGCCATGCAGCTTTTGAGCAGCTCTCCTAAAGACAGAATGATAGAAAAAGAAAAATATAACACTCTCAGGTGCACAGTTTGGAGGACAGGATAGAAGTTGCACCTATTGTATAACACAGATAACTGTGCAGGGATTTATTTGGTGTTACTCTGTGAGTTTCAGGCCTGTTTGTTGGATTATGTTAATAAACCGGATTTGCTTCATAAGCTTTGGGTCTATTCCAAATGATAAAGCTCTGTATCTGGTTGAGATGAGTGATTTTCTATGTTGCTACATTTTTGAAGAGCCAGCTCCCCATTAAAAAAAAAAGAAAAAGAAGTATTGCTACATGGCTTGGGAAAAACACTATTTTCTGTATTGCAGAAGAGAATGTCAATGTGATTTCATGAAGAAAGATGATATCTTGAGTTACCAAGCTGGGTGCTTCCTCGGTTCTTTATAAATGCTTTTTTCCTCCTTCTTCCTGACAACCAAGGAACACAATATTATCAGGCTAAGTGAAGTAGTCTCTATTTAATGAGAATTGACTGCTTTTTGCAATACATAAACATGTTGTCTGAAATCACTGTGCCTGTTAGTCCACTTATACCCACACAGCCTTGAGGCACGAAGAATTATAGAATTATAGAACGGTTTGGACTGAAAAGGGCCTTGAAAGTCCATTTATTCCAAACACCCTGCAGTGAACAGGGGCATGAATAAACCAGGTAGCTCAGATTCCAATCCAACCTGACCTGGAATGTTTCCAGAAATGTGATATCTACCAGCTCTCAGGGCAACCCGTGCCACCACTTGTATTTAAGAAAAAAAATTGCTTACATCTAGTTTGAATCTATTCTCTTTCAGTTTATAAACATTATCCCTTGTGTTTTATCACATAGTCCCTGCTAAGAAGATCACATATTCCCTGCTAAGACTTTCTTAAAGTCCTCTTTAAGTACTGGATTATCACTACAAGGTATCCCTGGAGCCTTTTCTTCTCCAGGCTGAACAGTCCCAACTTTCTCATCCTGTCTTCATAGGACAAGTGCTCCAGCATTCTGATAATTTTTGTGGCCCACTGAATCTGCATCAAATCCATGTCTTTCCTAAGATGAGGGTTCCAGAACTAGAAGCATCATTGACGAAGCTGTTTTAAGTATTCCACTTTAAGATCAAGGTCGTGGGTATGATTCCCATGCTTATTACTTACTGTAAAACTGGAGTATATTCCAGAATAAGGCTGGTACAAAATGGAAATGCATTCTTATATATTTTTAGAATTCTGTGCTTTTTTCCCCAAACCATATATCATTCTTTCTCCCTGATATTTTTCTTTCCTTATTGCTTTCTTAAATTCAGAATTGCTTTCTGTTGAAATTCAGACACTTAAAAAAATTACAGCTTCTTGCCTTATACTCCAGGAGGCTGTGACAGCAAATGTTCTTTCTTCATTTTCTTTCATAATACCCATATAAAATAACCCTGAAAAAATAATGAAACCAATCATATTCTTAGTTAGTGCACCAGGATGGAGCTTTCGTAGTTTTATTCTGAAGCTAAGGATTTCTCTTTCCTAGCATAATGACGATATGAATTTATGCATGCAAATCCTGTCCACTCTTAATATCAAAGACTATATTGGACCTGGCATCTTCACATACATGGTATCACAGCAGGAACTCTTTGCTGGTGCTACAACTTTTTTAGGTTTTTCTTCTAACAAGAAATCATTATAATTCTGTAGACTACAGAACAGACTCCTGTTGTCATATTGTACATGGCACTATTATCAGTCTCAAAACCAAACATTCTTCAGCCAATTAATTATTGTCTTGGTGCTTTCCATCCTGGATTTTCAATGATTCTTAGTACCAAGAATTTTGGACAGAATTTTGCCTTTCTATGCTCATTAGACTGTGGAGCTCAGATGACCTTAAAAAACAACAATAAAAAAAACCCAACCCCAAAACAACAACAACCAAGAAGAAAAGAGAAAAAGAAGAGATTTTAAAGAGAGGATCAGCCATTGCTCAGCAGGTGTTCTAAAAATTGTTTTATTTCTGCTTCTGTCACTGAAAAAAAGCATTATAACTGAGTGACCAGCATAAGTTCTAACCTTACACATGCAAAATCAGAGGGTTGAAAATATATTCCTTAGGCCCTCTATTCAGTGGAGGAAACAAATAAAGCTACCAAATATTCTCAGCCTTCATCTTTATTTAAAGTTTCTTGAAGTCAGAAGATGGAATAACTCCTTATAATGAGATCACTGAAACACTGTGTTCCTCTCATAAAATTTTCTTCCCTGTTGCCACTGGTGCAGTGAGTATTTTCATCCTACCTTGATCAATTATGAGTAATCTGGAAGACATATGGGGAACAGTATTTCACTTAAAAGGGGAGTATAATAGAGGAAAACATTCAGAAAAATACATTTATTATATATGTCCACAAAAACACATGGTATTTCGAAAACAAAAGAAGCTATGCTTCTGAGATCAGAAAGCATCTGGGATTCTAATTTTACAGACTGTCTAATGATACATTACTGTGAACATGTCACATTATGTTGTGTCTGACATGCTTCTCCGAATGAGAACTGATGATGAGTAGTTTCAAAAGATGCTTAATAGCATAACATGACATGTCAGAAGAAATATTTCCCAAACATGTTCCCCTAAAATCTGTAACTCATTCCTTACCTTATATCAATTTAGAGTGTAACCTGTCTTTTCAGAAATGCTTGTGTTTTGCATTAATTATTGTAGGCAAATAAGTAACAAACATAAATAATAATAAAAATCAACACATAAATACAAAAAAATAATTATAAATATAAATCGTATAATAAATAAATAAATTAACCTCTGTGCCTGGGAAGATCATGGAACAGATCCTCCTAGAAACTCTGATAAGGCACATGAGGGACAGGGAAATGATTCAAGATAGCCATCAGGCCTTTACTAAGACCAAGTCCTACCTGGTGACTCTCTGCAACGGATTGACTACAGCAGTGGACAAGGGAAAAGAAATGGATGCCATCTGTCTGGAGTTCTGCAAAGTCTTTGACATGGTCCCCAAAGCAGCTTTCTCTTTAAGTTAGAAGGATGCAGATTTGATGGGTTCACTGTTTGGTGTTTGATACAGAAAAGAAGCAGAAAAGAAACTGTGGGGAAAACAGTATAGGAGTTGTGTGATGATATCAATCTGTATACACAGAGAAAAGTCTGAGGATAATGATACAGGATAGAGGTATGGAAAAAATTTTAATCAGGGCACAGTTACTTTTGTTCAAATTCTAACCTTTTTCAAGAAATATTGAAGTCCTCTGAAACTCAGGTTCTAGTCCTGTTATAAGATAATAATTTGGAAAAGTCTTTAGACTACGGACAGAAAATATACCTCAGTAGCTTAGGTTCCTTTGTAAGAGCTGGAATTCAGCTTGTTTGAATGGACCAGTCTAAATAATTACTATCTTGCTCCCCTGTGATCAGTGAGGACAGGTGGATCTCATCTATCTGAGTCACTAGGTCTTGAGGTAGGAGGGATAAGATGTCATCAATTTTCCATTGACCTGACAAAGCAGGACAAAAACATATTTTCTGAAAATCTTGCTAATCTGGTGAGGAAGGTTTTAAATAGGATTCACTGGAGGCTGGAGACCAAACCACACAGCAAAGCAGGAGAGTAAAGAATAAGGCAAAAATACATACAGGATAAGCAACAGGTGACCTTTCACAGGAAGCAAGGTGGCCTGCCAGAAGGGAATGCAACTGGCAAAGCACACACATAAGAAGTGAACATGGTTTGGACATGAAAGATTTTGTGTAATAAAAAGTAAGCTGTGGAAATACAGAGATGTTCTGGGATACTTTACATCATAACAATGCAGTTGAAGTGATGGATATAGGCTCTTTTAGTAAAGATAAGCAGGGAACATGAGCAGAGCAAGACAAATTTTGTCTTTAAGGGAACAGCTGGGGCAATATAAGGCTCTATTGTTAAAAGTGTGACAGCTGTGTTAGAAAGGTTATGATCTGAGATGAGGGCAAGCAAAGTGCAGCAGAGTCTCAGGTCAAGAAGTTGGATGAAGACTCCTTCAGAAGTTTTCTGGTTGCAATCCCTGGTTCTCGCTGATGACTTCAGCCATGTCAGTCTCTGATAAAAAGGTTATGTGGTGGGGCAAATTGATGACCTGTAGTTTCCTGGATTGTTGGGGCACTACCAGTATTGCAGGGGTTGGGAGGGTTGGCAAGAGGACATGTTCTGGTGGATTTGCAATTCAACAATAACGACCAAGTGACCAGAGAAGAGTTTAAAAACCTGAGGAAAGTGAGGAAGACAAGCAGTTGACAAAAAAAACTCTGAAGGACAGCAGGAGCCACAAAAGTCTGATTGCCAGGGCAACTAATTCAAAGCCCAAAAATGACCTATCTTGATTTGCAGGCAAACAGGCATGACAAGGAGTCAGTTCATTTAAGAATACCAGACAGGTGTCAATGATAAAAAGGAAACATATAGGAAGATGAAGTCGGGAAAGATGACCAAAGGGGAATACAAGTGTCTCCCAGACATGTCAGGATGTAATTAAAGAAAATCAAAGCTACGTGAGAGTTAGCATAGAAGAAAGGTTTGGAGGATAAAAACAAAAGGGCTTCTGAATGTAAATGACATGGTTAAGATATTTATTCAGTGATTTCTCTGCCTAAGTTTTTACTTGTTAAGTCTTCTTCTGGACTCCATGTACAGACCCCTGGGCTCCAAAGGTCTCTTATCTCTATGTGTAGTTGCAAATTTTGGGGCAAAGGTGCATCACCAGCATCAGAGAAGAATCAAGTAAGGGATGTATCAGTTAACCTGGGTATACAGGAGTGCTTTCAACCAGACAGAATGGGTTGAAGGAACTGCACTGTGAGGCTGTTTGATGGAATTTGAAGAGCTTAGGTAACCCTTGTTATACAAATAGGCATATGTTTCATCCATATTCCAAAAAGGCAAGGATTGAAACAACTAGAGGCTGGATAGTCCCTGGGAACTCTGTCTCTGGGAAAAAATTTCCAGGTACCTGAAGGACAGGAAAGTGACTGAGAGATGACAGCATAGATTTACCACAGTTAAGTTATGCTAGACCAACATTATTGCCTTTTATTTTAAAGGAATTTGCTGTGTTGTATAAAGAAAGCAGAGAAAGGGGCTTACCTTGACATTGTCAAGGCTTCTGGCAGTCTTGACACAGAATCTTTCCAGCTGGAGTGAGGAGATATGGACTGCATGGATGAATTACATGGTGGGTCTAAAACTGGCCAGATTGTGATGCTTAAGGGAGAGGTGCCACTGACTGAAACTTTAGCTGACTGTTAGGGGTGAGTGACATCCCTCAGGGTTGTTGGTCAGAGGGAGTTCAGTAGACCAGAGGAGGAAACTGATAGCAGTACTAGGAATTTCAACAGTCAAATGTGACAGAAATAGCCCCAGAACTTGAGACATGGTAGGATCTGACTGGTCAGACAGTAGCCTTGTATCTCCTTATATCGTGATTCAGGTTTGGCAAGAGTTTCTTAACAGAGGTGAAGAGGAGGGAAGAAGAGGCAGCTAGTAGTTCTGTTAGTATATATATATATGTGTATATATATTTAATATTCATATTATATATAAAAAGCAAAACAAAGGATCAATATTTGGGGCCTTTTTTTTTTTCTCAATAAAAAGGCTGGCTGATTTCTGGTCACTGATATTTATAAAGCTGTAGAGTCTTTGATAGCAGGGACTTTGAAATCCTAGATTCTCAGATACTGCTATTCTAAGCAAAAAATATGATTCATTTCCAAATTATTATTTGTCATCCATAAGCACACAGGTGACAAAATTATTCTTAAAAAAGCCTACAGGTTTAGAAGGTTTGGCAAATTTGAGGTTATTTGCTGCTCCAGTGGCTGATGTCATGAGTGCTTTAGTAATACAGTCAGAATTTTGTGATCCTTAGCAGGATTGCTACCCAGGCAAGCAAAGAATAGTCCATTCATGATCTTTGGCAATAAAGCTGAGAAAATGATTGTTTCTAGGGTTTAAATTACTGACAAGAACCTCTGGCTGTTAGAACTCTAATAGTGCTATCACTGTGAACCATATTTTACTTTGTATTATAAATAAAACAGAAAGACATTCTAACTCATTGTAAGAATGTATTGCAAGATTTCCAACTGAAACCCTGGTCTGTTAAAACTACTGTTGTATTAACAGTTACAGTAAGAACCTTACCTCTATCACCAGGGGCCTAAATTTATATAAATATTTTAACAGGAATTCTGTTGTGGTGCTTGGAGATATCACTCATTGAAATGCTTCAAATGAACATACCAGGAGTCCATCAAACAATGTAATACATAGTGGTTTTAATCATGGGAGTGGGAAACAATAAAAGTTTGGTAGGGTTTTCCTTAAAGGTAGAAACAGAGTGTTAAGCAGTTTTTCACACTATCTACTCAGCAAAGAAATGCCAACCAGAATTGTATGCATAGGACTGTAATGTGAAAGGTATCATAAGGCTCTAAGGGTCTTTTGGGAACTGTATAGAACTCATAGCCTGACATAACTAAATGCACCCCAGTATTATAATTGGATATGGGAGATTATTTTCATGCAGAATGCTTTTGACAAATGATACTTTTTTATTAAATAGGTTTCTGAACATTTTTCATCTAACCAGTGGCAATGAACAGATTCCCCCTCCTCCACCTTCTTTTGGCACTTTCTTATGTTTTATCGTTTGGCAGAAAAAAGAAAACACCAAAACAACTGATCTCTTTTGGCTTGGTAAGCATAAAGGAAAGAAGAAAGCCTTAATGTTTATAAATCTTTGAACTCTGTAGTTTTCTTCCTTGTGCTTTTAAATAATACAAATCATTACTTGTACAATTAATAGAGCAGGGAACCATTATTAGATAATCATTACCACTTGCTTTTCTATTATTCCACCATCTTCCCTGTTTCTCCCAAATAGTCTTAAAAAACCTGGCTCTTTTGTCCAAATTAAGTCTATCATAGGGAAAGAATTGTATATAAATGCCTTTAAGGTCCTCTTTTTGCAGGTTCAACACATTACACTATCATATCAAAACATAAGCATGGCAATGAGAGTGCCTCATATTGTCATATACAACCCATCAAATTATTGCGGTCTTGATTAAAGTCAAATAAACATTAGGAAAAGGCTCTTTTTTTTTTTTTTTTTTTTTTTAATTTTATTTTCTTTAAAGAAGAAAGAAAAGTTCAAACAAAAAAACAAACAACAAAAAACCCCAAACAAACCCTACACTTTTTAAGGAAAGTTAATCCTCAATTTAAACCATAGGGGTTTTTTTGTACCCAGGCTTATTGCAATAAATGGTATTGTTTGGTAATGAATTACTCCTTTTTTAGGTATGAAAATATGCATCTTTGCTGAGGCACAAATCCTTTTTAAGATCCAGAGAGATGAGTTTTGCATTAAGTAGATACATGAAATTTTCTTAATACATGGGGAATATTCTCAGAATTAAGTTTGTAGTAGGGAAGGAAAAATGACAAAAATACAGCTGAGTGTCAGTAGGCAATAACAACAGCTGCAATAAAACATGGGTTTAATTTCATCTTGTACCATGGCAAGGGTAGTTCATTAGCGTTTACATAGTTTTATTATAAAACTATCCAAAATAGTTGTGTGCATGCATGTAATTTAGAATGGCCAGTAAACGTGGATGCTCAAATAGGTGGAAATAAAATACGCCAAATCAAATTTGGCCAACTGAAATACAATTTATAGAAAAATTATATGGCAATGAAGTCACACAGATGCATCTCAGGATTCCAGGCTTAATTGGTAGTTAAAACTCGATGAATTCTCTGGATAAATTCTAAGTCGGATTAAACTCCAAGCAGGCAGTACTGTGCAGAACTCAAGATAAAACTGAGAAAGAGCAGTTTGAATGCTTCATTTCTGTTGCAGGACTTAAATGTAAGGTATAAACTTTTTTGTGGTTACTTTTAAAATGTGTTCAGGATTGGATTGGCATGGTACTTAAAAGATAAAAATTTAATAAATAAATAGAATGTGTTGTTGTTTGTTTGGGGTTTTTTTGTTCATAATGCATTTGTCACCTCTTATTAAAATACAGTAAGACCTCTGGTTTCTTAACTAAATCTATTTAAAATTAATGGCAGAACAGATCACCAATATACAATTTTATATTTTTTGTTTAGCACATAATACAGCAGACAAAAAAAATGAGGTAGTTATGAGTTCAGCAAAGATAGGCTGAGCTTACCACCACAGAAAGGGATTAATCTGTGTTAGAAAGAAAAATCTGATAAGTAAAGGGAGTAGAATTTCCAGTGCAAAGAGAGGTAGACATTCCATGCTTTGCTATGGACCACTGAACAGCAAATTAATCTATGTCTATCTATCAGGAAGACTGATGGTGTTCTGCTGCTCATTAATACCAGACAGTTTTTCATCCAGAGAGTTGTCTTTGTGATGTGCATTTTATGCCTCTACAACTTTCCAAGGTTACTCTATTTATGATAGTTAATAATTTTCCAATTCTGCTTCTATTACTTGAAATAATGGTCATTCTACCCTAAAATTACAAATTAATAGCCACCAACATCTACGGGGGATACTTCCAAATGGTAGAAATTGGCTGGAAGCAGGGAATTCTTCCAAAAGTAACCTGGGTAGCTTAAACAACTTCCAAAGGTAACTTAATTTGCCTGTTAGGTAGCAATGAACTAATCCAGCTGGCAAAGAAATGTGTGAAAAAAAAATTAACAGAGAAATTATTTCTCAGTGTTTGAAAAAAATAAATATAATTAGAAAAATGGAAACAACACCCACCCAGAATGCCACACAAAAACCAATCCTTGCTTCTTGTTATTATATTAATCCTGTAGTAAAATGATCTGCATTTGTGACACTGGCCAGATGCAGTGCCTCTTGTAGCCAGTCTGGTTCTGACAGTTGCATGATCATTAACCACTGAAATCAGCCAAAGATTGTCATTAACACCATCTGTTTTTCCAGGCAGAAAGTTATAAGATCACCTGAAAGAAATGTCTTCATAACACCATTGGTCAAAGTTTATGGTTATCTTTCTTTGTTTATAGGGTGCAACTTTATATAAGGCACAGATCAAGGGTCTGGAAGTCTGGAAGGCAGCTGCTTTCACCAGTTTTCAAAAGCCAGATTTTTGCTCTTCATCTACGTGGTTAGATTTTTTTTTACCCCTAGGAATTCATTTAATGTTTGATTTATTTCCAGGCTTTTTAAGCCAGAACCTGACAAACTGGTTTCCAGCTGCAGCGTAAAATATTGTAAATTATTCACCATCCAAGTTATTTATTTATTGTGATTTTTAGGCAAATTATGATAATTGTATTCTCAGTTAAAGTAGTACCAGTGGCTTTTGTGCATCTCAGTGTAAATGGATTTTGGATCTAGGACAGAATTATTTTATGGCTAAGACTCTTTTTTGCAAGACCTAAATCCAGAAATTGCTTTCCAATTTTGTGTAGTGTAGTAATTAAAAAAAAATTCCTCATTTCATATGGATACTAAGAAATTATATCCTCTGAGTGTTCTATTTGCCAAATGAGTATCTTTTTATATTAGTCTTAGCAGTTTGAAAATAGTAGGTGGCCTATGAAGCATAATTTTTTTTGATAACTCATCTATGTTATAAATGTTAATACAGTTATGTTTTTAATCAGTGATTTCCTAAAATTAAACAGAACTTTTTCTTCAGATTATACCAGTAGTTTTGGTAAGGTTTTGATATTCAGCTCACTTTGAATTGATGTTCTAAGTCCTTTTTTTTGCAAAACTCAAAGAAATTAAGAAACCCACAAAAGGCTGAATAGACATATATTTGTTAGAGGTATACTTTATTTATAGTAGCTTGATAAAAATCAATGAAAATGTTAGAAAGCTAAAATCATTGCAACTAGCATTTATGCTTTTCTTCAGTTTTTTAAATTTTTTATATACTTTCAAGAAAATTAAAACACTTCATGATCTGTGAGTTGTCCGCTCTGTTATGCTTAAAATATCTTTATGCATAAATTCTTTTGTCAGAGTTATCAATGATGCACTTCAGCATTTTATAAGGATTTTGCTTCTCCAGCAGATACCAAAAGCAATCCATAATTCAGCTTTGTCAGATGTGTGTTGTAAACAAAGCTAAATGATGGCCTCAGTAACAAAAATCTAAAATCCTAAAACCTAATCCATTACACCAGATGCACTGACTATGGAATGAAATCATATAAATTTATCACAGAGGTGTTAACTGAGGCTGAATACATGTTTTTGGTACATGTTTTACTTCTGATTAGCTAATAATGTTAATGGTTTTTTCAGTTATAAAATAAAACTCATTTCAGCCAGTCTGCAGATATTATGGCTTTAAACGAAATTAAATTATACATACATAAGAAATTATTTTTAATTGGTACTTTTCATGTGGTTTGTAGATTTGGTGACCAAACAAAACAAAACAAAATAACACAAACAAAAAAAAATCAATTATTCATGGAGATATTTAATTTTTTTTTTTTGCATTGCTGAGAAGCAGATGTATTAATCTGAAAATCATTGGAGTTCTGTATATTACTTTTTTTTTTTTTTTCTGTTACTGTAAGCTTTATATTTAGTATAACTTTGTCTGTAATTTTATACAACTTCCCATTGATATCATAGTTTTCAGCACTGTAACCTTTGGGATGGATGGACTATGTTTCCTTTGCAGCACTCACTGCTGCCAGATTAAATTGCTTCTTGGTTACTCACGTATGAGAACTCTCCTATTGGTTTATATCATTATTAGCATTTCTGTGAAGAAAAATACCTTCGCAATAAGGACCTACTTGTCCCCAGAATGTCAGACTCAAATATGGCAATCATTCAAAATCTCCCAGGTTTCAGAGTTTTTAACGAGCTGAACATAGATGAAATTTGGACTCTTTTTGTCTTTTTTGTCATGATTATCTAGAGAAACAGTTAAAAAAAAATCTTTAATTTGGAACTATAATTCCTACATATTAGAGACGAAACAGAATATTTTCTGTCTGCTGTCCAGAATAAATTTAAAAAATGCAGGCTTCCCTAGGTGCAGTTTACAGATTATTCTGGACTGAGGTTCAGCAAATACGGGTGCTTTGTCTGTGCAAAGGTTATCTTGTCTAAGATCTCTTCAGAGCAAAGGAGGCTGTCAACATTTTAAAGAAAATCTATTGCAAACTCAAGTTCATGATGGAACTGTAAGTTTAATTTGAACCAGCTCAGTAGCCTGAAAAATCTATTTGACTTAACAAAGGGCAAAAAAATATGCTAATACTAAAGTATAAGGCTTGACATGGGGAGCTGAAACCCTAAAGCAGTTTGTAAACCAAGCCTGCAAAAAAAGTCAATGACTTAGGCCTAGGTGCTGAAGTCAGTTTATGTGGCTCTTAGTCATACAAGTCCTAACAGTCAATAGGATTTCCATCTACCCCAAAACCATGCTTTGAAAATGCTCTTCTTATCCAGGACTGTGTGAAGATGATGGAGAGAAAAAAAAAATTCCTTGATTCACTATGTAGTGAAGAGGTCAGTTATGAACATCATGTAATTTCCAGGCAACATCCCTATAAAAATAGACTACAGTCACACAGGTGTTCCCAAAACAGTAGGGAAAGAAAGATTATAGCTTTTAAAAGCAAAAGTGACAGGTGCTTTTTCTTGACATATAACAAAGAATTTTGTTAATGAAATGGTGTTTCCTAGGCTAATGCAAAAACAGAAATGAATATTTAAATGTAACAAGTACAGTACACAACTAAATCATGCAAATTAACTGCTATATGCTATGCTAACTGCTATAGCTATATGCTATATATATATATGCTAGGTATAAGAATATTTTTCTCTTTTTCATCAGACAACAAGAAAGGAAACTAATGATACCTATTTGTGAGGATGTGGAATTCCTTTATGAATGAGAGAAATTCTGCTTTCTGTTCTGACAATTTATATCCGGTCAGTGTTTTGGGTTTTTTTTGGCGTGGCAGTGTTAGTTTTATTGTGGGTTTTTGGGGTTTTCTTGTGGTTTTTCTTTGTTTTTTGGTTTTTTTTTTTTGGTTTTGGTTTTTGTTTTTTGGTTTTTTTTTTGGTTTGGTTTTTTGCTCATGGTTTTCTGTTGTTATTACTGGTATTGCAACGGGAAAAAAAAAAAACAAACCAAAACCAACCACATTCTCATTTCTTTTAAAAACACTTTTAAAATTGTTAACTTGTTGCTTACTTGACTTTTCTGTTAAAAAAACCAAACAACCTTACATGGTAGTACTGTGTTTTTGCAGATGTTTAATAGGTTTTGATTCTTTGAGAATTCATGGGAGGTTTCCTTGAAAGAGTTAATAGGAAGGCAGTGGAAAGGATGTCTCTAAAAATTCAGAGAAGCTCACATGGTGCACAACTTGCCCTGCTTCTGTGCCTGTGCTTTCTATCCCCTAATTAAGCCACATCCCAATTCTGTAGCTTGATAATTTGTAAATCACTGTTAAAAAAAACAAAACTAAAAAACCCAAACCAATCTGCTGCCCCATTACTAAACACCTCAATATATAATTTGTAATTTCGTACATCTGGTTGATAAGTTTTTTACTGATCAACTATTTTCCTTCTAAATGACAAGTTTGTTTGATATATGGAATGTAACATCATCAATAGACAATTTAGAGTTTTCTCCCCCAGCTTTTGCAGCCCTTACTGATTTATTCCATCTGTCTAAAGCAGCTATGAGGCTCAACTAAAACAGCAAAAAGCAGTTTGAA
Source organism: Calypte anna (assembly GCF_003957555.1). Taxonomy (NCBI): domain Eukaryota; kingdom Metazoa; phylum Chordata; class Aves; order Apodiformes; family Trochilidae; genus Calypte; species Calypte anna. The sequence goes on from NC_044274.1 coordinate 5,800,172, forward strand.
AGTTAGAGAGATTCCCAATGAGTGCCTGCAGTCAACATTGAATGAATTCTCAGATAAGATTAAGAACTCATCACTACACCCATTGGACTCCATGTGGAAAAGCTGCATTCATAATCACTGGGAGAACAAATATTATAAATTATACTAAAATAAGACAGAGGGACATGTTTTCCTTTATTTTTTGTAAAAAACCACACAAGAATTTGTCTCCTAATCTTTTATAAACTAAAATTAGGTAAGAGGAATCTTGCCTTAAGTTCCTTTTTATAAAATTGTGGTTTTGGAACACAACTTCTATCCATGTACCTTTCTTTGGATATATCTGTTTTTTCTCTCTCTCAATACATAATATATATTGCCGCATTACTCCTTTCCAGCTCTTCTGTACTAGCCTATAATTTGGGGGATGAGATTAGACTGCATCTTCCCAGCTCATACCAGAATTCTAGATTCTGTTGTAGGGTTCTGGTACAAAAATATAAGTAGCTCCAGTGCCCTCTGTTATTTCTCACCTCTGCTTCATTGGCTTTGTCTCTTCTGAAAGGCCATGAAACTGTCTCACCTCCAAATGAAATTAAGCCTCTAAATCTGTGCAGGTATTGTTTGTAATAGAAGCCACGGTAAAGAAAATAATGTTGTTGTCAAGGACTGAAAGATGTTGTCTTCATGGTTTACAACTGCAAACTCAAGATTCTCCTTGGTTTTCAGGTTGTATTAATTAAGGACACATATTTACAGGGGAAAATGAAGATACATTAGTACTAATGTTTAGTACCAGTCACCTCTCTTAGCAGTAACAGTCATTGCTTTATGTGCATATTGTTCTTTGTTAGTAATATTTTTCTTCATCTGTACATTTTTAATTTTATTCTTTCTCCAGTCCCCACAGTAAACTCCCAGTTTTCCACCTGTGCAAGGGACAGTATTTTATTCTTTTTAAGTGGTAGTATTCTATGTATGTTCCACATTTCTTTTAGTTGTACATCTCCACGGAAGATTGTCAAGTGCATATTAGAAGTAAAAATAACAGAGGCCACCCTCTTATAGGTCCCACAAAGAATTTTTCATTTATTTAGATTTTTGTATATGTAGTCTGAAGATACTAGAATACCTTGTGTGGCAGTGTGGTTTATTTAGTGATAATTTCCCTACATACATTTTTTATAATTTGCAATTTTTAAACAGAATGATACAACTAAATGGATATTTGCATTTTGAAGGGAGAGGAGATTATATACACCTGCAACCTTCATAAAATTTTATAGCTTATTTTTGTCTTAGTTTAAGACATGATGGACAGAACATGAACAGAAGAGAGATAAAGGGCATGCAAGAGGAACTAGAAAAATGGGAGTTATGACTCCTGCAAGCTTTTCTGCAGGTGATAGCTTAAATTGTGATGATTGCATTGTGTGGTCACCCAGGCAGGTGTCTGATATACTGAAATGCTCATTCACTGGGTGAATTTGGATCTGAGAATGAGATGGGAGAAGAGCACATCATGTTACTGATCCTGTTTCCTGCGCAGAGCTGTAGCAAGAATTTACTGCCTAAGTATCTGCTGAACTGCATGTTGTGGTGTTGTCTTGTTGTTGCTTCATGCTACTTAAAATGATACATAGGGAGAACTGGAAGGCACAAGGGTGAACAATGACCCAGACTTCACTGGGTACTAATAATCTGGTACATAATGATTTTTGATACTTTTAGCCTTAGCTGAGGCCTGAGCTTCTGAAAAGCTTTTTGTACCAAACCCACAAACCATTAGCTGAGGAATAGTTAGACACTGAATATTCACTTTATAATTGTCATTCTGCTTAATGAAATGAGGGAAGGAATGCAGCTTTCTTGTAACTCATTTTTTATATGACTACAGAGATTCAAGAGTCATTTGATGCCTGTTTCATTCATGATGTCAGGGAATGCTTGTTTTCAGCTGGTTAAGTGCTAGTCATTTATTCTGCTTGAATGACAATCACTGGAGGGTTTTTTGCTACAAGAGTACATTGCATTTTCCACCTTCTATCATCATGTTATTTAATAGTAGCATGTCCTGTACACATGAAAACGGTGCTGAAACTTATGTCCAGTTTATCATGACCGTGTCATTCATCTCTTTGTCACGGTCTTCCTGACAACTATATGCAATCTCAGAAAAATGGGGAGAGAGGAGAGGGGGCATATCACACAGAGCATTTTGGAAGGACAGGATCATTATGATTATCTGAAATGGTTATAGCAAGTACCAGTGTGCGTTTTGATGCATTAAATGTGGAAAGGCATAAGCCTGTAGCTGGAGCTATGTAAACCCAGTAGGATATTGTATCAGGATTGGCGATTACTTCTAAGGAAGTTAAAGAAATGTCCTCTGTAAATGGAATAAAATTTCTAGGTAAAACCTGGAGGCTTGTTGAAATGAGGATGAATTTGCATGCTGCCTAGGTTAGGTGGCAGCTGTCTGAAGTATTATCCCATTCTGAAAGCAGACACATTCTCTTTCTGGCTTTGCCAGTTCACTGTAAGATCCTGTTTAATATTGCTAACAATACATGAATTTTTTTCAGAAACCATCACCTAGAATCCAAGGCTCATCCTTAGCTGACTGACCCATTGAGAAGGTCAGAGCTGTTCTATAACAATACTGTCCTATCAATCCTGTTCATCTGCACAGTGACAAAGTTGCAGAAGGGCAAATAGAATCTGTGCTAGCAGCCGACATTCAGTGGTTTAATACATGCCCCTGCAAGATGCAAATTATGTGATTAAGTTCTTAAATTCTTTAAAGATAACTGAGGAGCTGAAATGAAGCTCTTCGTTCTTTTTCTCTTGCATTTTTGATAGTGTAAGGTGCATGCATCATAAGTGGAAATGCCCCATATCTCTGTGTTCCCTGAATTGCTTATGGACTGAAAGCAAAGGGTTTCTATCTATGATTTCAGAAAAGTTCAGAACTGTAATGGAGACAAGGCTCTTTGAGGAAAATGAATTGCAGCTATACTGACATTTTTTTAAAAAGTTACTTTCTGTGGTGTGTTATAGGCCAACTTAAAGTATGCCAATTGGATGGAGAAACTGAAGAGAAATACCTGGAATGAAACAACAGTGTGGAGTTTTCAGATTGCCTTGTTCAGACCACAGTGTTTAAGGGCATGATAAGCACCAAGGGAAACTTCTGAACTGTACTGGGAAGCAGTAACTTTTCAGTTGTCCTGGGAACAGGTAGTACTGGATGCTGATTTTCTGGCATATATATGGCATATATACAACTACATTAATTAAATAATCTGGATTTTTATCTATGAAAGATCTAAATCAACCCTCTTTCACTCCTCCATGTCTTTTTGTCTTCCTGTACTTTTTAGTCTTTTTCTTCCTTTCTTCTTTGCTCCCTATTTCTCTCTCTCTTACTTATTTTCTGTCTCTATCTATATGTTCTTTCCTTAGTAAGCTGAACTTCCTGTTCTGTCTGAATTGTGGTATTTCTGAAATATTGTTTGGAGGATTTGTTGCCGTTTACACTGCAGCAAGCTAAAAAAAACAGTACAAATTTTAATATTGTTTTACCATAGTGTTTCTACTGCAACGAAGTCCCAATTTCCCTTGCAAATTCTAATTATTATTGCTACTACTGTTCTGTTGAGTAATAGACAGAAACAGACTTGCATACCAGCCAGAGCAGCAGTAAAGATTTATAGATAAGAAGTGTTGCTATAGGACATCCTTTGCAGCCTTTTGGGGGATATTACTTAAAAAATAGGGCCTGTCATACATTATGTTAGGCCATATGCTCAGGCTGCCCTGTGGATATTGTTCAGCACTCATGCATAGCCTCCAGTGTCAAGTGTAAAATGAAACTCCAGTTTCAAATCTATACCTGTCATGTTCTCATGTTTTTGAGTCACTTCAGGTAATTCTTAGACACCTGTTTGCTAGAAATCCTTAAAAACAGCTTCTGACTTTGGAAGTACTATATAAGCTGTGTTAAGCTGTGTATATAAACTGTGTATAAGCAGTTTTGGGCCCCTCAGTTCAAGAAGGGTATTGAGGTCCTTGAACAGGTCCAAAGGAGGGCAACCAAGCTGGTGAAGGGACTCGAACACAGATCCTATGAGGAGAGGCTGAGGGAGCTGGGGCTGTTCAGCCTGAGGAAGAGGAGGCTCAGGGGAGACCTCATTGCTCTCTACAACTCCCTGAAAGGAGGATGGAGCCAGGCAGGGGTTGGTCTCTTTTCCCAGGCAACTCTCAAAAAGACAAGAGGGCATGGTCTTAAATTGTGCCGGGGGAAGTTCAGATTGGCTATTAGAAAGAATTTTTTCACGGAAAGGGTGATCAGACATTGGAACGGGCTGCCTGGGGAGGTGGTGGACTCTTCGTCCCTGGAGACATTTAAAAAGCGACTCGATATGGCACTCAGTGCCATGGTCTAGTGACTGTGGCGGTAGCTGATCAAGGGTTGGACTCGATGATCTCTGAGGTCCCTTCCAACCCAGCCTATTCTATGATTCTATGATAAGCTTGTGATTTATGAATGTGTCTTCATTAGGATGAGTCTTCATTAAGTCTGTGATGCAAACATGCTGTAATTCTTTAATTAACTCTGAACATTGAAATATACTTTCTTTAGAAGGCAATGGTTGTTTAAGTGTTAATACTTTACTTTTGTAATAACCAGTGGCTTGTATTTGGTTTTTTAGTCTTATCCCAGAGTAATATTAAAGGAAAATGAGTGTAAAACTGGTTTCATCCTAGCTTAAAAGCCATCCAGGTTTCTGAGATCTTTTCTGACTGGCTTCCTGAAGTATGTTTCTCTGGTCTGAGAGTTTTACTAAAATATAGTATTTCTCAAAGACTCCTCAGACAGTGTCAGGCAGCAAGGATAGAGTTAAGAAAATGTATGTGATTTTTACTCCCCTCAAGACAAAAGTATCATAGGTATTACTACAGGACTCACTATAAATTTCCTCCCATAGGTAAAAGATTTTCCACTGGGTTGATTTAGCGGGGCTTGGGCAGCTTTGGGTGATCTATTCAGATCTAAAAGCTATGTGAGACGCTAATCTTACAGCACATCACAGATGTTGTTGCTGAAAAGGCCATTCAATATTTTAGTGAAGTAGAAAGGATCTTTCCCTTTTCATTCAACAAGGAATTGAGACACCTGGTTCCAAAACTTTATCTGAATTTGAGATGTAAGCAAGGAAATGGTTTTTATTATACATTTTATTTCTTAAGACACCTTGTGGCTCTCTGCTCCTCTTCTTTCAGGAAGAACTTTTTAGCCCAGTATTTTATAAATATTTTTCACAATTACTGTATTTTTCCTTTTTCCAGAGAATATTAACAAATTCTTTTTCTGGAAATGAATTATATACCCTTATTAACACTTCAAAATGCACAAGTGGAGCTGTTGTATCCAATTCTGTTATTCTCACACATAGATGCAGTTTTACATTTTGCAGCTTCTAGTTCCTTGAAATTTCTGAATTTGATTAATCCAAAGGCTGTGGTGAGACGAAAAATAATTAAAACAAACCAACCAACTATTAATTATCTTCAGAAAACTTATTACATGTACCTATTTTTTCTTAGCTCTTAGACATGACACCAGACAGCAAGATTACTAAGGAGTATGTATCCTAAAAGAGAGACTCTGTTGAGTGAATCACCTAGTGCTATGGAACAAATATCCTCCCTAAAAAATTGCTTAGGGAAGTAATTTTATTTTCATCAAAAGCACTCTCCTGCTCTAAATTAACAAGCTTGTCTGAATGGTCCTCTTAAGTCCTTCTTTGTTGGACTTCATTAAGTCTGTGATGAAAAACCAAAGCACAATACTAATTCAATTCATAGCAAGGTAAAACCAGACTATAAAAATCCCAGATGTTTCTTCCTAGTCTGTCTACTGTGTTCTAGGGCTGTGTATAAGATAAAAGCAATTTAAGTGAGTAACAAGGACAACAAGAGCAAAAGACAATGTTGTTATAAAATACAGAGAAACTGTTTGCAAAGAAAGTATAAAACCACAAGACAAACACTGCAGAATTCTAACACTATACAGCAAAACAGAAAAATCATGTAAGTGATCTGTGAGAAATTCAGATGGATATCATGTGTATTTTTTGACCATTTGCCAATGGGAAAGATGTCAAATTCATGGTGTTTTGTTGTCAAAACTGGATAGCATAATGTTTATGAAAACATGGTATCTGTGTTGTGGTTAGGAATTCAGTCTCATCAAAACCTATTTCTTATGCTTTTAAGACCTTCATCTTTGAAATACCTACACCACAAATTAGCATTTTATCTAACCACTGATAAATGAATGATGTTAATTATGACATGTAGAATTATACCATCTGGAGGGCTGGCACTTCATTACCCCAAGGATTTTAATTTAGCAAGTAGAATAGTTCTTCCTTGTTCTGCCAAATTCACTGTAAGCATTTTTTTTCTGGATATGAGATCACAATATTCTTTTGCCTTGGGTTAATGAAGACCCAAATACTGATCTGAAGAACAAAATCTTTTAGACTTCTCCAAAATCTGGGATTCTGAACAGTCTAAGTATGTATTCGATGCCTTGCACTTGGAAGGAGTAAGGATGATGTGAAACTTCACAGTAAACAGTTTGTGCCCCATTTGACAGCAAAATGGGAAAGCACAGTGGAGACTAAATTGTCAGGATTCCTGGGCTTATAATTTACTTTTGTAGTTTGAAGGGAGGATTTTTGGATTGAGCCTTGGAGCCTCTTTACCTTTCCCCTCATTCCAGTAGGCTCACCAGAGGAAAAAATAACAGAAATCCAGAGAAGTGTAATACTCATAGTAAGTTCCCATTCTAACCTGACCATTGTAGGAACTTACTGTACTTTGAAATAAAAATAAATATTCTGAGAAAGTATCATTATCAGATGTATGAGGTCTTCTCAAAAAAAAACAACCCTCTTGGTCTTCAGTAAATATCTTGAAGACCTACACTAGTCTTTTTTCCTCTCTGGGGAGATATACACACACACAAGGGTGCACACACCACTCACATAATTCTGATGAATAGTACATTGAGACAACATCAGTGGAGAAGTCTGTGATTATGAATCATTTTGAAAAAGCAGTGTGGTCCCATTGATTGATCTGGAGGATATTTATTCATCAGACAGATCTCCACTGCTATTTATCAATTAGAAGAAAAGTAGGTAGGCTGGAGAAGCCCTGATGGTCTGAAGAGCTCTGTGGCTCAGAATCCACTTCCAGCTTCTCCAGCCTTATTTCACACAAACCAAAAAGAAAGTCCAGTAAAAAGAAAGAAAACCTTGATTTTTTTAGTGAAATACAAAATACTGAGCAGTCTCACCCAAAGACTGTGGGAAGTAAAAACCAACACGCAAATTTAGATATCCTTCTCCTACATGCTTCGGTGGATTACGTGCAAACAATAAGAAGGTATTAGATAAAATAAAGATGTATTGTCAGTCATGAAATAGATAAGATTCTGGAGATAGATAATTAGAAATATTTGTGAAAGATATTTTATAACTATTATAAATGGTATTTACATAAAATTTATTAAAATATATAACAGCTGAATATTTGCATATGAATGAAGAAGAAGTTTTAAGAAACTACTTATTTTGCTAGGGGTTTAGGAAAGAAAATGAAAGCCTATCTGAAAAATAAAATGGAGTAAGAAAACATCTCTGACATTATTGTCTCAGGAACAACAGGATGTGAGGCAGACACTGTCTTGTAAAATGCATTGGTAAACAAATTGTGATTAATTGGACAGTCTTTGGCAGTATCAGTCTTAATAGCCTGCCTTTAATTTGAGGTTTCCAAAGATTCAGAACTCTAGAAAATCAAATCTCCTTAACTTCCAGTGGGCTGTCAATTAAATTTGACTGATTGCACTCACCGTTATCCTATAAAGATAATCCACAATTAATTGCTATACTGTGCAAATTGCAGCAGGACAAAAATAGTTTACAGGCTAACGGAAATGTATGGTAATGTGCACCCATGCTCTCCAGACACCTGAATCTCAGTTTTAATATTCCCAATGTCCTTCCAATGTCAGACTTAGTGGTTTTTATGGGACTCATTATAGTGCATTTCTGCTGCAATTGGAAGATTCTTTAGCATGGTTCATGGCCCATACCTGCCAGATGAATCACTATTACATATACATGAGAAGAAAAAGAAATGCAGGCTGGCAAATTCAGCATTCCACATTTGTGTCAGGAATGTTTTCTTTGGGATTCAGAGGGAAAGAACTTTCTCCAAAGGGTTTTCTCCACTATCTGTATGTGAGTTTGGTCATTAAAACTTTATTTAGAATAAAATTGTGTGGCACCTGATCATATGAATATGATTTATAGGAAGATATAACTGAGGTAATCCCATCATTTTTTCCTAGAAATCAATGCTGACAGCAAAAATTAAAAAAGTAAAAAATAACTGGATAGGTAAGCATTCAGCATTCAGTAGGTGTAAGTGACAAGCTGCAGTAGTATAGACAAAGATCCACTCGCTGTTTAAAAATTTTTTAATTTTTTTTTGACAAATATGAATAAACTCGGGAGAGGAAAGATTGTTTAAGAAATAAAGCCAAAGTAGTTGTAACTTTGTTTGCAACATTAGAAGAGAAAGTTTGTGCTGATAAAATTTTAGTGATGATTCTGAATTACTGAGTGGAGATCGATACAATATAAAAAATGTAATCAAACATTTCAAAATATTAGTTTGTTTATATAATATGACTGTTGTCACTGACACTTGCTACATGATTAGATAATTTCGTTATACTAATAGCCAAATGCAAAAAACTGTCGAAGACATTTAAGGAGTTCTTAAGCTGTGTCACTAGTAATTACCATAACTTCAAAGGAATATCTTTTTTACTTACCTAAAAGTGCATTTACAGTATCTCAAATCCATCTTTACAGTAAGTGAATCCTTATCATGCTACTTTGTTTTTCCTTTATATTTATTTTTTGCTAACTTATAACATTTTTCTGAATTAGTATTTCACCAAGAAGTAGCTCTTATTCATGAAAGAATTTAATTATATTTAATGAGGTGCATAATAAATGTAGGCACCATTTACTTCAGGCAAACTTGGAACCAGTCTTCCTTCTAAAAGGCTAGAATATCTATTCTTTCATGTAAATAAAATAAGACATAGCTATGATTTCTATCTTGAAAAACGAAGCTGATTTAATAAAGAATGTGAGAATGTGCTCTTCAGGGTAGAGGATAATCTGTTTTTAGGGCAATCAACAGAATTGATGTGGCATGCAAGACGTTGCCTTTTCCACTTCTGAGTGAAAAAAAAAGAAAAAAAAAGAAAAAAAATATGCAAAAAGGAGTAAACCTTCCATTTAAAATTTACATAATTTCACAGATTCTCCTACTAAAGTCGATGTATCTCACAATCCTTCTGAGGTGTGAGTGGCATAAATACTATACAGAATATTGACTGCTGACTGGCAACAGTTACATTTAAGCAATATTCTGCTTCTCACCTCGAGACTGAGATGCTGACAGAGTTTTTTTTAAATGATGATCCAAGAGTGGACTTTCAGCTCAGAGCATGAATTACTGTACCATTACTGAGGTGTATATGCTTTACTAAAGGCTTAAGCAACGTGAATATAGAAACAGTTGTCACTCAAGAAAACAGAAAGCACAAGCACACTTTTCAGGAACTTGCAGAAAAATGGAAGATGTGTTACAACACAGAAAGGGAACGACACTTCCAGGTATGATGGGAAGTAGGAGGTAGTTAATTCTAGTGCTATTAGAATGTTCTAATTAAAACCATGAGAATGTAAAGGATGCTTTGAAAAACAGCTTAAACAAGAATCAGGCTTGGTTTTAAAATTAAATTTTGTAAATATCTGGTTCCAAAAATTGAGGGATATGCATAAAAAATAGAAAAAGAACATATACTATTGAACTCAGTATTTTAAAAATTATATCATATTATATTATAGAACAGTTAGGGTTGGAAGGAACCTTGAAGACTGTGTAGTTCCAACTACCCTGCAGGAACACCTTCCACTAGATCAGGATTCTCATCCAACCTGGTCTTGAACACTTCCATGGAGGGGGCAGCCATGCTTTCCTATAATGGTGCTCAGCTAATAAAGGATTCTTGAAATCCAGTTAAGGTCCTGAAGAGTTGTGCTTTTCATTGGACACATATCATGGGCCTGGCTGGTTGCCAATATTCAAGAATCATTTATGGTCTATAGTTGATAGGAAGAAAATAATTCCTCAGATCTCTTTGCTGGATTCTGTCTAACATGGTATTTGTGTACTTCTTCCTATGAAAGAGCCATTATTTTGTCAACTATTTCCTTTTGTTATATTGCCCAGGTCCCTCTACAGCAAATATCTACAGTAAAACTAAGGAAGATGAACTTTTCGGTGTAATCCCCTTCATGAATAACTTCTGGGTATGTTTTCCAGGCACATTGGTATGCACAGACAGCAAATAGCGCGAAAAACTGTGTAATGGGCACATAGAAAACTCTTTTTCTCCTCAAACTTCACTCTAACACAAGTGTTCTGACTCTCAGGGCTTTTGTGTCAGAATTTGGAACCTGATCTTATGGAAAGAAAAAATATGTGGGACTTTATACCTGACCAGATGTAGCTCCAAGTTTATTTTTTTTTTTTAATGAGCATACCGGTCAGGCTTTCTTTTTTTTGAGTACTTTATTCTCACAGACAGCAAATTAAATGTCTTCTCGGTAGTACCATTCTCACTTATTAAAGCCCTGCAACAACATTGCTAGTAAGAAAATCGTAAATCTTTACATCAGCTGAATGCATATGTGGAAATAATGTTGTAGGGTTGGATTTTAGGTCTTGTTTTTAAATACCCTAAGTGGTGGAGTCACCATCCCTGGAGGCATTTAAAAGGCATTTGGACCTAATCCTTAAGGATATTGTTTAGTGGTTAGGAGGTTTCTTCCAACCTAAATGGTCTATGATTCTGTGGTTCTTTTGAGATGACTGTCAATACAGAATTTGAAAAAACATATTTTCCTTGCCAAGAGAAATCTATCCTCCTAAGAGAAGAAAATATTTGACTATGCATATTTTGTTGAAAGCACTTCATAGGAGTATGATTTTATTCAGCTAACCATTCTTTACTGTTTTATCTCTTTTTTAAAAAATCTATACTCACAAGCAACAGGTTGTTGGTCACTTCCAACAGCGTCTGTAATGATAAAATGCCACGGAAGCAGGACTACTTTGGGTTTTTTTCTGGCTCCCTTTGGGCTATATTTTTACTTGTTTTATAGGAATGCTTGTGAATACTTAATGATATGCCAGAAAAATATGGTTTGCGGTTTCTGAAATAAAAATTGACTGCAAGAAATTAATCACTTGATGAATTTAACCCCTCAATGACTTCAGTATTTTAATTTTCAGAGCCATCTAGTGTCCTTATCCTTCCTCCAGGTCACAGTTCTCTTTCTAGAATAATACAAACCACACTTGACATGAAAACTGACATTAAAGCTTGGAGAGGAAAAATTAATAGGTTACCTGCTACACATATTGTCTTGGGTGACTCTTTAAGAAATTCAGCTCCAGTAAGGGACGTTTCCAGTGAAACAAACTGAGGTTCTAGTTTTCTAACAGTTTTCTCGGTTATTATTTTTATTGTTATAATTTATTTTGCTAAAGCTAAGCTTTACAAAGTTAAACAGTGATACAATAAAGCCTACAGGAATGGATTTTTGTTCATGGTTGATTAACAGCATTATAAAATTACTGCTTTGCTTTGCTTTTAATGCTGTGCAGAGGTTAGATTAGCCTTTTTCCTAACATGTAAGCTTATTGATCTTACAGTATATTATAAGAATAACATCTTTAAACTGATTAACAGACTAACTAGTGACAAGATTGCAGTGTCTAGCAACTTTGGTAAAAGCACGTCTTGAAGTCACAGGTGGAATTTTAGTAATATTTTACAACACATCTCTGTAAGAACTTTCAAAATAAATGAATTTACATGCTTTTTTATTTCATAATTCAATTGCTGGAGTTAAAGTGCAGGAGTTTATGTCAGATTTGTAACACATAGTGATGTATTTCATGTTCTCGGTGCTAAATAGCACTACATATGAAACTAGTCTCTGGAAGCTATTAAAATAGGTAAATTCATCAGAGTAGAAGCACAGGTAGGAACAGAAGAGCAAGAGAAACTTTTATTCAAGTAGAAATTGCACTACTACTACAGAAAACAATTACACATATATTCCTTTTTGTGTCATTTCTTGTAATATATTATTCATCCCAGTAGATAGATGAGTCCAATCCTATGTTATTTGAAACTCACTAAATGTTCCTCTGTTCAACACAAGAAATAAGTCCAGTGAGAAAATTAGCTAACCAAAAGTCAGAATTTTCTTGAAGAAAATTTTCACTTATAATTTTAGAGGAACTGCCTCTGTTTTTCTTATTGTTGGTACAGTTGTTTAGCTCAATTATGAATTCAGAGGAGTATTGTTAACGGCAACAGATTGGAGAACTGTGACAGTACTCACTTCTGTTCAACCACTGGAATACAGATGGAAAATTTCATTTCTAGAATAAATTTCATGGATATGGCAAAACATCCATGAATCTAGGAAAGTCTAGGTCAAAAGAATTCTGATTTATCATGTTCAGTATTTCCCTCCGAATGCTGAAGCTCATCTCTGTAGGTTTACTCATTACAGACAGCGAAATGGAAAGCATCCATGTGACTGATAGGAAATACCTACTTTCTTTTTTTGTTAAAAAATCACATGCTTGAAGTGAAGTTCAGGAAATTGTTTTCAAGTGCAATGACTTTGGGGATGCAGAAATTATCATCTATGAACACATTCAAGGCAACTGTCAAAATGAGAGATTTATTTGTCAAAAAATCAAACCTGAGAGAATTTTCTTTTTCCAGAAAAAACTATGACAAAAATGACTTGAAAAAAATAAGAGCAGCAAAAAAGCTAGGAGCTGGAAACTGACACAGTCCCACTAGACAGTGATTTGTCAGTGAAAGCACTCAAAAATATATACCAGAAAAAAAAATTTACATCTTTTGTAGTTCCCTTGCTGCGTTCACTGCAACTAGTTGAAACTTGAAATTCACCATCAGTAGGTGTAAATCCATATAGCATGAAGTATTGAAACAACAATGTGGTCAGATTTGGGAAGCAAACTTTGAAACAAGAAGTTGAGAGTCTTTGGGAGCACATGAAGAAACAGAGGTTAATAAATGACCTGTGAAGATCTAAAACAAGGTCTGGAGGTAAAATCTGTGAACTAGTCTTTTCATTCTGACTGAGGTGCTGGGGCAGGTTATGGAGCAGATCAGCATGAGTGCCATCACATGGCACATGCAGGGTCATGCAGTCATGAACCCATGCTGGAAGACAGATCTTGCTTGACAAACCTGATGTCATACAATGATGTTCTTTCTGCGTTGATGTGGTGCTTGTTTTGGAAGCAGGGGAGGCGGTCCAGGGCAGGCTACTGTGAGAAGCCACTTAAAAGCTCCCCCAGCTCCAAAATGTCCAGCCCCACCTCTGGCTCATGTTGAGGCCACTGGTGACAGTGGATGTGCTTCTGGAATTAACATATTCAAGAAAAGGAAATGTGGGGCTATAACACCACACAGCAGGGGAGATGAGGAGGTGTGATCAATGCTGGAGTAGGGATACCAAAGTGGATGATGAGGAAGGAGGGAGAGAAGGCTCCTGAGCAGAGATTCTCTTACATCCCATGATGACACAGAGGATATCCCACTGGAACCCATGTAGGAGCACGGTGGAGCTGCAGCCCATGAAGAATTACAGTGGAGCATATGTGGATCTGCAGCCCTGGAGGATCCCTTGCCAGAGGAGGTGACTGCTCTTGCAGCAGCCGTGATTCTGTAGGCAGCCTGGGCTGGAGCAGTTCCTGAGGGACTGCAACCTGTGGGAGGAACTCACATTGGAGTACGGGTAGACTGTAAGGAATCCTTCTCCCTGAGGAGGAAAGAACAGCAGAGAACAACCTGTGATGTCCAGAATGTAAAACCCATTCCCTGTCCCCCTGTGTTGCTGAGGGTGAAGAGATGGAGATATCAAATGAACAAAGTACTTTGGGCTCAGGAAGATGGGAAGGGAAGGGGCAAAGTATTTAAGCTCTGTTTTTTCTTTTCTCTTTGCCTAGTTTTGACTTGATTAATGATAAGTTGAACTGATTTTTTTCTCCAAGCCGAGTCTGTTTTTCCTGGGACCATACCTGGTGAGTGGAACTCTCCCAGTCCTCATCTGGACCCACAAAGTTCTGGGTGGATTTCCTCCTCTCCATCACAAAATGCGGGAGGGGGAGTGAGTAGGGGGTCCTTTTCTATCAGCTTGGCTTTAACCACAACAAGGTGACCTGCTTAATTGATGAGAGAAAAGCTGTGCATGTTGTCTACATGAGCTTTGGTAGAGCCTTTGACACTGTCTCTCACAGTATTCTCTTGGAGAAAATGGCTGCTCGTGGCTTGGATAGGCATAACCTTTACTGGGTAAAAAACTGTCTGGATGACAAGGCCCAAAGAGTTGTGGTGACTGCAGTTAAATCCTTCTGGTGGTCAGCCACCATCAGTATTCCCTAGGATTTAGAACTGAGGCCAGTTCTATCTAATTTCTTTATCAATGACCTGGATGAGGGGATTGCATGCAACCTGGGTAACTTTGCAGGTGACACTAAGTTGAGCTGGAGTGGTGATCTGCCTGAGAGTTGGAAGTCTCTACAGAAGGACCTGGACAGCCTGGATCAAGGGGCCAAGACAAACTATGAGGTTCAACAAGGCCAAGTCCTGCACTGGGGTCACAACAACTCCAGGCAATGTTCCAGGCTTCAGGAAGAGTGGCTGGAAACTGACCAGAGGACCAAGGGTTGTTGGTTGACAGCAGCTGAATATGAGCCAGCATGAGCTAAGATGGCCAAGAGACTTTTTTGGTATGATCACTATGCCTTTTCATAACATTTGCAGCAGGTAGGATGAGAAATTATAGTCTTCTTGTGCAATAAAAGACTTTCAGATTTTGAAGACATTCCTAGTAGGAGATGGTGTTTTGGTTACAGATGGAATAGACTAAGTTTTCTTCATGGTAGTGGGTATGCAGCTATGTTTTGGATGTGTGCTTAAAAAGGGCTGATAAAGAAGAATTTTTTTGTAATTGCTAAGCAGTGCCTACACAGTGTCAAGACCTCTTCTGCTCGTCACAACAACCCACCAGTGAATAGGATGGGTGT
The DNA here is from genome assembly GCF_003957555.1 of Calypte anna. Classification (NCBI taxonomy): domain Eukaryota; kingdom Metazoa; phylum Chordata; class Aves; order Apodiformes; family Trochilidae; genus Calypte; species Calypte anna. The sequence goes on from NC_044274.1 coordinate 5,815,460, forward strand.
GCAGAAGAAGCTAAGAGGGGACAGAACTGGAACAGCTGACTTTTACTTACCAAAGGGATATTTCATAACATGTGACATCATGCTCAGCAATAAAACTGGGGGTAAAAGAAGGAGGGAAGGGACATTTGGGGTGATGGTGTTTATCTTCCCAATTTACTGCTGCACATGATGGATCCATTTTCCTGGAGATGGCTAAATATCTGCCTTATGATGACAAGCAGTGAATGAATACCTTGTTTTGCTTTGCTTGTGTGCAGTTTTTTCTTTATTTATGAAACAGTTATCTCAATCCATGAGTTTTCTTATTTTTTCTCTTCCAATTCCCCTGGCCCACTAAGAAAAGGGAATAAGCAACTCCTTGGTGCTTAATTTCCAACTGTGTTTGAACCATGACAAAGAGTGATGCAATTTCAGCATTTGAAAAGCTGCATAATTCCTTGGAAGACTCTACAGTCAGGATAAGCAAAAATTGTTCAAATTACTATGACAGATTTGTGAAGTTGGGCAGGGATGGAACAGATGTCCTCTTCAGACCCCTTCTAAACCTACTTTTATAGTACTTCATATTATATCTATCCTTATAACTTTCCTTCCTAGCAAAATCACTGGAAAGTGAATGACTTTAGAATAAATATGTATTCATGCTCACAGATAACATGTTTATGTGGAATTAAGGCTTCGAGATTTTTAAGATTTGCATATTCTGAATACCATCGTTACATTTGAAGTATGAAAGTCTTATCTATAAATGCAATTAAAATTTAACAGAAATCCAGTAAGATCATAAATCATTTGAGAAACCTTATTGGAAACCCAGAGGAAATATCTTTTCCATTTGACATACTCTAGGACATGACCTTCAACATTTCTGTTCTATAAGAAGCTAGAAGTCACTTGTAAGAAATTTCAAAGTTAGCACTATTTGACTGTTTTCAAGAATGTGATAAACTGCCCTTATTTCTCAAACCTTTGTAGAGCAAATACAATTTTATCTTTGATGCTTGGCCTGACTGATAAGCAAAGGGAAGATGTTTTTCATGGCAAACCTTCAACCTTCCCTCTTTGACAAGACCAAAACCACAATGCTCTTTTACTCTATGGGCTCCAAAGGTGTTTTGCATTTGGTATTAATAGTGTCCCATCTTTTCTCATTTCCCTGCTTTTGCCACTCGACACACTAATAAGACATAGGTTAGAATGCATTGCAGCAGGCACAGGGGACAAGATGTTGTCTGACACTACAAGACAGAAATAAGAATTTTAGAACAAATGTCTTAACAGCTTATGCTGAAGAGCTAACCTCAAGGTGGAGAGCTGCCAAGTGTCCCATCAAGTATACTCTGTATAACACACTGAGTCATCCTATATATGAGTGATTTTGAGAACAACAACAATAAAAAAATATTAGCATAACCTAAGGAAGTCAGGGTGCCTGTGGCAGATAGATGGTTAAGCCTTTGGGTACTTGTGTTAGGACTCTGAATTCCAAAAATTAAAAGCTGCCTAGGTAAAGTATTGGATTCTTATCAACAAAAATCAGAGGTGTTCAGAATGTTTAAGAATGAACATGTTAAATATGTTCATATATAATTTAAGTTGTGGGATTTTTTTGTGGGTTTGTTTGTTTGTTTTTTAAAGTTCACATGCAAGTACTTTATGATGTTAGCTTCACTAATGATTGATCAAGTTAAGCTAGTGTGCCAAATGCATTTTTTCTCAGGAGCATTAGGTGTCCAGTAGTGTGCAATGGTTTCTGCATTAGCACTTTTTCTTGTTGTAGCAGCCCTTCAGCAGTTCAGCAAGGTGGAATTATATACCTTTTTGTGAAGGCAGCTTTTTACATTTCCTCTCTGCTGTCCCTAATATGTAAACACAAGGGACAAAAGAGTGGACAGTATTCCATACTGGCATGGCCCCTAGTCGGCTCATGCATATTTACTTATTATAAAATAGTTCACTTTCCTTTAAACCCATCACTTACTGGAGCACAGATCAGTCAAGATTTGCATTTTGCTTGCTGTTCAAGTTTTTAAACTCATGAGCTCCCTGTCTAATGACAAGAATATTTATCTAAGTTAATTAATAAAATCTCTTCAACATAAAGTGCTCTAGGTAACAATTTCAGAACATTTACATCTTGTATTAACATCTAATTATTTTATTCAACACCCTCAGAGAAACTGGGGACATATGATGAATGGAGTGTGGTTTTTAATAGTATTTTCTCTAGAAAAAGCTCATCTGCTTGTCTTCTAGTATACCTATCTTTACGTTGACATTAGCTTGGTATCTAAGAATTCTTAGAGATCTAAGCATACAGCTATTTCAATATTAACCTTTAAAATAAGAATTCAGACAAAGAAGTTGCTAGATTTTGAATAATGAATTATTTCAGTTGATTTAGTGTATTTTGGAGTGAGTTTGTGGAGCAAATTAAAAAACAAAAATCAGCCAGTTTTCTGTATGGTCAAAAGCAATATGTAAACAGCAACACAATCCAAATTTCTTAAATAAATTATTCAACATAGGCTAGTTACCCAGGCTAGTTTTTTGCTTTGTTTTTTCCTGAGGACAGTTTTCTAGGAATTTAAGTATGTCCTTAAAGCAGGGAAGCAGAGATAAAATAGACAGTTGGACTTTGTTGTGGAATAACTCAACTCATTGTAGAAAACTAGTGTCTCAGGTTTGGTTGCTGTGTTTTGCCCTGTTTCTTCCTGTTGTTCTTTAAGCATTTACCTTAGTGAATTTTTTTCCTCTAAGTGTTTCAAGCTAAGGCATTTCATATCATCTCAGTATTATATTGTTTGCAGCAGACTAAAAGCAAAACCTTGTACTTTTCTGCTCAGGTGGTAGAAGGAAGACTAATTGATGTTATCATATGTGGGAATGAACCTAAAGAGTTGTCTTTCACTACTGGACTGAAATTAAGGTGGAGTAGGATTTTTCAATAGGTGATGAAAGCCAATTAGAACAAGTCCTGGATTATAAATGGGAATACAGTATTACATTTTTAATCTCTGGACAACTCTCTGTGAAAGTCAAGGATATTTTTGTCAGTGTTCATACAATGGAATAATACTTACTAAACTGCTGTAATTTAATAAACATGATTCTGTCTTTAAAACAGCTGTTTTAAATGGTTCATACTCAGTCCAGAGAGAAAAATGCTTATTGCCACTCCTTCGACTTTAAAATTATGTTTTTGTTGGTTTTAGATTTTCTCACAAAGATGAGGAAGTGGTTTTACAATTAATTATATTTTCTTCTGCTTCCTTCTCTAACATAATTCCCTTTTATAGCATTTTCTCTTTCTTATATTCCTTCTCCACTTTTCAGCTCTAACCAAAACAAAAAATTACTGGCTATTTTTCCCTGGCAAATGCCAATAGCTGGAAAAGAAATCTGATTAATTCTTATCTATTATGTATATATAACATAAATAATTTAACTTTTTTTGTGCTTTTCTTTGAGTCAGGCTCACAACACTACTTACCTGACATTTTAATAACAGCCAAATGTTACTGCCAAATACAGGGTGCTAAGCTCTTCAGGAGGAGTTTGCTCCTTTTCATAGGAGGTTACAAGGAAAACCCAGCCAATGTTTTTGGTGTCATTATTAGTTTTATCTCATGTGTCAATACTGAACACTTGAGAATTATTTCTGTTAAAGTGGAATTCTAATCACAATAGGGACTTACTGACCTACCCATCTCTTTCTGCTGAGGTTCAGTATTTAGACACTACATTTTTACATTCAGAATTTCCTATTTAAATCCCATTTTATGCTCGAGTGGCCAAATCTGTCTGAATTCTGTAGTATTGCATCCAGGCACCAGTACAGCTACACAGCTGTGACAGCACAAAGATGCTTGGTTATTACATATGTTCTGAAGGACAACAGGAGCAGATCCTGATTCTGGAGGTGTCATCAGAACACAGTGGCTCTCCCTCTGATCTCTTCTCCCATGTAGCTGAAAACAGAACGCCATGCTTGGATTCTTTGGTATTTCCCCAGGAGCCATTGATATGAGTCCTGAGTAATTAATCAAGATGTGGTGATATGAATAGTCCACAGTAAATTTTGTATTGCTCTATTTAAAATCTTTTTTTATTACAAATTAATCTCTACTGTCCAAAACATCAAGTAGCACTAAACTCCTTAAGCCATCCATGGCTCTTTTAAGTACTTTGGTTTTGAACTCTGCTACTGTCTCTTTCATCTGATGATTCTGAATTATTCCACTAGAAGGGAAAACGAATCTTCATATTCTGTTCAACTTCTTCATTCTAATTATAATTCTGTTATTATACCTACTTATCCTTTCTCTATTATCAATCCATTAAACTGTTTTTAATACATGTGCCCTTCTATACCTCTATCCTGACTTTCTTTAAATCATGTCTTTAACCAGACTTATTTATTTATTTATTTTTAATATTTCAATCTTTAGTTCTGTATTCCTGTGTAATGCCATAGGTTTTCTCTCTGTGATACAGTTAGAGGAGTGGGCAAATGATACAGTATCCTGTTTCAAGGTACAGTATTGGTTGACTTTCCTGCTTCCATTTCCCTGTCTCCTTAATAATTACACCTGTCAGGAAAACTCAACACTGTTCAAAAGCAGAGCAAGTTTTCACTATCTATCCCATTTGTAGTAGATCCTTTTTGGTCCTCAAAAATATTGTGCAAGAGCTAAAGCTGGACAAGATTCTTAATATTTTCCATAATCTTTAAATTTACTGTATCTATTAATAACCTGATAAAAAAAACAGTGAATAGTTGTAGTCTTTAGTTATAAATTTTCACTGAATAATTCTAATGGAGATTTCAACACTGGATGTCATTCATTGAGTTTTCACTTTGTTCTATCCTATTTGGACTGACCATGTTGGTTAGGTAAATCACTTGGTATCAGTACAAAATATTATTAATAACATTTTTGTGGTTTTACATTGCTTACATGGATGATTTCTGGGTTAATAGGACCTTAGCATGTCCTTCAGTCTCAATTTCCTCTGGAAATTGTGTGTGAGAAATAAAAGAAAAATCACAAACAGAACAGTTTTCAAAAAACCTGATTTGTTTCTGCAAGAATTTGATACAAACTGAACTAAAAAAGAAATTATCTGGGGGTAAGCCTAACCTTAGGAAACTTCTCTGCTTTTCAGTAAACTTCATGAAAAACTAAGACTCTTAAAAGTTGTCACTTATTTCACTTCTAGTAATATTAAATGTATATTTAGCAAAGTGCATGAACATAGGTTGAATACTTAACTCCAAGGTGACACAGAGGTTGTCTGTTCTGTTTTATTATTGTTTAAGATTCAAGCAAGTGCTTGAATGGAATAACAAGCATCATAATTAAGAAATATGATCCATTTTATTTTTCTGGAGGCTCTACTTAATTAAATTTCAATGACACAGAAAAACCCACAGGTATCAGGTCTCTCGAGCTTCACAAAACTGCTTCTGTCCAGGAAAAGGAACACAGAGAACAATACAGAACTGGGAGGGGGCAGAGGGAGATTTTTATTGGAAGCTGTTAGAGTGGTTGCTATGAGACCTTCTCCAGCTTACACAGGCACAGCAGCGAGTGTAAGGCTGATAAACTGCACCTCTTGCATTATACCTTTCCTTTCTGCTTTTTAATTTTTTTTTTGTTTCTAGCACAGCTTTTATAGCTGTTAAAGATCAGAGAAAGCATCTGCCAGTTGCATTTTCTTCTCTTTTTCTCCATTCTTCTGCCTCGTGCAAGATGGAGCTAGCAAATGAAATGATCAGCTCCTCCAGCAATTCTTCCACAGGCTCCAGAGAGTACAAGGTGGTGATGCTAGGAGCAGGGGGAGTTGGCAAAAGCGGTAAGTTTGTTCAACAGCTTTTTTACATAGAAGGGATGAATTGGGAGTGTAAAGTTTAAAGAACAGGAATGCTGCTTAATGAATATTCCCTTTCTCTCCCACATGGCTTGGACTAAAGACTGCAATTTGTGATTGGGGCAGTGAGTCAGCTTAATTTGCTACACACTGGAATTTTATATCCCCTTTTAATTGGATTTTTTTGTGAGCCTAACCTTGGCTCCATTGTGTATGAGAAGCCAGCGGTCAGCTTGCTGCTGTTAATTTAACATCAAGTGCTCATATCACTTTAACATTTGGCTTGGGGTAAGGGTTTGCTGGGTAGTGTGGATGTAACTTGTTGGCCTCACAGTCCTAGAGCTCAGGAAGAATTGAAACTAACTTCTAAGTCAGCTGTAGAGTAAAAAGTGTGGAAAAGGACGATTGTGACTTGCTTTTCTTGTCCACATCTTCATTTGACTTTTTTTCTGAGTGCTGTTATGGCTCAGCTGCTGTTAGTCTCTGTTTCTGTCCAGATAGTTAGAGTGCATGTCTGAGTCTCACTCCAGGTGATAAGGTATATTTGCAGCATATTTTAATATCACCATACAGTGCCAGCAAGATATGCTAGTGTGTCTGACAATGGTATCTCTTCAAAGGAGGCATTATTTTCTCCAGACAATGTTTGCTTTTTTCCAGATATTATCAGCTTTTATTTATTCTCACTGACACTAGCATTCTCTGTTCTTAAAAAGACTTTGCTGAACATGTAGTGCTCATCTCAGGAGCCAGTCTATTGAGACTGGCCACACAACAAGTATTTAATTATATCTTCTGGAAATTCAAAATAAAAAGACAAGAAGAAAACAAACAGTTTAAAAGGATAATATAACAAACATAATATAGCATGACAAAATATAACAATATATTCATACTGAATTCCAGGGATATTTTGGGATATATTAGCTGTGACACTAAACTGTCATAATTCTGTAGATGAAACAAGACAAGTTATAGATGCAAAAAAATTAAATATTGGGAGTGGGTATAGTTTCTGCTCTGTATCTACAGTCTCTGTTTTCTTGTTATGTTTGTCTTCAACTTCAGTGGCACATCTTTCAGTGAAAGCAATTTCCCATCAGTATTGCTTAACCAAGCAAATAGTTCTTGCACAGATGTTAGACTATGATCACTATATAAAATGGGAAATAAGAAAACACTGGTTATCTCAGGGCAAGTTCCTGCAATTTCAAATTATCTTTCCCATGATATAGCAAGTATTCAGGATGCATTAGATGGAACTTTCAATAAAATTATGCTGGGTTTTTTGTTTGGTTTATTGTTTTTTTTTTCTTTCCATGAGTACATGCGAGAGTTGTCATAATTTTTTCCTATATTGTTGTAAAAATGGTATAATTTAAAAAACTATTCACCGAAACAAAAGAAATTATAAACTATAACTACTGTGCAGGGTAGCTGCATAATAACACCTAATTTTTATATAAATACTGAGGAAATTTTAGAGTTACCATTTACTATTAGATAAGAGTTTTAAAGGACACATGAAGTTTATTCAGATCTCCTTGTTCAGAAAACAATGGCTGTTGATTTAATGAGAATAAAGCCTTCAAATCTGTGGATTACACAACGTAATGGTACTTGTCCAATCTGAGGACCATGTAATTAGAAGTATCAGGTGTCTAGAGAAATAAAATAGGATGAAGTACATAGGTCTGGCATTCAATAGGATTAATGAAAACCTACTGTTTTTTTAATGGAAGTGAAACTCTGTGGAAAAAGCAGCAACTGAGAATTACAACTCTAGAAGAAAGAAGGGGGGCAGCTCATTTGCTGGGTATGAACTTCTAATGTGGAATGGGCATGAAATATTTAAGAAGAATCCTGAGAGATAGTCCAACTGATAGAATTCTGATATAGATAGAGAAAAATTAATGACATTCCAGAAATAATGAATTCATACCAACTATTGTATAGACACGATTAATTGATACTGGGTGAAAAGTAGCGAAGGCCTGAATTACTACTTTCATTGTCCAAAATGAGCCCTGCTTTCCCCTAATGACCTAGATTCACTCTGTCCAGGAAATAATGAACTTTACCATTAAAATTATCAAGGCAGAATAAGGAAGGGAAAAAAAAAAAAAAGTTGAATTTCGATGTTAGAATTTGACAGGTAAGTGACATATGGGGTGATATATTTGTAACAGCCTGGGTTCTTTCACTTTTTAATACATGATAAGAGCAGTAAGAGCTTGACTTAAACTGGTGAGTAGGAAAACTCTTTTGTGTGAAAGCCTTTCTATTCCTCATTTTACTCAATATTAAATAGTTCAGGTTTGGAAAGAATTTTTGTTAAGAACCAAGCTTTTGAAGTGTTGGAACATTTCCTTTTGCCATGGATTATTTCACTTCTGGAGACCTCCTGGGCATTTGACCTTCTGTTTCCTACCTTCTTCTGCTCTTTTACTGTGTCCTTGTATGTATGGAGGTCTTTACACTGAAAACTGTGTGCTCAATATAAAGAGCTGATGTGATTCCCCGTGTGGATAGGAAAGGATGAGGAAAAGGATATCAACAATGGGTGTTCTTTTGGCATTGGTGTTTATAGAACATTTACTTCTGGTTGTCAGGCTTGTCTCGTCAAGTCTGTGCTCTGAGATGGCAGCCAATCCAGGAGTACAGCTGACCTGTTTCCTGGGCTATTCAAGTGTAGCAGAAATTTCACACGAGTTGGTAAGAAACGATAAAATTCAGCAAGGTCAAGTCTGATACCTATCACGTGCAGAGTAATAACCTGTGATTGTTCCTCAGGGGTTAGTATTTGGACTGGAGATGTTTGACATCTTTGTTGGAGCCAGGGACAGTGGAACTGAGTGCATTCTCAGCACTTTTGATGACAACACCAAACTACATGGTGTGGTAGACACACTGGAGGGAAGAGAAGCCATTCAGGGGGACCTTGACAGGGTAGAGAGGTGGGCCCATGCAAACCTGAAGGGGCTTCAGGAAAGCTGGGGAAGGGCTTTTTACAAGGGCATGGTCTGATAGGACAATGACATGAGGAATAAATTCTTTCCTGTGAGGGTGGTGAGAGGTTGCCCATAAGAGTTTTGACTCCTCCATCTCTGGCAGTGTTCAAATCCAGCCTGGATGGGGCTCAGAGCAACCTGGCCTAGTGGGAAGTGGGGATGGAAACTCCTTAAAGCTAATTTTTAAGATCCCTTCTGATGAAAACCATTCTGTGATAAACTGCAAAAGGTTTGATAATCATTACTTAAGGAGCCTCACATTTCAAAATCAGTGCCAGATAACAATATTAAAAAAAAATCTTTTCCATTTTTTTAGAGGAGGGAAAAACAAACCCCAGAGTTCAGAACAAAGAGGTGATAGTGGTTCTTAATTAAAATCAAGAAGCTATATGTACATTTTCTTGGGAAGTAATTTCCTTACTGTATCAATAGATTATAGACTCCCTAGAATGAATTATCAGAGCTACTTTTTTCAGAGCAATATGCAAATTTATTATTTTGTGTAGGTTACATCTGACATCAAAAGCTATACTCTCTGGTGCAAGTACAGATCTAATTTATGCTGTAACCAGGAATTAAACTGAAATTATATAAAAGAAAAATAATGAAAAAAAAGAAATTAAAATAAATTATTTTTTATTGACTCCCATTTGGTTATAGTCTATATCAAAATTACATATTTCTAATGATGCTTAAATTTCAATTAAAAAAAAAAAAAGTCCCTGGCTTGGTGGCAAATCTCAGGTGGGCTGAGCACCTTTTAACCTTATCTCAAGTTGCCTGATGTAGGGTATAAACTCTAAGAATCTTAGTGGTATTGAAGCAGGTTTTGCTTACAAATACTTTCAGAGATCTACAGCTGGACAGTGAACCTAACAGCCTCATCATCCCTGCTCTGATGCAGCTCAGACCTCTGAGTGTAGGGTTTTTTTGCAGTGTTAAACAAAATGTACTTAAAAGAGCCACTAAATCTTGAGACCATGCCTTACTGCCTTATATTTAGCAAATTAATTATTCTGATAACAATAACTAACTGCACCACATTCTGCAAAACATGAGCAATAATTGAAGGGGTGTACAGCAGCTACCAAAAAGTACAAAAAAAATGCATGTCCCTATGCAATTGACTAAAATAGAAAACCTCTGCCTAAATAACAGACATTATTACTTGCTTATCCTTGGCTCAATTAAACCATTATTCTAGTCTGGGTTTGTGTTTATTTTTTTTTATTTTTGGGGAATGTGTGTTTTTTGTGTTGTGTGGGGTTTTTTCCTATCCTAATGATGGTTAAACTCAGTGTATTTAGGGTTAATTCCAGGTAAATGTAATCACATATTTATCCATAGAATGGGTGTATCACACACAGAAGCAGAGTAAATTTCATACTACCTGTCCAGTAAAAGCTGCAGTTCAGATGAGAAGAGGAATTATTTAAAAACTGAGATAACTAATACATATTTATTGGGGTTTTTTTCAAAAAATACAACTTTTCCCAGATTTATTTCTCAGACTAGTTGCCAGTTTATTTATTGCCATCTTAAAAAAGGGAGGTATCGTCCAATAATCACCCAAGGTTTTAATATGCTTTATGTAGTTTTAATTTTAATTTTTATTTTTTATGTAGTTTTAATATGCTTTTTTTTTAGCTTTATTATACAGCTCCAGAGATAACAGATACAATATATTTCCAAACTTCAATCTTAAAAATAGTAAAAAAGAGAGAAAGAGAAGGAATTAAAAAAATTTTCCCTGAGCATTATTAGAGTATGAGGAAATTTATTGCTCAGCCTAATTTGTTTGGGGCAGTCATGCTTACCCCCTTTTTATTTTTTTTGCCAGTGTTGGATGAACGACATATTTCTACAGTCAAAGGTGAATTATCCAATTGATTTCAGGATTGTGTATTCCAAAAATGTGTGAAAGCTGCATCAGTTTTTGTGCTGTGGGAACTACTGTACTCTACTGTACTAGGAATTAGACTACATCTCCAATTTTATTTTATTTATGTAGTCAGCTCCTTTTTTTTTTTTTTTTTTTTTTGGTTGTTGTTGTTGTTGGTTTTGTTTTCTACTAGTTTTATTTTTTATTCAGTCTAGATATAGCCAAATTTAGTCATTTCAAGCATGTTCTCATAATAGGAGTCCCCAGTATGTAGAGGTAGCACCTTTGAGTGTGTACTAGAGAGCTGATCCACTACAGCAGTTTTTTAATCCCTTACACATAATTTAGCATATGATTCATATTACACTGGAAAAGGATAAATAACAGAGGTAGAGATTCCACTGGCGTCTCAAGACATGAGGTAGAAAAGTATGATTTGGTTCAGCTGGTGCTTTTCTTACATGATTACAAGGCTCAGTACCAGTACTGTAGAACCTATTTCATATATTGATCAAACCACTTCTTGGAAGGGCTTTTTGGAAGAGGTTTGTTTTCATTGGGGCCATGTGTCCTCTCCTCCCCTCCCCACCCCCCAGTATGCTCTCAGGTATATCTGGGCTTCTCTAAATGCCTGGTAAATGGATCAAGGAACAGTGCCTGGCCTTAAATTGTCTCCTGAGCAACAGCCAGGTGGAGGGTTATGTTACTGTTCAGTATGAGTCAGGATGAAAAAAGGAAGCCTTTTAAGTGTCTGGGCATACTGTGGATTACAGTTGAAGTCAGCTAAATCGCTTTTTCCCCAAAAGTCAAAATAAGTGTATTTTTAATGTCTATTTATGTGCTTCTTTTCCTGTCACTGCACAAATACTCATGTTTTTAACTGGAGTAGAAACTGAGATACTGTAATAATGAAGACACACATCTGTATCCCTCTGATATGAAATCTTTGGTCCTGCATCATCCTTTGTTTAAAAAAAGATCATTTCAATTTTGGTTTTGGAGACCAAATATAAGATCTTTTGAATTTCAGGGAAATAATTAATTAAACTCATTCAAATGAAGACAAATAATGTAAAAATGGGAAGGTGAAAAGTTATCTGTTTGTTGATCAGAGACAAGCTTCCTTGCTTGGTAATAGTTCTGAAAACACAATGTTATTGATCAGACTACATAACATTTAAAGTCCCTTGATCACTATAGTATTGACTGTAACCTGTAATCAGCTGTGACCGGATGTAAAAGTGTCAGTGCAAGTCTGGGAAAGGAAGAGAGGAGACAGAAGAATCCTAACAGTGATACAGACCAAAAGGCATAGTCAGACATCTTGACAACTATGAACACATTGGGAAAAAATACTAAATGAACACTGTAGGCCACTAGCTAAGTTTGTCATGTCTAGGATGCTGTAAAATGATTCACAGTCATGTTTCAAATGAAGACTTAGAGATTTTATATGCAGATTGGTGGTGGAATTTATTCTCTTTTCTCCATGGAAAAATCAAACCAAACCAAACCAAAAACAATCAAACAAACAAACAACAAAACAAAACCAAAACAAACAGAAAAAAAAACAAAACCCAAACCAAAAAGCCCAACCAAACCAAAAAGCCAAAACCAAACAAACTCTGTACAGAAAGTCTACCAATGCCAGACACCCACACTGGTAAGGGCAACTTCCATTTTTTCCCATACACCACATTAAGCACTGGAGACCTTATCATTTCAGAGTTCTGATGTATTTGTGATCTCTGAAAACAAAATAATTCTTATATTTCAGTTACTTTTGCAGGTAGGTTATTGAATTATTTTCAAGCTGCATTTGGTGTAGTTCCATATTTTAGCCATTTTTTTATCACTTCTTTGTCACTTCTTTGTTAACAACTTTGAAAACCTTCCTGTTCTCTTACTTTCCTTTGCTTATACAGACAAGGATCACTTCACACTTTGATCATCTTTCTCGACAACACATTGAATATCTGAAACCTTACTTTTAGAAGCTTGTTTTTCTGTTTAGAAAATTCTGAATCCTTGATTTGACTGCCCTATTATTTCCACATAATTTTCTCAAGATGTATTCCAAACATTCACATGCTATTCTATAAGTAGTCTTACCAGAAGCAAGGTTGCTTACTGTTTCCTCTTGACAGTGCTTTTTTGTACCTCTGAGAATAATAAATTATTTTGTTCAGGTATAGATCACAGATATACAGAGAAATATCTGTAGTAACCCTTAGATTATTTGGTCTTTCTACAAACCCAACCACCTGTGTCACCATATCTCTAGGGGTGACTGGAATTCTACATTTCAGTATGTGTTATCCTATTTTGAAAGTATTTGGCTAGGTTGTGTTGATCATTAGTGTGTTTGAAAAGTATCAAACACATTGGTTATTCATTAGTTTTCTTGACAATGGACAGACCTTGTGTCCAGAATTTTTTGCCTTGGGAAAATGATCTCAAGATGCTTTCATTTGTTACCAGTTTACATAATTCGATGACTGAAGGTGTGGAGAATTCATTTATGGTTTATGCATTTAAGAGGATGGTTTCTTCATGTTAGAGACTAATTGGCTATAGAGAAAGCTGTCTGCAGTCCTGTTTCCTCCTAAACCAGAAGCAGTCTAATAAATAGCACAGAGTTCAGAGAAGAAAAAGAGATGGTAAAAGAGACAAAACAATACAAATTATGATGACAAATGACTATGAAGATATTCAAATAGTTCTGACAGCCATGATTCTTCATTGTGGACCTTGCATATATAAGCAGTCGTATAATGTAAATGAACTGTATACAGCTGTAATGGAAACTGGATAATCTCTCCAGTTTCTACCATCATATCACCCAGATGATGAATACCCACTTGGCTAAGGCTAGCCAAATGGGCTGGTCAATGTCTGTGTCATATTGTCACTGGGTACAGAGAATTTGAGATATTTGAACTAACAAGAAAATACATCTTTTCCAAAATTTGAGGAGGAAAGGGACCAGTATTGCTTAATGGAGTGCAATTAAAGTAAAATGAGTAATTAGAGATGTATGAGATCTTCAGGCCTGACTACCTTTGATCAATAAGAGCAGTATGTGACCTTTACTCACATTTGCTTAAAAGTAAGATGGAGAAGATAATGGAACAGTCTTTGAAAGAAACAGGTTGGTGAAAATTGTATCAGTCTAGTTGGTTAATGTTAATTTAAAGTAGAAGAATACATCATAAAAGTTGAACATTAGTGAGCAAAATATACCTGAACAGAAAAAGAATTTACAGTCTTCAGACTCTCTTATAGATGTCATCCTCAAAATTATGAAATGTGTTGAAAATCACCAGGACTTGTGGCTGATGTGGCATTACTAATGTGTATAACTAGCATACTGCTTTGTGCTCAGACTGTTTAAGAGAGATCCTAAGTCTATATGATCTCAAGTCTATATTTGTTTTTTATTAGCCTTATCACACACAGAGCCAAAGTGCATCCTTTAGATTACAAGGGCTCCTGTATAAATGGAAACAGTCTCAGGTGGCATCCCGATGGCAATGGCCACATGAAGTGTATGTAGAGTAGGGGCACAGATGGAAGGTAAGTGGATCTGTTAGTTCACCACTTGCAAAGGAACTGTTCTCTGCTTTGTTGATAGAAATCCAATTTACTGATTCAGGACACTCACCAGAACTTTTTTTATGTGAACAATGATTTGAATGATAAGAACTCATGTAGGGTTATATAAATGAATATACTTTTCATGTAGTGATTTGCTGATGGAAATCTTCACTTACGCAGTGAAGATAACAGTGAGAATTATACTGATCAGCTTTCCCCATCATACTGCTGGCTACTTAGAAACAGGAAATGTTATGGGCTGTTCCACAACAACAAGAATTTAACTATCAAGGACCTTCTTGGTTTCAGTCACAGAAATATTCACCATTTAAAATGTTGTGATTGTACAGACCACCCTGTTCACTGACCCATACTGCAACACCAACATTAACCAACACTGTTCTTGCTTTAAATTATAAAACATGAAGAGTGGGTCTAACATTGTACTTGCTTCAATAGCGAGTACTGAGTGCATTTCAATAGCAAGGCTGATTACATCTGGCACTTTCTGGAGAAGTGGGCCTGAACAATTGGGTGCCTTTTCATCCTGACTCAAACATAGCAATCTGGGGAAATCAGGTACTCTCTGAATCCCAGTTTGCAGAATGTAACTCAGGCCCAAATTTACCAAAGAATTGTTCAACTCAAACTGTGGCTATCATGGAAAAGTCAATCATCTTGGGTCCTATGACCACATGAGGGAGGCTTTTTGGTGCTCTCTAGGACAGCACTAAGCTGCAGCCTGCATTGTGCATCCCATGAAAGAAGATGGTTCATCCAATTGATAAAGAGTAACTTGCCAGCCACTTCTCTAAATTACAAGGGAAAATCAAATTATATTGGGTGGGTATAGTCTGATTCTGCGGGAGAAGAATACAAATTTCTTAGGTATAAAAATTGAACAACTTAACAAGTTAACCTCTGTATCTCTGTGTGAGTTCATGCAGAATATAAATTAAAAACTTTGTTATATTTTTGCTTGAAATTCTGTATTAACTTTTGATTGATTATTGGTTAAGCTATTAGAAGAATCCTATGATGTAATTTAGTGATTTGTTATAATAGTGTTAAGCAACCCTAATTTATTGCTATTCTAAATCACACTGGACCAAGTCTGGGGACTACAAGTGGCAGCCTGTCCCTGACTCAGTTTCACTCCCACTCATTCCCAACCCCTGTATGTCCCTTCCTCATAGTAAGTAATAGAATGAACCTTGACATCAAATTCAGCTAAGTCATGCTTTTTTTTTTTGTTTTTGTTTTGTTTTGTTTTGTTTTGTTTTCCTTAAATTTCTATTAAAAAAACCCTTTCCCTGATATCTGTGCTGGTGATTCTCTAAGCCACCTTACAACTTTCCACTCTCATCTGCAACAGATGTCCAGACTGGAGATTCAAATAAGGGAACAAGCATTGTTTCATGACAATGACTGGGCACTGGCAGTATCTTTGCTGTAAACAATCTGTTGAGGCAACCACAGGAACTGCTTCCCTTCCAACACATCCCTGCTGCTGAGCTGAGCCATCTGCAGCATAATGAGCACATGCTATCTGCTAGAATTTCGATGAGACTTGAACCACTAGGGACACTCTTGAAAGCACAATTAAGAAAGATTTTTTTCTTTCCTTTACTGCTGCTTTCATTGTTTTTTCTTCCATACTTCACATTTTATTTCCTTCCATTCCTCCGGCAATCCTTTTATTTTACCTTTTATTTTGATCACTGGCTTTAATTAGTTTCCCTTTATTCCTGCAAGCCCTTCTAATTTTTTTTTCCTAGCAGGTAGAAAACTCATCATGATTACACAGATCCACTGACTGTATCACATGTCAACAAATCATGGTGCAGGGTCCAAGTTTCAGAGGTCTTGCTGTCTTGGGAAGAGACTTTCCAGCAAGCTATAATGACTTGCTAATGCATTACTTGCCCGCTAGTCAGATCCCAGTGGAGACACTGGCTAAAACCACTTTCTTTCAGGTATATGGAGAATATCTAAAAGGAAAGTGTCTATGTCTATAAACTCCTGTATCTCAGGAGTTTCCAGGTTGGGCTGCTGTGATTCTGGCCTCCAGAAGAGGTGTGCTTTGAGTTCTGTTACATTTTGAGAAGCAGGGTTTTATCTTTTCCTTCAGAAAAATGCTAAGAACTAGCCTAGTTGCTTCAGGGGACCCAAAGGTGGACCCAAAATGCTTATAAGTTTAAAAAATTAATTTCATAAACTTCTGAAAAATAAAAGCTATAATTAGATGGGAGACCAATGCAAATAGTTCTTCTTTAGCTTAAACTCACTACAGTTTGTCTTGAAATCTTACTGAAGTGCTATGCAAATTTGTAATTCTGTAATCCTTGTCCATTTTCACATGCACAAAATAAAGGAATGTCATGTTCTTTGTCAGATTATGTGATTCTTTTTGTATCTTTACAAGCCTGCTATGTGCGTGAGAGCTTGTTGTGCTCTATTGAATTGTTGTTTGTTGAACAGGATCTTCATTGTCTTTACATAAATGTCTCTTCAGAAGTTTGCAAATTATGCACCTTTGTTTCAAATTTTTAGTCAGATTGTTAAAAATCAAATTGGCAAATTCTTGTTTGTTTCAAATCTGCTGAACTCTACCTACCATTCAGAACACCAGTCTTTGCAGTTTCACACCCTCTGAAAATTTGTCTATAACTTTCTTAAATAGACATTATGTTTTTTTCTCAATTTGAAAAACAACAAAAAAGTAACTTCTAAACATTTTCTATTTAGAGAAGAGTCTTCCTTGGGTTGCCTCTGACAGAGTCATCTGTTCACTCACTGCTCACAATATACCGGAGGTTGACTTCGGACAATGTCCAGTCTGGACAATGTCTGTCACTCCATACAGCTAAAGAATATATTCCTGGTCTCCTTATGTTTGTAGATATGCTCTGGAGACACTTCATGTCTCTGCTGGGAATAGAGAAGAAGAAAGCGCAATCTATTACACTAATCAAGTAGTCTCCCATGAGCTCCTGAAACCTGTTTTCCTTTGCTTTTGTTTCACATACAGTGAAAGTTTCAGTGGATTTTCCAGTATCTAATAATAGCTGTGAATTTGCATCACCATCTGTATCTCAGTGAGTGTTCTGTTTACTGACCTGCTTTTATAAAAGCTTTAATCAAAGGCCATTTTAAAAATCTTTCCTCCATGAAAACTAAACAAGGTTCTTTAAAGTTATTAAATGCCTGACACAGGAAGGAGGAAATCACATAGTCTTCCACTTATTTTTCAGATTCAGTGCTCAAAAATGATAATTGGCTGTGATATTTAAGGGTGGAGAAGTGGTTAGGAAAATAAAGCAAAACAGGAGATACAACAGAAAAAAACCAAGAACTGGGATGGAAAAATAAAATAGGTGAACAATTAGAAAGAGAGAACAAGTTATAAAAGCAGAGGCAGAGGAAAAACTTAAGGAAACAGAAAACTAGAAAAAGATGAGTAAAAGCAATGGTAAGGGAGTAAAGGGATAGAAGGAAAGGTCTTCACAGATGAGACACGAGCCTGTAAGGGACTGGAGATGCTGTCTTCATACTCTCTTGGTTAACAAATCCACTGACAGTGTTTTGTCATCTCCCCAAAGACCCTTCCCCCCAAAATGTGGGAGTACATAAGATGAACACTCTGTGTGAGCTTTTTAAGCAGATGCCTTATGCCATCAGGCTCTTCAGGTGTTTTCCCATCACCACTAATGACCTCCCTCAGGTATTTGGTGGCTCTTTCCATAGAGCCCATTTAACAGGGAGATGTTTGATATCCTTCATATAAGGATAACAGCTTTTTACCACTGACAAAGGGCATTTCCAGAGACTCTGAGTGCCATCTTTTCCCCAAGTAATCTTGTTAATGCCTCCATCTCTGGTCAACGACCCCAGCTGCTGGGCCTCTCTACCCTCCAGACCTATCAGCTCCCCTCTCCCAGCTCTGCAGCAGCCATGCCAATCAGTGAATCCCCCTCATCACCAGCATAATCCTGTCTGGAGTACTGTGTCCAGTTCTGGAGTC
This sequence comes from Calypte anna, assembly GCF_003957555.1. Classification (NCBI taxonomy): domain Eukaryota; kingdom Metazoa; phylum Chordata; class Aves; order Apodiformes; family Trochilidae; genus Calypte; species Calypte anna. The sequence goes on from NC_044274.1 coordinate 5,833,848, forward strand.
CCCAGCATAAGAAAGACATAGAGATCCTGCAATGTGTCCGAAGAAGAGCCACTCAAATGCTCAGAGGGCTGGAGCCCCTCTCCTGTGAAGCCACACTGAGGAGGTTTGGGTTGTTCAGCCTGGAGAAGAGGAGGCTCCCAGGTGACTTTAAGAGCAACCTTCCAATATCTGAAGGGGCTACAGGAAGGCTGGGGTAGGGCTTTTGACATGGGGTGTAGTGAGAGAACAAGGGGAAATGGTTTAAATCTTGGAAGAGGGGACCTTTAGATTAGACATGAGAAAGGAATTATTTCCTGTGAGAGCGGTAAGGCACAGGCCCAAGTTGCCCAGGGAGGTTGTGGATGCCCCCTACCTGGAGGTATTCAAGGTCAGGTTGGATGAGGCTTGGAGCAGCCTGGTCTATTGTGAGGTGTCCCTGCCAGTGCAGGGGGGGTTGGAACTGGGTGATCTTTAAGGTCTTCTCCAGTCCTAGCCATTCTACGATTCTATGGTTTTATTTTGTATCTCTTCCAGAGACATGGGTTAAACAATTACTGTCTCTGTCCTATGCTATTCCTGACTCTGGCTGACTCTCCCTGCTCAGGGCTGTCTATTGTCCCTGTCTCTGAATCATTTCTGACTGCAGTAAATGCTTTCTGCAGGTGATTACAGGATGATTATGAGGTTGCTGGCAGTGTTGGGGCATGAGGAACAGTTTTCCCATGCAAACACCTAACAATAAACCACCCCTGGAACATGTTCAGGCACAGCAATAACAAAAAACAAGTAACACCAACCACTGCTGAGGACTCTGAAGAAAGGAGCAGAATTGTTTTGCATAGTAAAAATATTTTAAAAATAGACCCTGTACTCTCCAACCAACTTCCTAACCCAACTCATCACAGAAATCAGTGTTTCCGCAAAATAGTGAAGTAACGGGGATGGGAGATGGGGCAGTCTCACAAAGGCGACATGTAAGAGGGAATTCAAAAAGGAGAAATATATCAGGTCAGCAACAACATTTTGAAAATTTGTTTCGATTTCCAACTTTCCAATATTTTCAATTAGAAGGGAAAAAAAAAAGTAAACTTTTGCCCAACTTTTGGGCACCAAATATTCTGTCATAATATAGCAGTTTGGGCAGACCGAAAATCAGAGGACAGAATTGTTCTCTATTTAACCCCCTACACCCTCCCAATGGAAGATAAAAGGGGAATAAGGAAGAGTTAAAATTTGAAAACAAAAATGAAAAAGGTTTACGAGAGCAGGTGAAAGGCATGAGACAATAAGCAAATACACAAGTATATATAGATATATTCTGCCTGATTATAGAATATGGGCAGGAAATGGGAGGGGTGCAGACCCTCTGTGTTCTGCCTCTCTCAGATCCCTCAGGGTCTTAAGAGCCTTCTTTAGTTCCTCGTACAAAAAACTTCTGTTCCTCCACTCAAACTATGAAACCATGTTTCTCATCTGTGGGCTTTCTTGCAAAAAAAAGCTGCAAAAGGAGCAGCACGTATTTTCTTGGCAGAACCCTTTTGTTCCCAGTTCATGAATTCTGTAGAAGGTTGCCTCAGCTATGGACAAGGTTGTGTAAATCTAACATCGATATAAATGCTAGAGGGTGCCAGGCAAAGCAATGCTTCTCTGATGTTATGCTCTTACAGATTTTGGATTGGAGGAGTTTGTAGACCCCATCCCTAGCACTTAGTGAAACTGGTAGGGGACGAACAGCATTCGTCAGACCCTTGTCTGTTCTTTCTAGTATGAGATCCACCAACACACCAAAACCTCAAATAAAGCAATGAGTCACAGGGGCACTAGGGACACCTTTTGCTCAGTACCAGGAAATAAAAAAAAGCTAAGTTCTGTTTTTCTCCATTTTTAGAAAAATGTCAAGATGTAAAGAAAAAAAAAATGTTTCTATGTGTTTTCTCTTAATCCTTGTGCCCCATCTGCTTCCTTCACTCTCTTTTCAAAGCTTTTACAGCTCATCACTCTTGGCTATAAACAAACAGCTATCTCCCCATAATCAAATGTGGACAAATGCTGCAAGAATCAAAATCAAAACAAAATGCCCGTGACTATAAACAGATTTAAATACACATATAATGAAACACACTCATGTAATATTTAAATGTAAAGTAACATTCATTTTCACTCTTAAAGGAAAATAGCAGTTAGTGCCAACAAGTTATTCAAAGGATTATAAAAGTCTCTGCAAAACCCAGTGAAATAACTACTTCTCCTGATTGACAATGAGTAAGAACAGAATTATTTGTCAATTTATTCTTCAGTGTCTTTTATGTAAGAAAAACTATGGATCAAACCAGTTTGTGACATTGCATCATATGTTTCTAAAGTGCCATACCTGCTGGCTGGCTATTAGTATATTTCATTTCAACTATTAGTTAAACCACCTTTGTATGCTGGAATACTTTCGGCTGGTGTAATGTAAATATATTAATAAGACTGTGAAACATGTGTCTTTCACCTTGTCTATAAGCAGGAAAAACTCAGCAATTGAAATTTTTTTTCCAAGAAATTTTTAATGGTTCCTTTTCTAACTCAAATGAAGTTGACAAAAACTGTAGGCAGTGAATACTTTAGGGGTTGGAACACATGGGGATATCTTTGGCACCATTGGTATTAATTTAGTCACAACAAATAGCAGTATGCGGATTGGGAACAGGTTAGATAAGCTGTATCAGACATGGATGCTCAGGAAATGACCTATGTAGACAGAAGACCAGCTTGGGCTATGATGAAAGTTCTTGAGAGAATTAAAAGTTTCCAGGGCTCACAGCTCAATTTCAATGCCATAAACAAATGCCATGAAGTATTATTTTCAGGGTTAGTGCATAATGGGTTGCAAAGTAATAATTAAGAAGTTGGTGATAGTGTTACTTCTGAGTTCTAACTCTTTCCTCCCACTTTTCTACTTTTTTTTCCTTGCAGACTCTCCCTTCAAAGCATATGGTTGAATTTCTGAGGAATATGGGACATGCAAAATACCACCTGTTCATGGTAGTACAGTGTGTGGAGCCCATGTTACCTTTCAAATTTCTTTTTTTATTTTTCATGAACTTACTTTAATTATATTTCCTGCTAATAAAATATTTAACCAGGAATCTGACAGTGTTGAAGGGCTTAGATTGATAATCTATAGCTGTTCTCTTCCTGTTTTAATATTGGTTGTTTTGGGTTTTTTTTTTATTTCTAATTTATTTCTATATTTATATTAATCTTAGAATGTTTAACATACGGTGAGTTTCCCATAATGGCACAGTGTTAAAAACTTACCTATCTTCAGAACCACCTCTAGCTAACCTGATAACCAAATACATATTTGTTTACTTTAGGACTAGGAAACCAACATCAGATGGATCTTTTTTGTTCCACCAGTGTCTCCTGTGTCATATCTATTCAGTTCAGTGATTACTGTCAGTATTGTGGTGTTTGAAAGGAGAGCTGAAGAGAGAGAGTGGAAATGCAATCTCAATTCTATGTTTTCTCCCTGATCACAAAGAAAACTGAGAGCTTAATGTAAACTGTGTTTGACCTGAACAGGAGAGCAGAATGAATACAAACTCTTTACTCTTACACTGAGAGTTCCATGCAAGTGAACATACCTTAATGGGAAACCAACCATACCAGAGTAGCTGGAGAGGGGAGGGAAACAGGCAAAAATCATGCAGTTGAAGAAAGCAATCAATAACGCTTCCTGACTGTCTCTTTGAAATTATCACAGAATGCTTTGACTCCTGTTTTTTGCCTTACACATTCATAAGTCTGTATTAAAATAGTTAAAAGCTGTGTGGTTAAACAGAATGGAGTGGAGAGAGGGAAAGATGTAGGAATTGCTCCAGTAATTTTTGTAGGTTTTGGGAGAACTATCAAATAATTTTGTGTCAAGCAAATACTTTAAGAGAATTTATAACAGAATTGGAAGGGCAATGATCCTCGTGTGTGTTCTGAGTTTGTTACTTTATGGAAGAGAACAGCTAACAGGGTAGAGGTTCCTGGGTTACCAAAGAGCTTCTAAAGCTCAAGGCATAGGTCTTTATGTAAATAATTAGGGTGGACTGAGCTCAGCCAACAGACAGATACATACCCATCCCTCTGCTTGCTCCTGTCTCCTACAGGAAAGAGGAAGGCAAAAAGATCTGTCGTGAAAAGAACAGTTTGACAGCTGAAACAAAAGCTACATGCATGAATAAAGAAAAAGGTATTCACTACTTCCCACTGGCAGACAGATTTTTATCTACTTCCTGAAAATCAGGGCCTTAGCACACATAAGGATTACTCAGGCATATGAGTGAGGTAACAGTGAATGACCCTCTTCCTTGAGTTTTCCTTGAGCTTTTATTTATGAGCATGAGAATATCTAATATCTCTTTGGCAGACATCCCATGTCATTTTAGTGCCATGCAAGACAGACCCTGGAGCAGGATAGTGTTTCTGCCTTCATGCTTCAGGTCTTCACGTCTTTGCCATAGTGGCTGCAGTTCTCAGTGCCCAGGTGGTGTTTTTCAAAGCATGGTAGTTCCTTGGCCTGGTCAGGATCCTTGGCAAATCTCTAGATGTTGTGGCAGAGAATATCCAGTTCTGAATGGTGATTCTCAGAGATTGTTAGCATGTACTTACTAGTCCCAGTAGTCATCATCAAAACATGCAGTGGATAAGATTGACTGAAGTGTTAGTTATTAAAGGCAGATGAGGATATTATCCCCTCTTTTTTCAGTTAAGTTAATTTGCCATTTTAAAACAAAAATCTTCACTATTTCATCTGATTTAGTGTAGTGCTTACAACTGTAGCTCAAGGCTGTGTATTTCTGTGTTGCCATTTTGTAGGCTACCATATTGATTAAAGTATCTTTTTAAAAACTGAACACCTATTTGTTAGTTTTTGAGCACAAAAACTAAAAGACATAAACATTTTGAGCCAACTGCTAGTTCCTAGACAGCCATAGATGTACTGCCAGCTTTTAATTTTCACTTTTAAAATGCATAAATCGGTATGATTAATGATCTCATCATTTACTTGCAAATAAAAAGAAATATAAGCTCTATGATGTGTAGCAATCAAATCAGTGGTATGTTATTGTGTTGTTATTGTGGCAGCTGATGCATATGCTGGTGAAAGAAAGATATTGCAAGCATAATACATGAGTAAAAGTAAGTATCTCTAAATGCCCTTCTGGTCTAAGCTTCTAAAGGAACATGGACCATGCTGCTACTGATTATCTAATGACAAAAACTTGTACCGAACACAGGATCTTAGCTTTTCTTAATATACGCCCCATCCCACTGACTCTCTTTCCCATCTGTAAAATGAGACCAGATGGTTTTGCCTACCTTTGTATGGATTCCTGCTTCAGTGGGAAAGTTGGACTAGATGATCTCTAGAGGTCCCTTCCAACTCTGAGAATTCTATGATTCTGTGATATGTAATAAGCTTTCTGACCTTGAAATGCAGAATACTTTTTAAAAGCTATTAAAAGATACATCTTTGAAAATACTTAAGACACAGCACGTCATCATGTGCAGCATAGTTATGTGGCCAGTACTAGGTGACAAATTCTTTGAACTATATTCAGAAATATCTTCAGAGTTCATGTCATGTCAGTAAGTCAATTAGGATAAATGTGATGGACACTAGGATAACCTCTGTAAAGATATCACAACTAAATATAGTGATTCAGCTAAAGAGAGTCTGTTACACTTTTTGGTATACTAAGCAATCAGTGAAATTAGTGTCTTCTGAAAACAGTATCTGCCTTTGGGTATATAGGTTCTTCCTGTAGTTAATGGAGTGAAGTGAACAGTACTATAGATACTGAATGCTTTCCATTGTTTGAGAAATCTGGATTTATATAATTTATGTATGGCTTCACTTAAATTTGTTTTGAATATATTTTTCATCACTTAAAATGATCTAATACTTCAGTGATGACAAAGCTCCTCTTGAGATTAAGAATGTATAATCTGGTGGTCAGTGCTCTGCGTGTGCCTTGCTCAGGCATGTATCTATTAGGTATATGAGAATTTTTCAGTCCCCAATCTAAAGTGTGTGTTTCTTTCAGGTCATACAGACTGATAAATTAAACTTCAGACTTCCCTGTTCTAACATCAGTGGTTACCAATGAAGTAGCTATCAGCATGCCAAGAGGTGAAGCTGCCAGTTACATTTCACTTTTATTAAAACAGGCTAGTTTTAAGACTTTTTTATTTTCTGTGAGGCAAACAGTAAGCAGTTGCTGTCCTCCTGCAATCTTTTGATCTGTTTTCCAACTGAAACAGTTTAGCTTCTACACATGACAAAACTGTGGATTGATTATTATTAAGAAAGTGTTACTTTTTTTTTCTCAACACAGACTGCCTCCCTGTAAGAAATATTTTTAATCACATGATAGCTAAGTTTTCTAGAAATGCAGTATTGAAGGTAGCTGACAGGATGCAAGGCTTTGCTTTGCTGGCATCCAGGCAGAAAATTCATACCAGATAGGCACCTGATATTCACAGTTTCACTGAATCATGTTAAGTCAACAGTTTCAAAATGGAATTATCATATTTGGAGAGTTTGGTGAAAGATGAGACTGTGCTTTGTGGAGCAGACATATCTTCTGATATCATTGTCTGCTATACTCACTTTCACTGGCACTTATTCTTGATTGATCTCTTGCTCTGTGCCACTAGATTCATCATGGTCAGTGATCCAAGGGCATGAAAAATTCATCCCAAGTCAACAAATACTTTGTCGTTTATGGTATTTCTTCCCCTTTGGGCTCAAGCCAATTAATTCATCCATAGGCAGAAAACCTATGGAGTATAGCAATTCCATCATTTCTGTGGAGAGAGCGACAACAATTGTGTGTCTGCAGTCCCTCATGCATGCATAAAGATAATAGGAAACAGAGCTTAGTTATTTAAATAATGACAAAAAGTCATTTCTCTAAGTGAGTAGATTGTGCAAAGGGATTTGTTTCTGCCCTGATGTTAAGTACCACTTAATACTATTTACTACATTTCCAGAAATGTTTATAGACCTATATCACCACATTTTTTAAGGAAAATCAAAATCCCTATTTTAAATTACTTATCCTACTTAGAGAAATAAATTTACATGAATTCCAGCCTGTCTTCATGTTGTTATAACTTTATTTATTGTGATACCTACTCATCTTCATTAGAACTTGATCTTCCACAAATAGAATGGCTCTTTAATGTATACTCCAATCTAATCTTGCAGTTGAGATCAGGATTTTTTACTTGAGTTTTCAGCTAAAAGTACTGACATGGTGTTATGACAGTAGAAATTTCATGGATTCTCAAATGAAAACTATAGTTCACAAATTTTCAAATGAAAAATATACAATCAGGCATTATTAGGTCAAAGAAATTGATAAAGAGCTCCCAAGTTGCAGTACAGAGTCTGACACCCAAGATAACCTTTTCTGTCTCAGGGTAGGAGTCCAATCTTCACATCATCAGACCTAGATATTGTGATATTCAACGAATACTGTCTGAAGCCTTTTATGTTAGCTCCAGTAAGAAGTGACATCTGAAACAATCACAGAGACAAATGAAGTGAGAACTTTGCATAAGAGACAGATGATACATAATTTAAAGTAGCTAGTGGCTGAATACAGCAATTGAGTTGAACAAATTACTTTCCAGAAAACAAGTGGGGGAGTTGCCTGGTGTAACATGAGTAAATAACCAGTGCACGTGTCAGTGCTGAACGTGTGGTGCATATCTGAGGTAAGGGAGCCAAAACCATTGTACCTGTTTGTTCCTGGACTCTCATTACTCCCCCCCTCTTTGAACACATTTCTCCATGTCTCAATATATCCAGGATAAGTAGATAGATCTCGTAAGATTTTGGTTTTTTTGTATTATGCAAAGAAGAGGCATTTTTTCTTTACATTTCAAAAACTCATCTTACAAATCTTAGACACAAAATGTTTTGGGGTTGGAAAGGACCATAAAGATGAACTCATTCCAACCTCTCTGCATTGACAGGGACACCCTCCACTAGACCAGGTTGCTCCAAGCCCATCAAATCTTATCTTGGTCATTTCCAGGGATGAGGCACTCATAACTTCTCTGGGCAACCTGTGCCAACGTCTAATTACTCTCATAGTGAGGACTTTCTTCCTAAAGTCTAAATTAAATCTATCCTTTTCCGTTTTAAAGTAATTACCCCTCATCCTACTGCTACATGCCCTTACAAAAACTGCTCCTCAGCACTTTTTTTTAACCTCTTCTCCAAGCTGAACAATCCCAACTCTATCAGCTTGGCTCCAAAGCAGAGGTTCTCCAGCCCTCCAATCAGCTTCATGGCCTCCTCTAGATGTGCTCCAACACCTCCACGTCCTTTTTCTGTTGGGGACTGGACACAGCAGTCTAGTTGGGGTCAGTTGAAGTGGAGCTGAGGGCAGGATTCCCCTCCCTTCATCTGCTGGCCATGCTTCTTTTGTTCCAGCCCAGGACACCATTGGCTTTCTTGGTTTCCAGTGAACATTGTCAGGTCATGTTGATTATCTCACCAACCAACACCCCAAGTCCTTCTCAGGCCTCTTTTCAATCTATTCTCTGCCCACTTTGTTGCCAATAAAGATGCTACACAGCACTAGCCCCAGTACTGGGGGATGCCACTCATCACTGACCTCCATTTGGAGATCAAGCTGTTGTCCACTACTTTGAAGTGTTGTGATTGTCCAGTCAATTCCTTATCCACTGAGTGGTCCATGTATAGAATATTTATTTTTCTAATTTCAAGACTAGGATAGAAGTGGGATAGTGTTGAATGTTTTTCACAGTTCCAAGTAGATGATACCTGTTGCTCTCCTCTTGCCCACCAGCACTGTGACCCCATTATAAAAGCCCACCAGATTTGTCAGGCATAATCAGTCCATGGTGAATCCATGCTTGTGTCACTGCAATATAGGACAGCTCTTGTCATGCTTCTTTTTGCCTCACGCTTTTGCCTCATAATACATCCCTAAAGCTTTCCAACAATTAACATCATATGCTTATTTTTTTGTGTGTATATGTTTGTGAAGAGCTGCTCATGATTTTTATTCAGAAAGAACAAAGTTTCTACAAGTCGTATGAGAGTCATTTATTGGAAAATAATCAATCTTTTCATGTGCTTTGTATGTGTCCAGGGATTAAGAAACAGTATTCTTAATGTGGCAACTCTGGAGATGGTAGGAATTTATGCTATTCCATTAGTGACACTGTGCATCAATTCTGGCCCCAGATGACCAAAGCTATTATTAGCATGAGCAGTATCCCACAGAAATTTCGAAGGCTTTGACAGACCTCTGCAGAAAGACATAGTTAGTCAGATGTAAATAGATACTTCACCAGGTGGCTAGATTTTCAAAAGCAGAATAGCATGATGCCATCCCTGACACTTTGTTACACATACTAACCTCTGAAAAGGAAAATCCTAAGCCATATCAGTAAAATGGATCATATAGGTTCAGGTTTCTAGGTGATGACCTCTATTTGAAGGCCTATCTGTACCTGAAGATATGTTTTTGTTTCCTCTGAATTCTCAGAGATTGATAATTAAATGACAAATTAATTTCTTGACTGTGTTTGATACACCCCAGGATGAGGTTTGCTGCCCAGGCTTCCAGGGTGCACAGCTCACTCCTATTGAGCCTGCTGCCTACCAGCATCCCCAGATCCCTTACTATAGGGCTCCTCTACACCTGCTCCTCTCTCAGTTTATACTTGTGTCCAGTGTTGTGTCCATCTGTTAATGCCAGGTACAGAATCTGGGAGGTTTTGTTCTTGTTAAATTTCATCACATTAAACATAACTCAGTGCTTTCATCTACCTAGATCCCTCTGAAAGGCCTCTCATACCTAAAGAGAATCGACAGAGGGGACTTCTAAAAGTGTCAAGAATTCAGTCTCTATTCTTCCACTAGACAACAACTTAAAAATAAGGAACAGCAATTTGCTGAAGTTTTTGCTCAACAGCAGCTATTGGACCAACCATAGGGGCTTAACCTGACTTCTTTCCTGTATCTATCCATGGCTGACTGTTTCAGACCCTAATATTCAGTGCACAATCAGAGTTCATGGTGAAGCTGTGGTCCTGTAAAATGGAAGTCATCTTGGGAAATGTACTGGCATTTCTTCTTGACCCTTGTCACCTTGTCACTCAGAAAAATAAAACCAGCCTAAATAAGATGAAGTGTGATTGCTGTATGAAACAGAGTAACTGTGTGTTTCCAAAAGGGTCCAAAGAACAGAAATACAAGCCACCTACCCTTTGCGAGGCTCCAGACTCCAAGCAGAGGAAGCCTGCTCCGAATCCCATTCAATAGCACAGTAATACAGTTACAAAAATGTGGAGGACCTTGGGGTTAAGAAGGTCTCTTTATGAGACAAGCTTACTACATTCAAGCCTCTTGAAATGTATAAAAATGAACTAAAGCTCAATCTCTGATAAATATTGTACATTTCAGAACTGATGCACAGTTGCTTCAAGACAATCTCTTTACAAAAATCAATTCAGTAATTGCAAAATGCATGAAAATACACTGTGCACCTGTCTGATCATTATCCACTTGAGAATATCAGGCTTTCAAAGGAAGACAAAAAGAAGCAAATTCAGAGAGCAAATCTTTTCAGACAATAATCTAAAGAATCAATTTCATGACACTCAGTGCTAAAAAATAGATTGAAAATGTGACTGTGACCTTCCGAATATTCTGTGGGTGGCCAGATGAGTCTGGCTGAATATCTTCAAAGCTATTTTCATTTCTGTTACATAAACTAGTGGTTAATATGTTCATCTTCCAAAGCCAAGGGAAGATACTGAGAAGATTTATGTCAACAGAGATGCTGTGCTCACCTTCTCTGTACTTAATTACACCAGAAGTCATTAATAAAACTTTGCACTTATAACTACCCTTAATCTTTCCTCAGTTCTCAAGAATTTTTCCTGTGCAATGATAAAGTAAAAATATTTCAAGGTTTTGCTGCTGTCCTTTGTACACCAACATTAGACAGGAAATGAATAAAATTTATGTGAAATTCACTGATCTTCAAAAGACTCTTTTTTTCCTCTTTCTTTCCTAAGTGCTGAATACTCTCAGCTCAGTATAAGCATTTGGAACTAAAAGGAGTAAAATTTGTCCAATTTGAGAATGTAGCAACACATGAAAAAGACAGTTAAGTGACTGATAATTCAGTTTGAATGGTAACATGATGAAGTCCTTTTAATATTTTCAAAAGGTCTTAGGTTCAGATTAAAGAGTCTTCGTTTAGAAAAAGATGCATGTCCATTTAGGCATATTTTATGCTGGACAGAGATGCGGATTTTGGTATCTCTTCAACTTGGATGGTCTGTCCTTATTCAAAATTCTGGGGAAAAAAACCCTGTAGATTCCAATAAGCTTTGGATAAAGTGTCACTGTGAGACATTATCTTATGTTTGGATGGATATCATACAGGATAATAGTTTTTAGTCATGAAATGCAAAAGTTTTGAACTAGCAGTCACCATTTTAATATATAGTTTCTCTTCTAAAGAGTCCACTCAGTTCTCTGCACTTTAGAAGGGATGGCCAAACTTTGATTTCAGACTTTGTGACATGCAGAATTGCTTTTTGTTTCCACTTTTAGGTGCATAATTGTAGAAGAAAGTGTAGTGGAAAGTTAATGTATCAAGGTGGAACTGGTAGAAAGTTGACCATACTAATATATTAAAAATTATTTTTTTTTTTATTCACATAGCAAGCGTATTTCTCACTTGTAATACTAGAGAGGAGGAGGGAACAATTTCTGCTATGTGTGCTTTAGAAACTAAAGTTTGTGCTTTGGGTTTTAAGTGAAACATACAGTCCATCTGAATTTAGCACTTAAAAGACTTCTGTTCAGGTTGTATTTTGGACAGAAGGGTTGACCCATTCCCAACACTTCAGTCAGTGTTTATCCTTGTACCTGAATAAAGACCTGGAGAGATATCTCTATTCTTACCATAAAAAAGAACAGCCAGGAGTTGCAGAAAAAAAATTAAATAAATATATAGGTATTTAAAGGAGATTTCAATGGATCAATTGAATTAATTTCTAACATTGTTCTTTTTAATCTTTCTAAAGACTAGATAGTCTCATGCATTCTTAAAAGCATTCTTAGTTCAGCTTCTGAAAACTTTGATGAGCAGTATACTACCTTGCCCTCTAAACCCTATTTAATAACAAGTATTTTTAATCATTTACATAGATTCATTTAATAGAGAAGATAGATATTTACAAAAGTGGTGAGAAAATGCTTCAACTAAGGAACAAATTAATATAGAAGATCTGATATGATATAATTCTAACTCTGGCATTTTTATTAATACCAATTAATAATAAAATGTTACATCACAGAGAATATTAAAAAGAAAATTCTGAATAGAATGCATAATTTACTTACAACAAACCAGACCATTCTTCTGAAATCTCTGTCCCTCTTTTATATGAACATACCCTTGTAAAGTAACACTTATTTGAAATATTTAATGATGGGTCTCTATACTCTTCTAAGGTAGGTAAACCCCGTAAGGAGTGAGGAAGGAAAGGACGAATCATTCAAGGTTTCTGCTGAAAAGAAGCAATGTAACTCTGCTAAGTTCAAGTTTACTCTTCAGGAGACAGTTTCCAATCACATATTCTGACAGATGAAATGTATGAAGTCACAATGCAAACACCTGAAAAATTTGCTCTGTGCTGAACCAGAGTTACCAGGGAATATCACCACTGTCCTAGCTGAAAATAATTAATAATAGTAATTAATAATAGTAAATAGTAATAGTAATAATTAATAAGTAATAATTATTAATAATAATAATATCTAACCAGATTTTATTAATTTCATCCCAAGTGTGGAATGTTTCTTTGGTCTCTGCCCCATTTTGAAGTAATGGAGATGCACCCAAATGAAGAATTTCAAGGGACATTTTCTCAGGCAGAAACAGTACCTACAGTTGTCTCTTCTACTTAACAGGCCTGATTCAAGTAATTTAAAGTCAGCTACAAGTTTCCTTTTATTCCAAAAGACTCAGTGACTAAGGGGTTAAATGATCAATGATACGTTCTTCTTATGAGTGTTCAGAGTTGATGACATCTAAAATCCTTCTTAACTGTGACCTTTGCTATTGTAGTCCTGAGTTTAGTAATCATCAGAGGACAGGAATAAATTTTCAGACCCAAGTACTTCTGAGAAAGTCCAGGAATGGGTATGTTCGAAGAAGTACATTAAAAGGGAAATGGAATGAAAAGAGCTCCAGATAGTGGGAATGGGTTTCTCCGGGTAAATGAGAAAGGGTTTGGAAGTTTGAAATTTTGAGCACAACAATTTAAGTAGCGTTCAGGCCTAAATTCTCTGAAAGAAAACTTGTGCTTAAGTTTATACTCAGTGAGTGGTTTCTGGGAACAAATGTATGAGCCTTCACTCTCTTTCAGGAATATGTTGTAGGTCCTGCATATAAACACATGTTCTTACACATGTTCTTACACATGTTCTTACATTTAATAGAGACTTAGAAGAGCAAGCTTTGATTAACAGCTGAAGCTACATTAATTGACAGTGACCAACCCTTGAAATCAAGGAAAAACAATAATTCCCTTTCTTTTTACTTACTAATGAGTTTTGAGTCAGTGCTGCAGGGTTTGGGAAGCAGGGTGGAGGCACAGTGGTGGCTCCTGTGAGAAGCTGCTGGAAGCTCCCCCAGTTCCAATCACTGCCCTACCTCTGGCCAAGGCTGAGTAGATCTGTGAAGATGCATGTGTTTCTAGCATTAGTAAGATATTCTGGAAGGGGAAAATAAAAATGCTGGAAGATGTGCAGGGCAGACAAGGATGATGTGAGAGCAGGGTTGGAGCAGAGATCCAAGGTGAGTGAGGAAGGAGAGGAAGGAGCTTCCTGAGCAAAGGTTTCCGGGCAGCCCAGGGTGAGATGGCAGCTGTGCCCCTGCAGCCCATGGAGGAGCACAGGGGTGAAGATGTGGATCTGCAGCCCATGAGGGAGCCACAGTGTGGCAGATGTGGATCTGCAGCCTGTGCAGGATTGAAGAAAGGGTCAGATGTGAATCTGCAGCCCTGGAGGAGCCCATGCCAGAGGAGGTGACTGTTCCTGCAGCAGCCGTGACTCTGTGGGCAGCCCGGGCTGGAGCAGTGCCTGACGGACTGCACCCCATGGAAGGGATTCATGTCCCAGGGGTTCCTGAAGGACCCTCTGCCGTCAGAGGCACCCTGTGTTGGAGTGGGGAAAGAATGCAAGGAGTCCTCCCCTATGAAGAGATCCAGGTGTGGGGAGAAGGGAGGGGTGGGGGAAGCATTTTAAGATCTGGTTGTGCTTTCTCTTTCTCTTTTTCTGATAAATTAATTTAATTCTTTTTTCCCTCCCCAAGATGATTCTGGTTTTTGCCCATGCAATTGGGGATTGAAAATCTCCTCATCCTTGTCTTGATTAATGAGATTTTGAGTGTATTTCCTCCTTGCCATGCCACAGTCCGTGCTGGGGTGTGAGTAGCACCTGGGGTTGTTACCAGCTGGGCCTGAACTGTGGCCTCATGCTTTTATTCTTATTCTGATCTGATTCAGGTTTATAGGTGATGAAAATACATCCTGAAAAAATCAACACGTTGCTAATTACTTTTCCAGAGAGCATTTGTCTTCTCAACAAACATTTTAATGGTATGGTAGGAGTTCTGGACTATCCATTGATCAGAGCCACCTAAAATCTTAGGTTTTTCAATATGGAAGTCAAACCAGTTTTTACTCACTTTTTTAGGAGACAAGAGGATGACATTGTACATTGCACTCATATTCCCATTTACTGTCCTGCTTGCCAACAGGAATGTGTTATCTTCTAGCATGGGTGATGGGCACAGAGCTCAGTAACTTTTTGACTTGTACCTGGGGCTAGTAAGCTTCTGGTGTTCAAAAACAGCTTTACAAACTGGGCTGTTTGTTCCTGAAGACTTCAGTGATGTTTTTTTGGTATACAGATCTATCAAAGCAATATCTGAGCAGTTTCTGTTGTCTTCAGATGCCTAAATTGTCTATATTTAATTACTTTTTTCTTGTGAATTGTTCAAGCTTGTATATTAAGATAGATATATAGCAACAAATAACTTAAGCTGGCAACACCTTTTTTTTATTATTATTATTTTTATTTTACTTTTCCAAAGTAATTATTTCTCTAAATTAGTTTACAACTAAACTCCGTGTAACTACAAATTAATTACAATAGTAATTATCACAGTGATTGTTAAAGGGACATATTTTGAGAACAGTGCTTTTGAACTAGACCACATTTTTAATCAGTTGTTTATAAAATGAGTCTTATTATATAATACTGTTGTTTTGAGTAGGTTGTTGAACTAGATTTCTTCCTGAGACATCTTCTAAACATAATAACTGTAAGATTTTACAGTTCTAACTATACCTTGGTTATGGAATGCAGGGCCATATGCCTAATAAGTCATGTTCAAAGACTGACAGTGAAACTTCAGCAATCCATTTTGTCCTCATCAGCAGATTTTGGTGCTAGATGATCATCTATGTCTTCTCTTTGAATACACCTCTTATGATAGAGATTCTTCAAAGTTATTTATTATTTAAAAAATCCTAATGAATACCTTGAAGGACAAAAAGTAAAGTAAATTTATGAAAATTTGCCTATCCATTTTACAGATCCCAAGAGAAACCTTTTGTGTAACTTCCTAGACTTTTAGGAAGAAAATGGGAAATGTAAAATGATTTTTGTTCTGGAAGATACTGACACAGTTAAAATTGCCTGGTGCTGCAGATCAGTAAAAATGTTGCAATTTCCAGTCCTTTAATCTGTCACCCTCACAACCAACAATTTCTTTATTTTCTGGAAACTGGCTTTTCTTAGCTATCATGGGTTTAGATATCTTATGATGTGTATCCTAAAACGGAGGTATCTCTCTCTTAACATTTTCAAATCTTGGCCATCTACAACTTTTTAATTATCCTCAGCTTTGGTACCTCAGTGGGATGCAGGATTTCATGTCTTTGATGTTGCATTGCTTGCCTTTTAAGGAAAACACTCATGTGGGTTTTGATAATAAGATCAAAACCTAGAAGGATCAGACAGGAATAATTTTGTAAAATTATTGTTGTTCTATCTTTCACATAATTTTATTATTTTCTGAGATATTTTGAAAGAGCATCACTAGCTCAGACTAATAAAGACAGGGTGAAACTGTAATTACACAGTGAAACACACCCAAGCATAAAGTAAGAGATTGATTCCCAGAGAGTCAAGTTCCTCTCTGAGCACAGTAGGAATGGATTTGTTTTGTTCACACAGAAAGGGGAAATTAATCCATTCTTGGGGAATGGACCCCCACCTATCCACAGCACACATATTAGCTCAGTTATTCCTAAACAAAGTGCAGATGCTGCCTGCCCCTTCTAACAGCCAGCAGCTTTCTTGTAACATTTCCCAAATAAACATTAGGAACAGTAACCAATGTATATGCTGGCATGCATTTGGACTGCATAACTCTTATTTCTTAATTTACTTCTTGCACTTCACTGATTATACTGTGAGAACTCCAGAATGGCATATTTTCAGCTTAGGCACTTATCCAAGACATATGCCATCTATCTTTGCATATGCTCAGCTGCTAAGGAACAAGGACAATTTTTTCTTGTTTTGTCTTTTCATTACTTTGTTTTTCAGTTTTGTCCTCTCAAAGTATAGCACACTGTGTTCACTATAATTCAGATAGCCCTGGGATTCAAGCACATCGACAGAATACACAATAAAACTGACAGTCAGACAAAAGCTGACCTGTCAGACATGACATAGTCAACGATTCTGTATATGCCAATCAATGGGATCAATCTGATCAACTGTAATAATGGTCCCATATATCTTTTATCCATTGACCGATATGCTGCATCATGACAGAGTAATGACAAAGGGTAAAATGAATCAGCATTGGCTAATGTCATCTTGTATTGCTACTTTAAATATTGAGGATATTCATTAAAAGATTTGCCATGTTGTCATATATTTTGTCATTTGCCTATCATTGATGTTCTTAAAAGACAAAGATGAGATTAGAACTTTATTTCCACAATGACATTTATGGCCCACAAGATTTTGCTTGAACTCTGGTGCATAAAACTGAGACATACTCAATTCCTGATTTATGATTTAATATTGTTGGTATTAAAAATCTGCTAGTCCTCATTTTTTTTCCTCCTGAAATCCACTTTATTTCTTACTAGGCACTCCATGTTATCCTAGTCTCAAACTGTAGGCTCCTTGAAGAAGAAAGCAGGATTTTTGTTTTTCGTTTTTAAACTGTAGTTTAAAAAAGGAGATGTTTTCCAGATTAAAAGTCATGTTATTTCTTTCCTGGATGGAAAATGCTGTTAATAAAGGAAGCTTATATAAAGAACACATACATATCCACATGTAAAATCTTATGAAAGGAAGGGCAGAGAAAAACACCTAAATCACTGTACTGTTTATGGAGCCCAGTGGAAAGCTCTCACTGGTATCACAGAATTACTGCAGTTGGAAAAGACCTCTAAAATCACCATGTCCAACTGTCAATATCACCCCATCCCTCCCTCCTCTCCGCAACTCCTGCCTCCAAATAAAATACATCAATATTAATATCTGTATCACCCATTAAAGCATGACCTGAAGTACCTTATCTATATGATTTGTAAATACTTCCAGGGATGCTGTTTCCACCACCTTCCAGGACAGCCCATTCCAATGTCTAACTACTCTCTCAGTAAACAAATTCTTCCTTAGATTTAGTCTGAACCTCCCCTGGTGCAACTTCAGGCCATTTCCTCTAGGCCTACCATTGTTCACTTGAGAGAAGAAGCCAGCACCCACCTCCCTATGGCCTCCTTTCAGATAGCTTTACAGAGCAACATGGTCTCCTGTCAGCTGACAAAGCATTCTCTTCTCCAAACTGAACATTCGCGAATCACTCAGCCTCTCCTCATGGGACTTGTTCTCCATACCCTTCACCAGCTAGGTTGCCCTTCTCTGAACTCCAGCACCTCAGTGTCTTTCTCGTAGTGAGGGGCCCACAACTGAGCATAGTACTCAAGGTACAGCCTCACCAGTTCTGAGTAGAGTATGATCCTTCCCTTCTCTTTCTGGCCATACTGTTCCTGATACAAGCCAGGATGCTTTTGGCCTTATTGACCACCTGGGCACACTGCTGGCTCATATTCAGCCAGGTATCAACCAGCAGCCTCAGGTCCTTTTCTGTCTGGCAGCTTTCCAGCCACTTTTCCCCAAGCCTGTAGCATTGCATGGGATTGTTGTGACCAAAGTGCAGAATCTGACACTTGGCCTTGTTAAACTTTGTTTTAATGACCACGGCCCACTGGTCCATCATGTTCAGACCCCTTTGTTCAGACCCCTTTCTAACCCTAAGTACATCAACACTCCCACCCAACTTGGTGTTGTCTGCAAATGCTGAAACAGCTTTCCTTGGGAATTTCTGGCTGCCCCCTCCCCAGAACTGTTGAAGGCCAGGTTGGATGGGACTTTGAGCAGCCTCATGTAGTGGGATGTGACCTTGCCCATGCAAGGGAGTTGGAAGAAGATGATCTTTAGTTTCCCTTCCAGTCCTAGCTATTGTATGATTTTTTTTTGTATGAGCACAATTATATAAACGTCTATTCTGCACATGACCTGAATCACCTACTTACA
This sequence comes from Calypte anna, assembly GCF_003957555.1. NCBI lineage: Eukaryota > Metazoa > Chordata > Aves > Apodiformes > Trochilidae > Calypte > Calypte anna. Next base: position 5,852,566 of record NC_044274.1, read on the forward strand.
CAGCAGAAAGTTCCCATATCACTTGTTGTCAGCAAACTCCAGTCCAGCCATTCCATTCAAATGCTAAGCTGCTGAATGGTGTTGAAAAGCCAGATAGTCACGTGTAGTCTGGAAGGCATTTCCTACTAACATTAAGTTAACTCTCAATGTCATTGAGAGGCCAAAAAAGTAAAAACATGCCTAGATTTGTAATTTTTTTTTTTGCCTCTGAGTTTTTATATCACTTTCTCTAATATTTTGAAGAGGGGTTAGTATGAACATTATTGTATCCTTGTGAAATATTAGTGTAACATGGTTATGTTTAAAATAGAAAAGAACATAAAATAAAAAAGAACGTACAGAAATACAGGGTTTGTTAAATCTATGAGTTCTTTATTTTGAAATGTTTCATCATTGAAGTGAGCATAAATAAACTGAAGTATGAAAGCAATCACTGAGGAAACTTTTCCCTAAGTGCTTCAAGAGACACAGTGCTATCTGATCTGATGGTACCACACATTCTTTCTCAAATTATATCTTATTATTCCATTCACCTTTTACATAGAGTAAAATGGTGTAATTTAGTACAAGGAGCTAAGAAAATATTTGTTATCTACAAAATAGTGCACATTAGCTGGAAATTCTGCAGCAGCAGAAAAAAAAATATCTACTACAAATAACTTTTTAGTTTCTCCACTCCCTGAAGAGGCTGGATTCTAATTTTCAATATATGCATCCTCAAATTTTTTCCAGGCATGTATTTAGTGGTTGAAAATAATGACTTTATAATGCCTGTTACCCTGTTCTCTGTGGTTCTAAACTGTCTCACAAACATTCTTGTGGGATGATTTCTCTTCCATATTTCACAACTGACTCTAAAAAACACACTGTCACCTTTAACTCTAAGTCTAAATAATCCTACTGAAAACAATTTCCTAAATACATGCCTGAATACTTGCATAATTAAATTCTCCAGCAGATTTGCTGAATCATCTCTATATCAAAGACTTGGCAGAATTAGGCCTTGCCAAGATTCAAAACTGGTCCATAATTCAGGCAGTTTATGCCAGTGTTGCTTAGCTCTGATGTCTGGAGGACAAATCATTTCATTCTTTCAGTGAGAATATGAAAGAAAATCACCAAATATATATATATATATGTATATATATATATATATTTAAACTTCTGATTTTGTTTTGGCAGCATTTAACTCATTTGCTCCTCCAAGGTTCTCTTCAGTTTTAACCCTTTTTTATCCTTTCCAGATGAAGCAATTCCAACAGTAATAACAATACTTGTATCTCTACTTTGCAGTGCTACAGCCTCTGTCATAATATACATATCTGATAATTCCTCTAATTCTGTACTGTCATTTATATGTGTATATGGTATATATATAAATTTTATTTCTCCTTTCCCAGTTTCCTCTAGGAAAAAAAAAACTCTCTAACGCTAAGTATTTACATTATGTTTATCAGAAATTATAACCAGGACGGGCCTTCTTTCTGGTGCGGAAATCAGTCATTTCAATACTTGCAGAATCATCCAACCTTTAGCCCAGGAAATATATCTGCTCTCTCCTCCACTTGATATCACTGTTTTTGTCATAGCTGTTGCTGGTTATTTTGCATTGGAGTAATTCTAGGAAGGATTACAGCTGCCTTGTGCAAGAACTCTGCCTGCAAAGAAATCAAATAAGTATCACTTAAATAATAGACAAGGTATAACAAGAAGATGAAAGAGGAAAAAAGTCAACAAGGAGACCGTAAGGCTAAGCATAATAAGCAGTGGTGATACTCCAGAAGGCATGTAGTTGTTGATCTCAGGTAATTTCTTAGACTGATGTTCTGGGAATACTTAAGATGTTAAGATTTCAAAAAGAACAAGATAGGTGGCTCTTCGCACAGCATTTTACCCAAGTAGAGTTTATTTTAAACATGTAAAGTGTAGTTGTTCACAACTCTTCTAGTCTACTGGCCTTTACACCCAACGTGGAGAGAAGGAATTCCAGGATATGATCCATCAGACCTATTTTTTCACCTGTTTGGTGAAACCTAGTGGTATCATATATAAGAACTGTTTATTTCACTTGACTGTATGCGGAGTATATGTGGCAAGCCTTGAGTGCTGGCTAGGACTAATCAAATCCAGTCCCCCTTGTATCACAGCTGGGAGAAGCCTAGAAAACAGCAGCTATAAATGCAGCCATCTCCTTATTCAGTACACTTTTTTACTCTTGGATGCATTATCTTAATGTGTGCTCAAGAGGCTGAGTAGTTGGGTGTAATTCAAGCAAAAGTGACTCAAAAAAGTCATGCTTAGGAAACTGAAATTTGGAAGGGGAACCCACTAAATATTTGCTGACTTTGCTAGAGAAACTCAACAACTACAGAAAAAGGTCCAACATGTATTAAAATTTGAGTGGGTGATATATTTTTCAAAATTAATTAAAGATACAGATACAACTCATGCAGGGTACATTCCCACACGAGCATTTGTTGGCAATAAGTTTCCTTTAGATTTTTCCTTAAGGGGAGAAAACTGTTGAATCTCTATAAACTGATCCTGATCCTCCTTTAAAAGGAAAGGCAGCACTTTTAGTCTGTGCTGTTTTGTTGCAGATTGGCAGCATCTTACTGTGGAAATACAACCTCAGCCTTTCTTTCACATGGGGCTCTAACTATGGCATCTTCTATTTTGTTATGTATACAAGGAGTATATATAGTACTTTTTCCATATATGTTACTGCAGCAGTATTCCACGGGCATCCAGACTCACTCCAAATATATTAAAAATAGAAAATAAGTATATTTATTAACAAGTAGTTCATAGTTTTAATGTTGATTTGCCAAGTGAAGCAGTGGGAGAAAATGAACAGAAATGAAACTTCATGTAACATTCTGAAAAGCGTGAAGTAATTCCAGGTAATGTTTTGTTAAGCTACTACTTAAGATAAATCAGCAAATTTTGATTGTCTTTTCTAAGATTAATAATAAACCACAAAAATTACCAGTGGGCTGGCAGCTCTTCTATGTAGACAGGGTGAGAGAGATGGGGTTCAGCCTGGAGTAGAGAAGGCTGCAGAAAGACATTAGAGCACTTTCCAGTACTTGAGGGGGCTACAAGGAAGCTGGGGAGGGACTTTTTACAAGGGTATGCAATGATGAGGAGGAGTGGTTTTATGCTCAAAGACATTAGATTTAGATTGGATATTAGGAAGAAATTCTTTCCTGTGAGAGTAGTGAGACCCTGGAAGAGGTTGGCCTGAGTAGCTGTCACTGCTCACTCCCTAATTCCCTTACCTTATTCTTTAATTGCTAGTGTGTATATGTATAATGATATTAATTTAATGACCATTAGAACAGAATTAGAGACAATGTAATCGCACTCCGACTAGGACTTAACGTTAAGTAGTATACCATTGTTTCAAGGCTAGTACAGTGCTAAAAATATATCTAATTGAAATAGCAAGTATAGCTGAGGATTTGTTCATTTGTTTTATGAAGAACTCATGGAGTATGACTTCAAAGCCTCTCTTAGACGAACAAATGGCATTCTGTGTACTATTCAGGGGGTATTTGTGTTAGTGGATTATCTTTTAACTTGATATTTCCTTCTCTTTTATTGCATGCAATTTTGCTTTTAATCCTTACAGTCTACACAAAATTATACATTTCTCTGGGATATATGCAAGTACAAGAAGTCTAAGTCTGATGTTCATCAAGTTCACTGTATTTTCATTATTTTGCAAGTTATATATTCCACTTTGTAGTAATCAACATATTTCCCATAAAAATACTGCCATAAACTAAAATGTAAATTTCACTGTTCCTGTTTGAACAGACAGTGTTTCAATTTATTTATTGTAAAATGCAACCTCATATAGTTTTATTTTTTCGAAGAGTTTTTCCTATGTCCTCATTTGGGCCATGATAAAGGTAATTTTCTGGCTTGTACTTTTGCTTTCAGCTAAGTCTCTTGTAAGTAGTTACACTCTCTGAAAGAAGAAAAGGAGTAAAAAGGTCACACCTGAAGCCCTCCTTTGGGGGGGAAAGGACAAGATATATGGCCAAAATTAACCAAACTGAGTATTCCATCCCATACACGTCATACTCAATATAAATTTGAGAGATTACAAGGGTCAAACTCTTCTTTTCCTGCCTGCTTCCCCTTCTTCACCTGTCCTTGTTTGCTTAGGCATTCCAGGAGGATTCCATCCATTTGTCTGCCTGTGCTCCTGATCCATGCCAGCCTCAATCTGTGTGTTCCTGCCTCCAGCTCCCAACTTCTGCTGACCCCAGGATTCCAGCCTGGACTTTCCCAGGGCTGCCCTGCAACCTTGGTGGTGACGTTAGAGTTACTGGGGGAGAGGGGGGAGGAAAGGGAATCAATTTCCCTGTATATTTGTATATATTTAGTAATTTTTCCTTTTTACCATTACTGTTGCATTAAAGCTGTGTAGTTTAGTTTCCAACCCATAAGTCTCTCTCCCTTAATCTCTCTCCTTTCTTTATCAGGGAGGGGAGGGGGATTAATAGAGAGCATCTGTCATTCGGTTTAATTGCCAGGCCAGTGTTAAACCATGACATCCTAAAATGATATTTTTATCAGGAAATATAATAAATACACTAAACTGCTTACTTGTTGCTTTTTTAAAGAAAAAGATACTTGCATTATGCAAACTACAATGGACTTACTGTGTTTCTTCTGTACAATTTGTGTTCTACAGAATGCAAATGGAAGATGTGTTTGCTTACCTATGGTGCCTCATAATACATGCCTTAATATTAGCCTTAATATTGTATTATTTTTTAATGTTGTACAGTAATAAGATTTCATTCTGTCCCCTTGAGGTACCCTCAGTAGCAGAGCCTACACTATCCTTTCAATAGGCAGTGGTTCAGATGGGGCATTATGGCAGTACAGAGACATAGTATATCTCTGGAATTAAAAACTGTGTTTGTATGTGTGTATGTATGTTTGTGCCTGTATGCCCAAGTGTGAGTGTGAATTAATGTGTAATGCAAGCATAGGGAAAACTGAAAATTTAAAGAATTAAAGATAATAGAAGACTATGCTAAATATAAATTCACAATTGTTGTTCATATGTCAAAGTTCACGTCATAGACAGCTGTCTACGACAAAAGAAAAAGAAACATGTAAGTGCATTTATCTCTATGTGCGAGTGGAACTGCTTATTTATCTATATGTACATATACATTCATGTATTTGTGTATGCATTTGTGTGTTCACTTTATCATTTGGACCACATGGCCTCTTTGGAGCTACTTTTGTAAAATTACTATAGGATAGAACTAAATTGTCACTGATGATAAGCACCATTCTTCACTCAGTGGCTAACATTCCTATATGCAAAACAAAATTGGGCAGGTAGTAGAAGTATGATTTATTGTTGGGTGGTTCTACTAGCTTCTTATTCAGTATTCATCATTTCAGATTTCTGCAGCATCCAGTGCAAATTCAATCATATGATTAATGCTAAAGAATAACTTCAGATAACAAATTGAATGCTTACTTTTGTCTACTTTTCTCACATTGATACAAAGACCCAAGATAAAAGTACTTCTTCTCAATGAGTTAGCAATATGTAACATTACATTGAAATAGTTATTTTAACAATAGTTAAAATATTGTAACAATAGTTAAATAACAGATATTTCTTCATTTTGATACCAGGAGAAACTCAGAGCTTTTTCATTACTTTCTAGGAAGTGTGTAAATATGGTAAGGAGAAAGAAATCAGAGCTGTCTCGTGCTAATAGTTTTCTTCCTTGTGTGTCAAGACATTTTTTTCATTTTGTTTGAACAATATTTTGTTAAAACAGAAATAAAAATTACTCTTCTGAAGTAATTAAGCTCCTTGCAGGTGTCCAGGACAGAGTTCATTTGTGACTTCTTTTGGGCATTAAAGAAGTCTTAAGTGATAATTTCACAGAGAATTTCTTGAGTTGAAAGGGAATTGGGCTGATTTGCATAAAATGTGTTGCAGAATTTTGAAATCAGTCCACAGAAGAAGTTTGACTATGATTTTGTGCTAGTAGTTTGGGTTAAGGTAAGGACTATAGCAGGACACACAAATAATTATCATTTCTTCATTGTTTTTGTAGCCCATTAGTTAAAGCACCCTCAACGTTTTAGTTGAGCTTGGTCTGCAAATTGCCTCTTCCCAGAAATGGGCCAGCCATTGGTGGTGGACCAGATGGTGATTCTCAGTTATTGGTAGTGTTCTGAGCTGCAGGAGAGTTGCTGTAATGTTTGTTCTGTTGTGCAGCCTCATGGAATTAAATTTATAATATTGGGTATATAAGTTGCTGCATCTGTTGATGATAAGGTTGATGGGTGAGGTTATCTGTTGAACATTCTCCAATGAAAAGTAAGTAACTATGAGATTAGGATACTCTTTATGCTTAACATGTGCCTTGTTAAGCATGTGCACCCATGGTGCTGAAATGAATGTTCACTGTGGAGCTATGGATATAACCAAATGATCACTTTAAATTCATCTTTTGACACCAGTGAACAGCAGATAAGAGACAGAAGATTAGATAGATGAGACAGAAGATAGAAACAGAAGTTGTTGTTGAATAATCACCCCCAAGGGTATTCAAAGCACATGTAGATAGGGTACTCAGGGAAGTGGTTTAGTGCTGGACTAATCTAACAGATGGACTTGATTATCTTAAATGTCTTTTCCAACAAAAATGATTCTGTGATTCAGCTCTGACTGAACACAGATGTATATCTAAAGACAAAGGCTAGAACTGCAGTCTCTCCCTACTATAAACATGAATTTCAGAGTGAACATAAATATTTTCAGAAGTCAGAGAAGAAAACATAAAGACCTCATGGCACCGAACCAACCCATTCACTGAAATAAGGTCTGAGTGTTTGCATTTGTATGTAATAGATTCTTTATGTCACACTTAATCATACTGTCTTAGAACTTTTGATTGTGTTACACAACCAGACCTCAAAAATCACCTGTGATTTCCTCCATACTAAATCAAATGTCAGCTTCAAACTGTTGTACAGCACATATTAGACTGTACTACATACATGGTGTGGCTAATTTTGCTGTTATTTACAGCTGGTAGATTTCACTCAAGCTTTAATATAAAAAACAGGTAGTGTAACAGCGGAGATACATCCATCCAGGTAAATCCTCAGCCTTAGATGGATTATAATTGCTTCAGCTTCCCAATGACATAAGACTATTTAGTAAAGATATTAGCCTGACCTTCCCCAGCTGAATTCAAGAGTTTTATCCTTAACACCAAGGAATGCAGAATCAGTCTCTTTTTGGCAGATGTAACCCCAAAATTCCTGACAGGTATTGTCTGCCCAGTTGTTTATTAAAGGACATGCCTTTGCTTGCTGCCCCTAAACAATTTTGTATCGGACTAATAGCAGCTTCAGCATTTTAGAAAAAATTACTGTGAATGATAACAAGACAGTATGTAGGTCTATTAGGAAGGAAAATCCTGAAGGTAAAGGTGACAGCTTTACGATGCTAGCCCTTGCCTCATTTGCAGTAACTCATTTTGTATATAGTGTTTCATATTGGTGAAGCCAAGAGCTGGAGCTGGTTGTTATTTATGTCAGCCCATAAGGGTGATGGTAGCACCCAAGAGGGCAGAAAATAGGTGTGTTGATTAGAACAGTAAATTAGGGTAAGAAGGAAAGACAGAGAAGAATAACTGGAGTCTACAGACATGCATAAACATTTCATGTTTTTTGCTACTTGTTACTTGGCTTACCTATAAACTGCTCCAGAAGTCTTTGAACTAATAATGAAGCTTTCCTCCTCATTCCATTTCCTGGGTTATTTATCTCTCTTTGTTTAGTCAGATGTTCTGTTTGTCTGACCTCTGCTATAGCAACAACAACAACAAAAAGTTCTTTTGTTCAGTGTTCTCAAACTGCCAAGAAGGCATCTTTAAACATACAGATAGCCTTATTGCCTTAAAAATTAAGCTTTTGATCTCAAAAACATATGTGATTAGAGGTAGCAATGACCATTTATTATAAAATAGATATATTTCAATATACATATAATAACTAGAATTTTAACTCACATCTACTATGTTCTATTTTTGCATTATTTCTGCTTTCTTGATTTTGTGTATTTGCTTCCCAGACATAACTGTCCACTTTAAAAGTATTACTATCTTAAGTGGACTTACTTTTCAACAGCTGTATGAAAGGAAGGAGAAATCTGTTACCAAGAGCTTCTGAAAAGGGAACGCTATCACACAGAAAATAAGATAAATTAATGTGCACATCCAGTGGCCTTAGTGTAGACAAGAATTAATCCATCATAATTTCCCTAAGCAAAAATGCAGATCAGCTGTATGGAATAAACTGTATCTTCTTGAGTAAAATTATTTTTCATATATCTCTGTGTAATACAACAAAAAACTCAGGTTGAAAAGAAGAACAGTGTCCCCATGTCCATTTTACACTTGAGAAAAATAAGGCCTGCAGAGTGAAAGTGATTAACCAAAGTAACAGTCATGCATAAATGCGTAGCCTCTTGGCATGGTGAAGCATCTAATGGATTAGGTAACCATGAAGTGTGAGCTATTGAGTGAAAAAACCTAGCTGAGAACCAAGGCATCCTAGATGCTATTAACAGCTCTGGTTGGCTCATAAAGAGAAATCAGTCAATTTGCAGTTTCCAAGCAAGTAATTTTACCGTCACATATGTACTCTATATTTGTAAGGGTTTTGCCAATGCACAGATTTTGAGATCCTGCATAATTTCTGTATTGGTTTTGTCTTGTCTGAATGGAGGATATGCAGCTGGGCCAAAGAAACATCCAGATGCAACTCTATAGCTCAGATATGAAATCTGAGAGCAACCTATTTGCACAGATATGATCTCTAGTTTAGAAATTGTCTAATCCTTTGAATACAATCAGGAGGATAATGTAAACTGGAAAAATCATTTCATAAATGCAGGGTTTCCTATACTCTACTGCCTGCCTACTGTTGGAGACAAGTTGTTGAGCTAGACAGACCTTAAGATTAAACACAGAAGGTTTGATGAGTGTACTTGAGGTGTAGGTGGATGGAAATGTTCAAAACCAATAAAAAACCTATAGTAAAAATGTCGTATTTCAATGACATTGTATTTCAAGACTTTGTATTGTCTTTCTGCAGTTTCTCCAAATTTAAGATCATTAGCACAGTTTACCAGGGATGACTGTGTTCTAGATCTGAGAATTTATCAAATTATCTTTCTTTGCAAAAAAAAGCATTTCTCAGAAAAAAAAAATTAAGATCATTATTAGAGTAATTTTTTTTTTTAACTGGGAAAGCTAAAAAAAAAAAATGGTTATGCTTTCTAGGTATTCCATCTGTCTTTTTCCATTTAGAAAATAATCAAAATTTTGATGTGTGAAAATATATATATACACCAAACAAAATTACAGGTAGTTAATATAAGGACAAACAACTGCACAGTCATGCACTGTTGCTAGAGAAATTCCAAACCAAAGTCCAAACAGAATTTTGCCACTCTTTTCAGTGTAGTCACAGTTTTACTCATTGTAATTTTTTTTCCAAAATTAGTGCTCTTACTCAAGAATTTTTTAGACCGTTGTGTAAGTAAAATTTAATGAAATACTGAGTAAAATTGATGGGGGAACTCCCATTGATTTCTGTGGATCTTGGTTCATTTCTTTCAAAATCTTTCTGGAAGGGTCTCTCAAAGGAAAATTTCCCAAGGTCTATAATGCATGACGTCCAAAACTGAAATAAAATGAGTACTGAAGGAAATACTAGGGATGAAAAAACTATTTTTATGAGGAAATGGGCAGAGATTTATCACTCTGCTTAAATGAGGACCCAGCAAACTTATATCCTCTGAATCAGGAACAGCCAGTAAGTATATTGCACATTGAATTGGATTTGGATTTGCATTAAAATGGTGTTTGGGGTTATGGAAATAATGACCTCCTACTTGGATGTTATAGAGCAGGCTTAACATTCAGAGTTTTTTGCATTCTTCATTTTTATTGCCTCCTTTTATTTTCCAGTTATAAATACTTGCCATTGAGCCAAAGACTTTGCTGACTAAACCACTCGTGGCAGATTAGTCATTCTGTCACGTCTATATCACTTCAAAAAAGACCTGATTCTTCTCTTTTCTGGTAACTGAGCTTACTCATTTCTGAATCAGCATAGGACAGTGTCAGCACACTGTTAGAATATGGAGTATTTCAATATTGTACTCTTTAGTGAGCCCCAGTGCATCACCAAGACAAAATTTCAGTATTATAGTTACTGCAGGGTGGGTGAAAACATAAATATATGTCCTGTGATGGAGCAGATGAAGTGTGAGCTCATAACCCTCCAGCAGATTGATTTTGTTAGGGAAATGTGATTATTGAACAGCTGTCACGACCCAGATAGGGCACCCAGGGAGACACAGATTGGACCCCCTTGCTTTCTGAACTCCTTTCTGGGAGTTTCTGGGAGGACCCTGGGTGTAGCTGGATCCAACTTTATACTGCCAGACCTGGCTCTCCAAGGGAGAGTGACTAAAACGTTATGGTCTGAGGAAATGCTTAATGGTCAGCCTTTGATGAGATTAAGGTGAAACAACACTCAAGGTCTGTATCTGAACATAAGAGTTAATAAAACTATGTAAGGAATAACTAATAAAATTTTATACTTCAATTATTACATGTGCTCAGGCTTGGCAACCGTAAAGGTTGATTATTTTGATCACAGAACTCACAATCCATTCAATATGTACCATACATGTACAACATATGTTCAATATGCTCAAACTGCACAGACTGGGAAAAAACTGATTTTAGGAAATGGTTTTAGGAAAGAGACATCAAGAAAATAGAAGAAAAAAAAATCGAGAAATGGAGGAATAAATCTATTTCTTTTATGGCTTGAATAAGATTTTTTTTGTTTTAATGATTTTTTTTCCATAGTTAAAACCACTCTTTCTAGTTGTCAGTCCCATCCCTATACATAATTAGAACCACAGAATAATTTGTGTAGAAAGGGACCTCTAAGGGTCATCTAGTCCAACTACTCTGCAGTAGGCAGGTAGTGTTTCCAGGTAACACAGAGAAATCTTTGAAGAATTTGGCCTCTAGTAGAAGGGAAGTTCTTGAGATTCCTGTGGTGTTTGTTGTCTCATTTGAGGGGTAGGGTGTTAGGGGTTTTGTTTTATCTGTTGCTGGTAAATTCTAGGGTCACCATCCACTGACATCCATCAAGTGAAGCTGGTAAGTAACATCATAAACCCCTGTGGCAGCTAGGATCACACTAGAATAAACGACAAGAGCACCAGTGACAGAAAGTTCATTATGAAATATCTGAGAAGTAAGTTTACCCCAGAATAATGAAAGACTGGGACTCAGCCTGTTCTACAGGCCTGCATATTCCTGAATTATGAGCCCTCCTTTTCCAGATGTAGGAAAAAACCCCAAACAAACCAGTGTGAATTCTTTCTGTCTTGCTAGTACTGATATTTTTAACATTTCTTATTCATACCAAGGGTTAATGTAGATCTCCTGTGTGAAAATACCATCCAACCTCCAGAACATTTGATTGTGTTTTGTAGATTTCTGACCTTTTCTAGCATCATGATAATGCCATAATAAATCACCTCTTTTAGTGTCTGAGGTGTTACCTTTCACCCCCAAACACATTTTGCATCTGTGCCCTCTTGTCAATATATCACCAGAACACAGCACATACATGTGTCCAACAATTAAGAATGCAATTTTGGCAGGTATAAACTTCCAGTTGCATTTGTACTGGGAGACAGGGGGGAGAAGAATGAGATGATATGCAGCTGTTTTACTTTATTATCCTTGTACTTTGTAGTCTTCTCATCTCCACCACACTTGTAACTCATACTTGTTGTCTAGAGTATTTGATCTCATGTCTCCTGTATCCTTTCATCCTTTCATGTTGAAGGCATTGGTTAAGTCTCTTAGAATTTTCATGGTTTTGATGTCAGTTATTAATTGAAAAAAGTAAAATTTCAGGAAAAAAAATCACATTTGGGTGAAAATCACATAAAAGAGAATGGAAGAGACATGCAGAATAAAAATAGGGCTTACATAATAATGAAACAGTAAACATTAGTGAAACTAGATTCAAAATGGAGAAAAACACATCCCAAGTAGTCAACAGCCCAGCCATGAGCCAAGCCTGCGAAACATCTGCAAGACAGATTGTGATCAAAGGAGATGATTCTCCCCCTCTGCTCTGTTCTCATGAGACCCCACCTTGACTGTAATGTCCAATTCTGGAGCACCCAGCATAAGGAAAACATGGAGTTGTTGGAGTGAGTCCAGAGGAGGTTGCAAAGATCATCAGTGGGCAGAAGCACCTCTCCTATAAGGAAAGGCTGAGAGTCGGCTTTGTTCAGACTGGAAAAGAGAAGGCTCCCGGGAGACCTTATAGCTGCCTTCCAGTAAGCCAAGGGGTAAAGGAAAGCTGTGAAGGGACTTTTTACAAGGATGTATAAGACTAGGGGTAATGATTTTAATCTGGAAGAGGGAAGATTTGAGCTAGGCATTTGGCAGAAATTCTTTAGTATGAGGATGGTGAGACACTAGCAGAGGTTGTTGAGAGAACTTGAGGCTGTCCCCTTCCTGGAAGTGTTCAAGGCCAGGTTAGATGAGGCTTTTAGCAGGCTCACCTAATGGAATGTGTCCCTGCCCATTCAGTGTGGTTGTAACTAGATGATATTTAAGGTCCCTTTCAACCAAATCAGTTCTCTGACTCTACATTTCTCTGATTCTGTGATTTTTTGCAAGTGTAGAAACTGAGTCAAAAGTGGTAGTGTTGAAGACCCAATAACAGAGCCAAAAATCAGAAGCACCCCTCTCCAGATGCACATGTTCACATGGGTAGAACATGTTCACATGTTCACATGTAGTTTTCCAGTGGTTATTAATTCTTTGTAGAGTACCTGAAAGCCTAGACTTGGTACAGTCCTATGAGGTAGCTCTTTATTTTCTATTATTTTTTCTCCAAATTACTTTTTGTTTTCATAGACTCATAGAATCATTAAGGTTGGAGAAGACCTCTATGATCAGGGAGTCCACCTGCAATGCCATTATGCCAATTTAACCATGTGGCCCTTCTTTGGACACATTCTAGCTCCTTTAGTGTCCTTCTTGTATTGAGGGGCCCAGAACTGGACACAGTACTGAGGGTACAGTCTCACCCATGCATGATCACTTCCCTACACCTGTTGGCCACGCTGTTTCTGGTACCAGCCAGGATGCTGTTGGTCTTCTTGGACACTTGGGCACACTGCTGGCTCATGTTCAGCTAGCTCTCAGCCATTACCCCTGGATCCTTTTTTGCCAGGCAGCTTTCCAGCTTTCCCCAGGCTCTAGGAGGTCTCTTTGTGCCAATCAAATATCAAGCCCCTCAAGCCTCTGGGTCTCATTGCTATATTCCTTTCCATGCCCTTAAAATGTTAAAGACAATGTTTAAACTGTAGGATGCCTACTCTAGGGGGTCTAAAATCTGCAGATTTCATGTCCCAATGGTTGAATGTTTAGGCCCTCTCAGGTGTGTTATCTCTGAGCAATCTTAAGAATTGTCTGTGAAACACATACGTCACCAATAAGAGTCTGACGTCTCTCAGAGGAATGAGAAAGACAGCATTCATGGCTGTCAGCCACTGAAAGTGAGCACACAAAATCTACAGCCCTGAAGTGCCAGTGCAAGCCTATAGGTTTTCTCTTCAGTGCATTTATGATATTCCAGCTGGAATGCATGTTTTAAGTGCTGCAAGAGTATTGAGTAACAGTGAGAAATCTAGGAGTGTATTTACAATGGAATAGGATTATCCCAGAATTTGAGTCTTATTTTAAGAATATCTTTTCAATATTGTTACATTTGTGATTTTTATTTTCCCTGCATAACCATCTTCTAAATCATGCTGGTAGGAAAACAGAACTTTTCCCCCAACCTGAAGATCTGGTTATCTTCAGTTCCAGGCTTCTTCAACTCTTTGATTTGCTTTTTGGGTAGCAGAACAGTTTATAATTTTCAGGTTTTTGATTTGTGTGTGTGCATATATCTATGCAGAAGGAAATAAACAGGTCACCACATGAAGTATCTTACCTTCCTTAATCTTATAGAAATTCTTCCAGTATAGAAGAAAAGTCATTAAGAGCTCATGTTGCTGCAAGCGATAACGTATCAGATTTTACTTCATTATTAAATGTTGCCTCAATAGGTGAGAGAGAAACATTTCTAAGATCTGACAAGGAAAATGTGTTCAGTTCAAAGTCATGTCTGTAGGGAAAAACTTTGAGACTATGACATTTATCTCCACTGAGATAAATAACACCACTGAGATAAATAACTCCGCTGAGATAGATCTAAATTTAAGAGTAAGAAATAGATTGTTGAGGAAAGCATTCTGTGAAGAATCTAATGTATTTTATTAATTCAAATTTTATTTGAATTTTCACAATGTCCTGGTGTCTGTTTTCTGCCTACAGATCTTTCTTCAGAAATCTTTCCCTCTTTCTTGATCAGTTTCCTTCAAATAGGGTTTGAACAGCACTGTGATCAATGGAAGAGTTGTATTGTGGATGTTAAAGGAACGGACCAGAAAATTTCTGAGCGAAGTAGAATATATTAAATTTTATGCTGAAAAAGCAATCCAGCATATCAAGCTACCCTAAAAAATAGACATTTTGAAAAAGATCATGAAAGTGCTGACAATTTATCTATATATCATTTACAGTAGAAGTCTAAATAGAAGTAATATACTATAAAGTATTTAACAGCAAAATTAAGGAATGTTCCTGTACTTTGAATAATTTTTATACCATCAATCTAAAGCAGAAAATTTACCACTGTTTGGTTTAGTTTCCTCTCCTGAGTTTCAAAAATCAATTTTCTCAACATGATGCATATTTCAGTAAAACTTCTTCAGCAGCAGGGAACAAATTCACCATTTTAATCATCAACATCTGTGAAAAACAGAATTTTTGAGACAGGTGGGTTACTGTTCAGATCAGCAAGGACAGATAAACAGCTAAGCCCTCTAAAGCTAAAGGGAATTGAGTATCAACAAGACCTTTGAATCTGGATGCTATCTTCTAAAGAGTTTAATTGATAAAGTGAGAAATCCTGCTGTGTGTTTGAAAAAAAATAAATAAAAGCTTGGCTGAGTTTAACCTGAAATAAGACTTCTGTGAGGGGTTAAATGGAAAAGCTGTCACTGCCAGCTTTTTTACAAGGTGTAATTTCATATCGAAGGTATCACAGGAGCTAACCACTAGTTTATGTTAGGAAGCCTGCAAACAGTATCAATTTACTACTACCTGAAACAGCAGTGAACCAAGTCAGAGCATCTAAAGTTATCATTACATGGAAACACATCAGCAGTTTAAAAAAGGTAGAGGAATAAAGGTGGTTGCTAAGACATTTCTTTCCATGGAATGAATTGACTTTTTCCTTCCCTGAAAATATTTTTCACAGTGAGCTAATCACGCTTGAAACTGGGAGCTGCAAGCTAGGTCCCACTTGTAGAAAGAAATAACTTGCATTTTTTTTGTGTATGTGTTTTTTGTGCTTTTTTTTCTTTTTTTTTCCCTCTCTGTATTTTTTCTGTTTTTCCTTTGTAAAAGTAGATTTATCCATTGGCTTTATTGAAATATTCCTGTTTACAATGGTTCAAGATTGGCTCTGTTGTTCTCTGAAATAATATGCAAAAATTGAGTCTTTAGCTTTACTCAGTGTATTCTGTTTTAAAAATCACATTATCCTGGATTCTGGTTGAAAACCTTTTTATGCCATTACATTTTGGATTGCTTTCTAATGGACATCTTTAGTAACCATAGGATTTCCTTGCTTATGTACAGTAAAAGACACATTAAGTTCTCTCACCAATTTTAACTTGATGGAAGAAACACAGTAGGAAATTGTGCTAATAGCAGCATTTGCCAGAAGTAATTTCTGTTTATTAAAGTGTCTTGTCAAGTTACATAAGCTAAGCAGGGTAGAGAATAGTAAGTGTTCTTGTGGGAGAACTTTCAGGTAGGGGTCAGGGACATTCTATAGAGGAAATGGTGCATAAGTGGTAGCAATCTACCTTGCCATTATCATTAATTTGCATCACATTATGATGATGTCTCTTATGTGGGACTTTCTTCTTTATTTCCTTAAACACTGAACAGAATTTTTAACCTGAACTTTACAATGTAATGCATTCTGCCTTCCTATATGGCACCAGGAACTGATTCTGGATGTGGATATTAATGTTAGTCAGAAGTTTTTACTATAACCATTTTTCACTAGAAGGTGCTGATTCAGAAGAGACGTAACTTTTCTGCAGTGGGAGCACTTTTGCTGAAGGCTTCCTGCAAGTTTCTGAAGCCCAGGATGAATTTTTTTGGTCATTTTCTCTTTTTGTCATTTAGTCCCTGCTGGAAACCTGTAACCAGTACCCAGTGTGTGTCTCTGTTCCACTGACCACACTTTACAGAGAAAGAGTGGAACTCCTATCTTTATGTCTAATGCCTGTGAAAAAGAGCTACTTGAGGTATGCTTTGAGATTAGATTTTTTTACTCATTCATTCAAGTTGCATCCCAAAACAAAACTAAGACTTTATTATCTTTCTGAGGGAGTGGTTCACCCCATACACTTCCTAATTCTTTGCTTTTATGCTGTGGGCATGTACTGCCACAATGTATAAGCTTCTGGATAGAAATCCTTTGTTTCCCTCTGATGCAAAAAAGGAAACAAAAACATAAATTTGTAAATATTTTCCAAAGAAATCTGCTTTCTGCCTTGTTCTGTCACCACCAAATCCACTTCCACATATTCTGTTTCCACTGCTTTTACCTTGCAGTGGTAGATGGTGCAAAACTGTATGAACAAACCTTTCTCTTGGTCTGCAGTCTGAATAACAAAAGTATCTCTTCTGTTTCAACCACTAAAAAAATTCACTTTTGCTTTTGTTTTGTTTGCTTTTCATTTTCTCTTGAAACTTATTCTAACATGTTTTTGCAGTAGTTTTGTGTTTTATGCTTAACAAGGAAATGAGGGATCTATATGGGACCTTCTGGAGGCAGAGAAAAAACAAGACTTTGCTGGTGAAAAATCATGGATTTGCAGAGAGGAAATGGGATGCAAGGCAGTGAAAGTCAGAATTAGCAAGAGGAAAGATAATGGAAAGGCCTTGGGGGTGATGAAAATAGTTTTTCAGGAGACCACAGAAGCCTGTGCAGAGCTTTCTGCAGCTCAGACTTTAACCAAATGAAAACAACACAGGGTAACACCAGAATCCATATGTAATAATTCAGCCAATGAGGCCTTCCTGTTCTGTTTGAGATGTTCTAAGTTAACCTGAGTTTTCTCTTTTAAAGATCAATGTTTTCAAAGGTTTTATGTGTTTGGGTTCCATGCAAAAAAAGACACATTTAATTTAAAAGATTTTTGACTCTTAAGAATTTGTCCTTCTGATGCTTACTACTCTTTGCCTTGGACTTCAGCTTTGGTGGGTGAACAAAACACATTTCACTTCAGAAAAAAAACTGAATAAAAAGAAATGTTGTATTGGCAGCCTATCATATGCACTAGATTGTTGTACAGAAACCTTCTGTATTTCTTTAGTACACCAGACTGAATTTAAAACAGACAAATAAAATTTAACTTGCCTTCATTTCACAGCCAACAATCAATAAATAATACATCATAATATCTAAAAAATTAATAGTTGCAGATGACATACTTTGCAGCATTCCTTCCTGAAATTATGTTGTAGAATTCTTATTCTAATTTTTACAGGGCACAACAATGTCAAAATAGTTGTACTGGTTCAGAACAAAGGTGTCTTTAAGCTGGCATTCTATTGCTGAAGCTAGCCTGTACTGGTTGCTTACAGAAGAATATATGAACAAAATGAATTAAGACTGATTGAAAATCTTCACATTGTTCAGCAGTATGAAGATAAGTGTCTTACTGTGGAATGAGATCTATGAGTTTATTATAATAAATTTTTTTTAAAAATCCATTTTTTTATTCCAGCAAAACATTTTGCCATTTACCATGTCATGGGACAACCACACAGTTCACTATAGTCCATGTGCAAAAATATTTCATTGCTAAATAATATTGGCTTGTATGGTGAGAGCATAGAAAATAATTCTTCATATATTTTCACTGTACTCTTAAAATTTCTTAAAATTCCATAACACCTTGCATTGACATCAATCTTCTTCTCATTCATCTTTTCGACTAAAATGGATACTACTCAACTATACTTGTCATATAGTTAAGGTAGACATAACCTTTAGTGTCTATGGATATGCAGTGTTAAGATCTAAAAAAAAAATTAATGTCAGCAATGGTAAAATGTGTAATTCATTGTGAAACTGGCTATTCACATGCTATTTTGGGTAAGGGCTTTGGTCCCCATGTGATCAAGCCATCTACATGTCCTCATGGAAGAATGCTGGTTTGGGTGATCTTCACTGACATCAACCTCTCTTCCCTTTGGTATTGTAGGTGGTGTTTGGCAATTTTACTTCACTGATGGGAAGTATATATGTGAATATGCTTGGGTATAGCAATATTATGTCCTCATCCTGACTCCTGTTGTTTTGGTTCAGGTGTCAGTTATTTGTTCTAAATTGTACTGTGGTCTAAATGCAGTGTAGATAAGAGAAATACAAATGAAACAGAGGAAATACACTGCATACTCAACTCACATAGTCTTCTGTGATCTGGGAATGTGTAATCTGATATAGATGTCTGCTGTCTCTTTTTTTGTACATGGTAAGAAAAAGCAACAGTGTAGTACCTCAGAAGTGCAACACATTTTGTTCAAAACAGCAAAGCCTGCAAATGTGCTGGTATTTACTGCATCAGCTGCATATAAGCTCTCTCAACAAGCTTTAGGTTTTCTGGTTACTTTTGGGTTTCTTTGGATGTGTTGGGTTTTTTGTTTGTTTGGTTGGTTTTTTGTTGTTGTTGTTTTGTTGTTTGTTTTGTGTTTTTATGTTTGCTGGTTTTGTTTGTTTGCTTGTTTGTTTTTCTCTGCATGGGTACAACATAAATAAGGGGTCATTTAAAATTGTCCCTGGTTATTTCAAAGCAATGTTTTCCATACAGAAAACATTTCTCCCTGGAAACCAAAACTTTATTAAATATATGAGATCAAAAGCATGTAGTATTTCAGGAAAGGAAGCATTCTTTCCATCACTGATAATACAATAAATTCACTTTTTGCCTGCCTGAAATTGAGGATACAAGGAAAAATTCTCCAAAAGAACCTTCTATAACATTGATTCAATGTAATTCTTTCACTTTGGAAGCAATTTAAAAATCAGAGTTCTCTTGCCTCTCCATCAGCATTTTCAGAATCCCTCAGCTAATGGCTAGGAATACTGATTTGTAGCCTAAAATTGTCCATAGGTAGCATCGTAGCATCTCCCATTTAGTTTACAACCAGATTTCTCTTTAATAGTTTTTCTTTTTCTTGGTTGTCTTCTACCTTGATTTATTAAACTTGAAGAAACAGAACATACTTGAACCTTTTCTCAGACTGTTTTTAGTTTTTCTAACTTATTCTTTCCTAGTGTTTGTTAGTTTGTCTGTTTGTTTTGTTTTTTTTTTGTTTGTTTGTTTGTTTGTTTGTTTTCCCCTGCTATATAATGGTGTCTCCAGCCATTCACAGTTGCTGACCATTAATGCAATTCAGAGAATGGAGACGATTTTGGAAAAAACTGCATTCTTCATCCCTTGATGTTTGGCATGTATATGCTTGCACATTGTTATTACGAAGTCTATTTGATAAGATTCAATGGGCAGAAGAACTTGCAAATGACTTTTTACTTGACAAGTCAATCTAAACATTCAGGAATTAATTCCAAAAATGTTAGTTATAAGGATGTTTGTCATTTTTCCCGTCAGATGAAGCCATTTAGGCTGGTCATCTATGCTGGAGTCTTCAAATTCTCAGTGTTAAAAAAAAACACTGCACTGGAAGAGCAGATCTAAACTGTAGTGAATCAAGCATACAGAGTCACAGATCTTTGACTTGCAGCTCCTGGGGTCCTTTGATCGACTGTTAAAGAAAGTAGGATTTATGTTTTCTTTTGGAAACACATGATACATGTGATATGATGTCACATATAAATATGATCATACACAGCACACAGGAGAGCATGAGCATGTCGAAATTCTGGGGTGGAAGAGGGACAAGAAGCTCGTGGTGAGATATTCACAGAAGGACTACTTTTAACATAAAAATATTGTGTAATTCTTTACATGAAATTTATTATGGTTGAACTGATCAAAAGTATTCTTTAGAATAAATAATATAATCTCAACCTTTTTTTAAGCATGACCTTTCCTCCTGGGAATTAAACAAAGCATTATTAAAAAAAAGAGCAGGAAATACATTGAAAATAGCATACAGGAATAAGTTTGTTATTCATAGCAAAAATATATATTTCAGTGCTAACATAGGCATAATGCATACCTATCTAGATAATTAATGAGTGGTAGATAAGCATAATTGGAAACATCTGAAATTGAAGAATCTGAACATCTTTTTTATTCTGAAAACAAATCAGCACTTTAAAGTTACATGGTCATTCATGCCTATCAGGCTAATATTTATTCAGCTTAGGCACTCTGCACTTGCTTAGCCACATATGTATATAAAAAAGATGCTATTTGTCTGAAACAATGTTCCTTTTACTTATTGTAGTTACTATGTGATGTACACGTCCCATTTAAATGGAATGATTTTCATGGTGTTATAAAATATTCATTAAAATTTTTCAGGCAAATTGTAATTCAAAGGGGTTCACAATATCCAATTCTGCTGTGTATTAAAAGATTTTATTTATTTTTTTTTTACCAGACTGTTTTTACATGTATATGTATTTATTCAAATACCAGTCTTGCCCATTTATTCTGTTTTAATATCCTTCTTTAAAGCCACATTTTGATACAGCACTTTGTGTGTGGCATAAATTAGAGTTTTATAGAGCCTATTTTATAGATCTGCAAAAATTTGGAGCTATTTGGATTTCGAAGGAAAATGGTCACCACAATATCTAACAATGGTTTGGATTTGTTAGGTGTTTTAATTAACACCAGAAAAAAAGTCTAATGTATAAGGAAAATTAAAAATTACTATGGAGCTGGTGTTAGTACCAATGTACTCCAGCTGAGTCAACTGTCCTGCTGAGAAGATCACATGGAGTTGGTTATAAGCCAGTCTAGTTCCCAAGGTTCCATCTGAGCCCCGTGATTTCATTTCAGCAGTGACTGAGCCTTCTTTTGCTCTAGGAAGCATTCGACCAATTTCTGACATTATTCAGAATTGGTTTCTACATATCCAGCAGTCAAGAGTATGGAATATGTGGTAAATCTCAACACAACTGCCATACATCAGACCTGTTGTTTTAATATTTCCTTGTCCTCCACCCTCATGGACTAAAGGGCTTTGACGTTTGAAGCCAAAAACTAGTGGTTCGTTTCTCTTAGGGAAAGGGGCCTGTTGTGCCTGCCCTTGAAATTCTTGCTGTACTAATATTTAGTAGGGTTTAACAGATGTTAAGTCTCATTTTAAAGAACAGACAGAGGAAGATAGGTTGCAATTTCCCCCGTTTATATCCCACCTCAATTTTTTTCATATGGCAATTCTGAGATAAAAGGAAAAAAAAAAACAACTAAACCCCTAAAAGATCCCTAAAAAAACAAACAAACCAAAACCCCAAAACAAAAAAACCCAGCTGATCAAAAAAAAGCAAACAGTGCACCTCACCTCTGAGGAAACAAAATGATGTACTCTGTTTCTGAGCCAGGATGCTAAAACCCACACAGAAGTCAACAATCAGTGAAGAGGCCAAAAGGGTTCCTTATCTCTGTGATTAGGAGGAGCTCTTGACAAAGGGCTGTCATGGAAGCAGTTTTGGGACAAAATCCATGTAAAAAAAGGCTTTTATTCACTGTTGCCTAGCCAGATGATTGTGAGATGTGTTCTCATTATGCGGAGCTCTTCTGTGAGCAGCTCTCAAATTTAGTACTTCTCTGAATTTGGTTTATATGTAGCCAAGTCTGCTCATGTAGAGCTCTGGAGTGAGACTAGTATTCTCTACATACAAGTCATTACTGTTGGACTTGACATTACAAGAGATAAGTTCCTCCTCAGGTATGCCCCTAAGGCACTATGTGCACCCTAGATTGCTGTGAGATTTTTGGAGATGCATATTCACATGCAGAGAGTGGTAAGGTAGATGAAAGTTTTACACATCCCAGTGGCTAACATTTTTCATGTAACAGTAGAAACTCAGTAGGATGCTTTCAAATTATTTCAGTCCTGTTAGATTCTGTGCATTTAATGAGGATATAAATGGTGTATTGATTTGGGGCTGTCTCAGGAGAGAAGAGAAAGTGTTTACCATGAGTTCGGGTTATCCTCTGAGAATTTTCATTTCGGTTGTTACAACAGATTTCCTGACACAGGCATAGTTCCAAATGGAAACGGATACAGAGTAGTTGACTTTTGGAAAAAAAAATGGCTAGAAAAAGCAGCAGGCAATGAAACAATTTGAATTAAATTGTGGCACAGGCCCTTAGAAAGATCAAAACGTGTAGTTATAAAACATATGAACAACATCTCCACTGAACTGCTGCTGCTTCTCAGAGAAAACTAGGCAAATCACATTAGGCATCAATTTGTTTTTCATAGAACACTTAGAGTTATCTGATGGAGGTGCCTAAAAATCTGTCATGACTGAAAAAACAGGTATCCTGAAAATTAAAGTGTCCAAACATTCACAGAACTTAAAAGTAATGTATTCAACAACAGATAATATGAGTGGCATGAATGTTACTCCACGTAGATTTGTTTCCCTATCACGTGTATAGATTGAATGATCTTTTTTTAGCTACCATCTCTGAGTTACTATGAATATATAATGCTGCTTCTTACCATTTATATTTATCTCACTAAAGATGTAATAATTTATTAACATGGTAATAAATGTTTAATAATCCTTGTCTGTGTCTTTTTATAAAACTATCTCCTTAACCCTGGATTCTTGAAAATGAGGATAAGCATTCAAATAAAACAATTTTGTTTTAAAAATGGGTTTAAAATTTTGAAATTAAAATTCTATGCAGAATTTTTGAAATATTTAATTTTTTGTTCCTAACCTTTGCCACTGAAGGTAACTAAGATATTCAAGATAAAAGGCAGAATCTCATGTTTGATTAACACGCTGTGACTAGTAGTTATCATTCAGGCGGGGTGTTGTTTTTTCACATAAATTGGAATTTTGCTTCCAGAGCATCACCTGTTCCAAGTGATGCAAAGCAATTTCCCAAAGACTCATGTAACTTTCCTAAAATTTCTGAAAGCAGGTAATATCCAGGAATAAAACCATCTGTTCAGAAGAACCTAAGCTCTATGTGGTTAACATAAATATTTTTCTGATGCAGCGGTTTAATGAGTTAGGCATTCAAAAATGCACCAGAAATCAAATCAGATACTGCAGTGATGTTTTCTATCATGAAAACTTTTATGAATCAGCCTTGTAAGTTATATTTTATGTTTTCATGACAATTTTCATTTATACACATTATCAGGTTAAGAGTATTTAACAGATGTTAAAATGATGTAACATTTTGATACAGCAGTTGAGCAAATGCAACTTAAAAAGGAAGAAATTTCAATGAATAAAGAAGTTTAATTATTTTTTTCCATTTATCAGTTTTTAGTTATCACTGTAATGCCAGTGCAGCTGTAGATATAATGCAGACTTTTGAGTCACTTTCTAAGATGGTACTTGGATTAATGAATTCTCTGCTTGTTCTTCTCCCCGTTGTCACTTAAAGACAGTAATATCACTTCTTTTCTCTTCCCTCTGTCTTCTCCCCAGCAATGACAATGCAGTTCATAAGCCATCGATTCCCTGACTATCATGATCCAACTATAGGTGAGTAGACATTATCTGCTTCTTCAACCCTTTCAATCTCATTGCCTCTGAGATTTGCATACAGTGAGAAGTTGCTCCTAAGTAGCACTTAGATAGAAGCAAGATTTGTAAACTTTAGATTAAACCCTAATTTTATGATGACCATTGAATTTTCCTCATACACTTTGTTCAAAATCTCTTTCAACAACAGATTTATGGCTTCATGCTCTGTAAGTATTAATGTCTGTGCAATTAGAATCACAGAATAATATGCAAAAATATTACAAAATGGAAAACAGTCTTTCAAAATACTAAAATAATGTAAAACCTCTAGAGAATGTTTTTAAAAGTTTTGTTTAGTACAGTTTTCCACTATTAAATTTTTAGTTGACCTTCTCCAGAAAAAACAAGTGACTGCTAAACTTAGTACACTGGAGCTGTGCTCTTGGATCACATACTCTGTTGACTCAACTGAGCAATTAAACAAATGACACACATATATCTGTAATACACTTAATATGCTTTATATGCTGACCATTGAATGACTACTTGCAATGGTTGGACTACAATGAAACAGTATGAGCTGCAAGAGAGATCAGGGACGAATCCTGGTTGACTGAACTTCTGCTTCTGAAAAAGTTAATACAAAAGGGCTGTGGCAAAAATTCTGTCTTATAAAATATTTTAAATGTTTTTTCCCTTCTAAGTTTTGTGCAAATTTGGAATAAAATCGCAGGGTGCGAAACCAAGTAACTTTATGCCTTGAACAGACCCAGCATCTAGTTGTTGTATTGGGTATCATCTACTTACATCTGCTGGGAACCTGATGGATGCCAAGCTGAGCATGAGCCAGCAGTGTGCCCTTGAAGCAAAGGAGGCTCATGGTATCCTGGTCTGCATTAAGAAAAGTCTTGACAGCAAGCTGAGGGAGCAGATCCCTGCCCTCTACTCAGTCCTGTTGAGGCCCTGCCTGGAGTACAGTGTCTAGTTCTGGGGTTGACAATACAAAGCAACACTGGCACAAGTTGCACAGAGAGGTTGTGAAGTCTCCATCCTTGGAGATACTCAAAACTGTTTTGAGACAGCCTGCTTTTTATAGCTCTGCTTGAGCAAAGTCTTGAATCAGGTGACCTCCAGAAGTCACTGACAAACTTCAACAGTTCTGTGATTCTGTGATGTCAGGTTGTCAAAAGACTTCTTTTCCTACTCTTGAGCATCCCAGGGCAAGAACTATAATTATTGTATAATTGTAGTAAAAAATGTTTAGAGTGCCCTTAGTAGTTAGTTTAACTTAAAATAAA
Organism: Calypte anna; assembly: GCF_003957555.1. Classification (NCBI taxonomy): domain Eukaryota; kingdom Metazoa; phylum Chordata; class Aves; order Apodiformes; family Trochilidae; genus Calypte; species Calypte anna. The sequence goes on from NC_044274.1 coordinate 5,877,819, forward strand.
ATACCTGTGATTTCATAAGCAGCCATTCTGCTAAGCCAGTTTTTTGTTATCTCTGGGATTTTCAAGTATTTCAAATTCAGGCTTAGCCTCTAGAAAATTACTGCAATGTTAAGGAAAACAATTAATGGTAGTATTTCTCTTGTTACTTCTTTGTTACTCCACATTTCCTAAATATTAGCTCCTGGTAAATTGTGGTATTTTAATGATGAAAAAAAGAAGATGTATAATCTCTTCATGCTGCTAGTAATTTTATAACCATTGAATATGTTACAAAAAAAAAAAAAAAAAAAAAAAAGAGATTTGCCAACTCTAAAGAAGGCAAAATTACTGTGGCATTTCTACAGATTCATTTGTTGTACTCAAGAAAATTATAATCATGAGACCTAATTGGAAAAGAGGAACATTAGTAATTACTGACAGCATGAAGTTATGTACATACACCCATCTTTATTATTAACTATCCATGTGCCATCTGTATTTATCTATATATTGTATCTTGCTGTAATCTTAACTTATTGGTCCCTAGATACTACCACAATATGAATAATAGATAATCATAAAGAGAAAGAAAGATTATGATGCATTATAAATACACACTGCAAGAATGCCTAAAGGACTTAATTAGAATGAAGGTCTTCTTGAGTAAGAAACAGATTCTACTCAGTAAAACCAACAGTCTAAATAGGAGGAGAGAGAGGGTGATAGGGCACAGAGTGATGAAATATTGAATTCAAACTCACACAGCTGGCTAGGGGTAGAACTAACAGTACAACTGAGTTTTATCTGTTCAGAATTCTGTCTCTTGGAACATGTTGAGGACATCCTAAGAAAGTCTTATTTCCAGACGAGTATAATCTTGGGCTAAGTACATATGTTTCCTTATGGATAAATAAGCCAAAATTGGACTCAAAACTAAAAATCAAGTAGAAGAAATAATTTGTTATCTGACCTCCCACAACAAGAAAATACATGTAAAAATCTCCGTACACTGAAAAAGCTTATACTGTTGAGATTGCCATTGATACTTTTTTGCCCTTAGTTTCAAATCACAGAATTAATCAGATGGTTTTTTTTTACCTGCACTGGTATCTATATGCTGATTATTTTGCATCAACCTACAAAAATACTACAGTTCAAGAGAATTTTTTGGGTTACTAGAAGGCAAGGTGATCTAGAAAGAGCACATCACCAGAGCCAAGGCAATGTGGATCCCAGGAGCTGCAGAGGGGAGATTATTCCTTGAAGTTCACAGGAAGCTAACCACAAAGAGATGTTTTATGCCATGGCAAAGTTATTTTGAGGCAGAACAGTGACCTGTTAGTATTGTTTCCCATAGTAACCCAGCAGCAGGCAGTGAAGAAAGAAAGAAAGAAAGAAAGAAAGAAAGAAAGAAAGAAAGAAAGAAAGAAAGAAAGAAAGAAAGAAAGAAAGAAAGAAAGAAAGAAAGAAAGAAAGAAAGAAAGAAAGAAAGAAAGAAAGAAAGAAAGAAAGAAAGAAAGAAAGAAAGAAAGAAAGAAAGAAAGAAAGAAAGAAAGAAAGAAAGAAAGAAAGAAAGAGGACACAGAGGAAACATACCTTCACTCCAGAAGAGTGACAAAGCAGAAAATTTAACATAACTTCTCAGTTATGTCTGAGATCACTTATCTCTCTGGAGATCAGTGCCTTTCTTTTACATTGTCTGTTTTAGGCCACTTTCATTCCTCAGCAATCTGCAGTTTCTGGAATTCATGCTCTGTCCCGAACTTCTCTGTGCTCACTGGCTTCAGATTTTAATATACTTCTTCAGAAATAATTTATTCTGCCTATTTGTGGTTTTATTTGTCTTTGGGCAGTTAAAGGAACAGCAGTTTCTCTAAGTGTCCCTGAGAAGAACACTCTTCTGGAAGTAGCAAAAAACGTTCTATGATGTGTTTGAATTATAATACATGGATTTCCAGTAGTAACTGACCTGTTGAGTCTACATGGACATTTTTCTTTTCATAAGTATCTAAGAAATACCTACATATTTTTGTAATGTTCCTTCACTAGCTACTTCATCCTCTGTTTTCTGTGGTGTGAGATTGTGGCAGTAGTGACCATGATACCTAACTGTGCAAATGTAGCCATGATTTAAGAAGGAAGTGGTGCCAAGTAAGATTGTCTATCTCCTTGATAAATGAAACTTTTTCTGAGCTCTGTCCTAATATAAAAGAATGGATAGAGGCTGGGAAATGGCATAGGCTTTGTAAATAAGATAATTGTCATTGAAATCCTAAAAGTCTAGCAGTTTCAGTTTAATGAGAAAGAATTAAGTAAAGCCTAGGGCTAAAAAGTGTTAATATTCATCCTGTCTATTCTAACTTTCCATCGTCCTCCCTAAACATTGACATGGGAGTGGAATAATTACTTCTCTTAGTTTTAATTTCTGCAGATAGCTGTGAAATGTATTTGGATATAGGTGAAGAAGACAGTGGGCAATAAAACATTCCTAAAGCTCATGAACATAGAACTGATATACTCTGGTTGAGATTCCAGTTGAAAAGCAGACCCTAACCACATTCAGTCCGTACCTATGATCTACAAAACCATCTTTTTAGGTTAGGAACACATTAAAAGCCTGAAACAAGGATTTTGTAATGTTTTTTGCTTTGACTGAAAAATAAATGACTGCCAGCTGGTTTTCATGTTTTATTCCACGAAAGCTCAAATCTTTAAAATCCAAAGTAACGTTTTTTTTTTCTTTTAGTGTAAAGAACATATTTCATCTCCTGATCTATCTCTTCCTCCATAGAAGCTCACCCATAACCAATTGACTCTTGAAGATATTTAAAAGACATTTGCTTATTATTTTATTTTTATTTTATACTTCAGTTGTAGAGTGATAAGACAGAATTCTTTATAGGGAGTTTAAAGGTGAGATATATTTCTCTTCATTTTAGTCCAATGCAAGGATATAATGAAAATTGCTTACTATTTGTCCTGGTTCGAGCCAGGAGTAATTAAATTTTCTATTTAGTAATTTTATGTTCCAGTTACATCTCTGCTGAGTAACTGCACTTGCTGTACTTAATGGCATTTTTTTCAGTCAGTGACTGCTTCTAGAATCGATAATGCTTGGTATCTTTAGTTACTGCTGGAGAATGGTGTGCAGAAACAAGGCCACTGCTTGGTTCTGCTAAACTTTACTATGCTCCAGACACAAAAGGGTGTAAAAGGTTCACATCTTCCACTCTCCTTATATCTGACCAAAACTGATCAAATTAAGTATTCCATCCCATGCATGTCATACTCAGCATAAATCTAAGGGATCACAAGGGTCAGTCTCTTTACATCCATGGCAAGCATCCTGGGAGGATTCTGTCTGCTTTTGATCCCAACCTGTGTGATCCTGTATCCAGGTCTTTCTGCATCCAGTCCTGTCTCCTGTTGAGTTCAGGAATCCAGACCAGGATTCTTTAAGCCTGGCCTGTAGCCTCAAGGGGGACATGAACACTACTGGGGGAGTAGGTAAGGAAATGGGGCACAATCCTGATTTTGTATATTTTTGTATATCTTCCATTATTTTCCTTTTTACCATTATTTTTTTTATTAAAATTGTGTAGTTCAGCTTCCAACCTCTAAGTCTCTCTCCCTTATTCTCTTCTCTTTCCATTCTGAGGAAGAAAGAGGGTTTAATAGAGAGCATCTGTCATTTGTTTAATTGACAGTCCAGTGTTAAACCTTAACACTGTTACTGAACAGAGAATAGAGAGGAGTCTTTTCATTTTAATATGCTGCCAAATGTCCTTGCCCTTCCTTATTCTGCTTCCCTCCAAACACACAATTAAGAAATTATCCTAAACACTGAGCAGCAATAATGACGCAGTTTTAAAAACTCAGAGGCATTATTTCTCCTTTTTTGTGACAGTGCCTAGGAACTTAGATTTTCCACATCATTCCATTTCATTCCAGTTCAACACAATGTTACAGATGCATCAAAGGTTTTTTTTTTTTTCCTGCAGTGACTTGCATCTCTAGCATTATAGTAGAAATACACAATTTGAATATAATGGTGCTCTGTACTTACAACATTTTTTCCCTCATCCACTGACATTTTTTAAATATTACAGGAAATCTTGATCACATAATGCTGCTGCTGTGAGATGGTGCATAGTTTTTCTTAAAACGATATTTCAGTTGGTACCTTGTATGATACATGTGCTCGCAGATTTGTACGTCCTTCATACCTATATGTCAAATGTGCTAATTTTGATCCTAAAAGAGTTATTCAAATAGATTCAGAACTATTTACATGTTCTTCTTTCTGTGTTTATCATTCATAGGATATAGATCTATAGAATTTACTTGGTGTTGTAATAATTTATGAAGCACTTCTGTAAGTCCAAGACTATTTTAAAGATTAGTATGGATTTATTTGAAGGAAGAGGCTGCATTTATTTCTGTTGGGATTTTTGGATTTGCATTATTTTTGTAAGTGATGTGGTTTTGTTCCATTTTTGTTCCAATACAGAAGCCTTCTGTACAGTGTGGATCAGACATAGAGTGTCAAAATAAATAAATGATCACAAGAGATGGTCCCCTCTTATTTTATCTGGTTGTCTTAGCTTGGAAAATCTGACGAGATCTCGAGGAATTCAATCTGCAGACATTTTATACAAATATAAATAGATGTGCATATGTATTAAATATACACTCAATATATGTGTGAATATTTGTTTAAAATATAGAGGAAATGATGATTAAAAAGTGAAATGTTACTTAAGTGCTAATTGTAATGCAGTCACTTTAAGTTTAATGCCAATTCAGGATAATTCAGGAATAATGACTATTTTAAGCTTACTACAAACATTGCACTTCAGGGTTGTGAGACATAAATATATCATTTTTGTAAGTAAATGGAGAGGGAAAGAAGGAAATTCTTTTGTATTACCTTGGGCAAAATTTCAGAGGCTAGCACTTCATAAAAATGAAATAATTTCAGCACACACTTAATATTTAATTGTAGTCAACAATGGGAACAATTTCCAAGTGTTAGTGGATGTGATCATTTTCTGGAACAAATGGATAAGAGCAATTTATGCTCTGTACAGTCTTTGGCAATATCACAGAGACTTAATGCAAACCGAGTGGAAGGAAAGGAAGCATGACACAGTGTAGCAAACTGGACAGCCTCCAAGATGCTCATTAGCCATGTGACTTATCTTAAAATGAATACATAATGCAAACGAGATGCGAAAGCAGCTTCCTGTTTGGGAGAGATATCACTGCATGAGATTGTGTCAAATGAACAGATGAGGGCATTAAGGCTGTGTCAATGTCACACTTTAATTGAAATGGGTGTGGGATGGGAGGCACTTCAGCATTAAGAGCATGAATTTCCATGAGGTTTCCTAATGAACTAATGCACTCACTGATGTATCAAATAAAACATATTTAAACTCATCTTTCATAAGAGGGTGGAAATGCATGAGTGAATTTTAGAAAAAGGACATAAAGTTTGCACAAAAATATTTTAAAGTTTTTCAATCTGTACAAAAATGTCTGTGCTAGAAAAGTCTATAAGTCTTTTAAAGGTACAACAATGAGAAAAGGGAAAAGCAAGGGAAACACCAGTACATTAGTAATGACAGAGTGAAAGAAGACAAAGATGAAAAAAAAGTACTGGGTCAGGACAGGGGATTCTTACCACAAAAGTAATAGTCAATTTCAATTTTATTGTTCAGAATGTTTCTAGAAAATTTCTACTCTTACCTAAAATACATGCATATGTGTGTACTCCATCCCTAATTTCATTCTTATTTTCATTTTTCCTCAATAGGTGAAATACATGGATTGAACTAAAGACAATGCAACTGAATTGGAGCTCCAAAAGAATTATTTTGTTTTAAAATTTGCAGGAGAGAAAGCTATAGTTACAATGGCCCTGAATTTGTCATTCTCCATACTTTTATTAGTTTTATCTGAGAATGGATAAACAGTTTATATAAAATGTTAAGGAAATGGTGCAATTTGTCTCCCAAAACTGTCCCCAAGGGTATTCAGAGTGATTGTATAGACACAGCTAAATTGCTTATGTTTGATATTCATCATCATCTAGAGTGAGAATCAGAGAACACATAAGAATAGTGGTGTATGTTTGAACCATAATTTTAAACCTTTGCTTTATTTCTAGTCTGTATTTTTTTATTTGTTGTTATTATTTTCATCACTTTGCACATTAATTAAAACCCACTTCTAGTATAAAGGATTTTGACTTAAGTACAGGAAGAGGAGTAAACAGATTATTGCTTATTGTGTTAGGACTAAACCTCACATTCAGACACCTAAATTAAAATGCCCATGCATGAGCTATCCTCTTTCTGGTTTTGGGGTATTCAGGGAAATTTAGGTCTTTGCTCATTTAGTTGATCGCAGTCTTCAAGAGCAATTTCTGATGTCCTACAGTATCAAGCTTTGTTTCAGGTTCCTGATTCAGAATGCTATGGATTCTCCCACAGATCTTGTATTTTTTTCAACATCTGTGTTATCCCTCTGTGGATATGTCACAGGAAATTGGAGGTTAATCAGAAGGTCTTAACAAGCATTTAAGCTTGCAGTTTAGTCTTGGAGATGCAGTTATCTGTCTGTCCACTACTCATGCCCTTAGAAAAAGTAACACAGCAGCAGTACTAGAAAATTTACTTTAGTGTCAGCAGTACTAGACAGCAGCTGTACCTGTGAGGATCACAGTGAGGTTTTAAGGAAAGGAAATAGCTTATAGAGATGGTGTAGAACTATCTAATTTCTTTGTCTTAAATCATGAACAAGAATTGATGCATAAACTATCACCTGCTATGAACAGATTTTGGAGGCTCTGAAACAGATTGTAGTTTTGTGAGCTGCAGTCAGCCAAATCTAACAACTCATTTGTGAGGAAAAAAGGAATTCCCACTCTTCATCTCTGCCTTTCTTCCAGCCTTATTGCTCTCTGGCATTCCTCAGACAATTCTGTAGGCTTATTGAACAGTATTCCAGAAGAAAATTAAGCCACCTCAAAACAACTCTAATGAATTAATGAATTTAATCACCTTAGTAAAAATAATACAGCAAGCTAAAAAAGTGGCAAATAAATGGCTATAGGATAATCACCTATGGGGAAATGGGAGTTTAAGCAGGGGCAAAAAAAGAGAAAATCGATCCTTATAGCACAGGCAAGATGTGAAAACTGAGTTAACCAGCACACACCGTCACTCTCAGACACCTTCCTGTGAGGCAAAATACCTTCTGAAGTTCACCTCTGCACTCAAAGACAATACGAATAATTACCTAGGCCAAAAATGTAGATGGATTAAACCATCATTTAGGTAAAAAATTTGACAGAAAAAAATCCATCAAAAGCTGTTAAAAAAAAAAGATTCTGTATCCAGCTTATAAGGACTCTTGAAAAGCAAGAACCTGAGAGAGTATGTCAAGCAAAATGATTTGTGGGATTTCCTGGCCTACAATCATGTTCCCAAAGCTTTCCAAAGAGGAAAATTCATTAGATGGACTGTTGATCTTCTATGTCTCTAGTATTTGTACTCTCATTAGGAACAATTACCTGTTCCAGGTGACCTTAATTTGTGGGCTAGTGGTCTGGCTCCCCTTACTCTCCTGTTTCAGAAACAAGCAAAAGGATGAACTCTCTTTCTCAAACACCTCTGCCTAATATCTGCCTACCATGAATGGAGAAGTACAGTACAGAGCCCTTCTATTCTTTCTAGACACCCTCTAGTTTAATCATATATCTGCTAAACACAGGGTGAACAAAACCAAGCAGAAATGGCATGGGGGCGTGCCCTTTTTTTGCTATTATGATTAAAATTTAAGAAGAAAAACTAAAGCCTTTTCTCCTAACTGTGACAACAAAAACATTTATGTCATATATTTTTCCCTAATAGTAATATTCGTAATAATGATAATAATGAAAAAATTTTCTTAGAACTCTTTCATAATAATATCTACAATATCCAGAATCAATCTGGAGTCAGATAGAATAGAAAGGAATACAAAAATATTTTTGGCTGTTCTATATAGAGCAGGCTTTTTTTTTTTTTTTTTTTTTTTTTTTTTTCCATCAGCTTCATACACGTTGAAGACCTTTATCTCAGCAACTGGTGTTTGATTTAACTCAGTCCAACCATCTTCACCTTCCCTTGTTTTGATTCACTGAGTCTCTAATTGATACATCTAAAACACTAAAGTAGCAAAAGTTGAAGAGTGCTGCTTCTTAACACAGAAGTGTTTATTGTAAGGGTTGGGCTCTTCAGGCCTTCCTTCAATTCTACAGTGGTATTTCTAACACTGACATTCATCCTCATAGAAAGTAAGGACATCTTACATTCTCAGATGCAGTAGGTTTTTAGTAGAGTTTCATATGCACATTTTCATTGGATTGAGACACTTCCACAATCTGGAGAAATCAGCTGCTAGTTTCTGTAGATCCTCACTGGGTCTAAGTGTGAGCAAAGTGCCCATCTGGCTGGTGACATTAAGGTAGGAGAGTTAATAGGTTTATACATAACTGCAAACTACAGGGAAGTCACATGCAGTTTGTGATTTCTAATTCATAATGTACATGTAACAAAATGTCTAGAGGTGATACATCTCCCCCTAACATCTCAAACTGTCCAGGTGAATAATGCTCTCAAATGAGAAATACTACAAAGAAACCCTACATTCTTAGGGCTAAAGTAGGATGGAATGTCATGTTATGTGTCAGCTGAGGAGTTATAAAGGTCCTGAGAAACAGGTGACTGAACTTGCAGTGAACATCTGAGTCATTCTTTGGCTTTAGCTCTGTGGCTCTGTGATAGACATCACAACCCACATACACTGGTGACAATTGAAATTAAGATCATGAATATTGAAGGAGATGAACTGAGACACACAATCTGTAAATAGGGTCACCAGTGGGAATCTTGCTTACCTATTCCCTGTATATAGTGATTTGTAAAGATATTTCTTAAGTAATTTTTGAAACTGGGAGAAACTTATGCTATGGGTTCCTTGAGGGGTATGATTTATCATGCCCAATTCAAAATTCTTCAACACAGGACAAATGTCTCCATTAACCTTTCTTTCATGGAAGCCAGCAGCCATTTACACCTTACTAAATCCATGGTACCATCCATGCTAATAGCCACACAGATGGAGTCAACTTGTTAATTACTTCCCCCTGAAATGACAAGTGAATTTGTACCTGTCAGATCCTTCCACTCAGTAGCACAATCATGGACTTGAAAGAGTAGTGAAATTGCTACCTGCTATTCTTGTTCCCCAAGATAAGGGTACTTGGATTCCTGTTAATTATCATGTTTTGATTAAACAGCAGTACTTTGTTCACTTTGTTCATGTATGTCTTTGAAGTAAATTACATTTTTTTCTGGAAGGAGAGAAAGTAATGATATGCCTTTATTAAACATTACTAGCATTATCTATATTGCAAGTGGTTTATAACAGAAAAGCAAATGCTACAGCAAAGGTTTCCTTGAGTTATCTTAGCCTTGATTTTAAAAATATTAATGTTTTTAAGAAATTCTATTTTCTGTTTAAGAACTGGCACTGAGAAAAATATATGTAACTCAAATATTCTTATTCACAGCAATGGGACACACAATAAGCAAAGTTTAGCCTGTTTGAATGACTGTAGTACAAGGTCTGAAGAATATTTGAGTGAGTTTTTGACACCACAAGTCATATCCTTCAAAATTGTTTATCTACATTTATTCACATCTCTACACGGTTGCAGGTTAAAATAACTGGTGCTTTTGTTGGTAACAGCTTTTGCATCATAAATGATAGTAAGCCTTTTTATTCAGATAGATTTGGACAGTATTTCATCCAAACCTCTGCTGCACCCCAAACTCTCTACAGATGCCCATCATTTATGAGGAGGTGACTATTTCACAATCAGGGGCACCCTACATGTCACAATATGTAATAATGTAATAATGTAAACAGCTTCTCCATCCAGATGTCTGTGGGAAAAAGGAAGAGGGGAACACTGTTTCCTATACAACTTTGTTATATCAGTTGTAGTTAGAACTTGATCAGAACTCCTAATGATCATGTTTTTTATGGTGTCATTGTTTAGGCTCATCTGGTATCCATCAGGTACCTACCAGGGAGGTTTGCATTCCCCAGTTAGAGTAACGGGCAAAAATCAGATAGGCTCAATTAATTTAATCTACTAGGAGAAATAATTACCAGATCTTAATATTGCCTCCCCCCAACCCTCCTTTCTCCCCAGGCCCAGATCACTTCACTGCTGCCTCCCCTCAGGGCACAGGGGAGGAGCAGGGGGGTTCAGGGTCAGTTCCCCATATGGTGTTTCTGCCGCTCCTTCCTCCTCAGGAGAGGGCTCCTCATGTTCTTCCCTCACTCCAACCCGGTGTCCTTCAGGACCTTCTCCAACCGGGAGAGTCCTTTAGGAACCCCTGGGACATGACTCCCTCTCATGGGGTGCAGTCCCTCAGGAACTGCTCCAGCCTGAGCTGCCCACAGAGTCATGGCTGCTGCGGGAACAGTCACCTCCTCTACCACGGGGTCCTCCAGGGCTGCAGATCCACATAGGTCCCTCTCTTCAATTCTGCACAGGCTGCAGCTTCACATCTGCCCACCTGTGACACTAAAAGTTCTATAAATCCACATTTACCCCCCACAGTTCTCCATGGGCTGCAGGGGCACAGCCGCCATCTCACCATGGGCTGTGGGGAAACCTCAGCTTGGGAACCTCCCCTCCTTCTTCACCGACCTTGGTCTCTTTGCTCTGGCATTGCTCTCTCACTTCATCCTCTGCTCTGTGGGCCCTTTTCTTGTACTTTTCTCAGTTTTATTTTCCCTTCCCATGTCTGCTCGGCCTTGGCCGGAGGTGGGGCAGTGAGTGGAGCTGGGGGAGCTTCCAGCAGCTTCTCACAAGAGCCACCCCTGTGCCCACACACTGCTTCCAAACCCCCCTGCTCTAACACAAGACACATGGGCTCATATGGACATGCCTTTTGCTTTTATAATAATTACATTTTCAGGAGAAAAGTGCATACTTACAAATATAAAATCTTCCAAATAGCAAAAACCAAAAGCAGGCCATGGTAGTATAGAAAATGCATGTGTTTCCATAGCAGAAGTCAGTTGTTTTAAATTCTTTTGTGTTTCATTTTCAACGTTCTTCTTGTCCTGATTTTTTCAAGACTAGGTAAGTAGTTTTACACACTGTGGGAGCTCCACAGAGGGCTTAAGTTATTACCCTCTTCTTCCACATTCAGATACTCTCAATCTTGCATGTTCCTCTACTTTTGTGTTTGTAGTTACATGCATATCAGTTCAAAAACATATCAAACCATACTCAAATATCACATACATGTGTAAATGTGTGTTTTTCTAGTCTTCTAGTCTCTCTATATTGGAGCACTTTCAAGGGAAGGGATAAAGACCTTGGCATAGAGTAATCTGTTGTCCTGTTGTGTCAGAGCGTTTAAAAGACATGTAGAAGTGGTGTGGAGGGCCATGGTTTAGTAGTAGACTTGTCAGTGCTGGATTAACAGTTGGACTTGATGTTCTTAAAGGTCTTACCTAATCTAAATTATCCTGATTCTATAATATTGAGTCAGAACTGAAGTAAAAGAACTATAATGCACCTAAGTAAACAGTGTGAAAGCATTCAATGTATGGGAGGGCAACAGTGAAGAAAGATGAGAGGAAATAGATTCAAATTGTGCCAGGGGATGTTCAGATTGACATTAGGAAAAATTTCTTAATGGAAAGAGTGGTAAGGCATTGGAACAGTCTGCCCCAGAAAGTAGTGGAATCAACACCCTTGGTGGTGACAAAGAGCAGCCACAAGGAACATGTGGCTTTAGCACTTGAGGACATGTTTAGTTGTCTGGTTGATGTTGGGTCAGTGGTTGAATTTGATGATTTTACAGGTCTTTTCCAACCTTAATGCTTCTATGACTCTAAGGAGATGTTTCTTGTAAAAAGTGTTATACATTATTTGAGGTTCTGATTGAGTTCTGTGGAGCATTTGCTATCAGGGATGCAGACTGAAAGCATTAAGTTTGTATACAGTGTTATAACGTATTCGCACAACATAAAAACTAATAACAGAGATCTGACTGTGCGGAAGGTTCTATACAACTAGAGAATGTAGCGCAGAGTTTGTCTTGCTGGCTACCTACGTCTTCCATTTTTTACCTTCTTTGCCTGAAAGAGGGTATTTTACCTTGAATTTTCTCTTGTATGTTGTGCTTTATCTCCTTCTTGGTGAGTACATTTAATTTGAAACCTCTCTTATGCAGCACTGTGCAACAAAATCACTCTTAATTTCTGTTCATCTTGAAAGCTACCCAGACCACTGCCTACTTTTCCAACTGTTTTGCTAGCAAACATCAGGCTAATGAGGACCCAGAGGGAGAAGACATTTAACTGACTCAAAGTTCAATTATCTCAGATTTCTGTTCTCACAAAACCTTTTAGAGTACAAATAATGCTTCTTTTTTGTTTTGTTCCCACCACAAACTGAGAGTTGCTTTTGCTTCCCTTCTTTTTCAGCAAAGTGAAAGGTTTTCAGTTTCAGTAATGAAACTGAATGCTGGCATTGAAGAAGAGGTGCTTGAACATATCTATAGGTTAAACAAACAAGCAAACAAACAAATAACAGACAGAAAGGGCAATGAATAACCCATTTCTCCATTTCCCAAGGCACTTAGTGCATTTGAGGTCACTGAGAAAGCTGCTATGTAAGTACCCAAAGCTGAAAATCAGTCAGGCTCCTTCGGCAACTGTGTGTTATCAATCTTTCCCTTCAGAGCATAGATTTGTAACATTAGGCAGTTCAACAAGAGGGAAAAACTTAATTTGAGAGCAGCTGTTTTAAGACAGGTACATAATGGCATTAAAAGAGCAGCACTACAGTGAGGCAAGAACCAAACAGGATACATAGTAGGCTGGGGAAGCTTTTATTTTTATTGTTGTAACCAGACAGAGAGTACAGTAAATGGCAGCCAGAGACTAAGTTAAAGGAGTGTGAGGCATAAATATGACATGAAGAGGTCATAGTTAAAAACTTTTAACAACAAACAGTCTGACTGCATGGCGCTTACTAGGCCTAATCTCAAAACTCTATTATACTACAATGATTCAGGTTATTATGTCCTGTTCTCCTTTGGGTATTTAGGCACCACTTCTCATTGATGATGTCAGGACTAAGTGCATTTGGTTTTCTGTGCCACTAAAGATACAGGAACCTCTAAAACAGAACACAGTAGTTACATAATAGCATGTCATAATGCTGAACAAAGGCTAAGTAAAGGAAAGGAAGAATTGTGTCTTCAATTGAAGCTAATAAGGAGACATGGGATATACAACAGTAACATACATTTGACTTTGGCAAGGCCATTTGAAAACAACATTACAGAATCTTTTCTGAAGACAAATGTGCCCAAGACGTAGGCTTAGTACCTTATCTTAAAAAATGTTTATGATAATTTGAATGTTAAAGTGAAAACTGAAATAAAGTGCTGTGTTTCGTTCTCTATAATGAATAAATATATGAATTCCTTTTACAATAAGCACTTAACATGACTAATGCTTTGTTTTTCTCAGGTTATTTTAATTTTCTCCAGGCCTACACTTGTCTTTCTGTAAGAGTTACACTATCAAAGCATTTAATTTGCATTAAATACTGCCTTACATAATTGCTTCTCTTTCATAGAAACAGCAGAGATGGTCAGAATAGTGGTTACTGAACCCACTCTATGGGTTTGGAAGGACAGTGGTTGTTTTTCCTCTGTTCTGCAAACCACTGCTAGGATGCTTCTGCCTGTAAAGATGTTGTTTTGTGTATCTGTGGGAGCAGGCAACTTGTGCTAAACAAATGACAGCATACTGGCAAATGCAGCTCAAGGCTGACAAATAAAAATTGCACTGCTTTGCTGATTCTGAAATATTCTCAGTTGTTGGTATGATGTAGAATTACATGAGAGTAGACAGAAGTGGTGACTGTATATTTAAATATACCAGCTACTAGACTACTACTAATTTTCCTACTTTCCTTATTTTAAAAAAATATTGCTACCTGCATGAGTATTTACAGAATACAAGGCAGTCAAATCTGTCACCTCTATTGTTCTGCCATGTGTGCCTAACTCATGGGAAGGCAACGTATGTGGCTTGGTGTCCTTGTCTGCAAAATACTGATAGCAGTCCACACCCAAATTATAAAACACTCATAATCCAGGAAAACAATTGTATGCTAAGGGAAATTATCATAAACCCAATGTAAACCCAATGTAACTTGATGGAAAATTCCTATGACATGAGTAGTTTTCATCACAAATGGAAGTAGTTTACCTGTAGTAGATGGTACAGTTATTAGAGCCCTTCTTCATCCACTCTCTCCTTATTTAAAAATTGCTCGTCCAGTGCTCACCCAATCAAAGCCTCATGATCAGCTCATGATCATTCTAAATTCTGGATTAAATGCACATGTAATAGATAATCTAAGCAAACCAAGAGCAAACCAAGAGCTGTCTCTCCCTGTCTTTTTGGCACACAGGGAGAAAAACAGGCAGAACTCCAGGTGTGGCTGACTATCTTGTAATTCCTTCTGCTGGTTTGGCATCTCCTTAGACAAATAAAATATATTCCAACTCATCTATATTTGTGAGACTGATTACTTTTAACTGTAATTTGTAGTGTATAAAACTTAGAAGTGACAATATTTAGGAAGAATGTAAGCAGAATTAACAAATGGTGGAAGGAAGCATCTGACCTATATTTCAGGAACTGGAACACGTCTGTAATGCAGATGAAAAGCCCACTCCAGCTCCCTTTGTACACTATCCAAATCTATTTGTCATGAAGCAGTTACTTGCTCATAGCTGAAAAAGTGCTTTGATATATTTTTTATGAATCTAGCTTCTCCAGTGCTAACATAACCAGTTGCAACACAACATTATATTAATTATTTCACTTCTGTTTCCTGGATGATGCTTTATATAAAAAGGAAAATTTGAAAAAAGAGAAAGTATTAATGTAGGAAAAAAAAACCCAAACCAAACCAAACTACAACAAAAACACTCCAAAAATTAAAAAAACAAACATGACAAAGCAAAACCAAAAAATAAGGCAGATAGCAACAGGCCTAAATTTTTTTTTTCTTTCTTCCATAATACTGCAAAGGACAATCAAACAAGGAAAAGAAGTTTAAATATGATTTTTGAAAAAAACATTTTGTTGAGGTTTAAATGAATTATGCAGTAAAGGAGGAAATAATTAATAAGTAAAAAAAGTGTCATTCAGAAAACAGTTGGGGCTTTACTTATTTTGGTTTTGGTTTAGTTTTTTGCACCCTGGAAACCAGTAAATGTTCAGTAATAATTCAAGCCAAATAGTATGATTTAAAAGGGGAATTCTTTTTCTATTTTACTTTTTATTTTTAATGATTGTAGAAAATAAAATTCTTAAAGAAGTTTATATTCTGCATTGATAACAAGGAGAATAATCATATTTAAAAGTTAAGCTTTACAAGATAATTTAATTTTCCAGTTCACATAGTCATAAATGCCTATATTATCTAGACTGTAAAAATTCAGGAAATTTATTTAGTTTTTAGGTTTTTTCTTTGGTACTTACAAAATGGTCATTCTTACAGGCTGTATTTGAATCATGGTAATATCAAGAACTTTGTAACATAACATATTATCTGCAACATAAGAAATATCATTGTTGTCTGATTTACTGTGTGGTCTCTGGTTATTACTTTGTCTTTTCCTTTTACCATATCTCAACAGTACTGAAATAGCAGCAGGATTTTGGCCTTTTAATAAATACCAGTCCTTAGAGCTGTAGGATATGGAATCCAGGTACATGTGGCTTAGCAGCTCCCAATCAACTTCAAAGGGAGCATTATATGAGTATTATACATTAAGTAGGTGAAAGAAAATGGAATGCACTCAAACATCATAAATAGTGATAATATGAATTATTTTTAAGGAGAATAAATTAGACAGTGAGTTTGCTAGTGTTCCTGATGAAGGCTTTCCTGCTTATTGGGATAGACTCCAATAGTACTTCAGTGAAACACCAGCTCTTCTGTTCTCTGTCCATATGTAAGCAGAGTGTAAACATGCCCTCAGATCTCAGGGTTTCTGTATCCTTGATGTGGCCATAATGTGTACAGTGCTGCCTGAAATAGAAACACTGGGCACATGATAGTCCCTTTTGAAATCCTTTAGGAAGCAAGCAAAGACTCCAGAATTTCTTCTTGGCATTTAGCTATTAAACACAGCTTTCAATTTATCTGTCTTCCTTCCAGCAGAGTGGGTGTGTTTGGTCACTAAGAAGCTGATAGGTCATTAGTGGGTGTGATGGTCTGATCTCTGGTAGAAGAGATATCAGTTCAAGATGGAAATACCCTCAATAAGTGTGTGCTTTAGTACTTCTTAAATGAGTATCACAAGAAAAGTAGGCATTAAATCTCACATTTATTTTCCAAATACAGGTTGAGAATACTCCTCCTGTTTATCACAACCCAGCTGAGTAAATTTTTAATCTTTTCTGAATTATCTTTACTATACTGCTTTATGCACATATGCAGAGAGAATATTACAAATGAAAAGCATATCTTCTTCCTATTTCATGTGTACATTTTTGGGGGCAAAGGCAAATTCTACAAGTAAAAAGCATCTTCCAAATACAGTTGCCAAGAAATCCATTTAGTTTCATGTGCTTGGTTGATGCTCAACAGAATATGTTTCATTACTACTGACAGAAGATGTTAGTATGTATTAAGAATGAAAATGTGACAGGGATTCTGGCACATATTTATCAAGTGCTTTAAACCCAGTAGTTTGAAAAAGCAAAATAAATGAAAATAAATAGTCTTGTTCCAGCTTTTAACAGTTGAAACTCTAATAATTACAGTGGTGTGGTATGGTATGGGGGTACACCTAGAGTAGCTCAGCAGGGTATTGTCCATTTACTTACTGAAGTGACTAATGACAAATTCAGAGGCTTTTTAATTCAGAGTATTTTTTAATTATAACTGTCTGAATTTCTAATTCATTTGATTAGCAAATGAGACCGGGCTTATCTGGGTTCCAGCTTCTTTTTATCCTAGTTGAATTTAAGTATGCAAATGGCTTTCTTCATTAACTGTTTTAAATTTGCTGCATTAAAACCCATATAAAACTCACATTGGTCTAAAAGGGAAGAAGAGAGAAATAGGACCACACCATATTGTCTTTATAGTATCCAGCTGTGGAGCCAAGAGTGCAAGCTAAATTTATGCAAGGCATATGTTAATTATGTATGTGTGAATGTAATGCTAATGGTCACCCACCTGCATGGAAATATATTAATTATGCTTTATAGTATTAATAGAATTCAAATTAAGGACATGGAGCTGTTGGAGCAAGTCCAGAGGAGGCCATAAAATTGATCACAGAGCTGGAGAACCTCTCCTATGAAGACAGGCTGAAGGAGTTGAGCTTGTTGAGCCTGGAAAAGCAAGATTCTGGGGAGATCTACTACCATCTTTCCAGTACATGAAGAAGATGCACAGAAAAGCTGGGGCAGGAGTTTTTACAAGGGCATGGAGTGAAAGGACCAGGGGAAACAGTTTCAGCAGGGAACAGTTTCAACCTTAACAGGGTAGATGGATCTTAGGAAGAAAGTCTTAAATCTGAGAGAGGTGAGACACTGGCACATATTGTCCAGAGAAATTGTGAATGTCTCATCTCTGGAACTGTTCAAGGTCAGGCTCTCTGTGGAGTCTCGAACCCGGGGCCTTCGGCATCGCAGTACTGGGTCTTAACCAGCTGCACCACGAAAGCCTCACCTTGGAGGTGATGAGCGCTAGTGGCGCAATAAAGTCAATACAGTGTTCGGGAGTGAGCTAGTCTGTGGCTGTGAGTTTCACCTTTTATTTGCCCCCTGGTCTTGCACATGCTCAATAGGGGGCCTGCCCTAATTGGGCACAGGTGGATTTGATACCGGCTCACACCCACTTCTCGGTAATCAGAGGCGTCTGATTGCTTTGTTACACTACAGGAGATGGGAGTGAGGTACATGTCAATCTCTTCTTCCGAGTAAGAAGCAACAGGACAAGAGGAAAGAAATGGCCTCAGTTTGCACAAGGAGAGTCTTAGATTGGATATTGTAAGAAAACAGTTCACTGAAAAGGTTATTAAACCCAGGCTTCCCTGGGAAGTGGCTGAATCACCATCCCTGGAGGTATTTAAAAGACTTAGAGAGGTTGTGTATAAGAATATGGTTTATGCTCCGTAACTTGGTTAATGTTTGGACTTCATGATCTTAAAGGTCTTTTCAAACCGGATTGATTCTTTATTCTATAAGATAATGTAGCAGGGCACAAACTGGAATGTCCTGAGAATTCCAGCTAAATGCAATATAACCCCATATTATAATCCAAATATTGTCACAATACTTATTGATATTGTAGTCCTGAGGATCTCAGCCAGCCAGGACCTGCCGTACTAAATCTTTGGACAGATTCAGTCATATGCTCATGATGATTAATGACATTTCTCAGATGTATTAAATGCACTTGTCTACATGCCTCAATACACAGCCAAAGCATAGTATTAGTCACCAAAACCACTACGATTGCTATACATTATTCTTTAAACACAGAAATTTTACAAGACTGTTAAAATATAATCATGGCCTAGTATCTAAGCTCTATTTGACCTTGTGACAAATGTGCAAATGTTAAGAGGGGAATGAAATTGAAATGTGAGGAAAACAATTTAGACAAATATTAGTTCACTTTTTTTGGTTTTGTTCTTCCAAATTTAGATTTGCAAAATCAGCAGCTAAGGTAAAACTCTACCAGACACAATTTATTCCTTCTCCACCCTCATCCATGATGAGTGTGAGGACTGTTATTAAGGAATTTATTTTCAAAAATCCATTTGCATCATCTCCAGAAATATGCAGAGGTCTAATTAATTGTTCTGACATATTTGAGCCAGGAGCCCCTTTTAGCCACAGAGAGGCTTTCCCAGTAACTAAGACAATCTTTAGCTTGAAACTATCTGCTGGAAAAACTCTGTGGAAGTATGACTGTGGTAAGTAAAACCCATCCTGCTGCACAGGACCAGCACAACACCTCTGAAACTTTGGGACTTACCATCTCCTGTGGTCTGTGCTACCTCTTTGAAGAGAGACAAAATCACTTCTTTAATATTTTGTGGCAGAGTAATACTAGATGACTCCATAGTGATGGTAGAATTTCAAAAAGTCTTTTCAAAGACTGGAGAGCTTTTTAAAAGCCTACTCTAAACTAACTAAACTATTTCATTTTCCACTCTCTGAGCTACTCCTATACTTAGCTGTACTGCACTGTGTTTTTCAGAGGATGCCTATAAAACTCAAGTCCGAATTGATGATGAACCAGCCTACTTGGACATTCTAGACACTGCTGGACAGGTGAGTAGTTTTACAGTGAGAACCATTAACTCGGAGATAAAGCCAAAGATTTTAACCTCAGATATATGGGTCAGGGAGCTAGAAGCAACCCTTGAAATTCAGAACTAAAGAGAGAAGTGCCAGAATAACACTAAGGAATTAACAAAGGTGAAGACTAAAGGAGAGCTCCAGTGCTATAGTGTAACTTCAAAATCTGACCAGAGGAGACAGACAGATTTAATAAAGTAGTAAATAAAAAGCTGTTTAAATTTTTTTTTTGATGTGCAGAAACATCTGTCACAACCATGGAATGCATAAATGCTGCTGTTGTTTTGTCTCGTGTTTATCATTCCTGCTTTTCTGTATATTGCAGGAATCTTCTGGTCTACTTTTATTTTCTTTCCATTCTTCCTTCCATGAGTTATATTTTAATATAAAATGTGCACTCACTAGGAAAGCATGCTAATGCCAAAAGTAAAACACAGGGTATGTATGATGTGTATATGCATGTCTGAGCATCAGTCAGGGAACTGAGTTTCCCATACAGAAAGGCAAAAGAAGGAGATATATTCAAGATTTTCTTCAACCTGACTCAGTTCATCCCCTTTCTATCTGAAAACATTTTTAGTTTTTAATCAAAATATCACAGCAGCTTTAGCTCTTCCCGAGTTATGCATCAGTTTGTGTTTGAAGGCTTCAATAATTTCATGAGTTTCCACAGTGTGTGTCACCTTGTACAGAAATGAGTCAGTCAACAAGGACAGTAGATCCTTAAAACAAACAATCAAAAAAAAAAAAAAGAGTTAAGAAGCGTAAGCCTGGAAAACCTTGATTTCAGATTCCCAAATGTCTGAATGTACCTTAGCTGGGTACTGCAAATTCCTGCTGCCAGGAATTAGAATGGCATCAAAATTTAAATGAATGTAGCTCAGGGAGATTGTGGCATGAGTTCTACATGTGAATGAAATATAGGCCAATTTAAAAGTGAACTCAACCCAGTTTCAGGAATCAAAAGATGCCCTGAATTTTTCTTCCTTGACCCAAAACTGTACAATCTCAGCAGTTAACCAGTGACTTGCTGCTCAGTCTGTAGAAGTGTTTGATTCCCTATAAAATTTAAGCTGAATTTCAAGGCATGTCTTCAAAGCAGTGAATTTAATTGTCCTAGAATTTATTATTATAGCAGGCCAATGAAGTTTCTTATACATGAGTCCTGGTATAGCTTCAGCAACAATTTGATGGTGGTAAAGTAGGAACATCATAGTTGCCACTCTGTATGTCTTATAATATCTGTACTTCCACTGGAGAAGAAGAAGCAACATCTTTTCTTTCTCAGGGAGCCTGAGCCTAGTAAATTGAGGCTTATGTTGACATTAGTACACAATCACTATGGGAATTATATCTCCAGTTGTTTAGTCTTGTTAGGCTTTATATGTTCAGGACTTTCTGGGTTGTCCTTTAATAGAGTTCACAGTCTACACCTCTTCAACTTTACTCCTGAATTTGCTTCATTCTTACTTTGTATAGTTAAAATGCTAAAAAGTTGAATACTTCTTCACTCAGAGCTGAAGAGAAAGGATGAATGGAGTTGTGTCCAAATTTTTCTAAATGGAAAAAAAGACCAAAAAGCAAATCAGAACTTTTTGCACTATGCTGTAAAAAATAAGAGGAATAATTTTTTTACTTCATTTTTTTTCATTTATTTTGTTATTAGAAAAAAAAAGTTTGTGTTTACATAAAAAATACAGACAGAATCAAATACTCGTAATTTTCTCTTCCTAACCCCCACCAAAAATCAAAGCCTCAAATTTTATTTACTTATCATTAGAACAAGTTTATTTTTTGTTTTTGCTTGCTTTGTTTTGTTTTCATTTTTTTGTTTGTTTTTGTGTTTTTTGTTTTTTTTTTCAACTTCTTTTAGAATGAAAACAAATCTGGACTGCAATTTTCATTCCCTTGGAAAGATTTTTTTAAATTCAGGAAAAAGCAAAGAATACCCATATGCACTGACCTCTTAAATATCTGAAAATTAAAGAAAGTTTAGACATGACTTTAGACAGTCATGTTCACTTTTTAGGAAAAATTCCCCATGAAACTGTATAATTATTACTTTTTTTAAAAAAATTTTTGATCATACAAAAAGATAGAATAAAACCTTGTTTTAACTATGGTGAGGGATTACTGCCAATATGATAAATTTTATCAGAGAAAAGAAGTCAGAATAATGTGATCAGTGAGAGCTGGTGAGAACAGTAGTAGAGAAAGACTGGAGAATTATAAGTTTTTTTTCAAGAAGACACCAAAACATCCACACTGCTAAGGGTTCCATAACAGTCCATGACCCTACCATGAAATGCAATGTGGAGACTTTTGAGGAAGCAGAGAACTTTGGCAGGAGCACCACACTTTACAGGCACATCAACCCAGAACGTTGCTAACCTGGGTGTAGTTATCCTACCTCAAGAGCCAAGCCGAATTGGTATGAGAAAATCTCTGGTAGAGATTTTCCCTATTTTTCCAGTGCAGAAAGCCATCACTGAAATATGTCTCTCTATATCTGTGCTAAGACATTATTCTCACTTTCCTACATTCCTATTTTTCAGAAACTGTCTGTTGTAAGTATCCTGGATTTAGCTGCTTGTCTTTGTAGAAGCCTTTGAGTTTCAATCTGCACTGCACACCTCCAGAATAAATCAAGACCCAATCCAACACCCATTGAAGTCAACAGCTAAAATAGCCTTTTTCCAGTCAGAAGGCTTAATGGTACTCTCACTGAAGTAAAAAATTAAAACCAGCTGTGACTACAGTGGCTTTGAGTAAAAATCCAAAACACTTGCTTATATTGCTGATGGTGTGCCCTGATGGTACCTTGCTGGGTTTCATGTAAAATCTGAGACAGTTTTAGCTTCTAAATCATCAGTTGGCAATCTCATTTCTCTCTGGGTTTCCTCATAGTTATAAATACTTCGTTGTCAGCTTTGAACAATGACTTTAATAATATCAAAAGATCAAGGAGCTAAAATTGTAATTCTTCCCTACATGGGAAACACAAGAATTTAGTAAAGAAACCAACTGAAGTGAACGTATGTTTTTCTCAAGAATATGTTTCAAAAAAATCTTCTTCTTTCCCTTCTGTACCTATGCACTATTTGAAGACTTCAACACTGGCCAAATAAAATAATTTATTAACTAGTGAAGACCTTTACAACTGGCAGATGGACACAATTTGGCATATGGAGTAAATAATAAAAACTTAATGGATATCAGCAAATGCAAACATCCAGAAAGACATCTTGAGCTTCCTTATTCAACTGTGATCTCCATGGGACATTTTTTTAAGTAACTTTCACTTGGGGTTCACCCATGTGCCTCTCTCTATTTCTTAAGGTTTGGAGCGGTAGCTCTGTGATTTCCCTTTTCTTCTGCAATGTGCTATAAACCTCATTTGCTTTTACAAATATTTGATTTAAACTGTTGTGAAGTGTTTGATTACCAGGAAACTTGTTGGTGCAAATGAAAGGACTTTCAGACCTCAAGTCCTTTATTCTGTGTTCAGTTCTGTTCGTAATTATGCTCAGAAGTGACAACCCCCAACTGCTCCAACCATGCACAAAAAGCCTCCACACAGTTATAAAATCCTTCTGCTCACTCATTTATGCTTTCTCACTCTCACTTCTAACTTAAAAATATGTTGCTACTTCTAAAGCTCAGTTTGAATTCCTTCTGTGGACCATCCACAGCAGTTATGTCTCCTGCTGAATTTATAAACTGTTGACTTGCACAGGAGCTTTTAGTCTTGCCACAGGTTTCCTGCTGATGACATATTACCCAGCCTCCCTGGTTAGACCTCACACCGAACATTAAAAGAGCGTTAAAGTTCCCTTCACTGGAAAACAATCTGAGATGACCCTATGTAGAAAAGACAAAATTGTTTTCAGACATGAAGCAGACCAATAATGCAGAAAAATGGATTTCTGTACCTGCCAGTGAGGCAGTACATTTCAAGATTATTGCTCCAATTTTTGCTTGTTAAAATGTGGGTTTTTATGATAAACTTAGTGCACCAGTATATTTCCCAGGTGTGAGTCAGAGACTTGAAAAATTGGCCTTAAAATGTGATGGCATGGCATTTCAGGGAGATTTTCCTTTGTCTAGAGCTGTGTGCACATGAATTCATTTCCAGGCAGACACTTTTCAGCCTGACAACAACAGAGAGCTCTGTAGTGAAATCCATCTCTCAAACTGGTAGCAAATCACAGGATGTGTTTATCCTGCCAGACTCCAGGACTACAATTTTTGTCCCCTGCTTCAAGATTTGAAGAGGTACTGTATTAGTCCCAAGAGCCCTCCAAAAAACCTCACTTTCTCAGACTAAACACTGTAGTTTGATGACTCACTCAGGCTGTTATCTGAGATCCTTTTGCTTATTATCTAAACATGCTGCTGTAATCCTGAATCAATGGAGTGAGATTTCAAACTACACTGCAGCAGCTTATCTCAAAGAAATGTAAAATGCCTGTTTGGCAGTAATTATATTTTAATAGGTCTTTACAGTGTTTTCTTTTAAGGGGAAAATAATTTTAGTGTACTTTCAGGTAGGTACAGCAGTGAGTAAATGAAATCTATTCCATTTTTAAAGCATAGTGGGAGTGAACTAAGAGTAGCAACATGCAGACATTGTATTATGTGAAGAACATTAATTTTGTTTTCTTGTACATTGTTTTACAGGCTCATAATGACACACTTAAAAAATCAAACCATAATACTAGAAATATGGTGGTTTCTCAAGACAAGCTGTTCCATGATTTCTAGGGAGAATTAAAATCTCTCTCATGAGAAAGTACTTTTATTTGGGAATCGGCAGATTTTGAAGAAACATTTATTTTGCACAGATACTATGGTTCGATAATATTGAATGAAAAAAGAGTTCCAGTAACGATGAAATTGCAGACGTGACTCCAGTTTCCTTCAAATTCGGGCAGAATATTCTTCAGCTTCCATGGAGAAGAAACTAGGCATAAAATGTAAAAAAAGAAAAAGAAAAAGAAAAAAAAAAAAAAAAAAGGTGTATTAGTTTAGTATGAACAGGCAACTAGCAACTATGATTCTCAACTTCCTTTCTCATCCTTGTCAATGGATGAATCATGGTACAACAAAGAATGAATCAATGAATCTCTCTGTATTATTACATCTGCATTTGTCTTTCTGACAAAAAGAAATAAGATGTTACAGAAAGCCGGCATTCAGGGGAAGTATTAGGGTTTACAGACTTATACAGATTTCCTGCCCCTTACTACCATTCCACTTCAGTAAAGTCAACGATAGTAGTTCCATATTGCAAGTGGAGGAATAGTTTCTAGTGTTCCCTGTTGTATTTTAATACATTCCTTTTTTTTTCTTTTTTAGATTTTTTTATAATTTTTAAAATATTTTCTCTCCTCCTATTTCCTGTGTTTCTTAAACTAATAATTTCCAAAAGTAGATACTGAATGTTTTATGACTTTAAAAAATAAAATAAGAACATTTAAAAGCAGATAGTTTTTTGTGTATATTCTGGTGTTTGTTTTCTGAAAGACACCTACAAAAATACATCCTATACAATTAAATTTCATTTATGCCCTCCACAAAACTGTGAGTATACAAAATAAATTGTGATTAAATAAATTTCTTCTAATACTATAAATTGTATTGTATACTTCTCCTTTTCATTATTAAATCACACTGAATCTCTTTGAACTTACTTCCAGCAGATGTTGGACATGCTCTAAGTGTCCTGATTTTTATATAAATAAATAAATAAATAAATAAATATACACTTATGACTGTCCTAGATAATCTCACTAGGAATTCCATTTTATATAGCTTTGTCTATCAAAAGCTACTCGTTACCAAGCAGCTATGCACAGACTGGGTACTCCAGTGAACAGAAGTGTTTTTTATTTGAATTAAAATTCACACAAAAAGGTATTTCCAGGACTAAAATCTTGGCTTGCATGCTGAGAAAACAATCATGTGTAACAGAACCACCTGGTGCTATTTGACCTGACAATAACAAATGACCAAGAGAATGGTCTTTAATAGAGTAATGTTAATGTTTCTCAGAAAAGGTGCATTGTGCCAAAGAACTATAGTTTACAAAATTTGTCTTTTATGGTATTCTGTATCTGCTGGATGGTGCTGTTTCCAGATAAAAATGAGAGCATAAAGTTACACAGTCTTATCTCAGCAATCCAGGCCTTTGAATTGTTAAACTGCAGGAGATACTTGGCTGAAACAGGTTTGCTAAAGATGTTATATTTATTTCACACTGTCAGGAGGTGGCTGCAAAAAGTAAAAGCAAAAGACACCTTTTACAGTTGCAGTTTCAATAACTTTGCCCAAGAAACTGTAAGTGGTATTTGCCTCTTATAAGAAAAAAAAAAACTAAACAAAATACCTCTGTAAATTTTGAATGCCATTTCTTGCCACCTCTCTTTTATGACCAAAGGAATGCCATTGTATCTTTCCAGATTTTTAAAAGAGGAAATGAAGAGTAAAGTAAAAATTCAAGGCAATAATTATTGAAAATTTGGAATATTTTTCTATTTTCCTATTTTCCTTTTTAAACTGGATATATTTCAGGTATATATATTTCTTGCTTCCATGGGGGCAAGCTTAGAAAATTTCCATAAGTTTTTGTTCCTGCTTTTGTTTTGTGTCAATAGCTGAGGAGAATTTAGCAGTTTCCACTGGAGCTCCATGCCATTATCAGAGCATCAGGGTGATGTGGAAAAACCAGGGATGATCTGTTTCTTTTAAAAAGGGAAAAAAACAAAAAATAACAAAAAAACCCAACAAAAATCAAGGACTTGGCAGCAGGTGCGTTGGCTGTACCTGTGTAAGAAATCACATATTCTGTTATGTATAGTGGGATACCTGCTTAACACCATAAAGAAAACTGAAGAAGTCAGATTTCACTAACTTTCAAAACTGCAGAAAAGTTGTGTCCTTATGTTGGACAGTGTTTACATATCTCAGAAGCTACTCAGTGTCTTTCATGACCTATTAATTTAGCCTAGATACCATATGACATACCATTTAGGAGTTCTCTCTGTCCTCTCACAGAATTTTGTCTAAAGAAATTAAAATTATCCCCTCCATTTTATAGGTAGATATAGAGGCTATGGATATGGAAATGGAACTTGGTATCATTCACCCCTCCAGAAGTTAATTAGCTTCAGTTAAACTATTTCTGATTTACTTTAAAGACTAGATAATGGATCCGGATGAAATCTTCAGTATGTGTTGAACACATGAAGTAACAATCAGCTCCATAAAATATTAGGCATTTGTTTGCCTCACTACAGAAGCATTGATCCCTCTAAACATCTCCTAGTGCTGGATAGCTGCACTTAATGTGAAGGTACCTTGGAGCCATTTAGTGAACTGCTCAAGGCTGAGGTGACACATGGTGTTGCTCTTTCAGCTGAAGTTCTGCTCTGACAAGTCTCTGAGAGCAGTGCTGCAGAGTTGCATAAATACCAATCCAATGACTATATCTATGCCTGTAATGCTACTTAGCCACTTCACCAGCACCAGAAACAATGCAAGTGCAAAGAAAAAAGAACAATAAGATTTCCTCCATGCTGAAAGTCACTGGAACATGAAAACTCAGTGTTTTTTATTGTCAGAGTCATACCAGATATTAATATTGTAAGCAATACAAAATCAGTACAAAACCATAGCTATTTTGCATTCATATTGGCCATGATTTATGTAGTCCCAGAAAGCACATCCCTCAGATAAACGCTGAGCTAAATTTCAGTGGCAGAAATATGTGCAGAATTGACTAGATGCTACAAAAGTCTGGAAAAGCCACTCTGCATGTTGTTTACTTCACTCTTTCCAGATTCTTAGTTCAAATTATACCTTTCATTATGAATAGTGCACAGGGGAGGGGAGAGAATTACCCATTTTGTGGAATTTTTAACGTAAGCACAATTGTTACGAAAGTCATCACAAGAGAATATATATGCAAGCCAGAATATAATTTGCAGTCATTTATCATAGCAATGAGGTGTCTGACTCTGTAGCCTCCTGCTTCACTTCTGCAAGGCTGTGTAAGCCTCACTGGAAGACAGCAAGTCTGCATTTCCCCTGTAAGCTGACGAGAGCTTATTTGAATCCCTGTCGAGCCCTTGGTTGCAGCTGCAGTCATTAGCTCTTCACTAGTGGGTTGTTGTCTTTTTTTTTTTTTTTCCCTGTGCTGTTTACTAAAATGTAATTACTGAGCTATTAATTCTTTACCATGTATGATGCATTTGTGATAAAAGGTGAAAATTGGCATTATTCTTTCTTGCATACCAATGAGGAGGGGAAAAAATACTATACTGTGCACGAAGAAGCAAATGCAGTTCAGGGTTTTAGAGCTAGTTAACAACGAATACTGCTTCAATGCCCACATTTAGGAGAAAATTACTAAGGTGTTTATCCCTGAGAGATAAACCATTAGCATTAATATGAAAGAAAAAGACAGTCTCTGAGTTAGGGTGTGTAGCACTGGAGCATTTTTACTGACACTGGGGAGAAATGATATGGTGATTTCATCCATATTTTGGGGTGAATGAAAAGTAGCTATCATATCCCAGGAGATAGACTGCATATTTTCATTAGTATGTATGACAAACCATCTTTGGAAGAGCGAGATTAATATAGTTAACAAAGGCACAGTTGCAGCAAATGGGCAAATATATTTTCACCTGAAGGCAGGAGGGCAATTAGAGTGGGAACAATATGAACATCAGCACAGAGAAGCTATGTCTGGAGGGAAGGTCTGATTTGGTAGATCCCTAGTGACAAAGAAGGGTCACTGTGGTACTTTTTTTGAAGTCTCAAGTTATTTTATTGGAAGTTGTTCTAACTCATAATTTTTTCTTTATTTCTTTTTCCTTATGTTTTCCTAGTAGGTTGGTGTGGTGCAATCTTAATGTTTAAGCTAGAGATGATGCAGGACAATATGTGTATATTAAATGTTCTGCATTTAGTGAATGGGGCAGTGCAATAGTGACCCACTAGTGTACAGGGTGTGAAGGAAAATATACTTCTGCCTTTTGTGAGAGTTTGTCATGCACAATTTGTGACTATAGACAATACTAGAAATAATGGGGAGAATATCATAGGTGAAAACAGAAGGGGAACCCAAGGGTTTAAACTCGCATGTGGGAAGTGACATGACTTCACAAGTGATGAAAACAGATTGTGACTGATAATGATTTAAAGAAGCCAGTATCAAACCAACCTCAGAAATGGATGATTTTCAGAAAATGTGAAAATTTAGACATACCAGTTCTAAGTCTGAGACTCAACTCAATGCAGGTAAGACAAATGTCCTTAGGTATTAACCTAAAACAGTACCTCATTAAAAAATTATTTTTTGAAATTAATTCATTCTTTACATCCAGGTTTTGTTATGTTCCTAAAGTCTCTCCAACAGTCAGAGATTTAAGACATATTAACCAGTGAAGGAAGAAGGAATCCCTCTCCATGCCAGTGCATTAGTCTTCAGAAGGAATTCTGAGCTGAGGTCTAGTGTAATACCAACTTCCATCTGGAACTGAAGTCCTGTTTCTAGCAAGAGGGTTTTATACTATAGAAAGTAAGTGTGGGGAAGAGTAGGAGAGGACATCTATTTTAGAAACTTTCCAGCTAAAATTTTGTGACACTTGGAGATGTAAAACTATGCTTGCATTTCATGTTCAGTGTGAGTTTGATCATGATTTTTAAAATGCTAGTCATCCCTCAATTGGCTCACTCAGTTTGTATCATCTTCTTGCCTATAGGGACAGTCTTGAGGTGCTCCTTCTACATTCAGTCTATGTAGATGAGCTTATCTTCTCCATTTCCAGAGTGCACATTGACACCCAGAAGCCCTGGACATTACTAGCTAAGAAGTAATGTCTGCTATTTGTCACAGATGTGAAAATCACACCTGTGTCTTCCATCAAAGAGCACCTGTCATGAATATTCTCTTCCATTTCCAAGTAAATAACATAGCTTAAATAGAACAAGGAATGGCCGGATAAAAAGGGACTAATTTAAACAGGGTTGATACTGTTGCTTCCGGTTTTCTCCTAAATTACAGATTAATTTCAGAATCTGACTCAGCATTTTTGAAATCTGATAGGATTCACCCATGGCTCCTGAAAGAACTGGCAGGTGAAGTTACAAAGCCACTGTCCATCATATTTGAAAAATCATGTCAGTCTGGTGAAGTTCCTGCTGACTGAAAAAGGGGAAACATAAGCCCCATTTTAAAAATGATAAAAAAGACAACCCAGGGAACTACAGGCCAGTCAGTCCCCCTCTGCCTGGCAAGGTCCTGGAGCAGATCCTTCTGAAGGCTCTACTATGAGAGGAAGATGGTAACAAAGGGGTGATTGGTGACAGCCAACACTGCTTCACTAAGGGCAAGTTCTGCCTGAGTAATTAGATGAGCTTTTATGATGGAGTGACAACCTTAGTGGACAAAGGCAGAGCAATAGATGTCATCTACCTGGACCTGTGCAAAGTGTTTGCCACTGTCCCACACAACATTCTGATCTCTAAACTGGAACGATATGGATTCTATGGATGGACCACTTGCTGGATATGGAACTGGCTGGCTGGTCTCACCCAAAGAGTTGTGATGAGTGGCTCAGTGCCCAAATGGAGATGTGTGATGAGTGGTGTTCCTCGAGAGCTGGTGCTTGGACCAGTGCTGTTTAACATCTTTGTCAGTGATAACAAGTTTGCTGATGGTACCAAACTATATTGTAAAGTCAGCATGCTGGAGTGAAGGCATGCCATCCAGAGGAAACTTGACAGGCTCAAGCTGTGGGCTTGTGCAAAATGCATGAAGTTCAATGAGCCCAAGTGCAAGGTTCTTGCCTCTGGATTGAGGCCATTCCATGCACAAATACAGGTTGGGAAGAGAAGGATTCTCCCCCTCTACTCTGCTCTTGTAAGACCTCACCTGGAGTACTGTGTCCAGTTCTGGACACCCCAGTATAAGGAGGAGATAGACTTCCTTGAGTGTATCCAGAGGAGGGCCACTGAAGTGATCAGAGGGCTGGTGCACCTCCCTATGAAACCAGACTGAGGAAGTTAGGATTGTTCATCCTAGAGAAAGCTTTGAAGTGTCTTTATAGTGAGTTTCCAAAACCTGAAAGGGGCATACAAAAAAGCTGGTGTAGGGATTTTTGCATGTGTTGGTAGCAAGATGACAAGGGGCAATGGTTTAAAATTTGAAGAGGGGAGATACAGGTTAGACATTAGGAAAAAAATCTTTCCTGTGAGGTTGGTGAGATGCTGGAATAAGTTGCCCAGAGAAGTTGGGGCTGCCTTGTCCCTGGAAGTATTGAAGGCCAGGTTGGATGGGGCCTTGAGCAACCTGATCTAGTGGGAGGTGTCCCTACTGGTGGAGGGGGATTGGAACTAGATGATCTTTAAGGTCCATTCCAACCCTAGTGGTTCTATAATTCTATGATTTCACTTGTACATTCCTAGAGTTAAGAAAAGGCTACTGATTTTCTGCAATATCAAGTTCATAATATTGCTTTGGAAGGCTGTCAGTTTAAGTTCTGAAAGACATTAGTCTGCTAGGAACATGGACTGCCTCTTTTATGATGTCTTTATACTTCCCCCATTGTCACTGGTGTGCATTTTGTACCTAGTACAAATTCACAGAAGGAAAGGGATATTGCTTTTTCATAACAGAAGCAAGGATTCCTTCCTGTAATTATAAGGCATGAGACACTGACTGATCATTAATCAAGGGACTGATTATAATAATAATCCACTCTATTGCAGTCTTAAGGGCTAATTCTCATTTATACTAATCCCATTTTGAACTGCTCCTGGGTCATTACTAGCACAAGCAAAAATGGTTGTGAGAGAGAGGTTTGATGTACAGCCAGAACAATGTAGAGACTTGGCACAGATAAAAAACAAGCCTTGACCTCCTTTATTAAAGCCAGAGCCCCTGCATTTTCTTTGGTCCATGTCTGAGCTGTTAGTCAGCTCCCATCCTTCCTCCCAGTGATGTGGCAGATGGTTTGGGCTGGCACAGGTGGCTAAGTACCACCTGCTGCAAACTTTTCTTTTTCTTTTGCCATCTAACTCTTTCTGTTGTTGCTGTTTGCAAAAGACGACTGGAAATAGGAGGGAAGGAAGATTGTAAAGTGGTGCTGATATTCAGTGTTTTCTTGTTTTCTGTTCTGTAACTGCTGTGAACCTATAGCTTGTGCAGGCTGGAGTCCTTTGAGCTGAATGAGTGACTACCTCTTCAGTGGCAGAAATCAGATGAAACAAGTCACATCTTTTGAGTCTAGATTAGTGTTGGTATTCTAATGGTAATAAGATTTTACAGCCATTCAACTTCACATACGAATGCTTTCTCATTTCAAATGTAACTGCTGCAGGTTTCTTCCTGCTTGCTTCTACAAATAAGGTTTAAAAATCTGTTTGCTTTTCATACCCTGCCCTCACTCTCCCCTGCCCCCTTCCCCAAAGAGGACAAAAAGGAAAAAAATACTATAAAATGAGTGAAAACTGAATTATTCTTACCAGTGTAACAGTACCAGTATCTATTTCAAGAGGTAAAAGAAAAGCAAAGCACATTTTATGACAAGCAGTGCCAGATAAATTATATGTAATCCCAATGATGTTTATGTGTATAAGAAAATTTATTACCAGAGAGATATGGGAGTATCATGCTGGTTTGAAAACATCCATTGCTACTAAAAAAATAATCTTAGACCATATTCACAAAAACTTTCCCAAGATGGAAAAAAAATCTCAACCTTTTTGTAAACAAAAATTCTGATTTTTTTTTAAATGAACAATGTATCTTCACATTTTTTCTTCTGTGCTTATGGTCTTTAGTTCTGATTCTCTCACTATTTGAAAGAGTATTTTTCCCCTCTGAGTATCTTTTGTTCTTTTTTTCATTTTACCCTTATTTGTTCATTGTCATAGATGAACAGTATCCTGTCTGTTTCTAAGAATATACCCCACCTCCCTCCACTGTTCTAGAAATACAAAAAAAAACCAAAACCAAAAAACCTTCATAATAAGAATGACCCCTGTGGTAATCAGTGAGACAGCTTTGATTAAGAACATCTATTAGCAGATTCCTGGTTCTAAAGTCAAGCAGAAGATGAGACAATTCAGAAAGTGGCATTGCTCAAACTGTGAGGCTGGCCTCCCTGGGGAGACTCTGACCTCTTCCAGACATACAAGCCAAGATCATAAAAAAAGAACAGACATCAGAATGTGTGGAGTGTGTGTGCAGTTTGAAAAACGTAACACCTTTGTTTCTGAGGTGTTGCATCTTTAAATTTCTAAGCACTACGCTTCTGAGAAGTGTGGAGAAAGACTGCATTTCCAAACATTGCTCCATGTT
This sequence comes from Calypte anna, assembly GCF_003957555.1. Lineage (NCBI taxonomy): Eukaryota > Metazoa > Chordata > Aves > Apodiformes > Trochilidae > Calypte > Calypte anna. The sequence goes on from NC_044274.1 coordinate 5,910,667, forward strand.
TATTCTTCAAACACATCATCACACGGTGAAAAAGAAGGGAATAGATATAGTGACCTCCTGCTCTTTGCCTGTGACCTTTTTCTTGTTGTTGTTGTTAGTTCTTTCCCACCTTTTTCTGTTTTTCTTTTGGGGCTGACAAGGCTATTAACAATGTGTAACATGGGGAACTAGGACAATCAGCTTCAGTTTTGAGTACCATTGCTGTGAAATCGTGATGTGGAAGAGGTTGCTTCCTAGCAATTTCTATTTGGAGTTGGATAACAGCTTCTCTAGCTGAGAACTGTATGAATTTTAAAAGTAATTAAACATATTACCCCTTAAGAAAAGTTTTTTTTTTTTTTGCTCAGTATGGAAAGTATGACAAAAGAGGCTAAATCAAGATGATAGAGAGAAAACAGAGGTATCTTCTTTTCTAGGTTGTTCTTCTAAATACTAATAGAAAAATGAAGCATATACGGAAGGATGAAATGTGGAAACAAGGACAGTTTTCCAAGAATCAGTCTGGAGATATTTCCTGGGAACAGATGGATTGGATTGTGAGAGCCATTGTGTTACTAGAGTTGAAAATTTTGAGAGATGGAAAAGGCAGCTAAAGATCATGACACATATAGGCTGCTGCTGAAATGAGTGAATAGACATTGAAAGGGCTAACACTTAGGACCCTAACCCAACGTTTATAGCCAAGCTGTGCTCTTATGCCTCCAAGCCCCTTATACCTTACAGGAAAGTCTGAGGAAAAGGCACACAAGCCTTAATAATCGGTGATCAACAAGGGACAAGTTGGTTAAGTTGGGTGTTTGCTCTTCTATACAGCATGATGGGAATCATCTTTCCATTTAAGGAAGCTACTCTATGTCATTCTGAGGTCATTTTTCCACCTTTGAAAAATCATGTGAGATTTCTGATAACTGAAACAAGGCAAAAGTGACATCTGTTTAAAGAGCAACATGGTAACGGAGAGATTTTATTGCTAACTTTCTTCATCAACAGGTAGACATTTAATCATATGAGAATTAAAAGGAGGGGTTTTCTGCATTCAATTATAATGGAAAAAGAAAAAGAAAAAAGTTATGATTCCTTCTTTGAACTTTTAGAAAAATTTTATTTCCATCCTGACTTGAAGCTTGTTCTCAGGTATAAAGTCTCTAGCAAGAATGGTGATTTTGTTTCAAAAGGATTTCTTACCACATATTTCAGTTTAAGTCTCAGTCATAATACACAAGAGAGTATTTGAAACTGATGTCAAGCTGCAAAGTGCTAGAAGCATGACAAATCTTCACTTTAATTCTCAGAATTGATTTCCTTTTGAGGAGGTGTGATTTCTTTCTGTCTCTTCCCTTTGGCACTTACTGACTTGGGAATGCTTCATATTTTCCCCTTCTTGAGTATCAAATGGCATGTAGTACTATTCCTGAATAATATTTTAAACAGAAGGAAACAATTAAAGAAGATACTAAAGTTCCAGCTGCACAGATACACTGTTTTTTATTTTATAAGAGAACCAAACAAAATATAAAATAAAACCACTGAAAAAAATCTGTAAAATCTTAAGGTCTTTCTTCATTTGCTTTGAATATCCACATTACCTAGGTGAACTTGGATTTTGGTTCTGCTTGCTGCAAAGATACATGTAAATTGTGAAATCTGGAGTAGGATTTGAACAAAAAACCTAACAAAGGGCTTTAACTGTATTTTAGTCCTTTGTGTTACATATATGTTATGCGTTAGTTATGGGAGAACTTATAGTATGCTTATTGGAAAGTTTATTTATTCTTTTTCTTACTATATTTTATTGTCTTTGAATTCTTGGTGGACAGAAAAGCAAAACCACTTATTTTCCAAGGAAAGGCATATTTGGATTTGACTTTTGAGTCCTTGACTCCATAATGAGCAATCATTCCAAGAGGAAAAAGCTGAGAAATGAAATTCAGCACCAAAAACTAAGAATATAAGTTTCTGCATTAATAACAGAAAGCTAAATGATGTCTCCAATCCAGTTTAGCTGGAATAAATAATGGCTCTGAAAACAGATCATCAAAAACATGACACCTAAATATTTTGGCTGTTTAGTCTAGAACATCAACGGGAATGATATGTCATAATAAAAAATTACAGAAGTAAATTAATACATATCCTTACAGTCATAAGTATGCCCAGGCACAAACCAGGACTTGTAGGTAAATGACTCTGATGAAAGAATGGCAGTGCCTAAAAGCTGAGCTGTCCCTTTGGAATGGTTCAGTGTGAAAAATTAGGAGCTCAGAGTCTCCTGGCAGTCTAGGAAAGCCATTAAGCATTCCTGGGGAGTGATCCTGGGAGCCCTCATGCTGCAGAAAGTCACTTAATGCAACTTAAACAAGAATACGTAACCTAATTCCTTTTTAGTTTGCAACAAATGGCAGTAAATGAGTGCATAAAGTTCTTAACATTTCATGCAGTTGGATCTTCTCACTTAAGCAGAACTCACTCTTTGTAAAAATTTTTGGTACAAAAATTTGCAGTGCTATAGTTATTTATTAATGAAACATTTAAACCAGGAATATAGGTGTTTTGGTCTGAGATTTAGGTTCCATATCCAAACACCTGCTTTTAGGGGGTCTACATGGGAGCTAGGGGCTCTGTTCAGTTGTACAGAAGTTAAGCTTATTCCTATAAATTATCTTATTAGCATGATACACTTATAGATGGCTATTTTTCATCAGCAAAAGCAATCTATAGTCCATTGTCATGGTTTGAGCTGGGCGGATAACAAAGGACCACACAGCTGCTCACTCCTCCCCTTGCCCCTCAAGACAAGGGGGTCAAGACAAGGACTGGGAGGGCTCCACTCACCAATTACAGCCCTGGGCAAAGCAGACTCAACTTGAGGAAATATTAATTCAATTTGTCATTAATCAAGTCAAAATAGGACAAAGATAAAACATCAACCAAGAGCTTGAATACTTTTCCACACACTTCCCTTCTTCCCTAGCCCGAAGTCCTTTGCTGTTGGTGCCTCCTCCTCCTCCCCCAAGCAGCACTGGGGGGAGTAGGATAAAGGAGTGTGGTTTCCAGTCTGTTTTTCACAGGTTGTTTTCTGCCACCCCTTCTTCCTCAGGGAGAAGGATTCCTCACAGTCTTTCCCTACTTCACCATGGGGTCCTTCCCAGGAGAGAAAGTCCTTCAGGAACCCCTCCAACGTGAGTCCCTCCTGCCAGACACAGCTCCTCAGGAGCAAACTGCTCCAGCCCAGGCAGCCCAGAGCCATGGACTGCTTCAGGAACAGTGCCCTCCATGGCTGCAACTCCCCAGCATCTGCTCCCTGACTCTCCCCGGGCTGCAGGTCCATGGGTGCTCCAACCAGATCCATCATTGGTGGCAGGTCCTTCTCCACCATGATCCTTTGGGGTCTGCTCCACTGCACTCCTCTGTGTGTGCAGGGTACAGGCTGCTGTGTCACCATTGGATGTGGAGAAAAATCTGTTCAGGCACCTTCTTACTCTTCTTCCTCACTGACTTTTGTCTCCCTGCTCCAACACTGCTCTCTGGTGCTGCTCTCTCTTCTAGTGGTGTTCTCTCCACTTGTTGCTGTTTCTCTTCTCCTCCTCCTCCCCACTGCTCTGTTCCTCATTAGCTCATCGTGTGTTTCTCTTTCTTCAATATGTTCATGACAGAGGAACACATCCATTGTTCTCTGGTTGACTGACGCAGGGCTGAATATTTTGGAGGCAGGAGAGCTGTTCAGAAGCTGCTGACATGAGCCACCCCCAGAGGCCCCTTCCCTGCTACCAGAAATGGTACCTCATCAGCTCAGAACATCCATCAATTGCATTGACTAGTCTGCCGTTATCTGCAGTTTGCCTACTGCAGACACATGTGGACAGCTAAATTCATGAGCCTTAATCCACAAGTTTAATTCCACATAAGTTTTCCATTGCCTCTTCACCTGGAAGGTATCCTGGTCTTCTTCAGCTCCTCCTGAAAAGGATACTGACCTGAAAATTGTGGTGCAGAAAAAGGTCTAGGTGACTGATGAGAGGAGAAGAAAACTGGGGACATGGAGGATGAGGAGAAATCCCTGTTCTGGAAGGAAAGTCAGGGATCTTAGGGCGAGTAAGGGGCAGGGAATATGTCTCTTTTTTAGTCATTAACACTCACTATCCATATATTGGTGGCCCTTGCTATGATGTCCAGCTTGGTATTGATTGTTTGTTAATCTAGAGGCTATCTAACACAGATGATAGGCAAAGACCTGGGGAAAAAACACACATCACCATTCATTGTCTTGCCCACACCAGGAGAATCACAGAATCACAGAATCACAGAATCCTAGGGGTTGGAAGGGACCTCGAAAGATCATCTAGTCCAACCCCCCCTGCCAGAGCAGGGCCACCTAGAGTACATCACATAGGAACGTGTCCAGACGGGTTTTGAATGTCTCCAGTAAAGGAGACTCCACAACCTCCCTGGGCAGCCTGTTCCAGGGCTCTGTCACCCTTACAGTAAAAAAATTTTTTCGAATATTCAACTTGAACCTCCTATGCTCCAATTTACACCCATTACCCCTTGTCCTATCACTGGTCACTACTGAGAAAAGCCTAACTCCATCTCCCTGACACTCACCCCTTACATATTTGAAAACACTGATGAGGTCACCCCTCAGTCTCCTTTTCTCCAAACTAAAGAGACCCAGCTCCCTCAGCCTTTCCTCATAAGGGAGATGTTCCACTCCCTTAATCATCTTAGCAGCTCTGCGCTGGACTCTTTCAAGCACTTCCCTGTCCTTCTTGAACTGAGGGGCCCAGAACTGGACACAATACTCCAGGTGCGGCCTCACCAATGCAGAATAGAGGGGGAGGAGAACCTCTCTTGACCTACTAACCACACCCTTTCTAATGCACCCCAGGATGCCATTGGCCTTCTTGGCCACAAGGGCACATTGCTGGCTCATGATCATCTTCTTGTCAACCAGGACCCCCAGGTCTCTTTCACCTACACTGCTCCCCAGCAGGTCAGCTCCCAACCTATACTGGGACATCTTGTTGTTCTTCCCCAAATGCAAGACTCTACACTTCCCCTTGTTGAATTTCATCATGTTTCTCCCTGCCCAACTCTCCAGCCTGTCTAAGTCTCTCTGAATGGCAGCACAGCCCTCTGGTGTGTCAGCCACTCCTCCCAGCTTAGTGTCATCAGCAAACTTGCTGAGGGTACATTCCATACCCTCATCCAAGTCATTGATGAAGATATTGAACAACACCGGTCCCAGCACCGACCCCTGAGGGACTCCACTAGTCACACACCAACCAGATTCTGCCCCATTGACTACAACTCTCTGACTCCTTCCTTTCAACCAGTTCCTGATCCACCTCACTTCCTGATCACCAAACCCATATTTGATCAACTTATCTACAAGGATGCTGTGAGAGACGGTGTCAAATGCTTTACTGAAATCAAGATAAACCACATCTACTGCTCTTCCATCATCTATCCACCTAGTAATTTCCTCATAGAAGGCTATGAGGTTAGTCAAACATGATTTACCCTTGATAAAACCATGCTGACTGCTCTTGATGACTCCCATGTCCTTGATATGCCTGGAGATAGTGACAAGAACAAGTTGTTCCATCACCTTTCCAGGGATGGAGGTGAGGCTGACCGGTCTATAGTTACCCGGGTCCTCCTTCTTGCCCTTCTTGTAGACTGGAGTGACATTTGCTATCCTCCAGTCCTCAGGCACCTGAGGTATCCTCCTGTTACCCATGACTTACTGAAGATGATGGAGAGTGGCCTAGCAATGACCTCCACCAGCTCCCTCAGCACCCTTGGATGCATTCCATCTGGACCCATCGACTTATGGATGTCCAGATTACTCAGCTGATCCCTAACCCAATCCTCATCTACTATGTCTAACTCCTCATCTATCTCGACTACTTCTGGGGCTAAATGAATCTGGGGCTCATGCGGAAACCCCGCAGGAGTAAAGGCAGAGGCAAAGAAGATATTCAGCACCTCTGCCTTCTTTATATCCTCTGTCACCAGGGCTCCCAGCTCATTCCTTAGTGGGCCTATATTGCCTCTAGTGTTAGTTTTGTTAGCTATGTATTTGAAAAAGCCCTTTCTATTATCCTTAACCTGACTTGCAAGGTTAAGTTCCAAGGAGGCCTTAGCTTCCCTAATTTCCTCCCTACATCCTCTGACAACAGTCCTATATTCCTCCCAAGTGACCAGCCCCCCCTTCCATGATCTGTAGATTTTCCTTTTCCACTTAAGTTTTCCCAGCAGTTCCTTTTTTAACCATGCTGGTCTCCTAGCTCCCTTACTAGATTTCCTAACCATAGGGACGCTCTGATCCTGTGCTTGCAAATAGTGGTCCTTGAATATTGACCAGCTATCTTGAGCCCCTTTATCTCTTAACACCCTGTCCCATGGGATTTCTCTTAGCAGTTGATTGAGGAGGCCAAAGTTTGCCCTGTGGAAGTCCAGGGTTCTGATCCTACTGGGTACTCTGTTCCTTCCACACAGGATCCTGAACTCTACCATCTCATGATCACTGCAGCCAAGGCTGCCATTGACCACCACTGCTTCAACAAGGCCCTCCTTATTGGTTAGTACAAGATCCAACAGCGCTCCTCTTCTAGTCGGTTTGTCCACCATTTGCATTAAGAAGTTATCATCAATGCACTGGAGGAACCTCCTAGACTGTGAAAGGCTGGCTGTGTGAGTCAACCATGCCCACACCAGGAGAATGTAGAATTCTGTTTTGCTTGCTGTCTTCTGTCCTTCTTCCCAATACGGCTCTATAGAGTCACTGTTCTGTACCTTGGCAGTTAATAAATTCTCCTGGAATGCCAGTGGTCAGAGTTAGAGATTTTGAAATTCTGAGTAAATGTCCAAGCAGAATCCTACCCCTAAATTTCCTAGTAGTCTACTATGTTGGAGCTTATTCTATGAACTTTTTCCTGTTGCAGGTGGAATATTTTGAATGATATATAAGAAAGCCCCTGGGTAAAAGATACATCATAAATAAATGATAATGGTCAACATGAAAGTCTATTCGCAGGAAGTATTATCAATCAATGTGAGTGACTATCGAGAGAGATTTAAGGCTGAGACTTTTAAAAGAGCATAAGCAATCCATTTCCCTTCAATTTTCAGCAAGAACTGAGGATATATATGTAACATAAATGGTTTTTAAAATCCTAGCCTAAATTCTCAGCAGAGTTAAAACTATAGGACTTGATATTGCATTCTGATGCTCAAAGACACAGTCCAGTCTTGATATGTGTATTCCTTAATTTATCAGACCTACTTGCATCTTACTATCTCTGCAGAACTGATTCTGTCAGGAGGATTCAGATCCTGACCAGCTGTTACCATGGTATTGGTTTATTCTGGGCTATGCTCAAGAAGAGCAAACAAACTTGAAAAAGAAACTGGCTTTAAAATGTATTCTCAGGCCACATTGCCTGAGACAAGTTTCTGAAAAATAAATTCTGATTTTTGTTCAATGATGCAATTGTTGAAAATTTCTGAAAAACCATACTGATAACCTGAATTTCTGCTTTCACAGTGAATACATGCATAAATAGAGAATAAACATTTGTAAATTCTCACATTATTTAATTTTCATTTAATGGTTTTATCTTACAGTGAACTGAAAGGTTTTAGAATTGAGGGGATAATAGGACTTTATACCTGCCTCTCATGCCAATAATAGTAATATAGCTCTTCTTTTACATCCCTTAGTGTTCATTCAATCTCAAGTCATCTACCAGTACAAAAAATGCTGCAGAAGCTTTTAGAAATACACAAGACAGTACTTTCTGTGTACAGGCACTGGCCTGATAAATTCATATTCCCAGAGGACAGAGCTCATTAATGGGAAAATGGCCAAAAGGTCCTAAAATAAATCCTGTTGGTGTATTATCTAGGATGATGACTGCAGACGGATGCTACTGTTTTAGCAAGCGGTATTTAAAACAGTAAAACAAACAATGTGAAGTTATTTTGGGAATGCAGGAAGTTTTCATCAGGTTCATTATTTACAAGTGGATAATTTTGTTTGCCAAATTACTGAACATGTTCTTCCTATTCCACAGGCAGAATTCACAGCCATGAGGGACCAATACATGAGAGGTGGTGAAGGCTTCATTATCTGCTATTCCATCACAGACCGACAGTCCTTTCAAGAAGCTGCTGAGTTTAAGGAACTCATTTATCGTGTCCGGCACACCTATGACATCCCTTTGGTGCTGGTGGGGAACAAAATAGATCTTGAAGAGTTCAGACAGGTAAGAAATTTCTCTGTTGTTTTTTGGCTTGGTTTTCCTTGGCTACTTCAGAGATTTCTGTAGCATATGTTGTAAAATACTACTGAGAATTACTAACACGAGATAAGGTTTAATCAAAGGGGAGCTCTCTAGAATTGATAATAAATTAAGGAAACAACACTTTTTATTCATATCTTATGGATACTAAAGTATCCTTGGCCTTCCACATCAAAATGTTTGTTGCATTTACTTGAAAATTTGTTGGGAAATTTTGTTGGAAATTACATATGTATTCAGATATGTTCAGTATGGAAAAAGATTCATTCAAGATCCTCATGGCAAATTCCCCAATTTTCTTTGGAAGTTACCATGACTAAATATATATATTTTTTCCTTAAACATATTAGATTTTATGAAAGGATTCTCAAACTCAGACTGAAAAAAAAATCTGTTTATAATAGAGAAATGCATCCCAGATTATCTTTGCCTGACAAGTCATTGCTTGTGTTATTGAAAGGTTCAGATAAGATAGGGACATGCAGGACTTGATTTTGCTCTGGCTTGTATATCAGATTTGACCAACCATGATCAGAAGATTTCTTTGACTATAAGTGCACTGACTACGTCCCCCTCAAAGTTTTTAGTAATCTTCAATCACCATTCTCCTTTTGCTTCCTCTCTCTTTCATCTGTTTGTATTGAAGTGTATATGTGTGCAAGGGAGTAAGTCAGAGAGAGATCATCTTTGAAATGGCTTGGTTATGACCAGGTCTAAATGGAAAATGCCCTTAGACATAAGCAGAAAATTCAAAAAGGAGAAAAAAATTATTTTCCTGTATGGAAATCTAAGAGACTCTTTATACATATTAGGACTTCTGTGCAGATCTGCATGAGTTAAACAGTGTTTTTCAGTTCATTAGCATCTGTGCTCACATGAAATGTCTACTTCTTTCCACTTTTTCTGCCACTCTTCCTCCCATTTCTCTTTATTCTACCTGAAGGAAATACAAGGCAGTATTAAGCGTGAAATTAATCCTGAAGATCTGATGATGTGCATTTATAACTTCTCATTTGTTTCCAGATCATTGTCTTTCTCACTCAATCAGACTGTGACAAAACCTTAATGGTGACAATCCAGCTGCAGTTTAACATGCAGCTTGAGGCTTCAAACAACAATGCCGCATGCAACATGTGGTACAATCTGTGCGGTTTCTTGGGTACTTATATACCAGATGGGGAGAGATGTAGATTCAGTTTTTCTGCTGAGAGAAAAGGATACTGCACCTGATCTCAGCAGAAATGGATTATGATTGATTACCTGCAATTACCTACAGGTGAGGTTTTCAGGAGTACTCTATTGAGTAAGGGGTATGAAGTTTCACTTCCAGTGGTATTTTGTGATACATACTTCTGATCTTCTGTTTTATTGGAGTTTTATATTTTAGTCACTGCAGATATGTATAAAATTATATGCCTGATTTAAATGTCTCACATGCTGCTCAATTATGTTGTCTGGTTTCCCAAGCAAGAAAGCCTGTGTGAATGTTTGAATAGAGTATGAACAGTACGAAAGATAAAGGACATGATGAGTTTTGGGGAATGATATTAGAAATTATGCCTTTGATAGACTTACAGAAACCTGTTTTATAAGGTTATCGCTGATGATTCTGTCTAAACGTGGGTCAAGTTAAATCCAAATTGTTGTCCTGTATTTTTAAAAAGGCTTCAATGAATTAGGATTTAAGCCTTCAGAATATTCTCCACAAGCCCTCTGCAAATGTCAGAAGGGTTTTCTTAAATGTTTTGAGCCATGGGACAGCCTTACATAGTAAAATAATACATTGAAGATCTGCTTCTTTGAATAAAGCAATTGTCTACAGAAGTAAATAGTATGAACCAACGGGACCAGAGTTGTAGAACAAAACATCTTGTTCTGAAGTCTACATTTCAGAAGTCTGTGTACTTTGGAGTAGCTCTACTCCAGGGCCATTGTATCCATGATTAGTTGATGCTGAGGTGTGTAGTTTGTGCTCCTGGAGTGCATCTTCACTGAAATTTTATCCATAATTCAGCCCGTGTTCTCAGAGACCACTCCACAATCCAAAGCAAAGCATGGTTAAGTGGAGCTGATTAGGATATGCTGCACAAAATTCAACATAAACTAAAGCACTAATCTGTTGAGGCCATCTCTGTATCCATCCTCATATGTTAATGATCTTTGGCAGCTTATTATTTAACAACTTGATCTTGAGTTTGTGTTGTGTGTTTAACAAACACTGAAATAAGTTGCATTTATGCTTACTTAGGTTAGGTTAAGCAATATCTAAATGACTTGCACTGTGGGAAGGTAGATTGAAAGGAATGTTTTCAAGGTCATGTGGTATATTTATGGTTTCATTAAAAGTGCTTTGATGGTCAAGAGTGGTAGCCAGCTAACTCTGGGGTGACAGACAGCAATGACCTGACAATGCAGGGCATTAACATATCTATGAACTAACAGTGAGGTACAAAAATACACCAAATTCAAACAGATGAGAAATAGTAGATGTCAGAATGCAATTAGCCAGATTGGAATTTGGCCAGAGCACCAGGACTAATATTGGTGCTTTGTTTGATGACATTTTTCTCCTATGAAATTCATTAAAGCCACTGTAATGTTATTCATGGTATTTGGAAACATAACAATAAGTTCAACATTCCCAGGCATCATTTCCTTTAATGACAATCCTGCAACAATCAGACAGGCTGTGGTAGTTTGATCAGACAAAGCCCTTGTTTGAAATGCTGTTCCCTGCACAATGCAATTAATGATGTATGTCACTTGCCTCAAATCTATCAACAGGACTAGAAGGATAAAACTAATCTGCAATTGAAATTTTGTGCTAGGAGTAACACTGCTGGAAACAACCCCCCCCAAGCTTATTATTTTTTAAATAATGTTTTAATTTTCTGATGGTTTCAGTGAAATTATTATTCTCTTTCAGTCTGTCTTTCATTTTTCAGATCTTAAGAAATGGGTTTCTCTGTACTCCTTTTTACAACCAGCTTTCAATTATGCTCATCAGCTTGAAGAATTAACACTTTCCATTTTCTCTGAAACGATATGGGAAAACAGCTGTGTAAAACACTGTGGGGGAAAAAAAGCCCACTGAACTCTTTTTTCTTGATATACATATCCAGTCTAGTGGCAAAGTTTCCTCTATCCTCCATTCCCTCCCATCTACTTTTGGTGTAGCTGTGTCCAGACATTTCTGACCCTGTTCTGTTTTATGTTCAGAGATTTACTGGGAAAACAAATGGGCAGGAATGGTCAATGCACTCATCTGTGTCCATTCCTTGATTTTTATACATTGTTCTAAGACATATTGAAGTATTGCATCTATTTTATCCCATTGCTTTTTAATGTAAAAAATAGAGGACTAAATGCTTGATTATATACTGTTTAAATTTCAGTGTTTTCTAACATTAAAATAATTAGATTAATAAAAATAGGTTGTATGACTTACCATCATTAGAATTTCAGAAACATTTAAAACCAGCTAATATGAAGTACAACAGATACTTGGAATTCAGGTTAATTATGCTTCTTCACCCTAGATTAACATCTGCTTCTTTTTAAAGTTTAAAATCTCTATAATAGATAAATAACTATCTAGAATCACTCAATGATTTGAGTTGGGAGAGACCTTAAAGTTCATCTAGTTCCACCAACTTCATGGTCACGGATACCTCCCACTAGTTAAACTAATTAAATATAATTAAAATATATTCATCCTTTAAAAATGCAATAAACAACTGCTATATCATGCAAATGCTAAATTACAGCATCTTATTAAAATATTTTAGAATAAAAACTGTGGCATTGCTGGAAGGTTGTTTGAAAAAACATCCATAAAAATGTGCCCACTGATCATTGCAATATATTACATAAATTCAGAGGGAAACCAACTACATAAGCTGCTTTGAACAATGTGCTGTAGCTCTGAGCTGGAAAGGATAGATACATTTTTGCAGTTTTTTCAAAATTTTAATATGGATGTGAGAATGCCTCTGGAAATTCTACCTGCATAGAAATGGCATAGCCTTCCTGGAGAAGCATTTCCCATCCACTTTTTTTTGACCCTAAAGGAATAAGCTGCGGGTTCAGCCGGGCTCATGGATAACATGCTGATGTCCTCTGAGGCCAAGGTTATGAGGGCAACTCAAGCTTCATTCACCTCTTTGCCTCACAGAATCACAGAATCCTAGGAGTTGGAAGGGACCTCGAAAGATCATCTAGTCCAACCCCCCCTGCCAGAGCAGGGCCACCTAGAGTACCTCGAATAGGAACGTGTCCAGGTGGGTTTTGAATGTCTCCAGTGAAGGAGACTCCACAACCTCCCTGGGCAGCCTGTTCCAGGGCTCTGTCACCCTTACAGTAAAAAAATTTTTTCGAATATTCAACTTGAACCTCCTATGCTCCAATTTACACCCATTACCCCTTGTCCTATCACTGGTCACTACTGAGAAAAGCCTAACTCCATCTCCCTGACACTCACCCCTTACATATTTGAAAACATTGATGAGGTCACCCCTCAGTCTCCTTTTCTCCAAACTAAAGAGACCCAGCTCCCTCAGCCTTTCCTCATAAAGGAGATGTTCCACTCCCTTAATCATCTTAGCAGCTCTGCGCTGGACTCTTTCAAGCACTTCCCTGTCCTTCTTGAACTGAGGGGCCCAGAACTGGACACAATACTCCAGGTGCGGCCTCACCAATGCAGAATAGAGGGGGAGGAGAACCTCTCTTGACCTACTAACCACACCCTTTCTAATGCACCCCAGGATGCCATTGGCCTTCTTGGCCACAAGGGCACATTGCTGGCTCATGATCATCTTCTTGTCAACCAGGACCCCCAGGTCTCTTTCACCTACACTGCTCTCCATCAGGTCACCCCCCAACCTATACTGGGACATCTTGTTGTTCTTCCCCAAATGCAAGACTCTGCACTTCCCCTTGTTGAATTTCATCATGTTTCTCCCTGCCCAACTCTCCAGCCTGTCCAAGTCTCTCTGAATGGCAGCACAGCCCTCTGGTGTGTCAGCCACTCCTCCCAGCTTAGTGTCATCAGCAAACTTGCTGAGGGTACATTCTATACCCTCATCCAAGTCATTGATGAAGATATTAAACAACACCGGTCCCAGCACCGACCCCTGAGGGACTCCACTAGTCACACACCTCCAACCAGATTCTGCCCCATTGACTACAACTCTCTGACTCCTTCCTTTCAACCAGTTCCTGATCCACCTCACTTCCTGATCACCAAACCCATATTTGATCAACTTATCTACAAGGATGCTGTGAGAGACGGTGTCAAATGCTTTACTGAAATCAAGATAAACCACATCTACTGCTCTTCCATCATCTATCCACCTAGTAATTTCCTCATAGAAGGCTATGAGGTTAGTCAAACATGATTTACCCTTGATAAAACCATGCTGACTGCTCTTGATGACTCCCATGTCCTTGATATGCCTGGAGATAGTGACAAGAACAAGTTGTTCCATCACCTTTCCAGGGATGGAGGTGAGGCTGACCGGTCTATAGTTACCCGGGTCCTCCTTCTTGCCCTTCTTGTAGACTGGAGTGACATTTGCTATCCTCCAGTCCTCAGGCACCTCTCCTGTTACCCATGACTTACTGAAGATGATGGAGAGTGGCCTAGCAATGACCTCCACCAGCTCCCTCAGCACCCTTGGATGCATTCCATCTGGACCCATCGACTTATGGATGTCCAGATTACTCAGCTGATCCCTAACCCAATCCTCATCTACTATGTCTAACTCCTCATCTATCTCGACTACTTCTGGGGCTAAATGAATCTGGGGCTCATGTGGAAACCCCGCAGGAGTAAAGACAGAGGCAAAGAAGGCATTCAGCAGACCCTGTGAGTGTCAACTTTTAGATTTCTCACTTTGACAGTTTCTCTGTTTTCATGCTGGCTCCTGAAATCTTGACATATCTGTTGAGTCTGAGAGAGCTAAGAGTTCAGACACCCACTCAAATCATCAGGGGCTTGTTCATGGAGGAATTATTGGACATTTATTAAATGCCACACTGACCAGTCAATGGATTTCTGATCTGAGTCACTTGCAGGCAGAAAAAAAAGAACTGCATCCAATTAAGAGCCTCAAGCACCCTGACAACACTCAGCACCTTAATAATAATAAAAACTAGAATGTCCACTACAAACATAAGAACCAAAGGCTGTCAGGATAATGTCTTGAAATGTTTTTGCTAATGCCTGAAGTGCACTTGGCTTATTTACAATAATGCTATCACATAGGTAAGCAAATGTTCTATGCTGCACCTTCTTTAAAAGCCGAAGGATCTTCACCAAGATCAGTTCAACCCTCCCATAAATCTTGTGAAGGAACATCAGGATTTTGCCTTTCTGTGTATTTGCAAATTAACATATATCAACTGTAATTAACTGTTTAATCTCAGACATTTTGACCACTTAAGCTCTCTTCTATTGTTCTGCACAAAGCAGTTATATTGCTGCCTACATAATACACAGGATTTTGGTTTTGTTGTGTTTCATTGTTTGTTTGTTTTTTAAAACTTTTTTTTGGTTTCTTTTCTATGAATAATTGTTCATTATACTTAAAATATTCAAACACTGTCAGTCTACACCTTCTGGAGCCTGACTGCAATGCTGAAAATGCTTATATATGACATTGTATTTTGTTTTAATTTTCCATTGCTTGACTATGAAGCACTATTTAGTAGATGCTCCCTTACTTGTATTAGTGGCAAAATACAGTATTTTATTACAGTATTTTATTTTATTTTATTATGAAGACTTTTATTTCCCTTTTATAAGGCTAGTGCCCATCACAGAGAAGAAAATATTTTGTTGTTTCTTCTCAAATTTCTAACTGCAAGTCAAGAGAAATCATTTTCTGATGTTAACTTACAGTGTACACTTGAGTTAACTATAGACATGGTGAAGTGATTAGACTAAATGGGTTTGCTAGGCTCGCTATTAAATCTGTAAAAAACAGTATTTATCACATATCATTAAAGTGTATCATGAAGTGAAATGTATCTGTCCATGAAGATGTCTGTCTTTCTGTTGACCATGGAGGCAGGCATGAACAAATTACTTCTTAGCCTTTGTACAGAAATACTTGGATGAGATGGAGACAACACTGCTTATGACATTCACACCATATTCTAAACTTAGTCATTCATTCTGTTTTACTGTTACTACAGACTACGCTTTAGAATCATGTTCATCTTCCCTTTGGTTTTTGAATTAATATAATCGAGTAAACAGTAATCCTTAGGTGGTGCCTCCTTCTAAGGATCAGTGTCACTCTTGTTTGGGCAGCTGCTATACCACCCAACCTCCACCCAGGAGCGAGACTTGGCAAAAGTGAAGGCAACGCATGGGCTGAAGTGAAAACAGATTTAACAGAATAATCATAATGAACTTTTATTAACTCCAGTGCTAATTGGGATACAGTTACACAGATCCAGATCACAGCTGTGCACTTCTAGCAATCCAGGTTGGATACCCAAGACTGTGGCATGACAGCTCCAGTAAGGACATAGTGGTCACAGCATGTAGATGAGTGGGCTCAGGCATGGGATTATCTATGAGACAGACAGTGCCTTTTCAGAAAGACATCCAGAGTAGAAGCTCCAAACATCTCCACAAAGTTCCTGATTTATAGTGAGGGCAACATTTATGATATGGAATACTTGGGTTGTCCAGCTATAGTCAGATGTCCTGGGCTTTATGCCTGCTGGCCCACTGCACCTGCATGGTTCAAAACTGCCTAGACCTTGGTCACTGCAGAAACCTGCAAACCAGAGCTGGGTATAAATGAAAATAATGCAATATACCTCTTGTTCTCACAACATTAGACTCTGCAGTCTCTCAGAACTAGTTTCTCTGAACAGAAAAATTATTTTAGAATTCTGACCCAGCAAAACCAGGACAAGTGTGATCTGTGACCTTAAAATATCTCAGATGTATTCAGACAGGTTTAACCTAAATAATGACTACAAGAAACGTTAGTAGCATCCTAAATGGAAAATAAAACCAAAACCAGATGAGAATATGGCACAGAAGAGTAAATTCTTCACAAGTTTTGTTGAGGTGCTGCAATGAATTTTTAGATTAATTCATTCATACATCTTGATGTTACGTGAGCTGTTCATTTTCCACAGACATCCATACTGTTCCATTTTTCTAGCATGAATGTCTGCTGAAAATTAATTTCATTTGTAAGGAACTACCATCATCACTTACACTTGCTTGTCTATAAATTGGCTTTCTTGAGTGATATCACATCATACTCTTAATTTTCTCTTTAATTTTGGAATAATATATGCCTTTTTTATGTAGCTATGACAGTTAGTTGAATATGTAGAACTAAACCTACTGAAGTTGTCATGATGTTTTGTTGTCTTAGAAAAGTGTTAAACATTTGATAATCACTTTCTCACATTACTAAAATACATATTTGTATTGTTTTATGTTTCTCTATACTTCTATTTCTATTTATGTTTCACTGATTTTGTTTTTTTATCATTTCTTTCACAGAACACAGTCTCCTAATAAGTCTTCCCTGTATCATTTGAATAAAAACTCTGTTTGGCCCCTCACCCTATTGTCCCCACCCCCCCAAAAAAAAATAAAAAAAAATTTGTCTGTGTTTCTGTGCCAATGTAGTTGTAGAAGTCAATTTGGCAGTTGCAGTCTCTTGGAAGGCAATTCTATTATGATCAACTTAACTGTCACTAGAATGTATTCATTTATACATAGTTTATCTCTTTGCCATTATAGAGCTTTTATATTTCCACAAAAAACACAAAGCAAACAAACCACATCGTCATATTACCCAGGCTGCAGTAAATGGAATCAGACACTGAGACAATTGCAATGAAATTGTTGGCTAATTTCTCAGTTCCTAATGGTGTTAACCTCTAGTGAACCATCCAATAATCTCTGTAATCCTTTCAACACAGAACAGGAGACATTTGAAGGGGACTGCAATGAAGATAACAAAGAAAAGATAACTTCTCTATAGGAGAAGTAACACAAAGTAGCAACAGCTGAACCACAGATCGAAGATGTTTATAACAGAAAAACTGGATATTCAGATTCAGAGATAAAAAGAGAAACAACTAACGGCTTGTAGTCAAATCAGGACAACATGGGACATGTAAGAAGGGGTCTACCACTAGGATGGTGCTGCAAGGTCATTTCATGGATAGAAATGTTGAACAACAACACACCTGATACTGTTTTAAATGGCTCCCAGCACTTGTTAGCTCTACCTGGTTTACTTCCCTCTGATCACAGAACCATAGATTCATAGAGTGGTTTGGACTGGAAGGGAGATCCTCTTAAAGATTATGTAGTTCCAACCCACCTGCATTGGCAGGGACACTGTTCAGCAGACAGCTCAGCACTGTTAAGCTTGCGCAAAGCCCCATCCAACCTGGCCTTGAACACTTCAGAGATTAGGCATCCACAGTTTCTCTGGGCAACATCTTCCAGTGTCTCACCACACTCATAAAAGATATTTTTTTCCTAATGTGTAACCTAAATCTTCACTCTTCCAGTTTAATGCTACTGCCTCTTTTCCTGTCACTACTCACCCTTCTGAAAAGTCCCTCTCCAGTTTTCCTATATCCCCTTCAGGTACTGGAAATCTGCTATTAGGTCTCCCTGGATCCTTCTCTTCTCCAGGCTGAACAACCCCAACTCTTTCAGCCTGTACTAATAGGAGAGGGTCACCAGCCCTCTGATCATCTTTGTGGTCTTCCCTGGACTACTTACAACATCTACTTGTTTTTCTTCTGTTGGAGGCTCCAGAACTGAACATAGCTATGTAGATGAGGTCTCATGAGGGTGGAGCAGAGAGGGAGAATCATCTCTCTCATCTTCCTGTCCATGCTTCTTTTTATGCATCTCAGGAGCTGGTTGGCTTTCTGGGCTGTAAGCATACATTGCCAGGTCATGTTGAGACTCGTGTCAACCAACACCCCCATGTCCTCCTCATGGATGTCCTCAATCCATTCTCCAGACATCTTGTATTTGTTTTGGATTGCCTTAACCCAGGTGCAGGACCTTGCACTTGGCCTTGTTAAACTCTGAGGTTTGTGTGGGACTGCATCTTTAACCGGTCAAGGTCCCTTGCACCTCAGAGATTTAGTCCTCCTCATGTACTAAATCCTCACTTGGTGTGGTCACATTTGTCTGGGAAAATACTTTAGTGGAAGATGAGAAGTTGCAGAGATATTTGTCACATCCTGGATCAGGAAACCCAGAATGGTTTGGACTGGACCCTTTTGCTTTCCAATCTCCTCTCATAAGGGAACCTGGGTGCAGCTAGACTCATCTAAGTGTCATGACTGAGATGACAGCCAAATGAGATTTGGACTTAACCTCCTTGCTTTCTAGTCTCCTTCTCAAAGAGGAGCCTAGGTGTGGCTGGATCCAGTCCTCCTCTCAGGCCTGGGTTTCCCAGAATAAACAGCCAAACAGTGACGGCCCAAGGAAAGGCTCAACTATTTGATACCCCTTGACTGGATTAAGGTGAAACAACACTCAATGTCTGTATTGAACACAAGATTTAATTAGAAATACAGAAGAAATACAAGCTGATACTTCAATTGCTCTGTATGGTCAGGCTCTGCAATCATGAAGGCCAATTTAGATCACAACATGAGAATTGGAGATGAAAAGTTAAGAGCAATAGATAACAGAAAATCACCTGTCCTGGATCCAGCACTGAGTCAGCCAGCGGGGGGGGGCGGTTGGAAGCTCCCCAAACCTGCCAATGCAGCCCCTCATTTTATGGGCCTGTTTCACTAAGCAATCATGGTTGAGATGTATCAGATTTAACAATTGAAGCAGATCTTCACCTGCTTAGCTCCCCAGTCCTTATCTCTGTAGTATTCTGGCCTAAAGCCATATGCCCTTATCCCTGTTCCACCAACCCCTTTGGAAATGCCAATGAGGATTTGTTTGGTGGTTTGCAAAAGTGGTGTGCCACTGCTCCCTGCAGACCAGTTCTGTTGGAGCACTAGGAGGGTTTGGTGGAGGGGCATTACAATGGTTCCTCCATCCATTCCTTACACGTGGTCTCTCAC
Organism: Calypte anna; assembly: GCF_003957555.1. Lineage (NCBI taxonomy): Eukaryota > Metazoa > Chordata > Aves > Apodiformes > Trochilidae > Calypte > Calypte anna. The sequence continues at coordinate 5,930,067 of NC_044274.1, forward strand.
CTCTTGTCCTCTTGATCTAGATTGCTCTTCAAGGTGAACTTGGACTAAAAAGTTTTGTCTGTTTGGTATATATGTTGGGACGTTAGCTCTTGAGAAGACTGCAGGGGCTTTTTAATTTGGCATCCAATCTGACATCAGGATCTTTCTTCTTATCTTGTAAGCAAGTGTTGAATAACTAGCCACACAAACCTACTGTGAAACAGTCTCATCTAGGGCTTGTTTAAGAGAAAGTTCAGGACTCTGCTGCATTGCTCAGAGCTGCTCAGTGGGGAAATCCAGTGGATGTAGAGTGACCATACAAAGACACACGCTTCAAAGGAAAAGCACAGTGATATCATATGTTCTAGGTGCTAAGGCTTAGTTAGGAGCTAGAAATTCCAGCTTTGTGCGCTGGAAAGAAAAATCTGCAATGAGGCTGATTATCCCAAAAGGACTTCCATAGTTCGTTTTTCATTTCTTTTCTTTTTCTTTTTCTTTTCTTTTTCTTTTTTTTTTTTTTTTCCTTTTTTTCTTTTTTTTTTTTTCTTTTCCTTGGGATTTTTTTTCTTATTCTTTTTTGTTTGGCAGTAGAAAAAGGTATCAATAAGGAGTTGTGTATAACTCCCACTCTGTTTCCTAGTTTGCTCCAGTGGTAATGCTCCAAAAGTTAAGTTGCAAAATTCCATTTTACTCACTTTCAATTTAGTTACTGGAACCTTCAGTGTCCTGTCTGTGAATCTTTCCAATGCAGACTGCACGAACCAGGCATCAACCAGTTCTTGATGCAGAAATGGGAGATGAGTATACCACATCAGACAGTACTACTTGGGGAACATTTTTACCTCTCCATCGTCTGTGCCTGAAGCAATATGACTTCCCATCCCTCAAGATTTTTCCTATCATTTTCTCCACAGGGTACATATATGTGAAAGAGAATGGCATACAATGGGAAAGCACCTTTTTATATACGTGCTGCTATTTGTTACATCAGCAAAATCAAGGTTTCAGCTTAACTCTGAATTTTATTTACTACAGTTCCATCTCAGGAAGCTATTTAATCATATGTCTAATTACAGTAGAACTAATATGTATTCTTCATGTTAATCTCTACTTCAGCAAAGATGTTGTCCTGAAAGTGAGGCAGTAATGAGCAACCTTGTAAAAATGAAAGTCTCCTGGCAAAGTAGCAGATTAATATAGGAGGTAGCATTTACTGAGTGTATTATTTATATAAAAATGTGAATTCCTGGTAGCAAGGATAGTTTCTTCTAAGAAACTAACAAAACAATCTGAAAAAAACCAACCAAACAAACAACAAAAAAAGGAAAATATCTCTGTCTTATACCCATTCTGTAAAATTCCAGCCTCTCACCCATACTCATATCAGGTATAAAATTTATGTGTAAAGGCAGCTTCTAAATCTCTGAGTAAATTGTTCAATATAACGTAGTTAATTAAGAAGGTCCACAGAATCACCTATGATAAAATAACATGAAAGTATTTTATTACAGCTAAAATGCAATATATTAAGTGTTTATAAAATGTCAAAACTCGAGTTTTGTTGTTACAGTCATCAACAGTATTAATCACATGTTTGTACTGATCAGAACCCCAGACCCACCCAGGATGTCAGGGTATGGTATCTTTTTTACTTTAAATTCGTCAGTAGTGAAGTTGATACAGTTTTATATTTTCATTCACCTTGCCCTGATGGGTGTTATTTCAAAAAGGAAAAAGGATAGGCAATTCTTTGTCATGCCTGCATTTATTTCCTCTGTTGCTTGGGAATGGTCTCTGTTCCATTTTATATAATTACCATCAACTACAAGCCAGAAAAGTTAATAAGGAGAAAAATAATGTCTTGTTAATTTTTAAAAATTATCTGGTAAGGCACTGACAGGATGCAGAGTTTCCATATTCTGGTGTGTGTCTGTATTTTATAACACAGTAGTCTAACACCAAGAATGTGTGCAGTACAGGATAATCAGCAGCATCATGGGCCACCCTTTGGTTATTCCTGCCATACATAGTTAGTCATTGAAATTTTGATTTTGTTTTACATCTCCTCTGAGTTGATGGGGAAGGTAATGACTTTACATTTAATGATATTTGGCATTAGCAAAAACACAGGATAATTGTTCCATTCTTTTCCTAGCTGTGACTCATAAAATCTCGTATTTCACTAGCATTAAAAAAGTAAGATTTGCATTCCTTTCTGACAATCCATTGAATTTTTAGAATGGATGAATGTATGAGATAGGTATGTTTTGCTTGGTATTGCCCCCCAAAATCTGAGTGATGCTACTCCCGAAGTGCTTATTCCTTGTCCAGTGAATCAACAAACCAAACCCAATCACCTTCTTATCTTGGTGTCAAACTTCCTGGCTATTTCTTCAAACCACACAAAAGACATTGACTCAACTCCTGGTCTGTTTTCTATGGAATTAACACAAAGGACATGCAGGCAATCAATATTGGAGATATTTACAGATTCTCAAAATTATATGGGTATTTTAACTTAAAGAATTATGTACTAATGCAGGAATGTGGCCTTCAGTTGTCATTAATGTTCTCTTTTGCCATCTTTCTTAACATACTGTATGAAGAAAATTGTGTGGATTTTCTCTGTGTAATCAAAAATAGAGATTTTTTTTAAATACCTGGACTTGTGAAAAGCATCTGACACTGTTCCATACAACACCATGGTCTCTAGCTTGGAGAGACAGAGATCTATGTATTCTGTGAAAGATGCCTTGAGCATTTATCACACCTATTGACATCCAATTTGATTTGGGCTACAGTCCTTTGTAGCTACTTATGGAAATTTGTATTTCCCTTTTTTTTTTTTTTTTAATATGAAGTGAATTGTATGTTTTCACAAATAATTGCCTCTGACTATGAGCTGGAAGGTGATGCCAGTTAACCTTATCAGTATAATAATACTCCAAAGACCAGGAGGGAGTCAGAACTTGATTTGATTGTGAGGTTCTGCAATTGTGACAATCCCTGAGATCTGTTGGAAAAATAAAAAAGGAGTGGTAGAGTTACAGAGAACATACATGAGTCAGCAATGCCCTGTGATCAGTGAGACTGAGAGTCCCATAGGAAACATCAGACAAGAACTTCAGACATGGTGGTGGCTGCAAATTAAATCTTGAACCTCTGAATATTTGCTGTGTAAGACTTTAAGAGTATTGAATGTTATCATGCTTTTGGGTTTTCAGGAAAAATGTGTTTGACTACTACACCTGATATCTTTTCCCTTGCTGGGGTTTTGTACCTCACTGCATTTGAGCCTGCGAGGAGGAAGAAGTTGAAGGTAGGGAGGACTCATAAGAATCAGTTCTTATACTTGCTGAAAGCAGATGCTTCAGATCTTTGCATTTTTGGGGGGAGTAAAGCATCACAGATTTAGGTACAGTCATAATTCCTATATGAAAAGTGTCCATATGATTTATCAAAAATCCAAGGAAGTATTTTGTCTTTCAAACTCCGGAATTTGAAGTATGAAGCCATGACAAGGGGGGATAATGGTCAAAGCGACTCTGAAAAGCACTTGTGAAAACTTTTCCTGGCATTTGTAATAACAGGGGTGAGACATTCAATTTTTGTCTGTGCAAATAGTCTTTTTCTGAGGTGCAATTAGCTTTTCAGAACATATTGGAGAAAATCCCACTGCTTGTACCACTGTTCTGTGGACAGAAGGTTTTATTCCCCAGGGATCCCAAACTTTTATTTAGCACCATTTATGTCATTAAATTTAACACAAAAATATAAAACCCATTCCTTTTTTGAATTTTGGAACCCCAAAACATACAAATAATTTTATATTTCTACTGATTGACATTTTCAATATGAAACATCCACGAAAGCACAGGTGAAAAAGGACATAATTAAAAAAGAAAAAAAGTAAAAATGCATAGAATAATTCTGAAAGGGGTTTGTTGTCAAACTTACGCAATAGCACAGAACTCTTTATTTTTATAATTAGTAAGTTCCTTAACTTTATGATTAGAAAGGTTAGTTTTCCTTGGAAATGTGTTTCATTAAAGTAAAATCGAATTGAAATGACTACTTTCTTTCAAAGTAGAAACAGAAGAGAGCAGAAATGTTAAATGCTGATATCAGAATATAGTTTTGTAAAAAAAAAAAACCAAAAACCAGAAGCGTGATATTTAGAGAGAAAATTAATGCAACACAGTGGTTAAAAAATATCCCATGCTACCTGATATTAAGTAATAAGCTGTCACTAAGAAACTCCATAATGCCACTTTCCATTAAAAAGTATTTAGCCTTTTGCTTCTTCAGTGTATGGTTTTATCTGTCTAGATAGTGATTAAAAATAAATTAGGACATCTACATTTTTCTATATTGATGAGATTATAAAGAGTGTCTATATATATAAATCTTTTACTCTTCTTTGAAATTCTCACTGAAATTCTAAAGTATGAACAAAGCCAGTAAAATTCTGCCTTTACCTGCCTCCATAACTGTGGTATCATATTACCTTGATGAATAATGTACTCAAACAAGAGGATTTTGTGATATTTGTATTTTGAACAATCACAGATAAGACAGATAAGAATGCTGAGGTAACTTTGAGAGATAGAAGTATGGGTACCTAAACCTGAAAAAATCATGTTATAGCATGAAGTTCTGTTGATTATTTATAGCAGAATAAGACTAATGGTTATAGAGCATCCATAGTCATAAGATTCCTAAAATTTGGAATTATGGCTTCGGTGTTGAGAGTTTCTCCAGTAGGCTGTCTAAATTCAATACTTGGACAGCTTATAAAAATGACAGAAATAAGAGGTTGTAGAACTAACTCATAATATGAATGGTAACAAATCAGCAGGAACAAATAGTATTCAGCCAAGAGTTCTAAAAGAATTCAGGTATAAAATTGCGGAACCATTAACTGCTTAAAATGGAATCAGCACCAGGAAAATGGAAGATGGCAAGTTCAAAACAGTCCAGGGAGCTACAGACCAGTAAATCTGAGTTTTGCTGAGCAAATTGATAGCTACTACAAGAATGAACAGAAATAACAAATAATGAATAAATATGCTTTTACAGGCAAAATTCATCTTGGTTTTCACAAGGATTACTCATGCCAAAGAAGTCTTTCAGAGTTTTTTAATTAAGTCAACATACATACAGGAAGCAACATTCCAGTTTTTATATTTTCTTTAAATTTTCAATAAAGTTTATGTAAATAAAAAAAAGTAAGATAGAAGGAAGACATGTCATGTCACGTCACATTAAGAAGTGTAGAAAAGAGGACAAGCAAAGGCAGCAATGAATGGTCAGCAATGAAGAGAAATTTCTACTGCAGTTCTGTGTAGATATGCGTATTCCTGGTTTAAAAACATCTATTAGTAACTGGACAATAAAATGAGGCATTTTCATCATTATTTAACTATATTGGGTGGTAAAAATGACTATTGACCATGATAAATTTTAAGAGTAATGCTTAATACATTCAAAGCCTGAATGATAAGATGAAATTTAGTGCTGAAGATTAGAAAGTAGTACAGGGAGAGCCATGGCAATAAATACATGGTAAAGGTCTGTAAAACAAGCTATCACCACTGAAAAAGTCACTTTAGAAATACTGATGACTGATTCCTGTCAGCTCAACACTTTGTAAGAGACAGAAAAAAAAAAAAAGCAAAAAAAAAGCAAACTGGGATATAGCAAGGGAATAAAAACAGAGCACAACAAAGCAAGGGCTACATGTCAATAAGCATTGCTTAAATACCATGAGGGGCATTAGTGCACTCCTCTATTCTTTTCAAAACAGATATACTAGAATTTGAAAATATACATTCAGATAATCAAGGCTTCTAAACATATTTGTGTTTAGTATATGTTGCTGTATAAATGTTGAAATTTTTTAGTCAAGAAACTGGGAAGTTATGATATGGTAGGAAAACGTTGTCGAAATCTTGACTAAATTACAAATATTTGCTGCTCCTAATACAGGAATTATGAAGAAATAAACTAAAATCTGTTGATCAGATTATATGGTAAACTTGTGAAACTTATTTCCTTACACAATGCATAGCTAAACTATGGAGCTCATTGCTTCAGGAATTATAAATGTGAAAGTATTTCTATTAGTTAAAAAGTAAATGATAGAATCATATAATAGACTCAGAATGTTTTGGGTTGAAAGGGGCCATAATGATCATCTAGTTCCAACGCCCCTGCCTAGGCAGATACACCTCCCACCAGGACAGATTGCTCAAGGCCCCTCCAACATGGCCTTCAACATTTCAAGCTGTAGTAAAGCCACAACTTTCTTGGGAAACTTGGGCCAGTGTCTCACCAGACAGTGTCTCATACTTCATCTGCCACCCAAGGAGTGTTAAATTAAAATATGACATTTCTAGCACAGGAAGTGCCTAAGCCTTAGATTCCCAAAATCTGCAGAACACAGCAGTACTCTCTATGCTATACCTAGTTTCATGTCCTGTCCTTAAGCAAGTTGCTGTTGTTGATGACAGCATGGGAAACAAGGCAGAACTGTTGGCTGATTTACTTAGTATCATGTCTCTTCTGCTGTAGTGTGTATAAAAATTGCACTCTAGCAATTATTTTTGATAGGACATACAGAGGTCTCATTTAAGCATTCTTTTACCTAAGTATTTAGAGTGGCATACACTGAGATATTATACATTCATGTGAACAGCATAATGTTAACAGAATCTCAGTATTTTCATTATGTTTATATAATTGTTGTGTAATCATTAACATCATATGAAAATTACTGCTGAAGGTGGTTGGTACCTAGTATCCACTGGAACTGTTCCTTTTTGGCTCTTAGCTTCTTTTTCTAAGGTACTTTTTTCCTAAGCAAATGTGAGCTTGAAGCAGAAATCCCTGCATAAATATGTTCAGTTTGCACTGTAAAGCTGCCCAGAACAATGGATAAAAGTCCTTTTCATAGGGCTACACTTCTTTTAATATTCTTTTATTTTGTCTTTTTGTGCAGAGAGATTCCTTACAGTAATCATATTTACTAGAATAATTTCTGGAAAGTAAAATCAAAGAATCATCACACAATAACAACTAATTCAATTAAAACTTTTACAGAAACTTTCTTTCATGTTATGTCCTGTAATTTAATGTAGATATTAAGTAGACACACACAGGACAGAATTCACAAAAAAATCAGGAATGGTATCAGAGATAGAGCCCAGGAATCCTGACCTCTACTAATTCAATCAAATGCCAGATAATGTTGTCTCCCAAGTACATTATTATATGCTTTGTGTCATTTCACAGCAGAAAATAACTAGTAAGAGGTTGAGAGATTCACTAATGCCTCTGAGGAGGCAAGTTCCAAAGCCTAAGGCTGACATTGCCTTTCAAAACAATTTTGGCAATGAGTCTTTGCAAACAGATGTCAAGCTGGGGAAAAAACTGATCAGCAGTGCCACTGATTTGATGTCCTCAATGCTTCACTAGCTGGATGATTTCCCATCCTGGACTACTGGCCCATTAGACCTGTCTTTTATTGCATAGTTATAAACCTGAATGACAGAAAATAAATAATTAAGACTAGTCAAATGGAAGGCAAAGGCTCTGTGTGACCCCATTTGTCTAAGATACTGAGGGACAAATTGGAATCTAAGGGCTAATATAGGGAAGCATAAAATGTGTTTGTTTTCTGTAGCACAGAGCTGAGATTGTTTATAGCAATGTGGGACAAAACATTGGGTGTATGGGCAAAGCTATTATTCCAATGATCTGATGTGCCAAGAAGCAAAAATTAAACATATTTCCTGAGCTTTCAGAATCACATTCAGCCTTCTCATAAAAAGAGAAGCCTGGATAAGATTGCCTTTGAAGCTGGATGTTTAGTGATGAGCCATTCTTAAGAGATGTCTTGTGTTTACTTTGGTAATCTATTTGATTTCTGTTACACATCAAGAGGTGATCTGAACTTTCAGAGCCAGTGTTATTGAACTGAAAACCTTGCAAGTTTAAGTTTACACCCTCCACAATTTTAAGTACTTGACTGTCCTGGTTTGGGCCAGGATAAAGGTGGTTTTCTGTTTCTGTACTTTTGCTTTTAGCTAAGTCCCTTGTAAGTAGTTGCATTTGCTGAAATTAACAGCAAGTTTCTCATACAGTGTGTGTGCTTTTAGGACTGATAACACTTGATGTTTATAGTTACTGCTAGAGACTGGTATGCAGAGCCAAGGACTCTTATCAGCTCTAAGGAAAACATTTTACCCTCCAGAAGGAGTAAAGAGGTCCCACCTGAACCCTCCTTTAGGGAGGAACGGACAAGATAGATGCCAGAATTGACCAAACAGAGTATTCCATCCCATATACGTCACACTCAGTATAAATTTGAGGCATCACGTGGGCCGAGCCAGATCTTTTCCTGCTTCCCTTCCTTCACCCGGCATCCTGGAAGGATCCTGTCTGTTCATCTGCCTGTGGTCCTGATCCGTGCCAGCCCATATCTGTGTGTTCCTGCCTCCAGTTCCTGACTGCTGCCGACTCCAGGAGTCCAGCCTGGACTTTCCCAGGGCTGCCCTACAGCCTCGGTGGTGACGTGAGAGTTATTGGGGGAAAGGAGGGAGGAATGTGGTTTCCATTTTCCTGTATATTTGTATATATTTAGTAATTTTACCTATTTATCACTACTGTTTCATTAAAGTTGTGTAGTTTAGTTTCCAACCCATAAGTCTCTCTCCCTTATTCTCTCTCCTTTCTCTATCAAGGAGAGACAGATTAATAGAGAGCGTCTGTTATTCGGTTTAATTGCCGGGTCAGTGTTAAACCGTGACATTGACCAACAACAGATGTGAAATAAGTGAAAATGGAATGCAACGTCCTACGATGCTTTGTCTTTCTTTTAAACAAACTTTATAGTCTATATTTATAATATTGGTACTTTCCAGAGGGCCTTCTCCAAAGAAAAGAAAAGCCACGTATGAATTTTCTTTAGTCTGAATATACTTAAAGATGGAGCTCAGAAGTGATGAGTTATTAGCTACAGCATTATAGCCCCTTCAGTCAGAAGAAATAATAAGGTTAGCAAAGCTGAATCTTCAGTATCATAATGCATAGTGGACTGTACACAGAAGCCAAATTAAAGTATTCAACTGTTAATATTACTATTGAACTGCATCTTTGACTACAGAGACATATTAAAGAAGATTGTGAATTGCCACTTTTTCTTGTTTCCCAAAGCTGCAATGCCACAGTATCTGGTTGTTCATGAAGAATCTGAATGATCTGAGTCATTATCCTAGTGTGAAATACTGCGTTTTTGGAAGCAGTTAATTTTTGCTGAAGTGTTAATTTTTCAGGTAAAGTTGAGATGCTTGTTCTACTCTGACTACTGTTGTCTATATGAAGTGGTTTTTACTAATACTTAATATTCTGTAAACATTTTTATCAGGTAACCTTCGTGTATATGTTGCAGCATCTATTTGCTTATTCAAAGACAATATGTATTTCTGGAGCTGCTCATCCATTACAAAGTAATTACAGGTATTCACAAGATGTCATGTAGAATGAAGTACTATAATGTACCACATTTTATATTTTTTTACATTAGCCTCTCCAAATAAAGACTGCAAATAAGGATTAAGATTGATATCTTTGGGCTGAAAAAATACATCTAAACTAGTAGCCTTAAATTTTTATCACTTGTGAGCTTAATATTGTTTCTGATACTATGTAGTCTGAGATAAGAGTCTTTCACAAAGAATTTTTGTGGGATCTATAGTATAATAGTTTTCTGATCAATACAAATGGGGTAATAGAGCTCTTTATAATGTTACCTCTAAATATTTCAAGCAGTGAATTGGAGTGCACTAATATTTTGGATTACATCTAAGAACTGCACATTGTAATCCCATTTTCTGAGTCCCAAGCAACAAAAATCACTAGAAATGCCATTGATACAACTCCAGAAAGCAATTTTTTCCTAAGGAAGTGTTTCCCAAAGTATTAAGTTAAGCAAGGCTTTTCTAGAGGGTTTTCTTTACTTCAGTTTTTCAATTCTTGTCTAAATGGTGAACAAGAAGCTATCACCAGACATCAGTAATAACTTAAATATGTTCTTTTACATTTCTGTCTTGGCATCTGTTACCCAGCTGTTGTCTGAATTCCATTTTACTCAGCAGTAACTGATCCACAGAATTTTTTTTCTGCAGTCTAAGAAATTTTATTTAAAATAACTGTGTAAATAACTGTGGGTGTTTCACTGCAAAAGATACACTTAAGTAAGTTTTCAGAATGAATGGAACATTATTGTTGAAACAAATTATGTCTTTTTAACATAAAATAAGATTAATTTGTTGTGCTGAAGACAAAATAATATTTTAATGATAATTAGGGGTATGTAAACATTTTTTATAAGAAAGATTAATACAATTTTAACATTATAAACAAAACCATTATAACAAAATATTGTGAGCAGACTGGCATCACAGATTTTATGAACTCATTTTATTTTATTTCTTGCTGTCATACAATACAATATCTTTGAATGCTTCAGAAATCTCTGTGAAAATGATTTTCTACATAAAATGGAAAGGTTAGGAATACGGAGTGAAAAATGTCTGAACAATTATGTAAATTGTTATGAATCTTGGGAAGCCATGTATCTAAGCATTTAAGTTTTACTGTGATATTTTTACTATTATTTCACCTTTAACAGAGGCTATTTTGTGTGTGGGTGAACCATAAGATTATGTAGCAGCTAGCAGGAATGTTAACATAATTTTTGGTACACTGCGTTAATAAAACAAGTCTAATGAGCCATAGTGGTGTGCAATATCAGGTCAATGTGAGAGTTAAGCTGCAAGTAATTATAATACTAAGATTGGTTGTATTCTAATTATCTTATGGGTAATAATACAGAGACGACTGGCTGAAACCAAAATTATTTGGGCTGAAACAGTTTTAGTATAAATGAATATTACCTTTAACATTGCCATTGTGCTTCAGTGAAACATTATGGTAATTTGTTTTTCAGTAAAAAAAAAAAAACAAACCAACCACACTGCTGAAAGAAGCAGTTAATTTTTCCTTCTATATTTAAACGAAAAATATTGCGGGATCATGAGAATCGATGACATAAAGTCCCGGAATTAATTCTAGGTTTTATGGTGTAAGTAATGTTAAACAAATTAGCATTCCATGTATCTCATAATGCAAGAACATGACCGAAAAAGCGATCCCTGTGAAATTAGTAATTACCAGAGAGAAGCAGTGGACATAGTTATATTCTGATTATAAATTGGACTCCAGCCTCAAGTGTTAACTTTGTGCACAAGTTGTTTGAATTTGATTTTCTCCTCTGTTGGTAACTTTAAGAAAATTTTCAGGCATACTGAAGAAGTGTGAGGGATACATTAGCGTGTCATCAGCAGTGTAAAATACACAGGCAGTACACCCTCCTTGGGTAGGCCCCACATGATCTGACTAACTTAAGGCAGCTACTAGGACAGATCTAGTCATCCATTCCCTTGGCATTCAAGAGGAGAAACATGATCTGTGCAATCACATTATTACCTGTCCTATTTAAAAATGTTTTCCTGTGTCATGGATGGTACCAGCCAGACCAATTCAACAGAGAAGTCTGGTGTCCCCCTGGGACCTAGGTAAGAGATGTAATTAGTGAAGTCTGGTGTCTGGCATGTCTACTTACTAGCCACTATTGGTCATGCAGGTGGGCAGTGAGAAAATTGCCAAGAGAAGCCCTAAGGTGATAAAAAGGGACTCAGGGCACTGAAGAGCTGAATAGTGGACCAGGCAATCATATTGGACCAGGAGGGACCAGGAGAGCCAGTGATGTTCTCCTCAGTGCCTTCAGTAGCATGGAATGCTAGAGGGAACAGGAAGAATCACTTGGTCAATGTATGGTTTAGGGGCTGGTGTCATAGATTGAATTTTGGTTGCTTTCATCACACAGATGTTTACATGACATCAGGTCTGCTGGCCAGAAATTGAGTGGAGCTACCCACAAGAGGGAAAAGGATTCTTGGCCAGGAGTTGGAGGAGCTAATTGAGAGGGATTTAAAGTAGGTTTGAAGGGGGGAGGGAATAAAACCAGGCCCACTAGAGATGAGCCTCAGGTTGGCATGCCAGTGATAGGGGTCAAACCAATAATCCAGGTAAAGTGCATCTACACCAATTCACACAGCATAAGTATCAAACAGAAGGAGCTGAAAGCCCTTGTGTGTCAGGACAGCTACAATATTGTGGTCATCAAAGAAACATGGTGGGATGACTCTCATGACTGGAATGTTGCAACAGATGGCTACAAGCTCTTCAGGAAGGATTGACAGAGGAAGAAAAGTGGTGGCGTTGGCTTTATAGTGTTTTGGTTGTGTAGAGTTCAATAACGGTGATGATAAGGTTGAGTGTTTATGGGTAAGGATGAGGGAGAAGGTGAATAAGATGGGTATCCTGTTGGGCATCTGTTATAGACCACCCAACTAGGATGAGGAGGCGGGTGAAGCATTTAACAAGTGTTAGGAAGAAGCCTCACAATCTCTACCCCTTGTTCTGCTGGGAAACTGCAACCTAACAGACATCTGCTTGAAATATAATTTAGCAGAGAAGAGATTTGAGAGATTTATGTGTAGAGAAGATAACTTCCTAACATAGTTGGTAAGTGAGAGAAGGTGCCTCGCTAGAGTTGGAGTCTGTCTTGGGCCTAAGTGACCATGAAATGTTTAACTTATACATCCTTGGTGGAGTAAGGAGAGGGGTCAGCAAAACTTCCACCAAGGGCTTCAGGAGGGCAGACTTTGAGCTGTTCCAGATATTGGTTGAGAGAAACAGGTCTGGATGTTATTTACTGCAAGAAAATATTAAAACATTCTTAAATAGAACAGGTAATTATGTGGTTGCACAGATCATCTGTTTCTCCTCTTCAGCACCAAGGAAATGGGTGGTTAGATCAGCTGTAGACAACTAACTGTAGCTGCATTAAGGTATTTAGATTAGGTGGGCCCTACCCAAAGGAGGTCTAGGAAGGCTGGATGCTCTTCCAGAAAGAAATCTTAAAGATGCAGGAGCAGGCTGGCCTCAGGCACAGTACAAAAAAATAGCAGGGAAGACAACCAGCCTGAGTGAAAGGGGAGCTTTTCCTGGGACTCAGGGGGAAAAAAAAACCCAAGGGTGAGGAAAAGGCTTTTCCTCTGTCTTGATTATTCAGACCAGCCACCCTCAGGGTATCCAGCCCCTGACCTGGAAGATGAGTATGCAGAGAAGCACAACTCATCCATAATACAGGAGGAAGCAGTTAACAGCCTGCTACAGCATCTGGATACCCACAAATCTATGGGGCCAGATGGGATCCACCAGAGAGTATTGAGGGAACTGGCAGAGGAGCTCACCAGAGAGTCTTGGTTAACAGGGGAAATTCTGTGTGACTGGAGACTTTCCAATATGATTGCCATTTATAAAAAGGGCCAGAAGGAGGATCCAGGCAACTACAGGACTGTCAGCCTGACCTCAGTGCTTGGAAAAATTATGGAGTGGTTCATACTGAGTGTTCTCACATGGCAAGTGCAGGACAGCCAGGGGATCAGGCCCAGCTAGCATGGGTTCAGTAAAGGCAGGTCCTGTTTGACCAACCCAGTGTCATTTTATGACCAGCTGACATGCTAGTGAATAGGGGGAAGGCTGTGGACGTGGTCTACCTAGATTTTAGTAAGGCTTTGACACTGTCTCTTACAGCATTCTCCTAGAGAACCTAGTGGCTCGTGGCATAGACAGTTGTACTCTTCACTAAGTTAAAAACTGGCTACACGGCCAGGCCCAGAGTGTTGTAGTCAGCAGAGTGAAATTCAGCTGGAGCCCAGTCACCACTGGTGTTCCCCAGGATAATTTCCAGTCTGGTTCTATTCAATATCTTCATTAATGATCTAGATGAGGTGACTGAGTGCTTCCTCAGCAACTTTGCAGTTAACACTAGGTTGGGTAGGAAGGCTCTGCAGAGGGACCTGAAAAGGCTGGGACCTACGCTGAAGCCAATTGTATGATGTTTAACAAGTCCAAGTGCCAGGTCCTGCACTTTGGTCATAACCCTATGCAATGCTACAAGCTTGGGAAGGAGTGGCTGTAAAGTGCCCAGTGAAAAAGGACCTGGGGGTGCTGGTTGACAGTGAGCTGAATATGAGCCAGCAGTGTGTCCAGGTGGCCAAGAAGGCCAACAGCATCCTGGCTTGTATCAGGAACTGTGTGGCCAGAAGGAGAAGTGATCATGTCTCTATATTTCACACTGGTGAGGCTGCACCTTGAGTACTGTGTGCAGTTTTGGGCCCCTCTCCACAGGAAAGACATTGAGCTTCTGGAGCATGTCTGAAGAAAAGTAATGAAGCTGGTAAAGGGATTGGAGCACGTGTCATCTGAGGAGCGTCTGAGGGAATTTGGGATTGTCAGTCTGGAGAAGAGAAGGCTAAGGGGAGATCTTATAACTCCCTACAACTACCTGAAAGGGGGTTGTAGTGAGATGGGTGTTGGCCTCTCCTCCCAGAGGAAGTGTCCTCAAGTTACATAAAGGAAGGCTTAGACTAGATATGCAGAAGAGTTAGGAAGAATCACTTGCATATGCTAAAATCATGGGTTGGAAGGTTCAAAGGAATTAGGAGGCCTCCTTCTTACAGCTCTTTAAATGATAACATTGAGATTCCACCAAGTTGCAACTGCCTGACAACTTGGCATTCAGATGTAGAGAGCCAGGTCTGCAATTTATACTCGATTTTGGGTTTTTTTCTTACAGTTTTGGGACTAGAAAAAGCAGTCAATATGGGAAAAATTCAATCAAATAAAACTGAAAAAATCTATAGGGATCACAAGTATAATCTGAGAGACACTAGCTGTAGAGGGGTTCTGATATTGTTCTGCAAATCATATATAGGATTAGTAAACAAAGCAGTTTGGCTAGCTGGAACTTTTGCCCAAGGAAATGGTTCTTGAAATGACCTTCCTGCAATAATCTCTGCCCCATCCCCAGGAGCAACTAAGAGAGCCTCTATTTGCATTTTAATTGATGCTTTGAATGAGTTTGTATATTTAAAATGTTAAATTTCAAACTTAACTTTCACAACAAATAAGTATCAACAGCAGAATTTTTAGCAAATGTATCTCTCTTTCTAGTTGAGATTTAGAAGTTAAAATGCTTTCCTGGCATGAGTCTATTATTCAAAATCTCTGCAAATATAAGAATGAAGTTTATTTTAGAGATTGTTCATAATTTTTTCTCCAAGACTATTTCAAAGGATACTTACTCATCATAATTTGCAATTCATGCTGCTTAATGACTTGCAGCAAGTGGAAGTTTGTGGTTCTGCTCCTTGTTTATTTTCCCATTAAGAGACTTGTAGGCAGGAGCTGAAGCAGAAGAAACATGCATGTTCCCACTGCTGCTACCTCAAGGGATAGTGTCCCACAAGGCTTCTGTCTCATTTTGAGACTCATCAGAGTGGAGATGACCAATACTGCTCACTTTCTAAGCTGATGAGGGTTCAGCTCTCAAGTTTCCTACAAGCAAGGACAGTCAGCATCTGTCCTCAAATGCACCTGTGGTACGAAGTCAGATCTGAGGAGACAAGACAGGAGTAGTAGCCACAAAGCCAGGGTCAGGATCAGGTCTGGTGACAACAACTGTGACAACAGCTGCAGTCCAGGGATCATCAGCCAGGTCCACAGAGATAACACCACTTCACATGTGAACTTTTTTAACAGGAAAACTTGGGTAAAATCATAATACAAAGAGCAGTATGCCAACTTCAGAATTCTGATCAGTTTTTTAAGTTCATCAGCTTTCTGAAGATTATAAGATAACTAGAAGATCTTATCACCTTGGTATATCTGCAGTTAATTAATGACATTTTTTTTAATGTGCAGCTGATGTGGGTGAAGAATGTCATAGAGCATTCCATAACCAGCAGGATTGCTCTTGGTTTCCATAAAGTTTCACAAAGGATCCTAGACATTTGGAAAAGGATCCTAGACATCTGAAGGCAAATATTTTTTCTCTCTTCTGTTTTCATATGTTTTTAATACACAAGAATGTGAGTGATCCAAGTCTCTACTTAAAAATTGTAATTAAAACTGTGCTTGGGCACTGGGTAGAATGCTAAGAAGGCCTGTGGAAAAAAGTTTGCACATTTGTAGTGGTTTTGGTTCTTTCCATTCTTAGTGGCAAATAATACTTATGTCTGAAAAAAGATTTTTGCACGGAAACTGTAATTTCTTTTTTGCATAGCAACGACATCCTGTATCACATATTGTGAGATTGATAGTGCAACTCCTCTGGAACTATGAAAAAAATATTCAGCAGGGATTTTTTCCTCTTTTCCTTTCCAAGCTTTCTTTGCAGTTCTATCTTATTGATTACACAACACAGACAGCATCAAGACTTATATTTTAAAGACTGTTATTGAGATCTTTGAGTCTCTGGTTCAATAATGTCAGTTCTGGGTTTGTTTGTTTTTTTAAGAGAGCAGAAATGGAATTTAGAAGGAGATCTGAATATATAACTAATGACACTGCTCGTGCGTTTCCATTGTTTTGCAGTTTCCTTAGAAGAGATCATCCATTAGACTTGTAGTTACATCTTGTTATCATAGGTCTGAAGGTACCTGCCTTTTTTTTTTAGCATGAGAGTCACTTTTCATACTATTTAAGAAAGAAAACAAATGAAGAAAAGTATAAAGAAAATTCTGTGTTCTATATTGCAGGTTAAGATTTTCTCACTTCAGTAAAAACAGTAATTTGTCTCACAAAATTCACTTCAGATTAGTGAAAATTACTATAATAGAGTTTCCATCAGGAAAAAGAGCCATTTGGTTTTATTACAGAGACAGAAGAAATTCAGTTTTTCAACAAAAGAGTTCTGTGTCTGAGTCTGCTACATAGTCTTCCTCTCTCCCTCCTTCTCTGCCTTATACACATTCTACAGAAGTTCTAATCTGTAGGGCAGTAATCATCTGGAGTTATTTATTTGTGTATGCATATATATTAAGAAATATGATTTCTACCATTTACTATATCATAGACTTATAGAATCATAGAATGGTCTGAGTTGTAAAGGACCTTACAGATTCTATGACCTCCCAGTTCCAATCCCCCTGCCATGGGTGGGGACACCTCCCACTAGAACAGGTTGCTCCAAGCCCCATCCAACCTGGCCTCCAGCACTTCCAGGGATGCGGCAGACACAGCATCTCTGGGCAGCCTGTTCCATTGCCTAGCCACCCTCACACTAAAGAATTTTTTCCTAATGTCTAACCTAAATCTACCAGTCCTCATCCATCACTCTGTGCCCTTATAAGAGGTCCCTCCCCAGCTTTCCTGTAGCCCCCTTTCAGGTGTTCTAGGGTCTCCCAAGACCTTTCTCTCCTCCATGGTGAACAACCACATCTCTCTCATCCTGACTTCACATGTGTGGTGTTCCAGACCTCTGATCACCTGTGTGGCCTTCCTCTGGACTCACTCCAACAACTTCACAAGGGACATAATTATTCTTAGCAAGGACTTTTTTCTTCCAAATGTGAGCAGATCAACAGAATATCTAACTCTATGGTTTCAAAGACACATCTCTGACTTGGCCTAGCTGCAAAATTGTCAGGGTCTTGTTATGGAATTTTATAGTTTCATCTATAAGATGACATGTGCTGCTCTGCTAACACCTGAATTTAGATTACAGGTGGATTCTAACTCTTCCCTGACTGCATGCATGTGGCATCAGACAGAAGGAAGCAGAAGACTGCCCAAGTAGACATATCCCTTATTTTTGTCCTCACAGATGCAGATCTTGAATTCAAAGGCACAGATCTTAAATCAATATTCATTAACGTCATTAGAGTTAGGACTAATGTCTCCAAGCTTTGGTAATCTACAATGTGGAGCTCTACAGCAAGATAAGCAACATCTTAAAGAGGATCTCTGAATGAACTATATGTAAGGATGTTGATTTCTTTTCATTGATAAAGAGAAAATGAAAATGACTAGCTCATATGTAGGAGTATTCTGGTTTATAACAGCTGAAAATCTTATCTATCTTAATTATTCTTAGAAGACAGGCTTTGTCTGTATCCTGTCCATATCCATAAGTCCCAATGAAAATTAAATACACAGCAGCCCATTTCTCAAAGTCTGCAGATATAAACAGCTGTATTATTCCTTGTGTGGTTTTGTATTTGTATTTTTTGGATAGTGTGTGCACTGTGTTTAAACAGAGCAATTGTAAAGACACAGCACTAGCTGTTTAATCAAGAGAATCAGTAATAGACAGAGATAAATTAGGAAGACTCTGAATGGTTATACAGAAACAATCTGTTACATGGGATCAGAAATAATAACAGTAAAGTGGAAATCTTTTGTAGCTGCTTTCCTACCAGAGGCATCTATGCTTTAAGAAGGACAGTGATGAAAAAGCTGTTCATCAATTGTTTTCTACAGAACTTTCCTGCAGAGTCAATCACCATCTGGAGACATAACTAGCTTTTAGGAAAAGTTCCACAGATGTGGATAACAGGTATAGTAACAGGGAATATTTATACTGAGTCTAACATTTGGGAATCACAAGCACTTCATAAATGCAATGAAAACCTTCAAAAGCACAGTAAGAAGCTGCATAATAGAACTAGGAAATCTTCTTGGTTAAGCAGAAAAAAAATGTTTGGTCTTATCTCTTAGTATTTAAAGTGACATTTGAAGTGTCAGAGGTTTGCATGAACTTCTACTAGCAGGTATCAGCCACATTTTAGCCAGTGAAAACCTCCCTTACAAAGAACAAAATCTGCATTTTTATGAACAGTTAGACCAACAAATAGGTTTCTTTATTCAGTGTCCAAACTGAAGAAGAATAAATTAGAATGAGCTCAAATGAATACATTTTTAAAAGACTGCATACAATCAAAATTATGTAAAAGATGATACATTTTGGCCAAAAGGAGAACTGTGGGTTTTTTTAGCATTTCCAAAAAGGTTAAAGCTATAGCAATTTATCAACCTCCTGCTCATCCACTTTGTTGATGGTAATCATCATAGGATTACTATATGAAATATGACTGAGCTGTATTCAAGTATTTTTTGCCAAATTCAGAAGACCTGTGTTTTCACAGTGGCAAAATGGTGGCAAGGTTAGATCTGTTATATCATGAGCCTGATGATGGGTTTCAGAGTGATGATTTTAGGAATTTGAACCTATACTTAGTCTTCAATAATCGAAGGAAATTGATTATTTTGTAATAATCAATATGTTTAACTTATTAAGTTACTTAATTTCACTCCTTTCCAAGTATTTATTTACTTATTTGACTCTCAATAATGTCTTGTCTGAATGGTTTCTTGCAGTACAATAAGCAAAATGTTCACCATCTGGAATATGTGGCTAATTCCCAACATAACAGGAGTGACACATGATGATCTAAGTGTTTTGCTTTGGCAATACTTTGGTTTATGTGATTGTTTTTTTCTTTACATACATTCTGCTGTATACTCATCTTAGAAGAGGAACAATAATCTTCAGACTTCAATGAAACATGAGATTTTAGTTTTACATCCCTAAAAGTTTTATTCCCAGTGTTGGTTTTAAGAAAGCGTTGGATAAAGCTTTGTCATTGCTGGAGAGGTACTTAAAAATCCTTAATACATCTGAGAAGCAGAATTATCCACCATAATTCCTATTGAAACACTTCAGGTAATGTTGCAATTATTATAAATCTGGGTCATTAAACAGACCCATCAGACATTGTGAGTATCTCTAACAAGGTGATGTCATGTGCTAGGAACCAGGTCTAATGAAATCCTTGTACAAGAAAGATGCATACCTGTCTGAGAATGATGTTTGATGACTTCATTGCGAAGTTAACTTCCTCCTAAGCATGAAGATGGGAACATGAGTTTAAGCTATAAAAGCACTGACAATGAACACTGTGTGGCCCACCAGAAATCATACAGGTTTGTTTAGCCTGATTTTTTAATATGTGTCTGCAAGTCTGATATATGGATTTACCAGGTGTCCCTGAACTACCTCAACACTGAGAGAAAAAAAACAAACAGACCTGGTCAAAAAGGTGAGGAAATCTTGGAGTTTCTTCAGGTCCAAATATGAGAGGTATGGGGCTGGTAGGGAAGTAAAGATATTTTTATTAAAAACTATTTAAAAAATGAGAATCTCATCTGAAACCAGTGAGAAGGGGACAAGGGGAGAACTACCAAAGATATATTTTGCTAGATATTAAGAAAAAAAAATGAAAGTATACCATAGAAAAATATTAATCCAAGATGAATGACAAGATAATGTAAAAGTATGAAGTGGGATCAATCATTCAGAGAGGCTGTGGCTGACACAACACATTGCTGAACTGTGGCTACACTAATATCTTGTTTATGTTTTAAATGAGGATGTGTTAAAAATGTGTAATGTCAAGATGTCTGGAGGAGGTTTTAGAGTGGAAGTGAAAATGAGGATGAAATTAGGATTAAATCTTAAATATCCTTAAATCAGAAGAACTGGATAAGGCACATCCTAGAATTCAGAATGAAATGGAAGATTTCATTGTAGGTCTGTTTGAAAGCAGGATTTACAAAATATTTAAAAATGAATGTTTATTGGAAGACTGGGGCATAATAAACATGGTACCTGTGTGTAAGAAAGAGACAAGGCTGAAAGTTCAATACACTTAAAGAATGATAGTCTGACTTCAGTATATAAAAAAGCAAAATATTTTGAGACAGAAATTCTCAAAACAGATTGAGTAAAGCTACACTATTTGAAGACCTAGGAACCACAGCTGACTTCAAAATATTTTTGTATTTTGTAAACCAACATATAGTAGCCAAATTACATATTGGAGGGGGAAGGTGTCTTTTCTTTTTTCCTTTTCCTTTTTTTTTTTTTTTTTTCATAAACTTCAATTAAATTGCAATATTATACTGGTTGCACCAGGAGTACATTAAAGATTTAGTTACCTTCTGTGGTGAACATTAAGAAGTTATTACTCAAATTCTATTTAAACAGTTAAAAGGAATTAAAATGGATAGGAAAGATCATTACATATCATGAGCTAATTTTCTAATGAAAGCTTACCAGGTGATAGATTGTTTAAACCTCTCAAAGGTTTTAGCTTTGTGCTCAATAATTCAGAGATGAGAGTGGGGTTATGTTGATTTGTAATTTGCTACCATCATTTTTTCTCCTGCGATGAATATTGTGGTACAGTTTTGGCTTCATTTAATGTTCTTTCATTCATGTTGTGTTCTTCACGCTTTAACTTGAAAGGTCATAACTCTAAAGGAAACTTTGCCAGTATCCAGGTCACATTATCTCATTATTCTTACTACCTGCATGTCATGCATAATGATATGAATCTCAAGGGAGGTTTTTTTGTTTTCTCATTGTTTGCAAAAGGAAGACCTTCCTCCAAGACCACCGTGAGATTGAGACCATGTCATGCATTTCTGGCAAAATCTTTTCCTGATTCTAATTCTAAAGTTCTAATTTTCACAAATGAATAGAATTTCTTGAAGTTTTAAGTGTTTGTAATATATTCAGCCCTCAACTGGATGCTCTCTCTATTTTTAAATGCCAGAAATAATTTAATTTCTTATCAATCAAACCTATAGATGGGATTGAATTATAAAGTTGTTTTTTTTTTCCTTTATTAATTCATAAGGTTAATTTTAATGGCAAAAGATCTAATTTCTTTAAAAACTCCTCCTGTTCAGCTACCTAGTCTTAAAAAGATTATCTGCTTCACGTGGCCACTGTGAATATTGTTTGTCCTAATTACAGAATGATACTTTCTGAACACACTGGTTATGTCCACCCTACACTGAAATTCTAGGCAAGGGTGTTCAAGAGTGAGTGGATTCAAGCTGGCAGAACCAGGAACTCTGCACTACTGGGCCGGGATAGTCCCCTTGCTTTTGCAAGGTGTGTTGCTGGATTAGCAGTGAATAAGGGCACTCATCAGGCACAGACCATGGGGCTGCAACTCTGTTTTTTCTTGTTTTATGGAAGATGACTGTGGGTAAATACAAACAGCTAATTAGCATGCCTGTTCAGGCACCTCAGTAGCACGGTCTGCATGCAGTATTTTACACAATAATCCGTTGTTCACTGCAAATATACCTTTTGAGTACCTTTCTATCTGGAGGTACATGGAACATGGAACATTTTTACATGTTCCAGACCTCCTGTAGAGTCCAGTGTAAGAGCAATTGTATCTTTGTAAAGACATGAAAACCCACCCTTTTTATAAGTATCACCATTTACTGATGGTTTTCTGACTCAGAGGATACCATCTTGCTCATATGCATTTTTTACCATGTGTGGACAACCTGTGGCAACTGAAGATGACATATTACTGCAGAAACACTCACCAGGTGACACTGCATTCCTTGATCCTAAGAAAGCAGGCAGTGACAGCATTTCTACTGCCACATTTCTGAACAACTTTTCTCTGGATAAATAGGTTGGAGATTTAGCCTTCTGGATAACAATATGAGTTAGCTGTCTGAAAGCTTCAGCAAGATTCTAGCTATTCTTCCATTTGAAAAAAGGAATAATGGAAAAGAACAGAAAAAAATTGAAATAAATAGATTTTCCTTCTCTAAGGAGTATAATCAGTATACATGATGCAAAAGAAATTCCAATTACCACATCAATGTTAACAGTAGAAAGATTTGAATAATTAAATGATTACTGTGTACAGGGGTTTCAATGGGATTTGTAATTCACAAAACTTTTTCAATTATTTAGATTTCTAAGGTAGAAAAAATGAAATGTGAGAATCAAACAGAAAAAATCCCATTAATTGCTCCTGCTAGCCATGCACCTACGCATGCACATGGCTGGATCCCTTTGCAACTGCAGATATTTTAAGACAAAGAAAATCTGTAGAGAACAGCTGCCAGAAAAACATACTTAGGATGGGAAGAAGCATTGTCTATTCACATGATATAGGCCAGCGAATTAATGAAAATCTCAGACATAATTTTAAAAGCTATCTAACCCTATAGCAAATGTTGCCTTGGCTGTTAATCATTCATCTGGGACCATGTCCTGCCAATATGGTTTTTTTGATAATTTTCAGCCTGTTACAATGAGGAGGTATGGTTGGAATACTCCTACTTGACCTGGAGCTTTTTTTACATTAACTAAAGTTTAAGATAAGGTATATTAAACCGTTAATTTTCTTTCACAGTGTCAATATTTACAAAATTATACACCAAAAAGTGAAAATAATTACATTTATAACACTTCAATAAATTGAATTTTCCATTTACTTGAAATTTATTTGGAAACGAAGTTGTAAATTCTGACTAGTTATAATTATGACCAAATCATGCAGTTTCAAGAACTGTAAATACTATGAACTTGACAGATATTTCATCAAAGTAAATGAAAGGAATTCTACTGGCTTTCATCTACTGTGTCTGGTAGTAAACAGCTTTGCAGTCAAGCTCAAATATATTGCAACAATCAGTTAACTATACCACATTTGTATTTGCAGTTCCAGTGACTGGCTGATCTATGAAAACTATTTTGATTAGCTGCTTTTTCTATCATCCCAGATTAAGATTGAACTCTATAATGTCCTTTCAAAGGGCTTTACTATAAGTAGGTTTTTCTATTCAGCACAATTTTTTACATAAACTGTGATCTCACACATTTTCATATGCTGATAGCTGATACCTATACATAGTAGGTATAACACTTGTGTCTGTGTTGAACTATAGAAAAAACTGGCTTAAAAAATGAAATTATATACCAGTTAATAATAAATAATAAAAAATAAAAATAGGACACTTAGTGTCACTGAAATCTATAACCCAACAGAAAACAATTTGTCAAAGCTACATCAGCCACTATGATGCCTTACAGAACTGCAACACAGTGACCTACAGAAGCAAGAGGAAACATCCCTGCATATGCTTTACTAGCACAAAAAAATGAAAGGCTTGATTCTTCTCTTGGAAGAGGTCTTGGGAGAAACTTCTGTGACTTCTGCAGGATGACTTCTGATGAAAGACAGTTAAAAAAAAGAGGAAAATCATGTTACAGGCTTGACTCTCTGACAGCTTTCATTGTTGCTTAATTTTTAAAAATGAAAAAATGAATGGCACTTTTGAAAAGAATAAAATAAGCTGCTGGAAATGCTTGAAGTCTCCTACCAAAGTTTCACCTGGTGCCTTTCAGTAGAAGAAAAAACATCATCTATTTTGTAGCTTTACAGAAATGACAGCTTGGATTATGGAATTTTCTGATCACTTGAGTTTACTTTCAGTTATAGGACTAATTACAATTTGGAGAGGGATACTGATTAGACGATGCCACCCAAGAACCAGTTTTTAATGATGCAAAACTGGAGCCTCAGAAATAAATTATGTTTTCAAAAATTACTGTGCTCATTTTACTGTGTATATTCCTGCCCTGTCAGTCCTGTTTTTTTCAGCTCGGGGCCAGAAATAGAGTTTTTTTCCTTATTGTAATATGGAGGAAAGAAGGGAGATAAAAATTCTGCTCTATTGAGAAAAATATACTGTAGAGGGACTTTGGTAAAGAACAGCAGTAGAGAAAGACATTAATGCAAAAAAAAAAAAAAAAAAGGCTACTCAGAGAATTTCTGATATTTTGAATGCTTAGGGATGTCATACTGTAATTTCTACCACTTCTGCTCATTAGAAAGAGGTAATTTTTTATTCTTATTCTTCCTTACAAGTTGCAAAGTGTGGATAATAATTTTTTATCTCTCCACATGCTAAATAACTTAAAAGGACTGAAACAACATACACAGATTAGTATATTACATGTACATTAAGGACCTAAGTTAGTAAGTACTCTTGGGCTGGGGCCAGCAGATGCTATTGCCGTGCTTTTTTATTATGAAAATCTGTATAGTTAGCTGTTCTCCAGTTCTTCCATTCAAGGTGGGTTAATTTTCTTCTGGATATTTTTAATGCAGTGCATTTTCTATAAACATAATTCTCAGTCAAGAGAATGGATTTGTGCATGCTGAGAAAGAGCTATCAATTCTTGAATTTGAAAAGGACAGCTGCAAGAAAAGTCTTACTTTTTAAGTGACATCTACCATGGAACTACCTTTTAAAAAATGGTGGTAGTACAGAAGCATAACTCACAGAGGATAAATAAGCGCTTTTCTCCTCCTATTTCTTTTTCTTACAAGGGAGAAATTATAACAAGCCACATCATCTTGCTTTGAAATACAAAATAAAGGAGCCTTGCTCTAATGAAAAGTTACAGCAAAAGTCTGCTCTATTTCTCAAAAGTATTTTTTTTCTGTGACTGATATTTACGTTTTTGTCACCTTCAGTTCTTGCTCATCTAGAGATGACTGATTCATGTCCAAATAAATAAATAAATAAATATAGAACTACAGTTACAGCTTGTCGAAAGACATTACTGGGTTTATTATAACTTAACAGCTTGTCTTGGTTTCCTTTATGAAGAATTAAACAATCCAGAAAGTAAGGTGAATATATTTCCAAATCATAATTAATTCCTGAATTGGAAGAGGAATATTTTTTAGCTCATTTTGGCCTAGGTCATATTAATTATTAAATAAATACTAATAAATTAATAAAAAAATCTTTCAAGAAAGGAAAAGAAGAAAATATTACATTAATAAATCCATCACCTGAAACTGAACCTGAGCAGAAAACTATTTACAAAATATCCATTTCCTAAAATTATTACTTTGGTTGCTCAGCCAGTCTACTAAAAAGAAATTAATGCAATTTTCTTGACCGTAAAAGAATACATTCTTGGTTTGATAAGTAGTTGACTGATAATGCAAATATAAAAGAACATCTAAAAAATATATGTAAGATGATAATTTTAGTTCATACAGCCTGAAAAGCTGCCTGAAGAGGAATATATACAAGATAATATGAAGTGTACTTATAATGTAAAGTATATAGATTTACAATTTTAAATTAATTCCTTCTTCATTTATTTTAAGCACTGGCAGAATAATATGAAAAAACAAATGGTGTAACAAGGATACTGTATGTATCTCTACATGGCATAATATAGAGATCCCAGACCTAATATAAAATAAACAAAATTGTGAAGATGAGAAATACAGAGATAATTTGTAGGCCAGAAATAGTGTCTGCTGTAAGCTGCTGTTCAAAGCCCTAATTAGTCTCGTTTAATTAGACTTTGCTCTGAACTGCATTAATACATCCGTGCAGTTTCCCATTCTGGAAAGGTTCTTGTCTTCATTTTAATCGGTTTCAGCCAATCTTGGCAGTGACAGAGACCTGATGAAGTGGCCTTGCAGGGCAGACCAGCCTTTGGTCTCTAATGGTACCCATCAGCAGAGCCCTTGGAGGTCAGGAAAACAAATAATGATGTTGTTTTTCAGGACACACTCAGGAAGCTACTGGCCTAAAAGCTTCTTGAGCCAGAGGTGAAATCTTTACTAGTTCTCAAAATAGGAAGTTAATTTTTTTTTTTTTTTTACAGTAATAGAAACTTCTAAACATTCTCGTTTATGTTGTTTTCTGTTTGCCTTTTGAAAGTGAAAAATTGTCCTCCATTCACCTTGTTCCCACCACATATATTTTTATAATTATCTGTCTCTAGCAGCTTAAAAGCATTAACAACATTGACCTTAGATGAGCTCTATCACGCAAACAGCAAATGTAAAAATAGTTTGGATCCTAGAAGCTGTATCTATGCCTTAGAGCATCTTTTATTGTGACAGATAAAAAGCATGGAAAAATTTAGGTGGTTAGCCATATCTGGAAGAGATGTTATATAAAGGAAAAAAAACAAATAAAACCAACCAACCAACCAACCAACCAACCATAAAGCTGTTTCTGGCAGCCTGTGTCAGGAAAATGCAGAGAAATATTCTAGTAATAAATATAACATATCATGACCAAATACTCTGTTCCAGTGCTCTGTTTAACAGAAAAGAAACATGGGAATTAAAAATAATCATAAAATCATAGAATGGTTTGAGTTGAAAGGGACTGTAAAGATCATCTAGATCCAGCCTGGCCTTGAACACTTCCAGGGATGAGGCATCCACAACCACCTATTACAGCAATGTGATGAATTGTAAGGAACAGTAGAAATGCAGAAGTTGTCTCTCTGGGCTGTGTGTTGTTTTTCTCTCCTGAATATTAAAGTCTTTCCAAATCTTCTTCTTTTTCCAGCTTCCATTTCCACATCAGTATCGTTGTTTGAGCTGTCTGCTTCCAAGCACAAAATGATGGAAGAGCGGTAGATGTGGTTTATCTTGATTTCAGTAAAGCATTTGACACCGTCTCTCACAGCATCCTTGTAGATAAGTTGATCAAGTATGGGTTTGGTGATCAGGTAGTGAGGTGGATCAGGAACTGGTTGAAAGGAAGGAGTCAGAGAGTTGTAGTCAATGGGGCAGAATCTGGTTGGAGGTGTGTCCCTCAAGGGTCGGTACTGGGACCGGTGTTGTTCAATATCTTCATCAATGACTTGGATGAGGGTATAGAATGTACCCTCAGCAAGTTTGCTGATGACACTAAGCTGGGAGGAGTGGCTGACACACCAGAGGGCTGTGCTGCCATTCAGAGAGACTTAGACAGGCTGGAGAGTTGGGCAGGGAGAAACATGATGAAATTCAACAAGGGGAAGTGTAGAGTTTTGCATTTGGGGAAGAACAACCCGATGTCCCAGTATAGGTTGGGGACTGACCTGCTGGAGAGCAGTGTAGGTGAAAGAGACCTGGGGGTCCTGGTAGACAAGAGGATGACCATGAGCCAGCAATGTGCCCTTGTGGCCAAGAGGCCAATGGCATCCTGGGGTGCATTAGAAAGGGTGTGGTTAGTAGGTCAAGAGAGGTTCTCCTCCCCCTCTATTCTGCATTGGTGAGGCCGCACCTGGAGTATTGTGTCCAGTTCTGGGCCCCTCAGTTCAAGAAGGACAGGGAAGTGCTTGAAAGAGTCCAGCGCAGAGCTACTAAGATGATTAAGGGAGTGGAACATCTCCCTTATGAGGAAAGGCTGAGGGAGCTGGGTCTCTTTAGTTTGGAGAAAAGGAGACTGAGGGGTGACCTCATCAGTGTTTTCAAATATGTAAGGGGTGAGTGTCAGGGAGATGGAGTTAGGCTTTTCTCAGTGGTGACCAGTGATAGGACAAGGGGTAATGGATGTAAATTGGAGCATAGGAGGTTCAAGTTGAATATTTGAAAAAATTTTTTTACTGTAAGGGTGACAGAGCCCTGGAACAGGCTGCCCAGGGAGGTTGTGGAGTCTCCTTCACTGGAGACATTCAAAACCCGTCTGGACACGTTCCTATGCGAAGTGCTCTAGGTGGCCCTGCTCTGGCAGGGGGGGTTGGACTAGATGATCTTTCGAGGTCCCTTCCAACCCCAAGGATTCTATGATTCTATGATTCTATGATTCTATTAAACATCACATTAAACAGTGACAGTTATTCTTCATTTTTTTATCAGTAAAACCTTATCTGTTTTCTTCTTATTGCAGCTGCATCATCAGTCCTTTTCTGCCGCTTCTTCCATACTCCACTCTCAATCATTTTCTGTTCATTTTTTTATTTTTTTATTTTTCTCTTTTTTTATGTCCACGCCCCTTCTCAGCTAAGGACACTCCTGTGAAATTTGATGTAGAAGGCAGAGTGGGTTGCTCTGCTTTTCTGAGAATGCAAGCCCTCTGAAGAGTGGACGTCTTTCTCCTGTGGTTTTCCTTCAGAAATTTCCTACATATATCGAAAGCACCTCCACTTTCTCCTGAAGAGGGTAATAGATCTCACTGCTTACACCATGAAAGCAAACTGAATGATATTGTGAGATCAAATGATCCTCAAGTGTTAAGAGGATCTCAGTTTCATTCAAAATAAAATGATACTGGTCAATTTATTTGAAAACTCATTTTAAATCAGACCTGTAAACACATGTTCTCTTAGAACAATGGGAGACATTTATTGTGATCCTCTGATGAAATACAAATGTTATTGGTTACTGGTATATTGGTATTTTAATGCAATACATGTCACAAAAGGTTATTTTTTTTTCTTTCGTGTTGTCCTTCATATTATGTCATGCTTCATCACATAATGTGCTGTCAAAACATATAGTAACAAAAAGCAGGCTGATGTGGTGTGACAAAAGGAGCAGAGGTCACTTTTATACTACATGATGTAGTTTTCCAGAATGTGTTAGCAATGCAATAGCCCTAATATTTTTAAGGTTTCTGCTTTCGTGTATGTTTATGTGGTTTAGACACCTCTTTAGTCCTGCAATTTGATGATATCCTCTGTTCCATATCACTGTGTTCTCCTGTGATATTTAGACTTCTCATTTATAAAAGTCCAGGTACAAAAGCCGCTCTACTTATTAGACTCCTCACAGGAGTCCTAAAATACTGGGTACAACAGGGGTTTCAGTATTGGCCTTCTTTCAACAATATCTTTCATGGTTTGTTGCAAATATCTAGAGAATTTGCATTACTCACATCTGTTGATTTTGAGGTTTTTTTAGTCTTATCATCAACCCAAAAAGTAAAACTGCACTACTCTTAAGATATGGCTGTAAGGACTTGGGTCATAGTACCATCTTTTTGAAAAGTGCACTAATTAATTCCCTTAATTTCTCATTGCCTTGAAGTTCACCATTAAATGTACACAAACCATGTGTTCTGTACATATATCCGTTTATTTCCATAAAATGGGGAGAAGTTATCCTTGACAGCTGAACATGTGTGAATTTAGTGACTTAAAAATTCTAAAAGAATTCAGGTTTCATTAAGAGGAAATAGCTACTAGGCAGTGGTTCAGTCATGCATCTAAATTCAATAGAAGTCTGAATTAGTCTTTTTTTCCATAGAAAAGGCATATGATAACATTCAAATATTTTTTTTAATTCATTTGAAATTACTGCTCTCTAGTAGTGCTGCTAGAGTGGTACTTGTGACAAAAGAAGGTAAATAAAATCAAAAACCACCATAAAATTCTATAGCCAAGGAGAAATGTCTTTTTTTCAGCTGTGTGATCATTACAAGAATGGGTTAATTATGTGATACTTTTTCTTCTTCTAGTTACAATCTGTGTCAAGTAGATAGATGAATTTTTCCCATTTTCACTTCTCATTACAAGGTTTGTCATGAAAAGTGAGTTATCACAGGATTTTATTGCCTGGTGTATTTCGTGAATTGTGACAATGTGCAGAGGACATTTAACCTCTTTCAATATTGTATGGTTTGATTGACTGACAAGTCCTGGTCACAGAAAGTGGTACATAGGAATTCAGTGCATTATTTCTTTGCATAAAAAGTCAAAGGTGACTCTTTTCAACACGTCAAGGAGCAAAGTCAGATCCTACTTAAGTTCATGTAATAATTTGGCAATGTCTGCTGCCCTGTACAGCAATCCTGCAAAATTAAAGGCAAGCAAAGGTGATACTGCAATCTGTAGATGCAGAAGTGCTTAGCAAAGTTTAAAACATTTGGTCTGTAGAAGCATTTGTTTCTACCTTGCCTTAGTTCCAGCCTCTAGAATGTTGTTTCTCTGTGATGCATTTTGTCCTCTGTGTTGAAAAACTTAATGAGTATTGGGGGTATTATTCCTGGGAGAGGCATTGTCATTTCATGATAATCTGATAAAGTCATACATCAAGGGGACCATCACATTCTACTTTTCTGCTATTACCAGATACTATCCAGAATATTTTCCAATTACAGGAACTAGAAAGGAGGGATGGCAGAAAGCAGAAAGCTTCCCCTATCATTCATCTGCAGCTAGGCTTATTATATTTCATATGTGGCGAGTGCAGAAGTAAAGGATGAATTTCACTTTACAGATGTTCAAGGAGCACACACTTCCTTATGCCACACATTACAGCTATTGCCATATTACAGATAATGCCTTCTCTGTGATACTACTAGTGATGACAATAATGGCCATTACAGTAGGCCTCTCAGTATACAGTTAAGTCATAAATATGTACTGCATGTTGCTAATAGCTAAGTTACAAGACAGAAGGGAGAACTGCTGTCCCATTATAAATGAAGATGAGGAGTCAGAGAAGAGTAAAGGAAACACACTACACCAGCCCATGCTAACAGAGGATGTTAAAGCCATAGTGGCTCCTCTGTAAACCCACATCTGATACCTACTAGTTATGTAGAATCTACCAAATTTGGGAGGATAGTAGGTAACATCATCTTAACCTGACTTTGCAAGTCTACATGAAAGACAAGCATAAATTTCTTGGAACTGCTACTCAAACATAGCACACACACATGAATTACAGGCTGAAGTAAATATATATAAATCTATACTAATTATAATATATGTAATTAATAGCTGTAGTCTAGGATGTACTGTAATTTAATACCAGGCAACGAATAGGGAACTTTGTTGCTGGAAATATGAACTTCCACAGTGACAAATAAAGATCACAGCTATATTAGGAAAGAACAAGACTCATTATCTGCTCTTTGGCTCTGAGGTCAACCACCATGGAGCATGCAAATCTCTTCCTCTTAACCAAGAATGGCTTTATCTAAAGAATGGACAGCATCAGGAGAGCTGAGCAAGTGAAGTGCACTGGAAAAATATTGCAGGCACTAGAACAGCTGTTTACCTCTGGAATGAGAAAAAAACCTATGAGGAGTATTACTTTAAAGAGTTGCAGATCCTTTGATAAGTTATTTACAGGCCATAAATATGTATGTTGTTCTTACACAAACCTTTGTCAGTTTCTAACTGGAGAGAGAAAAGTGATCGGATAAACTATTTGAAGCTTGAAGCATGGGAGCAGTCCCATTTGCTTTGCAGGACCAAGTTATGTTTCACTGAGTAAAAGTCACAGAACTGAGGTCCATGAAGTGTGGTCAATGAGTTTCATGAATATGATTGTTCCAAAGAGAACCACCAGTAATATGTCATGCAGCCCTAGCAAGGAATGCACATCAGAATGTGAATCAGTCCCAAACAAGGGAATAGCACAGGCAGAAATTTAATGGGTTTTAATCAAAAGCCATAATCATCTTAATCTAATGTTATAAAGTCATTACTAGTCACCAACAATAATGCCTGCCAATTGTGCACTGTGTGGAGGTGCAAACAAACCATGCATAAAGTCTATTAACATATTTATCATAAAACCAGATTTATGTCTAGCCCAAACATTATTCCTTACAATAAAATCCATTAGCTGAGCATAAACATGTTCAAGTAATTTAGATAATGTGGGTAATGGTGGAACAAACTATATCACAACCCTAGGGTAAAATGATTCAGAGACTGGTGTCACTCTGAGCTTCATGTCCAGATGTAAACTGACTTTTCATAATAGCAAATCAGTCATGGGAAAGTAAAAGACTGGGGGGATGACACTCAAAGGTGTTTTCATATTCTGAAATCCAAATTCATCCATACTGATTATTATTAAATAATTCTTCTGATAAGTGAAAAATGGGTAGAAAAAAATAAAAAAGGTAACATTTTTTTGTTATGTTGTAACATGGTAATTCTTATCACATAATACTTAGGTAGGCAACTGATCTTTATGAAGATCTTGGAAGCCCACTGGTGGATAAACATTCAACAACTTGAACATGGAATTCTTTACTGTCATTTACAATCAGGGCAATATGGTCTGGGCATCCAAAGGGATGAGGTCTAAAAACAGTATTATCAATAGAACTGTAATTTCATTTGTGCTACTATTTGTGGTTAATATGACAATAGGTACAATCATTTTAAAAGCTAATTTTTGAGGGAAAAAAAACAGTTTACACATCCTCTTGATTTAAAGCAGTGTATCTGCTTTGAAATCATCCAAGCATCTCTCAAGACAGTGTAAATGAGCTGGTTTTAGGAAGATCTATTGTACAGATTTCCATATTTCTACAATAGTAAATCTTTTGTCTTTCTCTTTTTGGGGAAGTGCTTCCTTCTCAACTTTTAAATAGTGAAAATCATAATCTGTTTACATAAATAATTTTAATTCTGACTGATGACACATTTGGAAGTGGATTCTGGCCAGGATCACAGGAAAATTGCCTGTATAGAAACTCATGTTGTCTGTGTAGAAATCATGTCCGAGGGATAATTTTCATCAGTGCTTTTTAATTGCAGAAGGAGGAGGATACATGTGTGAAGATGCGGTAAATGTGCTTTTCATTATATAGCTGACTGCTGTCTCTCAGTGAATGTAAATTACACTGCAAAAATTAAAAATCAGGAACATTTTCTGAAATATAAAGTGGAAAACTAAAAATACTGTTCATGACTGACTTTCAAGCGGTGATTAGGGAATAATTGTAAATTATTTTTTTTCACTTGGTTCTTCATATAGAGGGCCAGATTCAGATTGCTTGGCTTCAATAAAGGAGTTTCTTGCTCCTCTTCATCAGATATTTCATTGCATTTTGATATAGGTCCCTTAAATTATATACCTGCCATCAACAGGAGGTTCAGAATCTCAACAAAAGCTCTCAGGCTTGAGGACTTGCTTCTCTCTTTTCTGTTATGCTGGCAAAGAACAATATTTTGATCTGATTCTGATCTCAAACAGCTAAGTCGAGCCTGTCTATTTTCACAATCACCATGCCAGGCTTCTAGGGCTTCTTTAGGGGTGCTGGCATATACCAACAAAATGGAATTGCACTGAAGCTGATCATTCAGCAGCCGCATTGTATCCAGACTATTTAACTCAGTTGTTTAAGAAGGATTTTAAAAAGAAAGGTGATGTATTATGTCATGGAAACTGCTCAAATGCCAAACTTTGGTGAATTCAGTTTTGTATATTGGCTTTTCAAAGTCAAAAAGTAACGTATTCCCCCCACTTCTTGGACAATTCTATGCCAGATTGTAATGTTTATTGATCAACATTCTTTTATCACTTTCCATTGACCATTTGTGTCCGTAGTTATGCATAAGGACTATTGATTGAGTAGTAATTACCCTCTAATGGAGGTCAGCTAAGGTCATCAGTACAAACTTGCCCTTCTTGATTTTTGTTAATATAGTTTATTGGGATTTTGTTTTTCTCATTTTCAGATTTGGAATCAATTTCCTTTTTTTTGTGCCTTTTTACATGTCATGAAATATTTAAGTTGTGTGCAAGCTGTGAAGAACCTTCACCTTTATCTGTTGTCTAAGGAATATGTATTTCCACTGTTACTATATGCTACCCTTCAAGAATACAATATACATATTTCTAGGTAAAATCAAAAGAAGAGATGATTACTATAAAAAATGTATCACACAGACTCTTTTTTATATGTTTCCCTTTGGGACACCAGTAGACTGTTGCATTTTCTCTTTGGAATGCATAATGATTTAATTTAACTTCTTGTTGAAGCTATTGGAGTATGAGTAGGGTGGAACTATATTTGGAAACATGGGTCAGAACTTAAATTCTGGTCTTATAGTTATGATAGCTGAGGCAGCACAGGGAGTGGGAGTATTAATTTACTACTGAAGTGTGGGTCCACAATGACTTATTGCACTCTGCAAGAAAATAATTAGAGATGAAACAGCGAAATGAGGCTCTTGTTTGTTACACTTTACTATGTCTGAAACTGAATCTTGAGTTGTTCCAGAGAGAGGTCAAACCTTCCAATTCACCATCACAGAGCCCAGCACATCAGAGGTCTGATCAGCACTGATTCTGTCTTTGAGATGACACAGCCACAGAAGTTATAATAAGCAGTAGTAGAGTTTATTCAGTCATCAAACTGTAACAAACATGGGTTACAGTCAAGCAGAAAATTCTGGAGACAGTAAAGCTAGTCAGGTAGTATTTGGGGTTTTTATAGACTTCTAGGTTTAAATCAATTTTCACACCCACACATGCAAAGAAAATTTACACTTCATGGCACATGAATATTTAGAACATCGCCCAAAACTGCTTGAATTTCCCCAGACTGATTTTTATTTAATATATTTTAATTTTTTTCCTTTTATCTAACTCTATGAATATGTTCACATAACTTCTGATGCAAATGGAATACTAATTGTCTCCTTTTTAGACTGTTCATAGTAATATGGTGGCTTAGTGAGTGACTAAGCAGTTAAGACATGTTTTTGGAAACACTGAATCCATCTCTGTATATTAGAAGGTACACTTCTAAAATTATCCATTGTAAAAGGATAAGGCACAGAGAGGGAAATGCAGCAAATCATTTGACCAAAAATTCCATTTGTGATGTAAAGTCTAAAAGTTTGCAGAAAATCTGTTGAGACATGTTATATACTTGAGTCTCTGTTAAGTGTAAAATGAGTTGCAGAAAGTGTTTCATTAATTTCAGCCTTTACAGGCTTCACAGCTGCTGACCATACTGTTTCGTCTTTGGAAGTCTGAAATTCCCCATGGCTGCTGTTCACACTGACCTTTTCATTGGCTTGTTGTCCATACTTGACATGGGTCAGGCAGAGAAAAGCTTCTTTCCTCTTGTCAGTCAAACTGACTTCTTTCTAATTTGTCCTTTAAGGCCTTTGTTGTGACTTCTGTGAATCTTTTGGACATGGTAAATCATAGGAAAATGTGTTTCTTGAGGAAGGCCAATACATTGTATTTTCTTATAAAAGCTGTGAAAAATCACTTCAGGTATTTACTGCTGCTATTATGTACGAAACAAAGGAAAAAACCCACCATAATTAATTAACAATTCATATAACTCAGTTATTCTAGCCCTTAGATTTAACTTTACCTTTTGATTTGTTCTATGAATGTATCTTCAAATAGCTTTACCATGGAACAACCCTGCATGGGGACCCCCTTTTCCAATGCCCTGGGAGGTGAGCTATAGAACAGACACAGACAATTTTAGCTGGTAGAGAACAACACGACTCCTCTCCAAAGAGCACATTAACTTGTAATTTTGCCCACAGCTACATGTTTTCCAGACCACAGCTGATGTGTGCCTTGCTGTTTCAAAGAAAGAACAGAATTAGTGTATGACTCTTTTCATTATCTGTCTGATTACTCCTTGTCTGCTGTTACCTAGCCGTCTCTGTGAAAATGAACATGCCGATGGGATATTTTGCAGAAAATAAAATTATTTCTGCTATTAGCTACATGGGCCAGAGGTAAAACATTGTTCAGTGTGTCAAAGCAGAATCCACTTTGCTCAGCAGTCGGATGTTGCTACTTAATTTTAATTTCAGGACTTGGTGAGATCTAATGAAAGTGATAATATTATCTCTCAAAAGAAAAAAGAAAAGCAGAAAATTTAGAAACTTACATAAAAAAAGATATGAAGAGGGAATAAATTAATAAGTGTCTGATAACAGAGATACTCAAGAGAAGAAAATATAAAATAAAATATAAAATATGTTATAAAATAAAATATTATATATAAAATATATAAATAAAGCAGATATAAAATATATAAACATTTTATATCTGTATATATATGATATATATATCTCATATAAAATAAAACAGATTTTAACACAATAAAAGTATCTTCCAGCTGTTGTGCTTATATATGATGTGTCAGCTGACATCCTAGTTGTAAAATTTTTGAAAGGAGCTGAGAATCAGTCAGTGTGACTCAGAACAGCAGTTAGTAATTTGTTTTAGAATTAGAACTGCTCTACAAAGTAGTTCCAACTACTAGTAGTGCTCTACAGTGGTGGCCAACTATTTGGACACTTGCAAAATGGAGTTTAACTGGATAGTCTCTCATTAGTTAAATTATCTTACACTTCTGTCATACCAAGAAGGCAGTTTCTGTATGCTTAAGAGGGGATTAATTTCATCACAAGTAGGAAGGTTAAAAGCAAGTTTCTAAACCAATATGCTGTTTCCAGGTCTGTTCTGTAATCAACAGAAAATAAATACATTCAAAGAGCAATCCAACCATTCCACAAGTGGAAATTCAAGGCAGGTAATGTACCTGGTCAATGGTTACCCAATTTTCTCTTGAATATAAAAGAAAGCTTGAGAAGGAGTGGACAATTGGTTCTTAATTTACAGGTGTCAAGACTTAAGAGACATTATCCAATTTATGATGCATTTTTAAAATAATCACCTCTTTTCATATCCATTTTTTTTCCCCTGTAGCTGAACTATTTTAGCCACCCTTTGACATTGCTTCTTATTGCAGGTGTAAAACAAAACCTTGTACCTTTTGGGAATTTTTATCAGACTATCATGATCTCACTTCAAAAAAATTTAGATTTTGCTTAGTAAATGTATCTATTCATCCTTAAGCTTATTTTTTATATAGTTAAGTGCTAGAGAGTCTCATAACTCCTGTTAGCCAAAACTGCCATTGGTTTCAAACACTTGAAAATTGAGCATCAGACCTTATATCAGGCCTACAAAGTTCTTTTCAGACAAAAGGTATATAGCATTTTTTCTGGTCACTCTCCATAATTCTTTTTTTAGTTGTATTTATGTGATGGAATAAGGACAGCTAGAGGACTCTCACCTGACCAGCTCATTCAGCAATATTAAGTGAACTTTATTTTATGTTCAGACAGCTTAGCAACGATGCCTTTTATATGACTAATTTATGTCAAATATGTCAAGAGTGTTTTTTCAGATGTAGTGCATCCAGTATGGCATCAGCTGCCGTTCAATACACAGCTGCATACGTAAGTGAGCAAAGTATCAGGTGTATCATCAGGCCTGAGGCATTCTTACTAAGAAAATGCACTTGAAGAAAAGGCATGGCAGTTCCCCAAAATACTATGTGGGGTTTTTATGAGAACTTGCTGTAATTTCCTGTCCTTCGACATCCCTTACTCTGCCTGTTTTATGGTAAAGTACAAATAACTGTTCTCTCATTCAGGTAAGGAGGACACAAAACCTATTGAGACGTTGTACTTTGTCATATAACATTTATAATCCATGATTATTGCCATGAAATCCAGTGTTGTATTACAATAAGTCTTATGTCTCAGCTGTGAATTATTTTACTTGAACCTTAGCAGTTTTTTTAGCCATGGTTAATATTTGGAAGAACAATGAAGTGACCTAAAATCTTAAGCACCACCTGCGAAAAAATTGTCAAACATTAAGATTCAGGATCCAATCTGAGAGGCTTTTTTCAAAGGAGAGTAGGTATTTTAAAATATCTAAAAAAACTCATATAAGCTTAATGATGTTTTAAAACATCTGATCATTTTAGTTGCTTAATTCACTCTATGATGCATGTATCCTCTTCCTGTATAATGGAAAGATCTTTTCCATAACAAATAAGGAACAGATATAGGACATGAAGAGGAAGAACTTTATTCCTTTTCAGCTATTCAGGTACCCTCATGCAACACTGTAGAACTTTATTATCACAGTAGTCCTGAGTACCTAAACATGTAATAAAACCCTGCCATTGAAAACAGCCTCAGGAATCCAAGGTCAGTTGGTAGTTCAGTGCCTCTGAGACTTTTTTTGATGACTTAAGTACCACTCTGCAAAATCATCATCTGTTCAGCTGATTCTTCATTGAATACAAACTGGGTAATTTCAACACTGGCTTCAAATTACGCCTTTGCTACTTTTCTCTTTGAGTCATTGTGTTCAATAAATACAACATTAAAATAAGTTGCAACTTTTCTAAATTGAAGAAAATACTTCTCTTCATTGTGGGTTTGGCTGTTACAATATTGAACAGAACACATGAATGTACGTTATGCATTATGCAGCCACAACTCTTTGGGGCTGGAAAGGTTTCAGATGCAAAAGGATTAAAATGAGGCAGACATTATCATGTGTTTGTGAGCCATGATAAGTATTATTGATCCTAATTACCTACCTTTGGTGTAGACACTAAATTAGAAACCTGATTTTCTGAAACCGGTTATTTTTCATCCTAGGCAGTGTATCAGAGAAAAAATAAGTCCTTTTAGGGAGAAGAATTCCAACTCCCTTTTGAAGCAGTTTCCATGTAACATTCAGCATTTTCATTGATTTGTGGTAGAAGCAAAAGCCACTAACAGATCCACAAAAAGTAAGAATATTTTAAAATATTTAGTGTATGTTTCTTTCACCCTTGGTCAATTTCAATTCAATCAAAAGTTGATCTTGCTTGCTTTCCATTAGGATATGGCATCATGGTAGTTAAACTGTTAATTAAAAATTGTTTCCTTAAATTCTGGAAATTGTTTGAAAATAAGAGAAAGGAAGAATGCTCCTTGAATATTTTAGCCTACTTCATCTGGCTTTGTAGATTTTACATTTTTTCTCTATGTTTTACATGAAGTCCCAAAAGACTGTTACTTATGCAGATAGGTATTTAAAATCAGTACCTATAGAATTAATATTTTGCCAAGATACACATAAGAGAGAAAGCTCAGCAAAACTTGAAAACCAGCTAGAGTATTTTACTGGCTCTATTGTTTCCATTCTAGAGATGCCAATCTGGCTGCTTTCATCAATAGAATAAAAAAAAATACAAACTAAGAAATTTAGTATGATCCCTTAATCCCAAAGTTTTACTAGAAATCCTACAATCTCTCATCCTTTTCTTATTACTGTAAAACATATCTGGAGAAAAGAAAAAAGGGGCAGGGGGTAGGGCATGGGACTAGAGTCTGGGTGAAGCACTGAAAAGTTTTGCAAAAAGACAAAATATTGTCTCTTGTAAGTAATACATAACACTTTTTTTTTTTTTTTTTTTTTATGGTAAAAGAAACTTCATACTTCTAGCCCTGTTGGAAGAGGCTGACCAGTCTACATCTTACTCCTTTCACAGACAGCAAAATGACTTCTATGAGGAATAGGCTGGAAATGAGTTCCAAACTAATGTATGACACCTCTATTCAATGTAGAGGACTTGAATTGCTAAGTTTCTAACACTAAAAGGGAAAAAACTAGAAAAGTCTTTCTCTCTACAATGAAATTACTAACATCATATGGCTATTCATAATTCAGACAACAGGGAAACATCAGAAAAATATTTATTCTTTCCTGCATCAGCCCCCAGTAGATACATTTAAGGGTAAAGTTCACTAGCTGCCTGAATAAAGCACTACTTCCCATAATCAGAGATTCTTTTGTTTTTGTTGTTACAAAGAGGTTATATGTTCAAAAGACAATATACAGGAAGGGTGAAGAAAATTAATAGTGTTGTAGATTAATTACAATCTCTGTAAGCAAAGAAGAAATAGGAAAGATGTTATAATTCTGACCTGCTGTGGTACTTCCTAGGGCTACTGCTAGTGAAATGTTACTCAGACATCATCTTTTGCTTTTGGCTGAATATGAAAGCAAAACAAGATTCTGAAAGGTGAGTTCATGGAGAGAAATCCTAGCACCACTGAAGTCAGAGAGGAGTGTCCCACTGGTTTTAATTGAACCTGTATTTCATACCTCACATTTGCATAGTATGACAGGAAGTATCTCTTTTAAATATTTCATGGGCTTAAAATAGCACAGACAGCCTAGCAAAAGAAGGGTGTATCTTAGTCATAAAAATGTCAACATTATAGTTCTTAAGGACTTTTTATAAATAAAATTCTGCCTGCGTAGCTTTCTCACATATTAAAAAAAAAATTTAAAAATAGAGTAGCTTTATCAAGAGGTTAGCTTCAAAAAGTAATTTAATATGAATATCATTAAAATCCCACTGCTTCAAATGATTTTTTTTCAGATTAATAAATCTGCTGAGTTATAAAGTTATCTGATTTATAACTATATTAGTAGTTCTGAAATGTCAGTTATTATCCCCCTGCTTAATGCTTAGATTGTTATATTTTTTCATGCACCTTCTAGAATAGGTTCAAAAAGGAAGAGAAATAAGAATTTTCTAACCACCATTTCAATTAGATTTTCAAATCAGAGAATAACACTCAAGGTTACATTTCCTCTGACTAACATTATCTGAAAGAATATATCATATAGTTAGTAATTGGCATAGTAAATAGTTCAATTTACAAGAATTATTTCTTGTTTAATAGAAATGCAGGCGGTGAGTAAATCAAGAATAATTTACCATACAAAAACTTTATTTTAGTAGGAGTCCTAGTCACTCTGGTGAATAAGCTGCTAATAAATAAACCAAAAATAACATACTGTCCATAAAAAGCACAAAGGTACATACCCTAAGGGTTGTCCATTAAATAAAAGTGCTTCATGGACAGCAAAATCTTGACTTGATGCTGGGCAGTAAGAATAAAATCCCTGCCAGTGCTTGTGCTTTTTTTTGTTTGTTTGTGTGTTTTGTTTTTTTTGTTTTTTTTTTCTTTTGTTAGTGATGAATCATGGGGCTAGTAAATACTGGAAATGTAGTTTTCATTATACAGCATGAAAATCAGGAACCTGCCTCTTATTGCTGGAGATCCTTGGACACTAAGAATGACCAGAGAAACTCTGCTGCGATGGTTAATCCATAATAAAATTTGGCAGCTGACCACAGTGAAACCCCAGATTTATCCCATTCTTGGTATAACCTTCCACAATGGAACTAGTTTCCTCCTGTGAAAATTCTCTTTCATTCAGTACCTGTCCTGCTTTGCTCTGAAGTATCATACCCTACAAACACTCTTGTGCAGAAAATGCATTAATTCCTGATAGGATTTCTATGTGCAAACTTATGAGATAAGCAGAAAGTGATTCTACAAACTATGACTGTGTTCCTTTCTGGAAACCGCTTTCTCCCATACTAACATGACTGCAGTTTCTACATCCAGCTCAAGATGAGTAGCACAGAGGGTATGTGGCTTCCTTATGCTATAGTTCATAAAGAGTCAGGGCATCCTGTGATGGAAAATTATATGAAATGTAATTTTTAAAACATTACCCACACCACATACCCAAAAAGAAGTTAAGCTACCTTCAAGTGAAGATTTTATGTTTGAAGAAAACCTTAAAACACAACACAGGGAATGAAAAATTGAGCCTTGGGGCCCATCTCAGGAAGAAAAGTGCATCCACGCTGCTACTGTAGTTAGCAAAATCTGATCTGGAGCTAGCAGGAATTCACATTCAGCTGAACAGACAGCCTCTGGCAGTAACTGATACAAAAGCTTAGCTTTCATTTTACCTTGTGTCAGTGGTTTATTTTGGTAACCACATGATATTAGCACAGTTAGAAAAACATAAATCTCAGTGCTGTAGCTTATAAACTTCCTTTATTGCAGGTGCATCTCTAGAGAGTCAAACTATGTAGAAGCTTTACTGTAACTGTTAATGCCCAGGAAAATAGCTGACTTTCTTCCTTATCCAGGCTCCATTTTAGAACACTGAGCCTCACACAGAGAAAACACTGGTTTGGGGTTCACATATTTATTTGAAATTTTCTGCCCAGGCACAGTTCATTTTACACCTTCAGTAGTAACACTAGTGAAAAACTCTTCCAGTTGCCTCACCCGCTTGCTTCACAGCTTCACAGGTATGGCTAAAACTATTTTCATTCAGATTATATCACATCTTTTTTATATTAATGTTCTATTGAGCTGCAAGATCACTGGAACATGTTTTCTGTTGCCTCCCTGAATATCGTTTGTCTGCAGCAGGCACAGATTGCCACATCTGAACATCCTGGTCTCAGAGTTCTGACTTTTTCTCATATACTTTAAGTGTGCTGGTTTTTAGCTTACTGCACTGCAGTATATAAGAATGCTTAAATTCTTCCATAAATTATGTTTAAATTCTTTCTTTTAATGTCTTATATCTAAAAGAAATCATAATTTGGGCTATGGCAAAAATGCTCTCAAAACCTTCAATCCTTCATTCTCACATGCAATAGTCTTCAAAATACCCAGGACTTCTGTCTATACCAGGATGATGCTTACTAGATAAGAGAGCTGGATTTAGAACTGGAAAAGAGAACTGTATTTTGAACTGAAAAAAAAAAAAAAAAAGAAACCACAGAGGTAAAAAGTCAGTCTCGGTATCCTAGGACTGGATCATTACCAGCACATCTGGAAAATGCACAGGAAAACCATCTGTGACTATGCTTTCACCTAGTTGTGAAGGAGGAGTTGTGTCATTTGGGTAAAGCATTTACACTTCTCAACAGAGATTTAAAGACACTCCTAGAAAAATCAGAAGCAATGTTAAATGGGTACTAACATTGCAACTGGGCAACAGACTCCTGTTAATCCTCCCTATAAAACAGATGAAACATAATTTCTCACATAAAGCTAATTTTGTGGTTTCCTGGTTCCTGTGGGCTCTACTAGCAGATGGTATCAGCAGCATCCCTTCAGTTTTGGCTAAGAGTCAGCTTTTCATTTCAATTTGTCTCATTTTAATTTCAGCCATGGGCACTATATACAGTAACTGCTCAAGTTAGTAAAATTATTATTGTGAAATACCATTTGTAGTGAAATTTAATGCCTACCTACAGAACAACAATTTGCAGTTAACACTTTTTAAGGTGCAGCCAGATATAGAGACAGTTTAAACAAATTTTCTTCACAAGCTACCTGAGGCAGATCCATGCAGTGTCACAGAATGTTCATCCTTGGGTCTATTTTGCTTTGGTACCTTTCCATAGTGGTCATTGGCCCAACTGGCAACACAAAGATCCTTAGGTCCTCAGATCATCTTCTAAGCATGGGACTGAGGAAGAGAAGTTCCAGGCTGGAGTATTACTTCATTGACAGAATCGATACTCCAGGACATACAGTGCATCTCCCTCCAACTTTCTAAAGCTTGAGCCCACAGCTTGAGCCCTGTTTTCCTCAGGCTTTTAAGATGATCCACCCATCGTCAAAAGCAGAAACCCTACTCTGCCCCCCACCAATGGTCTTGGTGGGTCTGTGGTGTACTTTACCTTTCTCAGCTTGATCGCTGTTGAAGGAGAGCACATAGAGTCAAAACAGATGGAATAAAATTTTTCTGTGCAATTTTGCTTTTGTATTACAAAATAAGAATCACTGTCAGCAGCCACTCTTACTATTTTTTTAGGAACGATGAGAGAGAGGGTCAGAATAGTAAGGATGACAGAGCAGATTACATTTCTTCACTATTATCTGGAAAAGCCCATTCTGTGCATCTCCACAAGTGGCAGGTTGTTATGCTACAAGAAAACTGTACCCCAGTACAGCCATTGTTAAATTGAAATTAACTACGTGTAGAAAAATTTAGAAGGTCTAGCTATGAAAGTGTTACAGATTTTGATAAAAACTTTGCACAGATAGATGATCAGAATTAAGACTGCATGGAGAATATGGTATATATAGTTATACACAAAAATGAAGGCACGAGAATAAAAATTTTATTAATCATTAAAATGCTCTTTGTAAAATTCTGCATCATTTCCATAAACCCAAATGTAATTGATGCTTAGAAACTGGGAAAGGGGCTAGTGAGATATATGAAGAAGACCTATAACTTAAAGATAACTGTTTGTCTTTTAATTTGTTTTATTGACCTCATGTTGAGATACAAAATATTACTCTGCACAAACTGTATCTACTCTTATTTTGTATTTTTCTGTTACGATTATAATCTGTTATAGCTATTTTAAAAAAATATTTTCATCTGCAAATAAATGTTGCTAGTGTGTGAAAAGGTCCATTATTTAAATATCAGAGCTATACTTCTCTGTAGAGGAAAAAAGGTTCATTTTAAATGACAAGGTTAATTCTAAATTTTTGCCTTTATTTATTTTTCATCAGGACAGTAAGAGCATGTTAGTAAAATTCAGCCTCTAGGCTTATGATAAACATAATGCCATGCAAACCTTTTATCCTGGAATTATGAAGAATGCATCTTATCTCAGCCATTTCAAATTGCATTAAAGTGTCCAGTGAGATTAAATAACAGCATTTTCCTTCCTCAAGAAGCAGCATAAATCTAGTTTTGTGTGGCTTTGTATATATTCCATAAGGTACATTTTAGGATTTCTTAGGAAATAGAAGATTGGTTCTCAGAAAAAGAATAGAATCATAGAATCATAGAATTAGCCGGGTTGGAAGGGACCTCAGAGATCATCTAGTCCAACCCTTGAC
The DNA here is from genome assembly GCF_003957555.1 of Calypte anna. Taxonomy (NCBI): domain Eukaryota; kingdom Metazoa; phylum Chordata; class Aves; order Apodiformes; family Trochilidae; genus Calypte; species Calypte anna. The sequence goes on from NC_044274.1 coordinate 5,974,942, forward strand.
CCACCGGAGCAGTTGCTAGACCATGGCACTGAGTGCCACATCCAGTCTTTTTTTAAATGTCTCCAGGGATGGAGAATCTACCACCTCTCCGGGCAGTCCATTCCATAGCCTGATCACCCGCTCCGTGAAGAAATTCTTTCTAATATCTAACCTAAACCTCCCCTGGCACAACTTAAGTCCATGCCCTCTTGTCTTGTTGATGGTCGTCTGTGAAAAGAGTCCAGTTCCCACCTCGCTACAGCCTCCTTTCAGGTAGTTGTAGACAGCAATGAGGTCTCCCCTGAGCCTCCTCTTCTTCAGGCTGAACAGCCCCAGCTCTCTCAGCCTCTCCTCATAGGGCCTGTGCCCGAGTCCCTTCACCAGCCTGGTTGCCCTCCTTTGGACCTGTTCCAGGACCTCTACATCCTTCTTAAACTGAGGGGCCCAGAACTGGACACAGTACTTGAGGTGTGGCCTCATCAGTGCTGAGTACAGGGGAAGAATCACCTCCCTGGACCTGCTGGTGACGCTGTTTTTGATACAGGCCAGGATGCCATTGGCCTTCTTGGCCACCTGGGCACACTGCTGGCTCATGTTCAGTTTCTTGTCAATGCAGACTCCCAGGTCCCTTTCTGCCTGGCTGCTCTCCAGCCACTCTGTCCCCAGCCTAGAACTTTCTTCTATTCTTCTATTCTTCTAATCCTAGAACTTTCTTCTATTAATTCTAAAGTTTTCAGAAATGTAAGTGTACCTTCGTCTTGATGACATTCATCAAATATTTACCAAACGTGTCCTTCCACACCATCTTAATGTGTAACTTATGAAACATTAAAAATCTGTCAATAGTGGTATATTTATAAGTTTGACTGAAAAATCATTATACTGCCTATAATGTCACCACTGTTCACTAAACCATTCCTATGCAGAAAAAAACTCAGACTGTATGGTATTTTCTGGACGGCTATTCTGGGTTGTTGAACAGGAAACAGAGCTGTTTCATTTTGAACAACAGCAGTCGAGGTCTCCTGTTCACCCACTGAAGTATGGAGCTGATGCTGGGGAATCCTGCATGAGAGGGTTGGTTGCATTACACAGTTACTGACATTGTTTTAGCACTTAAGGGATGAAGGGGAGACAAATGTATCTCCTTATACTGAAATACCACAATGCATAACTGTTTCCTTAATATTAAGGAACATAAGGATTACATCCTTAATATTGAGCAGTGTTTATCTGATTTGCTGGATCAGAACTATAAATGTTATCTATGCACTTACTAGGAAGAACTGGTAAAATCATCGGAAGAATGAGTGGTGGGAAGTGATCCGCTATGGCAATGGATGATGAGAAAAGAGAAGAAAAAGAGCTAGCAAGTGAGAGGATGAAACCAAGAAAGCTTTATATATATAATAAATAAAACTCTGACACTAAAATATATAAGTATATGAAATTATATGCTATTAGAAATCATAGAAATTCTATTTTGTGTCTCACTAGATAGGATAAGGTATTCATAAAGAGACAATAGTAGGGAGAAAAAATAACAAAATAACCTTAACAAGACTTTCCAATTTTGTAATTTCCTTGGTATTGTTTACATGACTAAGTGGCAGATACTTCAGAGCAGTCTGTCTGTCTTAGATTTTAATAGCTTGCTTTAATAAGCCTTTCTTGTGATTTGTGTTTCTGATAAGAACAGCAATTACCCAGCCAAGTAATGAGACTCTAATGAACATGTCTTTCCTAGATTACTTTAGAAGTTCATCAGAGAAGCCTGATAGCATTGTAAAACAAAGATCTGCTTTTTTTTCCTGACAAGATAGATATTATTCAACTAAGTATTTCCTACATGGGTAGTTGAGAACTGAGAAATAAAATATATACAGATATGTGAGTATGTACATGAACGTAAATATCTGTTATTTCTATTTACCATAATTTTATTACAGACAGATATAGAACAGGGAAAAAAATGCTTCTGCATACTGTTTCATCCAAATTTGTGCATCAATGGATTTGTTTTCACCACAGGTTTCATGCTGAAGTATGTCTTCCCTATAAAAAGGAGAGAGATTTCTTTAGCAGAAATAAAGGTGAAAGTGAAGTAAGAGATACTCCTTCCAAGATGAAGGTACTCTACTTTATTATGAAATTCATAAGACACAAGACATAGATGCATTTTTCTGGGATTATATCTGAGGATTTTTTGTTTGGTTTTGTTTTTGGTTTTTGTCTGATTTTTTGTCACTTCTTGAGGGAAGGGTGAAAAAGCAGAAGCTTCCCTTTGAGTCCTGAACATGCTTTTTATTTACATGACGATGGCTTATTTTGGCTGTCAAGGAGTGTTCAGTTGGAAGCCCAGTAAACTTGCCTTCTGGGACTGCCCCATGGTGTGTTGATAAGGAATTACAGGACATGTCCATTTTGGCCCCTGAAGTTGAGGAGACATTTGAAACCCTGTCCTAAACTGAAAAGTTTAAGCCTAAATTGGAAAATTACAATGTTAGGTGGAATAAGAATTAATACCAAGAACAGGACATGGTTTTATTTTAGTCTGGGTTGTTTGTGAAACATCCTTATTCAAGAATTTGTTGTTTAATTGTAAAGCTACGGAAGATGTTCCTGCAAAGAGGATCTGAGGGCAAAATATTCCAGATAAGTATTTCTGAAAAATATTCAAGAATTAAAGGACTCATACAAGGCTATGGTCTTCATCTCAATTCAGTGTCATTAAGGACTGGCACTTCATCATGAACAAAGGAAAAGCAGGGTGATGATTCACACCTGCTTGCCATATGTGCGAGCAATATTCCTGACTCATTGGATCACATATCAAAACATTTTTCTAACCAGGTGTTGAAAACCATGCAACAAGTAACTTAGAGGGATAAGAAGCTATGGTGAATTTTTCAAGTCATTTACTTGAAAAAAAAGATGGTGATGCCCATCCTTTTCTTAAACTGTTTTGGACACAACTTATTCTTATTTGGACACAAAATCATTCTAGCTGGACTTATTTGTCTCTGTTAATATGTAGAGAGCTTTTTGAGACTAGTTCTGATGTTGAGGTCTCCATTAAAGATATTAATATTTGATCAATCAAATTCCACCAAAAAAGATAGTTCATGAATGATGTAACTCATAAACTTTCATGGTAACATATTTTAATTTAAGCTATGAGACACAAGTTTCTTTTATTTGACAATTAGTATAAGCTTTAGGTATACAGGAACCTCATGACTTAAACTGCTTAATGTTGACTTTTACTCATAAAACCAAATAATACTGTGAATTGTTTTACTGGGATAAAATTTAGGAGCCATTTCAACACTTTAGATAAGGTTTTATTTTTCGTTAGATGATTTGTTAATGTTTGTTTGTTTATTCTAGTATATCTCTTTCAAAATCTATCCTATACAAAAAGAGAGAGAAAACAGAATATACAGTTGATGTTATTAACTGGAAATAGTTTTTTTGTTTATCGTATGTATGTATTACTCAGATTTTCTTTACAGCAAATTACTTCATAGGAATGTGGTCAGAAATTAATACTGATTCAGTCACACGAGCTGCTCATATTAAATGTTACTCTGAACTCCAGGTGGATGCATTCCTGGTTTAGGAATTTAAATTTCAGTTTTATGCATTGAAAGGTTTGAATTTGTTTCTTGCTAATGGTGGCTATGCTTTGAATGCCAATGCCTAAACTAACAAACAAGCAAAGAAGCAAAGCCCAACAAAACCATAAAAACAAAAACAAAAAACAAAACAAAAAACAAAAAACAAAAAACAAAACAACAAAAAAAAAAAACAAAAAAAACAAAAAAACAAAAAACCAAAAAGAACCCCCCAAAAATCCTGTTTTAAAACCCAGGAATCTTCTCTTTTCCTACAGGTAGACAATAAATATGTAGAAAAACAGTTGCTGGCAATTACACTGGCAAAGGTATAATTGTCTAATATATATATTTTTGACAAATAATAAACTCAAAGAAAAAAATACTGGCATCTTGTCTCAAACAGGACTCCGTGTAAAAAATATTGATTCAGTTAAGCTGTTTTTACAAAGAAGAAATATAAATAGCAACCATAAAAACTCCCTTTATTGCAGAGAGAGACCTGTGAATCAGATTCTTACTCCAAGGGCCCCAGAACTCTTTCTCCTAGAGCTCTGTTTCTTTCCTGTGAGTAGAAATTACACTCCTTGAATTCAAAGTAAGTCATTTCTGAGATAAACAATTCAGGAACAAACCTTACATTGCAAATTGATGGCTGCAGGTTGCTTGTGTACAATGACAAATGATGACTCTGCTCGGGATGTGTTTGCAAGTAGAGAAGTAGAGGAAGGGCTTTGTGCATCAAACACTTAAATTGGATTGAATAATGCGACTGCTTGTAGTCAACAGTGAGTAGAAAACATTAGAAAAGGAGCCAGTGGTCTCACAGGGTGAAAAGAATGGGACAATTTAAGAGAAAGAAGGAAAGTACTGCTTGGGAATATATGTGCAGACAGAAAAATTTGAATTGTTTGCAGAACAGAAAAACAGCAGGAAAGAGACAACATAGGAGGCAGAATAACAACTGCTAATTTTAATGAGAAGTTACTTGGACTGTATCTTCACTGTATGAAAGTGGTGATCAATCACTGAAGTAGCATGAGCCCAAGCATCTGAGTCCAGTAAAGAGAGTTTATTGGTAGAGATCTGGTTCCAACAAATTAAATTTGGCAGCAAAAGGAAGTGCAAGTGCTTGTTTTGACTTCAAGTTCTCTCTCTGAACCAGAAGATTTATGTTAGTAACCTCCATCACCAAACATCTCCACCAATGAGTGTACAACCTTAAATGTCACCACAGTGCCAGATTGACCAATGATATCAGCAATTGAAAACTTAGATGCACAGAAAATACAGAGGGAAATAATAAGAAAAAATATATAGTTTTGATATGTAAATATTTACATATATGCTCTACTGACCAAAATATATATTGACCTTTCATTTATGAAAGGGGAACATGTTATCCTCTCTTTCGGTTTCTTCTATTTGATAACTAAATATCCTTTTCAGGGAGTACTAAAAATATTTGACAAACTATTAGTTACCTCTTTTTCTCTAAACCTAACTCACATAGTACTGGCTACTTTATAAGTACTTAGAAAGATTAATCTTACAAAACTAGAAACAGTTCTTGTAATATCCTGACAATTTTGCTTTGCTTCATGGAAAACAAATGACAAGAAAAGTGATGTTGCCCATGAATAGTGCTGCAGAGTGCTGAGCTAATGTAAATCCCTCATTTATGTAAAATAAAAGGTGAAGAGAGATTCAGTGAACTAAAAGTCATGCATAGGAGAAAACAGGTTTCAGACTGACCTGAGCAGAATAAATTGTGACATTACTCACACAATGCATACAGGGAAATGGATTATCTAAGAGAAAAGCAATAACAATGATATTCTTATTGAATAAACTTTCTCTGTTCAACTCAGTATTTTTCCACTCAACGACAAAAAAGAGAAAAGGAAAGCAGTAGACCTTTGAAAATGTCAGTGTCTCGTCTACACTTAGAACCACATTTTCTTAATTTAATTTCTTCAGGTTCTCATTTGTTTCTTGGGGTACCATTTTGTGTAAATTCTCAGGATGGCTATGTGTTTACTTTGTGTGAAGTGTCCCTCTAAGGATAGAAAACTCAAGCAAAGTGTTGTTTGTTACGTTACGCATTATCAATAATCACAGCCATGCTAAAGCTCTGAAACAGAAACCTTTTTATTTCAGAGACATTTTCTGAGATATTCTTATCCTGTTAATTGAATTGAGGTCACTAGAATTTTCCTCTGAGATGGTTTACATACACCGCTGAGAAACAGGATATAGCTCTTCAGCTCTTGTTGCCTCCTGTAATTTGTGTATTTGTGTAACTGACATGTTTAACTCACTTTTTATATATGAGCTGATTTTTTTTTTCATACAGGCAAATTAAACTGGATAAGTCAAAGTCATACATCCTTTTAATCTCTCTAGAAATGAACCAACATGCATGACACTTGCTACTGTAGTAAATTAACAAGATTAATGGGAAATTTCTTCTTACCTTGTAAACCCAAACAATCCATCTCTTCATTCACATTAAATTAATTTTCCTCTTTGCAAGTGGCCCTTTCCTAATTTTACATTCTTTAAATATTATGAATAATACCAGTCTGTAAATATCCAAAGAAGCACATTAGTGAGATGCTTTTTGGGATTTGGTTTTCAAGTCTGCCTTGAGACCTGAGGAGCTATCTTCATCCACACATGTACTTGTATCTAGTTGTCCATATAGCTATCCTTTGTGTTCAAAGCAGGTTTAAGTATCATTAAAAAACACCATACAAATAAAACCACAAATCTAGTGTAGTCCAGCAGGCTTGAAACTTGTTGCCACTGTGAAAAAAACATTTGACAGCTGAAACAAGTGGCTTTTAGATGGAGTAAAGATAATAATTTGCCTTTGGCAAACTATCTTTGCAACAATTTACTACTTCGGGTATGTGGAATTTATTGTTCTAAACGGAGCAGTATGATCACCTACTACAAAATGTTTTCCTATCTGATCACGTGACTAAAGTAATAGAGAGAAATTTCATTTTATTCATAGAATTGTAAAATCACCCCCATAGTCTTCTTGAGGCTTGGAGGGACCTCTGGAGAGCCCTGAACATCCCTGTATAAAGCAAAGTCAACTAGATGGGTTGTTGAGGGTGTCTAGTTTTGAAGATCTACAAGGATGGAGACTCCACAGCTTCTCTGGGAGACTTGTTCCATTGTCTGCCCAACATCAGAGTAAAGTAGTTCATCCTATCTTCAAGTGGAGTTGGTTGAGATAAATAAAAATTAAGCTCAGATATAGATGTCCAGGTGTGAGAGAGCAAACCTTTCAATGGCAGTAAGCTTTTTTTTGACATTTTACCCCCACTACTCCAGAATAAACTGTAATTCCAATATATTTTAGGATGATACAAAGTTGAGGAAATAAAAATTTATTATTTCTATGTACAAAACCTGTGCCAAATCCTTATTGTAACAATTAAGTGGGAACTCAATAAAGTTAAGATTCTGTTCTTCTTTTTGTTACAATACAACCCATGTCACAAAGAACCTGAAGTTAATAACTGTTTCTGTACATGCAAAAACTATGAAAATGTGAGATACAAGCATAAGTATAAAAATAAAAAAATATAAAATAAATATAAGAAAGTAAATAGAAAAACAACTCCAAAGGGGCAAGAAAGATATATTTGTCCTATTTTATGGATATAGAACAGCATCATCATAGAACTTCATCTCAAAAATCACCAGAACAAATCTGGAAGCTGGAATCCAATTTAAAAATTATTTCATTTAGAAAAAGAATCTCCAGTAAAACTGCAAAGTACTTTTGTAATAAAATTCTACTCTTGTCTATTCTGATCTAAGTCAACGTTGTTGAACTTATGATTTTAACTTCATCTGTTGTTTAAAGAGCCCAAGAAATGTGATAGATGTTTTCATTACACAAATATGACATGATACATTCCCCTTTTCCTTACATGCTAGATGTCAGATGAAGCACATTGAGTGACAGTAATAAATGAAAAGGAAGTATTTGAGCTGTAACGGCAGTCATGTAATTTCTTAGGGTAAAATATAAATTTCTAGATTGAGTTGTTGTAAAACCAGTAAAAACATTTACAGAGTACGGAATCCCCAAAGTTAAATTTTTGAAAAGCTTTTCTATTATTCCTTCCCTTCCATTAGTATCATTACACATGTTCCAGAAATCATAGTGGAATTTCTCTTTTCAAATAATGTGAGAAATTTATAAATACTTATTTATGATCTAGAAGAAGATAATGATTTTGACTAAACAATTTTTGCTCAAGAATCAAGGTTTTTGTTTCTCACTGCTGGGTACTTTGCTTTTAAATTTTTTCACAAATGTTTATAAAGGTGTAAATAAAGATGAGTTTCAACCTAGATTAGATGATATTTTAGATAATTGCAATAATGTGTAGTTATAGATTAAGTCATTGTTTACCACTGGAGGGGAAACTTAGGTCCTTCAAAGAGCAACTTGAGTGTTAGTTGAACTGACCTGTTGTTAACTGTACAGGGAAAAATAGGTGATTGTGGCATTAACTTAGTTAAGTGCCAAAGGTTTACATGTTGAAAACAGACCTTTGTATTTAATCTATACTCTGAATAGAGTATGTTCTCAATTTTAGGTTTCTAGCTGAGATATAAAACAAATATTCTGTATCTGAAATTCTCTCTGAGGTTCAATTTTTGGCCAACTCTATTGCACACAAAAACCCTCTCATATGTAAGAATAATATGAAAATACAACTTTAAAATAAAAATGACAAATTCAGCAGAAAACAAAGTCATATCAGTAATAAAAATTAAAGAAAAATAGCAAGGTGATGAAGCTTCAGAAATTGGAGTTGTTTTTTTCTTTACCAAGTATTTTTTGCTTGATATATGAAATTACAGGTAATGAAAAACTACATGAACCCTTACTTTCTAGCAAATCTTCAGGTGCATTTTTGCTGCCTTTTTTTTCTCCTTTCTGCTGTACTGCACTCTTGAAGACAATAGGTAACATTTTCTTAGCTCACTGCTATCCTGCAGAGAAGAGAATTATACCCCAAACTGGTCCCAAGTCTATGATAAGATTCTAATTCTGTTGCTGTACTTTCAGGTCATAGAGTTTTCTTATAAGTCTAAATTTTCAGGATCATCTTGTGCTCTAGGGAACTCAAGTTATCTTCAGCGCAGTTTGAAAATTGCCACTAAACAAGGTAGAAGAAAACCTTTCTTTTATACTCTACTTGGATATTATGGAACCAATCAGCAGATACAAACCTCAACCTTCAACATGTCAGCAATCTGACATGTTTGAGTACTTTAGTACAAGTTTACAAGTTTTACAGTTTTACTTCTTCAGTGACTTGCTTTCCAACTGTTTTCTCTCCTTCCCTTCCCCTCGTTTTCTCTCTCTCTCTCTCAAAAAAAAAAAAAAAAAAAAAGGGAAATTTTTATAGGTACATGTATGCACACATTTGAAAAATGCCAGCAGACTGCATTTTTTCACTAAAGACATATTTGCAGATTCTTAGAGAATGTCGTACGTTATATTCAAACGACCTATTTAAGATTTCCAATACCTAATTGTCCAGAACATCAAAAACACAGCCGAAATTTACATCTTTCCTGATATTCTTCATATATTTCAATAATTTTAATTGTTTCCTTCACTATTTCTCATTATTAACTAATAAATCTTAGATAATTTGATTAGATGTCTAGAATAAAGTTCTCCCTCTAGGTCCATATATCTCTCAGAGATAAAAGTAGGGATGGATATGTTAAAATTCTTGTAAGCAAATCTGAGGGAAAGTTTTAATATTGCTTTCCAAGCAATGTGAAAACTCTGGGAGACCGGGTAAATATCAGTTACCCAGGAATAATGCACTAAGTTGGGAGAAGTTTTGCTATCACACAGAGCAGTCAGGGATTGCTTCTGCATATTGAAGCATTCAGAAACCTTTAGGCTACGAAGGTGCCTGCTTTATCCAGCCCAACACTTCCAAAAGACATCTCCTGATTCATCTCTGCATGACTTTTCTTGGCTACCTAGCACAAGATTTTAATGCCACGACTGACATTAGACTCATCCAACTTAAACTTGAGCTTTAAGTTGACATTTGTCCATCCAAATTCAATTTATCAATGATAAGTAAAGCACCTTATGAATCATGGTACTGCTGCAGCATAGCTCTTTCTAAAAGAGACCATCAAGGTGCCATATTTTCAAATTATATTGTAAATTTGTACACATTTGTACATTTGTAAATTTGTAGCACATTTGTAAATTGCTTGACAGTTATTTCTTCCATTATTATTTATCATGTTTTACTCATAAATTAGAAAACCAGGTTTGTTTTCCGGTTAACAAGGTCTGATAAGAGTATGTCTCTTGATAAATGACAAGATATGAATCAGGGTGTATTTCACATTGTGAAACATTTTCCTGTAGTGAAAGTGTAACATATAATAATTCTATCAGCTTTATTGGATACTGGTTGTTACTGGAGTTGCTCAGACTCATGTTAAATGGATCTCTTAAAGCAGCCATCACACACAAAACTGCTGTAATATAAACATCTCTAAGCCTTCAGCACCTTTTATTTGAGAAGGTAAGGATAAGACAAAAATTCATTGTATGATGTACAGTTATGGGAAACAGCTGACACCAGTGTACCAGAAGAGTGAGGGAAATGCCACAGACTTTAACGCAAGAATGTGCTTTATAATTGCAAATACCAGAAACAAAACCTACCCTGGTAGATACAGAGGCCGTGGTAGCATAAACAGTTAAATCCACAAAAGTGACTTCCTCCCTGTTTTTAACTAGAGTAAATGAGTAGTAGTAACAATAGAGACAGTAATAATAGTAATAGCAACTCATACTGGTACTAGATCTCCTAGTGGAAGACAATATTTAGAGCTGCTCAGAGACCTCTGCCTGGACGAACAAAAGAGTTTGCACATCACCAGTGTCTGCAGCTCTCCTTTGTCCTCTCTTCCCTTGACTGCAGTTCTGAGCAACAGGCATAGTAACATGCTAAAGACAGCCCACCCAAAAATCTGCCAGAAGAGTCCAAGGCATTCCATGGCACACATCACACTTGGGCAGGAATTCATCTGATTTGTAATATGATAATTTAGGCTGTGAGGCAGACTGTCTCTCAGACTCTTCACAATAAAGCAAGTCATGTCCTGAGGGTGGTTTAACTCTGTGTAATAGGTATAGCAAAGTCCTAGTGAGTAGGTCCCTACTGCAGGTGTCTCTGGAGACAAATTTTTATGACCTCCTTTTGTTAGGCACAGATTATATCAGAGAAGCAGAATGACACAGAGACTGGTCCAGCATCTATTATAACATTTATGGTCAGCATTAACAAGTGGGCTCAAGCACTGATTCATAGTTATTCATGCTGTTTAACAGTTAGAATTCTTGCTCAGAAATATTGATGCATGGGGAATCACAGCTTCCATTATGATGTTCACAGGTTATTTGGAGTGAAGCAAAGCCACAGGTTATTTTTGCTAGGCAATATAGACAAGAATACATAACTTTGGGGTGCAAAGAAAGTTTAGCTATATACATTTAGAAATAGTGAAAGGTCTCTAGACCATTTTCATTTTTTTATTTATTGGAATATATTCAAACTGAGTAAATAATTTCTTAAAAAAAAACCAAAGCAAAACACAAAATACAACTTACTTAAAAAACAGTCTACATAAGTCAATAAATGGTCAATGCAGTTTGTTCCTTGCCTCAGGGAAGACCTTATCACTCACTACAACCACCTGAAAAGAGGTTGCAGCAAGGTAAAGGTCAGTCCCTTCTCCAAAGTAACAACTGACAGGATGAGAGGAAATGGCCTCAAGCTGTGTCAGGAGAGATTTAGATTAGATATGAGAAGAAATTTATTTACTGAAAGAGTGGTCAGCCCTTGGAACAGGCTGCCCAGGGAGGTGGCTGAATAACCAGCCCTGGAGGTGTGTGTAAATGTGGTGCTTAGAAATATGGTTTAGCAGTGGACTGGGTAGAGTTAGGTTAATGGTAAGACTAAATAATCTTAAAGGTCTTTTCCAAACAAAACAGTTATATTATTCTCTGATTAATAATAAAAGGCTTGTGATTCTCATAATTGTAAGTTTTTGATAATGAGACTACTCTCCAGTTCAAGCCATTTCGTTAATTTCTCTTTACCCAACTTTGTGGGTCTATCACCTGTGTTACTCTGGAGGACGCCTGATTAGTTAATTGCACCTTGAAATCCATAATCACAGAATCTCCACAGTTGGAAAAGGCCTCTAAGATCATTGTGTCCAACAGTCAACATCCTTCTCAAATAAAATACATGTTTCAGTATCTGTGTCACCCACTAGAGCATGTCCCAAAGTACCTCACCTATGGTTTTTAAATACCTCTAGGGATGGCGACTCCACCACCCCCCAAAAGTATGCATTCCAATAGTAACTACTCTCTCAGTAAAGAAATTCTTCCTTAGATCTACTCTGGACCTTCCCTGGTGCAACTTCAGGCCATTTCCTCTAGTCATATAAATGTTATTTATTATTACATCTACATACTATATGCATTTGAGAATAATATGAAGCATCTTCTATGTTTGTTGGTACCTCTATTCTTTCCCCTTTTAATAGAGGCACCCACAAGAGATGAATAGGTGAAATATGAGGCTTAATGAGTGCAGAACCGTGCAAGGTGGTAGAAAAACCAGCTATTGGTATCATTACTTCTATTGGTACTGGTACTGTCCTAGAGGTGAAAATTCACCACATTTGCCTTGGTGAAACAGAAACTTTTTCTTTGAGGGAGTTATCTGCAAGTCTTAGAAAGCAATGTACAGACTGTGTAAAAACCTATTCTGACTAATTATGTAAAATAGATGTTTGTGAATTTCTTTAAATGACAAAGCATCAGCTTGTTTATATAAGTACAATAATTCATAAAATGTATTCTGATGACTGCCTTATCTGATAACCACAATTACTTGGAACAAAAGTAATATAAATAACAACACAATAGGAAATGGAGGGCAACATGATTCTGTGTTAAGAGAACTCACCAGTCCCAGAGACCATCAGCTTTACCTCTAACATACACTCTTTTCTGCAGAATGCATCACAATGACTTCACAAATTAAAATGAAAATTGGGTAAAAAATGGTACAGATTAAATCTTTATTTTTATAAAAAATTTAGCGGTGTCATCTAATTACCTCTATCTGGTTTTTTTGTTTGTTTGTTGTTTTTTCTTTTTTGTTTTTTTGTTTGGTTGGGTGTTTTTGTTTTTGTTTTTGTTTTTGTTTTTGGTTGGGTTTTTTTTTTTTTTTTTTTTTTTTTTTTTTTTTTTTTTTTTTTTTTTTTTTTTTACCAGTAAGCATTAAAACACATAGAACTGGCCAGGCACAAGTGAAGTGTCATTTTGACCTTCCTTCTCTTGATTAGGTTTTCTTTGGGTGACTGATGACTGTCATTGATTTTAAAGTGCCTCTGATGATGATGTATGTGTGATGTGTGTCTTGATTTTCTTTTCAGAAGCACTTGTTATTGGCCTCAGTCTAAGCATTACAGGTCAGTGATATGATTGTAGTGGGAGTAAAGTCAAGTCACTGATGAGTAAACTAAATATAACTATCTGAGCAGGTTAGATTTTGGGAGTTTCTTTAGAGAATATTTAGAAAGCGTTTCTTATTCAGAAAAGACTGTGGACCTTGAATTTTGAGAGTGAGAATCAGTCTGCCATTCTCTGATCATAAGCCAAATAACAGAGATACTAAGAAGCCATAGTCCTCAAATTTTTGGCAAGTCATGAGGAGGAGAGAAAAAGGAGGATAATGTGATCAAAATATATGTTAAATTTTATTTCAGTAATGAGCAGGAATTGCAGTGATATGGTCTCAGAGGTGAATTCACATTGCATAGATTTGAGTGAAACTACACTATTAAGAGTCCATGGTATTCTGAAGGATGACTAAACTTGATAATAATTTTAACAACCTGCTACGTTCTAGCACAAAATGAAAGAAATTATATTACTGAGACTATATTAGGCAGAGTGGGCCATCAGTACATCTATGAATAAGAGCACTGTGGAAGAGCATCATAGAGTGAGGATCACCAAAGGCATTACATTGCCTAGATACTTATTGAATTGGTTTTAGATTTATATTTTAAAAGACAGGATTACATTTAGGCCTCATACAAGCACTGAAATTCAGCAAAGTATCTGTACTCAAGATTCGTTTGGAGAAATGCTGTGAAAATATCCCTTCTCTGCCAGTATAATTGATCCTGACCTCATTAAAAAGATCAGATTTTTTTTTTTTTTTTAGAAAAAAACTGCCCTATTCTGCCAAAGTCTGCCAGTAGATTGTGGTTTCATTGTATAGACTCAGGCAAGATGCCAGGTTTATTCCTGAGTGTTACCCACATGAAATGAGTTTTGAATTAAAAGAAATACTCCAACAGCCCCCTTAGTATATAGGTTTTCTGTTCCTTATGCTAAATAAAGAAATGAAGAATCTGTTTTTAACTCAAGAGTTAAACAGGGATTACATTAATCTGTGCTATATTGTGGTAGTTATAATTGAAGCTGGAATATTCAGTTTAATACAGCTTGTTATTTTATGGCTGACAGTGGAAGATGGAAAAATATTTTATTTCCATCAGTTTATTCCTTATTATCCAAATATACTTTGCATACTTATCACTGGATCTGACAAAATTTTACTGTATAAGAGTCTGATAGGTTACCTGCAGAATTCTCTGAACTTGAAAGGAAATATGCAAGATAGAATATTCCATGTGGTATGTAGAAGTATTTTAGAATGAAAAAGCTACATATTTGCCCACATATTCTTGTCTCTGTAAAGACAGTCTGCATACCTAAATATATTTTTATTTTAGAAAGAAAGCAACTTCAACATTTAGTTTAAGAAAAACCACACCGCACACAATTAATGTCTCAGGTCTTAGAAAAAAAACAGAGTAGAACCAAACAGGGGCCCAACAGGGGCTGATTCTGTGGCAAAAGCTAAACAAATGCTATTTTTAAATGACGTAAACAATAATTGCTGGATTTATCTGTTGTTTTGTTCTGCCATTTTTTATTTCATTTGTTGTATAATGCAATTCAGTGTACTCTCTTGACACTACAACTGTGTTGCCAGAGGCAAACAAACAAGGTACAGATGCTTAAGGGTGATTAAACAAAACAAACCAAACCAAACCAATAAAACCCAAACCCATAAGATAATATTTTACTGGTTATTTTAAGAAAAAAAATTAAAAATTCCAGTGCAGGAACCATTTCCAGTGTTGTGGGTTTTTTTGGGTTTTTTTATGTGTTAAAAAAGCTAGTTCCCCAGTACATGGTGCAGCTGCAGTTTTAAATACATAGATTGTATTTTCACAGGTTTTTTGTGTTGTGGAATGTGACAAAGTAGTTTCTGACAGATTGCCTTGGGTGTATATCTGATCTTTCCAACTGCTGCTTCTACGGCTCACTGAGAGGAGACCAGAAGGCCTGAGGTTGGCAGGTGGCAATGCAAGCATACAAACGAAATGGTTGTCTTTCATGGTTTGTTTTGCTTTGTTTTTTTTTTTTTTGCATGTGTGTGTGGTGGTTTTTTGTTTGGGTTTTGTTTTTGTTTTGTTTTTTTTTTTTGTCCTCCTTATCACTGGCTTCCAACAGTTTGGCCTGTATGAATCCCCATCTGCTCTATCTGCATCTAAAAAAAATGGCACTTAGAAGCAAGTCTGTGCAATTAATTCATACAGAACCCTCAAGGCATTGGATTATTAGAATTATAACTGTGCTGCCGACCAGCGTGGGTCACAAACCAGGGCTCCCCGTTGCTTTAGGAGCCACATTAAAGGCTGTTCACAGAGTGGGGTGTCTGGAGTAGCACAGCTTCATGGCCTCTTGCCATGGAGTGTTTAGTGTCTGTCAACCCCATATTCTCACATGGCAAGTGATGTCTTTTGACTATTTTTGCCCAAAGTAGCTGGGAAGTCATAATCACACATTAATAAAAATAGGGAAAACCATCCAGCATTTCATAAATCAGCCTTTTCTCTACTATTTTCTGTACAACCGTAACAGATGGGTTACTTGAGATGGGACAACAGAGATGGGTGATTTACTGGCAAAATAATTATGGCAGCTGGATTGCACACATACACAACCACACACACTTTGAAAATTAAATTACATTTTTAGAAAGGCAGGGCTTAGTTCTGAGTCCACCAGTTGTAACTGGATCTATCCAGTAAGAATATTAGGTATTACCCTTCAATTTGCTGATCTTTAACATTTTCATTAATGACCTAGAGATAAAAATGCGGGAGTGTACTAACACAATTTGCTGATAGCACAAAGTGGGAGCATTTTCTATCTAGAAGAGACAGGATTATTGTAGAGGAAAAGCTGTGTGACCCAGAGGAGTGATAGAAGTGGAATTAAATGTAATTGTAAAAAGTGCAAGGCCATGTCCTTAAGGACTAATAGAAAGACTATTTGCTATAATACATCAGCTGGAAGGCAGAAGACAAAGTCTTGGATATATCACCCACTTACAGGATGATTATAAACCACAAACCTCATGCAATTGTACATAAAATAAATGTCCTTTCAAGCAGTATTCAGATACAGTTATCAGTGGCGTGGAAGTATTGATAGTATTATAGAAGATACAAGTGAAATCTCTAAGACTAGCTGTAGTTGTTTATGAACAATGATGGAAAATTCAAATCAGAACAGTTACAGACAATGTACATCAGGCTGGTTTTATCAGAAGAAATTAAAGACAGCTTAATTTCTTTAGCCTAGGTAAATGAAAGTAGAGAGGTGATAAAAGTACTGCTTACATGTTGATAAGCACTGAAGAGATATAAAAAATTGTAAGAAAGAACCATTTTAAAAAAATAACAAGTGTGGGACAGAATCTAATGGAGCTAAATGTCAAGGAACACATTCTGACTAGAAGTTAGGTGGTGGTTATTGATCATCTCATGATGGTAAGAAGGCTTCAGGACAGTCATTCAGTGGGAATTATATGAGACGAGTTCCATTTCTGTTTTTGAATGGGGTATATAGTGTCATTGCCAGAAAAACTAAAGGACTGAAATAATGACAAGGATCTGTTAAAGACTTACATCATTCTTCTGAACACCCTCCCCAGGTCCTAGGCCACCTATTTCTCTATGATGTGTAAATAATTGTTTCCATTAAGATAAAATCAAAGCAACTGCCTCTAATCAACTTCAACTTGAAATCTGCAACTTCTGATTTAGGTCCCAAACATACTGAATAGATTAAAGTTTGTGTATATTTTCTATTTCTCCAGTTCTATCAATTGATTTGACAAACAAAACAATGCATCTCCACTGTTTTTTTGACTGTATCAGTGAATGTTAAAATAGTGCACTAAATAAAGCTTTTCACGTATCCATGGGCACAAGCCTTAATCAGTTAAAACCCCATAAATTTAGTTATATACATATATAGGTAAACCTATACATGTCTATATAAATATATATGAGGTTTATCCTTAAAAGGTTTCCCTTCAATAGTTAGTTTTTAATTCTTTATTCAACTTTGGTTTGACTTCTAATTTTTGGGAAACTTTCAGAAAAGTTTTTATAATATCTGAAAATGTTGCTCTAGAACTATTTAGCTGCAAGCTTTATTAAAAAAATGAAGAGA
This sequence comes from Calypte anna, assembly GCF_003957555.1. NCBI lineage: Eukaryota > Metazoa > Chordata > Aves > Apodiformes > Trochilidae > Calypte > Calypte anna. The sequence continues at coordinate 5,992,246 of NC_044274.1, forward strand.
AAGGTGAGAAGAGTTGCCATATTTGGCATATTTCTGCTGTAGCCTCAAATTGGGCATTAAAGTTAGCTATAAATTCTAAAATTTTAATGTTTGCATTATTGCTATGTGCCATCCCAGCTGTAACCTTTCCAGCCCATCCATTTCTTCATGCAAGAGCCTGGTACCCTTCCTCAAGCAAGTGGAATGCCACTGAGTTACATCTCATGGTCTCCTGTTAGCACTGAACTCAACCTGCTGACACCCAGCTCCACAGACTTTTATTTTGATTGTATCCAAGGAAGTTGATAGAACAGGGATCCTTACGTGAGCCAAGAGAACTATTTCACTGGTAGGTAGACCTGAAAATTTGTATTTTCTATGGGTATCCCTATTGATTTCTCAAGACTATCTGTGCCAGAACACTAGTAACAGAAAAGAAAATGAGTCAACATCAGATGCTTAATCCCTAGGAGACCAAAGAAATGGAAAATTGTTAAATCCTATTGGGGATGGGCTACAGTGCTACTTTCATCTAAGCTATTTATTCATCCCAATGGTACAGCTTTTCTGCAGTCTGCAGTGTGCCCTACCATCAGATTATGGAGTGCAAAGTTCAGCACGTTTCAGAATGAAAGCAATATTGAATAGTGGATAAAGATCAAAACAGTTCATCTTTCTTCAGAGACATGAGAGAAAAGTAACCACTGCCATAAATGTCAAATCTGCATAGGAATGAAATAGCAAACCACCTTTTTCTTGGGCAAGTCTCTCTGTGCAGAGCTGTATATAAAGAGGTGCACTCATTAGCAAATATTCTTTCTCTTGGATCATTTCAAGCCATCTGTTCAAGCCAGTGTGGATTTATCAAGGGTAAATCATTCCTGAGAAGCTGACATGACTTTTGTGATTATCTTCCTATGGCCAGTCTGTGGATGAGGAAAGAATATTATGTTTATCTTGACTTTAGCAAGACTTTTTAACTCAGTCTCTCATAGTAACCTTATAGCCAAACAAGTGAGATAGTATTACAATAGGTAGACTATAAGGTGGAGGGCAATTAGCTGGACCACCAAACTCAAAGGCTTGCAATGAGCAGTACAAAGTCCAGCTAACAGTGAATTATTAGCAAGCATTCCTCAAGGATCAATTGCAAGACAGTGTTTTGAATATCTTTATGAATGGCTGAAAGCTGAGACAGAAGTTACTTTCGTGAGTGGTACCTTATTGAGTGGTGTGGTTGTCAGGCAGGTGCACACAGAGAGGACATTGTCAGACTGGAGAAATGGTCTGATGGGAATTGCATGTAGTTCAGAAAAATAAAATGCTAGGCCCCCAAGTGGGATGTATGACATCTTGCAGCAGTGCCATTTGGTCATTACTGGAGGAAAATAGAATTGCAGAAGAGAAGTTGAAAAATCTGATGGATAAGGTGACTGTGAACAATGTTCCCTTGCAGTGAAGGTGGTCAGGTGCACGCTGGATTGTATTATTAAAAGGGCTGCCAGCAGGTCCAAAGAAGTGATCCTTGGACCTTTATTCAGCACTTGTGGGAATTAAATGGGATTATTTTGTCTGTTTTGTGTTCCTGAATACAAGGCATATTGGAGTAAGCTCAGCAGAAGTCCACAAGATGGTCTCAGGGATAAGGCACAAAAAATGCAATGAGAGGCTGAGATCTGAGCTTGTGAATTTCTTCTTCCTGATCCACTGAAGAACCATCTTCTTTTCTTCAGCCATCTGGTTATCAGTAGAACAAAGACAAAGCCTTTTTTTCCTTGTAGAATGTGAAGAAATGGAGAAAAGTTTTGCAGCACAAGAAAATCGGATTAATTACGATGTTTTCTTCACTATGAAGGTGACGGAACAGTGGAACAAGTGCCCATAGAGGGTGTGAAGTTTCCTCCTTTGGTGGAAGTTCCTTCAAAAACTTGACTGAATATGAGTAATCTGCTCTGGGTTGGCTCACTATGAGCAAGAATTTGGACAAGATGCCCTACAGAGATTTCCTGTAATCCTAAATCAGCTTTGAATTTCTGTTTTCTGTACCTCTTCTAGCGGCATAAATTTAATTCCAGCTTGAATAAAAGATGTCAGGCATAGCAAGTGAGCTTCTCTTTGAAATGGGATCTAAATTTTTTTCCACATATTTTTCTCAAAGTTATCATACCTATTCTCTTATTAATATTCCTCCCATTGTGTATAGCAAAGCTTTACCACAGGCAGTTGTCTTTTTCAAAAACGTTTAATAACAGGCATTTTATTTCTAAGGGGAAAAAAATAATGGGGTGATAACATGTCCTGAATTGCTAGTGACAGTAACTGTTAAGGCTCCAAGCACTTACTTTTTTTTTCAACAGCTGTTGTTTTTAGTACCAGCAATTTTATTCCCCCTAACCTAGGCTTATTTATGTATTTAAGAAAAAAAAAAAACCAACAAAACCAGCCATTAAGAAATTGTGAGCAATCTTCCTGAGAGAAATCAAATGAGTTATTGTCTGTCTCTGTCACTGTTATACCTGCATGGCTGAGTAAGGATGTTACATTGAACTGCGCTGTTGCTCATTCAGGCATGACCCAGTTTCAGATTTACCCACCAGCCACCATGATTATCAGTGATGATAATCAGTTAATATTTATAGAATTGTAGAATTATTTTGGTTAGAAAAGACCTCTAAGATCATTAAATCTCCCCTTTAACCTAGCAGTGACATAGCAATCACTTGTTATGAGACAGATGACATTAACTGTCCCTGGGTTCCAACCACTCTTCAGGGATTTCAAGAAAGTGAGAAGTTTCCCCTCAGACTCCTTTTCTCCAGGCTTAACACCCCAGGTCCCTCAGCCACTCCTGGGCAGACTTGCTCTCCAGACCCTTACCCACCTCTGTTGCCCTTCTCTGGACATGCTCCGGACCCTCAATGTCCTTCTTGTCCTTGAGGGGCCCAGAACTGACTCCAGGATTTGAGGTGTGGTCTCAACAGTGCCATGTACAAGAGGATGATCCTTGCCCTGGTCCTGCTGGCTGCACCACTACTGATACAAACCAAGATGCTGTTCACATTCTTGGTCACCTGGGCACAGTCTGGATGAAATTCAGTCACTGCTAACAAACACCCTCAGGTCATTTTTCACCAGGCACCTTCCAGCCACCCTGCCCCAAGCCTGGAGCATTGCCTGGGGTTGTTGTGATCCAAGTGCAGGCAATTGGCCACATTAGGTTGCTCCTGAGAAACAATAACTTTCTTCCCCCTTTGCTTAATTCTCTTCATGTTTTAAGTATTATTTATGTATTTATTGTAACTTATGTGCTATCTGTTCACTGTTCTTCATTTTCATTCTTTTTTGTCTGGGATGATGCAGAAGCAGCAGTTCACCCAGCTGCTTCTGCTCCAGGTTATGAACCACCATTCTTCATCTAAGAATTTTTGGAAATCCTTCACAAGAGTCAGAACAATCTGGTCTGTGTCAACTGTACTACACACAATACCTTTTCACCTTTTAGTGTCCTTTTCAGAGTTGGGCCACACTGCAGGTTTGAAGTACTTAGCTGACTGAAACATGGGAAATAAATAAATGTCAGAAAAGAGCTTGCCAACAGGACACACTAACCACAGGTGTATGAACAAGTTACTATGGAAGCCCTACCAATGCATGTTCTTAGCCTATAGGAAAAGTGAGTCAAGGTTAGTAAGCAGTAAGAGAGCTTTTTATGACTAATAAGGCAAACGCATTCTTATATTTCTTCCTATCCACTGGCCATTTAAGATTTTTAATTTTTCTCCCTCAGCACCTTCATTTCATATTGTTATCCCCTTCACATGCAGTTCTTCTGGCTCAATATTTTATTATGCATTGCCCATGCTGGCGAATAATGTCACATGATGGAGCTAAATTGATGCTCCTTATGCAGCTGTCATTCCCATTTTAAGGTTTCTATGTCATGGGCATACATTCTCTTTCAATATTCCTGTGATCAAGAAAAGACTCTTCTCTCACTCACGAACTCTCCTTTGAGCACATTAAAAAGATGAAAAGGAAGACTTCAGTGAAGCTTTCATGATTTTTTTTTCCAGTCACTTCATATTCTGCAAAAATGTTATATTTTGCCTGAACTAATATTGACATGTAAAAGATCAATGTCATTAGTTTAATCAAGATGTTGTGAAAATATTTCCCTTAATTAGATTGTTTGACAGATCTTCCTAAGAAACTTCAAAATTACTAAACCCTCAACATTAATTACATTATTCAAGAGAAAGCAAAACAAAATAAAACAAAAAGCAAGCAACAGCTCTCCACCTCCATTTCCTGATATAACACCCCCCTTTCATTGTACCAAGTAACTTTTTCTTTGAAGAGCAACCAAAGTGACAGGTGAAAAGGTAAGACATTGTCCTGTGAGTTATGTATCGGGCACTTCAACACCTCATACATTTGCAACACTTGCTTACTTCAGCAAACAACTTCTGAAAAAAAATTAAATTATTTTATTGCAGTCCAAATCTCTATAAATCTAATGTAAATTCTTCTTCTGCCTCCCTTCTGTTGAATACCTTTGTCAGCAGCCAGGGCAGTATTCTTGCATCCCATCAGATGACAGTTGCATGGAGATGGAAGGAGGAGGGAGAGGTTTATTGCAGCTTTCTTTTCACTGCCAGGAAGATAAGCATGGTGTGCTTCAGTCTGTCTGCAAGCTGGGAGCATGTTAAGATGTGAAAACTAAAACAGAATACATGTGTATTGCATTCCATGTACTGTGTCAGGACAGACAGTATTTACTGCAGTTAGAACATATATTTTTGTGACCTTTTAATTACAGTGTTGGAAACTCATTCAGATTAAACACAAAGGGACCTTTCAGAGTCAAAATATTATTTCAGTTGTGTGAATGATTAATATTTTTGTTTGGTAGTGTGTTTTTTATTTTCTTATATATTTTTTTTATTTACATTTCTTCTTTGTGACTGTGTACAATGCATATACAAATAAACATATAGCTGTTCCTGCCTCTTCTTTGTGGCCTACTTAACTCTCAAAATTTTTTTCTGATCTTCAAATTTCTGGTATCACATCTCAATCTTCTGTAGACAGCTGTGGAAAACATCAAACTGAAAGCAGTGTCCTGCTCTGCCCTCGTCACTAACTCCTGCTCTGTTTTATCTTCTCATCTCAGTGGAGTGTATTCAGGACAAAATATTGTCGTTAGAAGCTGTGTTATTTCCATCTTCAAAGTAATATAATGACATAGAGATTTTCATGGGTTGCTAAGTAGTAAGTGCATTTACACAGCACCTAGTCTGCTTAGTGACAGAATCCTAATGAAGAACTGAATTCAATTGACTAGTGGAATTTTTAATGTCTAACACATAAATGAAAATAGCCTAGACCAGTCTATACATAGGTAAAAATTTGCCGCTGGCTGTACTGGACTGATAGTTCATCACTTTCAGTGTTACAATAGGAGTTTAACACCACTTTCTATTTGATTTAAAGTAGACTCTAAAAGGTACATTTGTAGCTTCTTTTATGTGTACATCTTTTTTAATACACACCTGTTAGTGGATGATAATTATTTTTTTTTTTCTGACAAAAATTTGAAAACATTTTCTTTTTTTGTGAACTTAAAACTGTAATACCTAATGTTTTCTTTACTAAATACTGGTGTCCTATTGTGAACATTCCAATCTGAACAGATGTAGAAATTTCTGCTTTTTGTAGCCATCTTTTGACCATCTATGTCTTTAACTGTGCATTGCAATCAAAGAACCTTTAAAGATGATGGACAATTTAGAAAATTGTCAGATCTCTGAAAAATGCTTTGAGCAATTGACCCATACTTGTTCATCTCAAAGACTGATGCTAAGGATTTAACACTTCCACATTCTCTTCAAATTAGGCCCAGAGCTATTGCTGACTGATGTGAGATCATGTGGTTTTGAGTATCCAATTCAGTCAGATCCTTAGGCCATCTCTCTAGAAACATTTCCTAGTATAAAGATGCTTTAACCCACTCATCAGTCTTGCTTTTTGACAAGATAAAGACATAAGAGTACAGCCTGTAGTAGAGAAAACCAACTTCAGTGTCTCACATAAATACAGGACCCTGATTCCACAGTGATTTTTACACGAAATTACATGCTCATTTAATTATTTAGAATTATGTCTGTGAATGAATGAAATAACATTATCACAAGGTGGAAACAATATATCAAGAATCCTCATGTTTTTCTCTTCCTTTGCAACATGCAACTGCATGGAGAATATTTCTCTTTACTCAAAACATTTGCCAAAAACAGGAATGAAATTACCTGGAGGCATAGCTCCTGTGTTACAAGAATAATGTGGATCCAAAATCTAGGGGAAAAAATATCCCAAAGTGACAGAAATTCTAGGCAGAAATCAGTGTTGGGAACTAATCATGACCACAAAAAGATGCAAAAAAGCTCCAGGAATTAGGCAAGTGTGAATTTCCATTGCATCTAAAATTTTTTTTCATATGAAAAGGAGTGAGACAGATGCATTAAATGAAATAGCTAGTAACACCCTAGACTTTTCATATGAGAGTGTAGCTATGATGACAGCAGGTCAGGGAAAATGTCAGTCTAATCTCAGAGTGTTTCATAGTGAAGAGCATATAATTTCCCAGCCCTTAACAGCCTTGGACTGGAGAAGAGGGTAGGTAATTCTTCCTGGCTAAGAACATGTTACATGTTTTGTCTTGGGGACATATTAGGTGAAAAGGATATAATTTAGGGCATTAACTCTCCATTTTTTTCCTAAGAGTTTAGTTTTTCATAGGCCTATTACCAAGTTTCCCTTTAAAAACTGAACAAATTATTTTACAATCCCACACTCTCAATCCTCAAGCCCCTGAAAGTAAGCAACACCTGCCCCATAGACTTGTGTGTGCAGCAGGTCATTAACAAATTCCCTTTGGATTATGTGGCTTCATTCTGCTCATTGTCCTGGCCTTTGAGTGCAGGGGGCTGGGTACACAGGGGCAATTGATTTTAAAGACTGGTTGTAATTATATTGATAAAAATTAAATTTTTAATAAAATTGATATTAAAGACTGAGGCAAAGAAAGTATTAAGTGCCTCTGCCTTTTCCTCATCTTTTATCACTGTGTTCCCTTGCACCCAATAAAGGCAGAGGATTCCCTTTAGCCCTCCTTTTGTTGCTAATGTATTTATGGCACACTTTTATTGTGTTTTATGGCAGGAGCCGGATTAAGTTTCAGTCGGGCTTTTCTCACTGCAGAACCTTATGACATCCTTGTAGTCCTCCTGAGTTGCCTGCTTCTTCTTCCAAAGATCAAATACTCTACCTTTTCTAGAATTCCAGATGAAAGTACTTGTTCACCCAGGTGGTCTTCTTCCCCACTGGCTCATCATGCTAGAAGCCATTCTGATCATCAGTAATTCTAAGTGTGAAATCAATAAACATGGAAAAACATGGAAAACTTTTATAAGAGTTTTAAGACATCAGCTTCCAAGTAACTCTAGGGAGGGAGAAAGAGTAGAACTAATTGCAATACACTTACAGTAATGATTAATTGTATGGCAGCTTTTTATCTCATCTAGCCTTGTAATCTAGCAAGCCAGCAAAGCTGAGCTTGCAGAATTGCCTGCCATGAAGTTGGAGTGAGTCTTGTTCAACTAATTATATCTGAAGACTTCCAAATGGATTTAAGAGTACTGGTGTTGACATGAAATTCTTTTCTCACACTTCTGCAGTGTGCTACCCATTCACTGTTTAGGCTGCTTAAAACAGGAATCTGCTTCCCCAGGGAATGAGGAAGGGGAAAAATTGCATGTGTTTGGTTGAATTAAAAATGCTGGTTAAGTGTGAGAAGAAATTAGTTGGGCATTCTAGTGAAATCCATCTAAATCAAATGGGTAACTGTGTGTACACATTTATAAACATGATCATACATAAAGGTTTGCATATGGAAAAGTTTTACTATCATATTTTTAAGGAATAAGTCACTTTGAAATTAATTTCAAATTCTGAAACAAAGCGGAATATTTGTGTTGAGGGAGATGAAAATTTGAGATTTTAACATCGAGGTTCTTTAATTTACTTTTGCATTTACTGTGCATTTGTTTAGTCCTGAAACATACTGAATTTCTGGCCACAAAGAAGAAACACTAGTTAGTTATAATATCTAGTCTCCAACATATCTTTCAGCCTGTATTTATTTCCACTAGATCTTGGTTTTCCCCTTCTTCCATGGGTGTCATTGCTCAGCAGCAAGAATATTATAGGCATTTAATAATGTGAATTTCTGAAGAAAGAAGAGAAGGGTGAAGGGTTTTGAAACTTTTTCTTTTTTTTTAAATATTCTATGACAAATATCATGTGAACAAAAAACAAAAGCGATGCTCATCTTAAAAAGAGAGAAAGATTAATTTTTCTATTTTATGTGGTTCTGTTCAGGCTATCAACCCTAGCCATCACTGTATTATCCAAGTATTTGAGCTTTGACTTGAACAATAGAATTTCACACTTGGAAAGATCCTAATGCCAGCCCACAGAAAGTCTCTGCCACCATGTGTGCTGATAGAACACTTGTCCAAGGGAAAAATGAATAACTGTCAAAGGTGACAAAGGGACAACAGATCTGCTTTGGGGTTAGTGGTTTGGGTTGCATGCTTCCTAAAACAGGAATCAAATGTTTAGAGTAAAAGCCTTTGGCTCTAGGTGGCCAGGTAGCACCAGACTCATATCAACCTCTGCTGGACCAAGTCTCATTTATCAAACACAGACCTCATCCCTCTCCAGATTATTGGGTAGGTCTGTGATGCTTACCAGTGCTGGGTAGCCAGGGACCTTCCTGACCTTCCTTAATTCCTTTCTGGTACTGTAGACATACAGTGATGAACTGACTCTAGTAAAAATTAGTCAGCTCTGCTTGTTGTTCATCATTAAGGAGAAATCTCCCACGTCTTGTGCAAGAATGCCTTTGGCACAAATTCAGTGTCAGTGCTGGAATGAATAAAATTATCATTCATACGTTTTGGGTCAGTTCTGCAGGGTTTGGGAAGAGGGAGGGGCCACAAGGATGGCTTCTTTGCAAAGCTGCTTGGAGCTTCCTCAGCTCCATCCCTGCCTCTGGCCAAGGCCAAGCAGATGAAGGAAGGATGACTAAGGAAGCTGGATGTGCCTCTGCCAGTCACATACTCAAGAAAGGGGAAACAAATTTGCAGGAAGACTTGGAGGGCAGAGGAGGAAGAGGTGAGAGCAATGTCAGAGCAGAGATCCAAGGTCAGTGAAGCAGGACAGGAGGAGGTTTCTGAACAGAGATTCCCTGCAGCCTGTGTTGAGATGGCAACTGTGCCCCTGCAGCCCATGGAGGAGCCAAGATGTAGCAGATGTGGATCTGCAGCCCTGGAGGAGCCTGTGCCAGAGGAGTTGACTGTTCCCGCAGCAGCCATGACTCTGTGGGCAGCCCGGGCTGGAGAAGTTCCTGAGGGACTTCACCCCATGGGAGGGCTTCATATCCCAGGGGTTCCTGAAAGACTCTCCCATCAGAGGGACCCCATGTAGCAGGGGAAGAATGTGGAGTCTTCCTCTGAGGAGGAAGGAACAACAGGAATGTGTGGAACTGCTCCTAAATCACCACTGTGCTCCTAAACTGCTCCTAAACTCCATCCCCTTGTACCTTTGAGGGGGAGCAGGTAGAGAATCAGGAGTGATGTAATTTGGACTCAGGAAGATGGGAGGGGTGGGGGAGAAAGTATTTAAACTGTTTTTGTTTTCTCTTTCTCCTGTTCTGACTTAGTTGGTGGTAAATGAAATAGTTACTTTTTTTTTCCAAGTTGAATCTGGTTTGCCTGTGACTGTAATTGCTGGGTGAAATCCCTTCTGTCTTTGTCCTGACTGAGAAGTTTTTAGTTAGATTTCCTCTTCCCCAACCCTTAGTGGAGGGATGGAGGGATGAGTGAGTATACCCCTGGTTGTTACTGTCTGGATCTGAACAACAGCATCATGTCAAACATGCAACACTCTAGCTTTTGTTACCTGGCATTGTATTCACTTTCTAGACTCATAAGATTATTTTTTTCATAACAAATCTGGTTATTTGATACCAAAGAAGCTACCAATATCAATATTAATATTAATATTGAATCAAACAATATTGAAACAATCAATATATTGATCTTTCCAGCCTTTTCCTGTGGCATGCTATAGGTTTGTGCATGTACCAAAAGCTTATGCTGTTGGCTCTGATACGCTGCAGGACGCGAATGTGAAGGGAAGGGATGTGAAAGACTTCAGATTCTTTTGGTTTGCCTCTCTGTCTCAAAACTGATATTTAGGTGCTAATACACAGCCTGGCATCTTCAGTGGGGCCTGTCAGGAAACAAGAAGTCCATTAAAGATGAAGGTAACAGACATGGATCTTTCCTAGACATCAGTTGGAGTATTTATGGCTCTTCCTACTCCTCTTATTATTTGCTGTGTTACAAACAAGGATACTCAAGATGCTGCATCCTTCCCTGTGTGTTCTTAAAGCTATCTTTTGTTTACAGTTCACATAAGCTATTGTTTGTCAAAAATGCAGAGCTTGATCAACAACTACCGGAATTCCTCCTATTAGCCTAAGTGGGATTTAGATGAGCACTGTGGTTAGCAACAAGTACGACATTCTGTCACTGGTTAGTGATCCAGACCTCCTGACTTCTGAAAAAATGTTCATGAAGTGGTTTACATATCTCCAATTATCACACTAGAGAGTTAATGAGGGCTGTCAGGGTAGAATTCTCTGTAGTAAAAGTTTAGAAGAAACCTCTGTGTCCTTAGGACTCCACTTGCAGCCTCCAGTGGTCTTGATGGTTGCCTGGTTCCAGTCACAGAGGGAAAGCTGTAAAAGCCACCTCAAATAGAACATGCTGTTGCAGGGATAAGATGTGCAACTGGAAGTCCATTGAAGACCACTACAAGTTCACCACAGGTGGTACTGTTGACTCTGCTAATACTATTTCTGTCTATAAAATCTTCTTCGGGGTGCCTCTGTTGCTACCTTGACCAAAGTAGAGACAAAGCTGAACAAAAAAAAATCCTGTCCTGACAAGATTTGCCAGCTGATGACAGTCCAAGGACAGAGGTAGGTTATTGATATGTTTAGTTTCTTTGCACTTTTCTCAGATCCAGATTTTATGCACTGTCTATAGGGGTCAATGATTGCCAGTGCCTCCCCACCCACCTTCCAGCCCCCTGTGGCTTTTTCGTCTCCTTTTGGTTGTGCAGGAACTGACCTTAATGGGGAACTGGCTGTCTTAAAGATGGCAGCTCATCCATCACTGCTTTTGCAGGCTGCATTTAATCTCACTTGTACTTTTCCAAGGGAGGTTTGCAAAAGCCACAAACAGAATCTTAATGCTATAAAATGTGGTTTGTAGACAGTGAGTACTTCCTGTCTGTATGGAGCCGTACTGTGTTCCAGCTGCTCTGAATTATCCTGAGAAAAATCTCTCAAATTCAGCTTAAGAGTCTCATGTAGCAACCACAGTCCTTAGGCTGTTGTAACTGGTATATTTTCCCTCTGAACACACATGTTCCCAAATGGGACACTCAGAGCAATGCCTTCTGCAAGAAAGACTTGAAAACACTGTGCTCCTGGGGGTCACACATCATCTTCCTCAAGCTTCATTGCACATTTTATGGACTTGTCCTTCTAGAGCATCTTGCTCTTGAGCTACGCCATGAGCTTCAGTGTCTTGCTTCTGTAACTACTGATCCAGTTTTTAAAGTTTAAATCAAACTCCGGAAGCTTCTGCAAGACCCTAATTTTTCATCTTTCATTATCTTCACTACACCTGTATTCCACCTTCGTTCCCTCTTAAGATTTACCAGCAAAGAAACAAGCTAAATTGGAATCAATATAACCAGAATTATACTGTGGGAGATTCTGCCAGATTCAATCACAGAGGGTTTCTCTAAAGATGAGATACAAAGCCCTGCTTCCCAGGTATATATTCAATAGAATGGCCTCACTCCCTGACCTGTTTGTCCATGTCATGCTGACAGATCATATCTTCCCCTTAGACAGACCCATGGAAGCTGCAATTTGTCAAAAAGTCCCTGAACTGGGCAGATTTGGGATGGATTTGTATGATATAGTTTGGCTTCTGACAATAAGATGAGAACAAAGTAAATCCCTGGAATTATGTGAGAGTCAGTGACCTCATCAAGGGCTTTATCCCTTATTTGTCATTCCATAGCTGTCCAGCTTCTTGACAAAATTATGAGCAACAACAACAACAAGTTATTTTTCCCTCCTAACATCTCTCTATATTTACCATTTCTTCAGCAAATAGATTAATTAAACTACTATAACATATTCTCATTGGTGCTGGAATCACTAGTGGTAATTATGAGAGCATTAGATTTCAGAGAAACATGTTTTCAGCCTTGAAGCTTAAAAATTCCAACTAAACATCCTGAAATTGCTTGTGCAAGGTGTCCTCCTCATGCTGAATTAGTTCATAAATTTTCACAGAACAGTTAATCAGTTCCTGAAGGCAAGATTTAAGAGAAATATCATTCTCTAAAATTCAGCATTGCCATTAATAACTTCAGTGTTGTCTGTAATTTGGCAGAAAACTGGATTCCAAAACCAAAATTTGTGGCCAAAATTTGGCCAAGTTATAAGGCACCAGCCACAAAGAAACTGGGAGGATGTTTTTCTGCACAATGTATTTCTCCTGAGTATTCTTCGGTTCTCAGAGCTCTTAGCAGTCTTCTTTCATTAAAGAGCATAGCATGTCTTCCCTGAAGCTGTTCTTCCTTGCAGGTGGGAGAAAACATCATTTTGATCCCAGAAAAGACAAAAGCAAAAACAAAATCAAACAAAAAAAAAGTGAAATGAAGGAGGTATTAGATAGGCAAAGTCTAGAAAATGATGGACCAAAGGGAAGAGCAATTTTCTTTATATTTTAGTATTACTGTGGTTGCATCCTAATTATATTTACAACCTTTAACATAAGGATGTTTCATTTTATGTGCCTTTATTTCCTTTTAGATAATGGGTGTGTAAATTTTTCACCAAAACTGTAGCTCCATGCAATTGTTTTCTCAGAACTGCAGTGTCTTTAACTAAACAAAATGAAAAATTCTTCTACAGCTCAAACAAGGCATAACAAGGCAAAATATGATTTTAAAGTCCAAAATAGACTAAAACTGTCTTCTGTCCAGACAATCAGTTTCTCAATGGTGCCCAGTAGGCATATTGAATCACACATTTTGCTTACACAGCTGCCCAGAGAAAAACAAGGACCATATTGCTACCCATCTCCTTCTGCTAAAGGTTGGAAATTACAGCAGTTGGAAAGCAGTAATGGTCTCTCATTGAGTCATGGAGTTCAGGCTGGCAAACAACCTTCCTGCTTACCCTTAGGATACTCTTAATTAAATTAAGATTATACTTGGAACATAGAGGAATGATCCTGCTCATGTTACAAGGTTTCTGGACCAGTGCAGATTTACCTCCAAGCTGGAGCACACTATATTTCTGTTTCATCCACAATCCTGTTTAAGGGTAGTACAAAAAAAAAAAGCATTGTGATGTCATAAATTTATCATAAAGGGCATTTTCCTTATAGTATGTATAAGATTTTTTTTTTTAATGTTGAAATAGAAGGTTTTACTTCCTTAGGCCCTTTGGTTACATGAGGTAGAAATAAGAAAAAAATCCAACCAAGATTAGTCCTGTGGAAGACAGTAGCAACTGAGACTTTTCATATCCTTTTAGGTAGCCTTTCATAAGGCTATCACAAAGTACTTCTCTGCCTTTTCATCTAGGTGATTGGAAAGTTACTTGAATAAATAATGACACCCCAATACAAACAAAAACAAAATCTGGAATTACTGACCTACAATTTAAATACGCAGTAGACAGTTCATTCATAAGAGTTCATTCATTCATTTTTGTGCTCAAATAGTGAAGAGAAAGGATAGTCTACTGTCCGGAAAGCTGGCTTAACATTCAGAAGGTAATAGGTTGTGCTCTTTGGTTTGCTGCAGACTTGATATATGTTAATGGATGAACTCACAAAGTGCAAAAAATTCCTTTGGTTGAAGACAGTGGTACTTCTTGTGATGAGCATTTGAACTCTATTTACACCACACATTTATCAGTGTACTGAGCATCCTCCCACTGAACAGGTTGGCAGTTCAAATGCCAAGAAGTAGCCAACATGGAAATTTTAGGTATAAGATTCCTGTTTAAAAATTCAGGCAAACTGAGAAAGAACTGGCATGATTCCCTCTAGATTCATAGTTATTCCTCTCCTTACAGCTCCTCAAAATACAAAGACACATTTCCTTCATGTTTTCTGAGAACAGTAAGTACATGAGGCCACCTGGGGAAGATGAGCTGAAAAACAGATTTTGGCTTTTTTTACAGTTCAAGCATGAGCTAAGTGATAGGATTACAGGCCTGCCAAGACCAAAAACACTTAAGATATCCTCAGAAATTAGTGTGACTGAAAAATCTTAAGGTAGGAAAGCTAGTGTGCTTAAAGAATCAAGGTACCTCTATGATTCGTTAGTGCTGAACAGCAATTTTCTGGGACCTTAATTCTGTGTAGGTCTTTTTGGCCATCTGTTCCAGTTTGTGGAATAAAGGTACCAGCACTATCAAACTCTACACGATTACTCCACTAAAGAGAGGAAATGCATGGAAAAAATGGTGCATCAGAATTAGGAAAATATACCTGTACACTTGAATATCCCCAATATGCTGTGTTTAAACATCTCTTGGATGATCCTTTCACTCTCGAATCTTCTATGTCAGGTATCTTAGAACATTTTCTTGTAAAATTATATGTCAGTGATTTGCAGTATACAAAATGTAAGACTATATACGCTGCAATACTCTCACATTGATTCACGCTCTGTGGTTTAAGTCATGTTTATGGATTTTTCTTTTCCTTTCAGGTTTCAACTGAAGAAGGAATAAGCTTAGCCAGAGAATACGCCTGCTCCTTTTTTGAGACTTCAGCTGCTCTCCGCTTCTACATTGATGATGTGTTTCATGGATTAGTGAGGGAAATACGAAGGAAAGAGTCTTCAATGTCTATGGTAGAAAAGAAGATGAGGATAAAGGATAGTCTGTGGCGCAAACTGAAAGGATCCCTGAAGAAAAAAAAAGAAAGTACAACCTGATAGCAATTCTCCATGAGCCACCCATCAGGAGAGGAGCTGACATCAGCAACCTGTAACAGTTCAAAAAAAAAAAAAAAGCAACATTGACACAGCATCATCCAGACCAGGTCCTGGAGTTCCTTCCTTCAGCTCTCATGCAGAAGTAGTTCCTTGAAGACCCAATTCATGGTTGCTCTATTGCTTCTCTGTATTATAGATCAAATCACTTAGCATACTCTCTCATCCCTTCTCTGCAAACCTGAGTGGAGAAAATACTGTTATGTTTCCCTATGGTCCCTGGCTGATCTTCATATGAACCAGCAGAACCAGCTTTCATCAGCTTTAGTACAAGGGATGCACTTATTGCCTCCTCTCTACATGCATGTAGCATCTCACCACTCCAGGAATGTGAAGACTGATTTCAGTGGACATTTTGGCTGTTTAAGGACTTAAGGATTTGACCTTCAGTTTTGCATTCACATATATGTTTAGGGTTAGACTGTGCTCAGTCTGCACGTGTCTGTGTGTGAATGTGTGTGTTTAAACAAGGCCCAAAGGGAATGATGGGGCTCCCTGTTTTGATTATGTAGAACCCCTTACTCATTCTGTCCCTTACATTTAGCAGGAAGAGCTGGCAAACATAGCACAAGTCATTCACCAGCCGTCTGGAGGATGCAGAGTTGCAGCTCTGTGTCCTCTTCATTACTCAACAGAACTGTCTAGCAGGGGTGCAGTGTCCTGCAGAGACAGTGCATTGGAATCAAAGAATAGTCTGGGTTGGAAGAGACTTTTCAAGGCCATCTAGTCCAACCCCCTGCAGTGAACAGGGCCATCTTCAACTCAACCAGGTTTCTCAGAGCCCCATCTAGCCCAACCTGAAATGTATCCAGGGATGGAGCTTCTACCACCTCTCTGACCAACCTATTCCAGTGCTTCACCACTGGCCACTCACCAGTGTCTCATTTAGTAGTGTACAAGTACACTTTCCATCTGATGCTTCCTGGAGCTCTCCTTGTAGGAGCGGAGCTCTGTCCCAGTGTGCAACATCTGCTATGTAAAGTTTCAGCCCTTGAACTACTAGACAATTGCATCAGGTCAGTCACCATCCTCCACAGCCCTTGACCAGCCAAGTAAATCATATGATTGACAAGTTGGGCATGTCTTTTAAATATTCCTTTTTAAAGCTGGCATGAAGTAGAATATAGTCTTCATTGACTTTTTTCCCCCTGCCCCATACCTCTTTTACAATTGATGTTATTTATAAATTTTAAAATTAAAATGTGTATACATTTTGTCAAAAAATAAAGATTGTGATTTCCATTAAGCCATGCTAGTAGTCAGTGTAATTTGTGTCTGCTGTGGAGTGATAAACAATATCAGAAAAATTAGTAAATGTTCATTTTTCTTTACTTTAATTCTTTGACTATTTTGCAAGGTTTTAAGTAATTGTATTTTGGATGATCTGGAGGGCAGTTTATTTGTTTTTCTCAGTTAAATTTGAAAAGGTTATGGTTTCACAAAGAACTTCATTTCATTAAAATTTGCTGCTTTGTTCTCCACTTTCCTTCCTTTCAAGAAAAGCCAGTGATATTTTTTGACTTGTCAAAAATTCTCCAGCAGAAGCACTACATAACTGTATATAGTGAGATGATATGGGTCTTTCTGTCTATTTTTGACATATTATTTCAGAGCAATACAAATGCACACATGCATTTAAGGTGAATTTTCTGTTTCTTGCCTCCTGCAGCTGAAATCTGAATTTATACTGCTTTAACTAGTGTTTTTGTTTTACCTGTATTACTACAGAGATTTTAGGTCAAGCATCCTGGAGACAAAGAGACGTGTTGTCCAAAGAATTTCTGAGCTAAGTATGGGTCGAGAGGCAACTGGAGGCTGCACTGAACAGATGGCAGCTGAGACAATAAATAATAAGGGGGAACATCTGTGAATGTTCCAATACTGCACAATGTAGAGAGGTGAATGACGCAGTCATTCCATGTGTAAGAGACCACAGAAATTAGTATCCTGAGAAACCTGGAGGGATGGTCATCAGTCTTTTTTCAGACAGATGCCTAAGATTTGAGCCAATTGAAAACCATCTAGCATTGGTTATTATGTCATGTCACCCACTCTCCTGAGGGATATTTTTTATATACACTGGCTTGGCTTTGTAATTTTAGGAGCATCCAGCTTCAGGTGAGTTTGCAATATAGAAAAGGTAGCAGAAGACATACAGGCTAAGATGAAGCCTGAAATGTTTTGATAGATTAAATATGCCCATTCTCTGACATGATTAAGGTTATCTGGCATGGAGCAACATCTTAAACAGAATGACAGAATCACAGAATATTAGGGGTTGGAAGGGACCTCAAGAGATCAAGCAGGGTCACACAGGAACATGTCTAGGCAGGTTTTCAATGTCTCCAGAGAAGGAAACTTCACAACCTCACTGGGCAGCCTGTGCCAGTGTTCTGTCACCCAGAAAGGGAAAAAAAAATTCCTTAGGTTTACACAGAACCTCCTATGGTCCAGCTAGCACCCATTACCCCTTGTCCTATCATTGGACATAACTGAGAAAAAACTGGCTCCATTGTCCTGATTCTCGCTTTACATATTTATAAATACTAATGAGATTGTCCCTCAGTCTTCTCCAAGCTAAGGAAACCCAGCTCCCTCAGCCTTTCTTCACGGGCGATGTTCCACTCCCTTAATTATTTTGGAGGCTCTGTGCTGGACTACTTCTATATTATTAATCTTCCTTAGCCTTCAGAGCAAGATTAGCACACACAGACAGATTTGGAAGTGGTGTCTGGACCATGTTAGGTTCTGCTCCATGCTCAGCAACTGGTTGCAAAAATGCTAGCCTAACATGGTCTGCAGCCAAGCTAGGAACCAACTTAATTTTATAGATGTGCTCATGTGCCTGTCTGCATGTGTTGAAATTATTAGCATATACACAGCTTACATAGTCATATTTTTATGAAATCTCCTGGTTCTGAGTGTCTTCACAAATAGCCCATGAACACAGCATTTTGAAAGATATAGGTATATCCTCAGGTAGCACTTTCAGGGGGCCTATAAAAAAGCTGCGGAGGGAGTTTTTATGAGGGTGTTTAACAACAATAGTACAAGGGGTAATGGCTTTAAACTGGAAGAGCGTAGATTTAGGTTAGACATTAGGAAGAAATACTTCACTATGAGGGAGGTAAGACATTTGAACAGATTGCCTAGGGGAGTTTCGGATGTCCCATTTCTGAAAAGGACACAAGGCCACGTTGGATGGGTCTCGGAGCAACCTGGTCCAATGGGAGGTGTCCCTGCCACTGACAGGGGTTGGAAGTGGGTGATCTTTAAAGTTTTTCCAACACAAGCCATTTTATGATTCTAAGACATTAGGTACTAGGTTAGTCTCTTCGGGAAGAATGAGACATCATACCCTCTGAGGATGTTCTGCTAGTATTTTTGAGAACAATTTCAGGAATCTGGATTTGTACTTATGTCTCCACTTTGATCATATAAAACTTGAGCATGACATTTGGACATTAAGAGTCCTTCTTTGTTAATAATCTAGCTTGGAGAGTTAGCAGAGGATTACTCATCTCCTGAAATGTCTGCCTCTTTCTGGTGATTATACGTTGGTCCATAAAAAGCAGCTTCGTCTCCAACCGTAACTTTTTGACGGCTAAATTCATGTATGATAAACCCCATCTTAAACGATTTGTCAAACCAGTATCTATGGCAGAGAACAGAGCTGTAAATGTTTAGCACTGAATCTTGTCTCTGAAACAAAAATCCACTGATTTACCATCATCCAGTTCCTCAATAATATATAGTGCTTAACCTTAGTTAATTGAGCAGAGCTGATGGAGGTTATAGTCAGTGGGGATAACACAAGTCATAACTGTACTAAAGGCTGTGTGCAGCTGCTTTACCTAATTAATCATTATGATTCCATCACAGAAGATTGGATTTAGCTGTCAAATCTGGCTGACAGAATTAAAAACCAGCAGCTCTCTATATAAAGACTTTTCCGTCTCTGGCTAGCCTCTCATCTAATCACAACTCAAGATCTGAAGAAGGTAACTAATAATTTTATTTTGCTATGTTGCCTACAGTCCCATGAAGGTGGCACCTGTAACTTACTCCTGTGCTAGCCTGTGTTTCAGTTGGACTGTAATTCAACTTTCTTCAGGGTTATAATTCAGGTCAGCTAATAAATAACATAAAATAATAGCACTTCGCAAAAGTATACATGGTGTCTCTTGGAAATACATAGTAT
Organism: Calypte anna; assembly: GCF_003957555.1. Lineage (NCBI taxonomy): Eukaryota > Metazoa > Chordata > Aves > Apodiformes > Trochilidae > Calypte > Calypte anna. The sequence continues at coordinate 6,011,654 of NC_044274.1, forward strand.
GTGGCAGTTCCCCACCCTTCTTCCCAGCCCTGGCAGATGACATATTGTATCTAGTTGAAAAGTAATCTGGGGAAGGCTATAAGTAAAGGTGGAATATAGACATGTTTAAGTTTTCCTTTATCATGGGTTTTGCATAAATGCCATAGAATTTAAGCACAAAAGCCTTCTTTCAGATTGTCAGTTCATGAACCACAGTATGTTTACAAAGATTCAAAAAAAATTGTTTATAAGCACTCAAAAAGAAAATTTTGAGACTGAACTGGAGTGCATGACTAGAATGAAAAGAATTCTAATTTTGTCCACTATATATAGTATATAATATATAGCATATACAAACAATATATATAAACAACAGTACATATAGTTTCCATAAGTCTCTCTACTCTTAGCCTTAGATATTTGAGATTTCGCTCTGTCATGATAGATAGAAAAATACAGATGCAACAAGTTAAGGATAGGCCTTGGCAAAATGTAATGTCTTGTAGTGATGATTTATACTCTACAGCTGTGTCAACATCTTCTCCTAAGGTGAATGCTACTCTCTGTGGTCCAGGCTGTGGTATTTGTGATAAGCAAAATAGCTGCCCATAGCCATTCTTGTAGAGATAGTAAAAAAAGGTACCTGCTGCAGCCACGTCAGGGGGTGCTACTAAGATAAAGATGTCAGCTGTTAAAAATTAGCCTGAGGACCATAGAATAATATCAAATAAAATGCATAAAGTTTATAGGAATGCACCAGTGTTTGCCTGAACTTATATTAGCAATTGAAGGATGGATGTCCAACATATACTGTTATGCTAATATAATTCAATTAAGTGTCCTTAAAGTGGTTAGCCATATTTAATCAACTCTCCCTGGGAATCTTATTTATGCAAGTATGCATGATGCACACTGCTCATTGTTTGACTCTGAAAAATCCCTCAAAATTAGCAGAGGAAAGGCAAAATTAAGAAATGTGACTTTTAATAATTACCAAAATCTCTGTTTTCATAAAATCAAATGGTAATTGAACTGAACAATGGTCTTAAATCTGTTCTGATCAGCCTTCCTTTTAGCACTGTTTCTATCTTGATGTGTCCCTTCAAGTATTTGGAGCTCCTTATGATGTTTGCCTGGAAAAATGATTTATAATGGGGATGGCATTGTCTCACAGATGCTGTGAAAGTCACCCCAAGCAGCATTGCCCTGCACCTCTAGCCTGATTTATCACTCTCTGGTGCTCCTGGTTCTAAGCCTCCTCAATTTGAGCTCTCCAATTTTGTTACATTGTGCTGAATTATGAGGTTGTTTTGTGATGAGGACAAATGTCCACTCAAGAGCACCAAACTCATTTCATGATCTGAACTTTTCCCCCAAGAGGTAATAAAGACAAGAACATCCAAAGCCATTGCATCACCTACTGTATATCTTCTGTCAATAGATAATTAATGTGACAGTGAGATTTTCCCATTCTTGCACTTTGTCATGCATTTTTTTTTTAAATGGTGCTTGCAGAGTTACAACTGTTTCAACAACTACATGACCCAGCTCAAAGCCCATTATTTTTCATGGCTATGGCTGAAAAGGTAATTTCAGTCAAAGAACAATGTCAGGAGGGTAAAATAAAACAGGATTTTTATATTACTGTTGAATTACCTTTATTTGTATTAATATATATATATATATATATAATTTTACCCTTATATTTGTATTATCATACAACCAGTGAATGGTTTGTGTTGGAAGAGACCTTAAAGATGATTTACTTCCAAATCCTCTGCAATGGAGAGGGACACCTCCCACTAGACCAGGTTGCACCAAGCCTCGTCTAACCTGACCTTGAACACCTCCAGGGAGAGGGCAGCCACAGCCTCTCCTGGAAACCTGTGCCAGTGCCTCACCACCTTCACACTAAAGAACTTCTTCCTAATGGCTAATCTAAATCTACCCTCTTTCATCTTAAAACCACTACTCCTTTTCCTATCACTACGTGCCACTGTAAAAATCCCTTCTCAGCTTTCCTGTAGGCCTCCTTAAGGTACTGGAAGGCTTCCATAAGGGGCGTCCTCAGAGCCTCCACTTCTTCAGGCTGAGCAACCCCAGCTCTCTCTGTCCTCATAAGAGAGGTGCTCCAGCCCTCTCATCATATTTGTGATCCTCCTCCAGACTTGCTCCAACAGCTCCACATCCTTCTTGTGTTGAGAACTCCAGAGCTGGACACAATGCCCCAGGTGGGGTCTCAGGACAGCAGAAGGGAAGAATCACTTCTGTGACAGCATGGCCATAGTTCTTTTGATGCAACCCAGGACATATTTGGAGCTTCTCATTAAGCAACACCCCTAAGTTCTTTTCCTCAGGGCTGTTCTCAATCCATTCTCTGCTCATCCTGTGTGCTTGGGACTGCCCTGAGTAAGGTGCAGGACCTTATACTTGGCCCTGTTGAACTTCATAAGGTTGGCAGAGGCCCATCTCTCAAGCCTGTCAAGGTTCTTCTGTATGACTTCCCTTCCATCCAGTGTGTCAGCTTCACAACATAGTTTGGTGGTGTCAGCAAACTGGCTGAGGGTGCACTCAGTTCCCCTGCCCACTGAATATTATAGATGTGAAACAGAATGCCTTCCTAGAAGAGGAATTCAATGGGCAAAAGTTTTATATTTGTCTCATCTTTCTGCACTTTGCAAATGAGATAGTTTGGAATTCCTGGTCATGGAAAGAACAAATCAGGATAAAGGTCATAGATTAAAAATTTGTTTCATAACATGGTTGTGACTGCATTCAGCCCCTTCCACCATTACAGCCTGACAAATATTCTGATGCAGTTCATTAGTTTCTGTGCAACCCCAAAACATCAAGGCTAACCTTTCCATCTTGAGCTCCATCCAGATAAACTCTCTCTGATTCATTTTTATTTCACTTTTTCTATTGCTTAACTCTCAGCAGTGTAAAGATGGTCTTGAGTGCTTTTAAAAAAGTAAAGACACTACTTAAATTGCCCACTGATTTAATGATCATACAGAGAAGAATGAGTAATATTTTTAATGATTAAGTCTTGCAAAGCCACTCAGCTTTCTGAACACAAATCTGCCGGCTCCTGGAAGCTTAACTTTGATTCCACTGCTTGGCCTAATCACAGATGCCTCTTTATCCGGGATATTGAATGAGTAAGCTTGAACATTGAAGTTATTCAGTCACTGTAAGTGGGAAGCTCTTTTGAAGGCAATGGAAAATCTTGCAGTTGATTCACATCTGTCTCCAGAAAAAAATTACACATTAATGCATGATGATGAATACACTACAGTCACACAGAAAATGAGGTTTCTGTCCCTAAAAACTTAAAAAAGCTTTAATTGAAAGAAAAAAACAATTTAAGGAAGACAGAATAAACAGACTATTAGCAATAGACAGAAGTAGTACAGGAGAACATGGTATGAGGAAACATGAAAATCAAGTGAACTTGGAATACACTACACCATTCTTCACTTTGGATATGCCTTAATGCTTTCTAGAATGGCAGAAAGAGCAGATATAATGACAAAAAAGATAAAAGACAAGCTCCAGACTTTTGGCTCAAGTGCACACATTATAGGAGCTTCATGGAGGATATCAAGATGAGGTGGGTGATACTAAGAACAGAAGAAATTGATGATGGTATCCTGTGGAGGATGCAGTTTTGTTGAACTAGAAAATTAAGGGAAGAGGTCAGAGAAATTATTATACTTGTGAATATGCAGGAAAATTTGGGAACATATTTTAATGAAAAAAAAAGTACAGACAACACAGCACAGAAACACAGCACAGTTTTAGAAAACTAAACAGGAAGAAACAATAACAAACTTGGTTACATCAATGGGAAATTTTGTTTACATTCCCTGCGGTATGCATGAAGTTTCTAATAAGAATCTGACTACAGGTGACTATGGAATAAATTGCCCCTTCACTGAAGCTTCTTTGGATACTTAGAAGAAAAAAACTCTCTGTGGTGTCTGCTGGCTCCCTGTACTGTGCATGCTTCCAAAACTGAAAGCAGCTGGTTTAAACTGAACACAGAACTGTATTTGGAAGGATAGTAACAAGCCCCTCATTTATATGCCTCATAACTAATATAAAAGATGGTATGATAGCTCCCTGCTGAAGATTTTAAATGGTACTTCAAATATGTGGTTTCACCTGGGAGAGCAGCTACCAGTGTGCATCCAGTGCATGCAGATCATTTGCTGCTGGCTTTTTCTCTCCCACTGTTTTCAGACCAGATGTTAATGAAAAATGTAGGAACCTGTTTCTCCTCTCCTGTTTTGTTAATAAGGTGTTCTCCAAATACTCCTAAGTTTTATCCAGCAAAGCTGGATGAGATCCAAGTTATCAGAGAATACAGCAGGGATGTCTTTAAGAAGGCAGATGTTCAAAGGAGTACTTTGAAGAGTTCTTTGACCTGTGCACAGTTGATTACCAAGATGTGGATGAAAGATGAGAAGAGAAATAGATTAAACCACAAAGCCTTGGAGAATATGCTATACCTTCCAACAATAAACTTCAGAAAGATTTAAGTTCCAGAAACTATAAAATATGGCTGTGATAAAATTTCTGTGCCAGGATAGACCTCCAGGGAATGCCAAGAAATTTGAGAACAGTCAGTGCCATGTCAGTTCTTTCACCTGACAAAGACTTTTCAATTCACTTGCCACTGAGTGATAAAAATCCTTATAGGGAATCGCAGTGGTTCAAATACACAAGAAAAGAAAAGATACACTGTGACACAAAAAGACCTTCACTTTTAATGAGTAGGGAAGTCTGAATGGTTTCCAGACTGTTCACATTCTGTCAGATTTTGTTAACTGAGAATGGGTTTGAGGATAACTATTAGGAGCTCTTATTATGGATATAAAGTAATGTAAATAATTTCACTGATACACGTATTTTTGTGATGAACATTATCCTGATACTTAAACAAATTTTCCTCATTGGACAATACCTTCCAGATACAATACAGAAACTGCAGCCCCAGATACTCATTTGTTGCCCTATGGTTCATCAGAGTTGCTTGGAAGCTGAGGGATAAAACTCAGGCTCTGCCTTACAAACCTAATTCTGGACCCAAGGTCATCTGTGAGTTTCACTTAGGGGGCAGAGGCTAACACAGATGGGCCCTGGGGGAGGAATTTGTCTTGTTTCACACATCAAAATTGTTTGGGCTGCAGCTGGTCCTTTACTCCTGGGGCAGCCATGAGCAGGATCAACATCACTGCTGGGAAGACGTCTGAAGGCAGATGTGCTTCCCCAGCTGGCCTTCAGCTGTGACAGTCAAACAGCAGGGAAATGACAGCTCTTCTTCACACATTTTTTTTTCCTGAAAAAAAAAATGTCAAAATTCTATCATTAAATATAATGTTTTTACCATTTTGGAATTACATGTATTGGGATCTTGAAAAGCGGGACAGGCACTATGTGCCTGCTTCCTCGGTAGAAAATGTATACTTTGTGCATCCTAAGTAATGTGAGAAACATATTTATAAAATCATACTAACACCCACTGTGTTCAAACCCCAGAATTTCCTGTCTCCATATATTTTGCAGGCTGTATCTGAATTCAAGCTACAGCTAAGAAAAAAAAAAAAAACAAAAAACAAAACAAAACAGAAAAAAAACAACCAAAAAAGCCCCCCCAAATAAACCAAACCACATTTTTTTCCTCCACATTTTTGTGCCTAGCTAGAGATGAAAACAAAACAGACCATGTCCTTGGTAGTATTACTGCTAATAGCCACAACATGCTTTCAGCTTCTGCTTTCCGAAACATGCAGACCAAAATGCTCTTACTCTCACTGTAGACAAAGCCAGAAAATGAGCTTAAATTAAATGTATAACTTTCATGTGGCCACATTTACCGAAAAAGACCAGTAAGCTTGTTCAAGTGTTGGGCTTGTAATAATTCACTGTGAATTCATTGGCACTTGGTGGAGTACTAAACACATAACTTATTTTAGGTATTTCTAATCTCTTTAATGAAAGTGGGACATAGAGAAAAGTGTGCTGGGATGACTTGGGTATATACATTAATTAGTAGCAGTCAAAAGAAGTAAAAAGAAATTCAGTATTCAGCTAACTTCTGACTGGTGGAACACATTTGAGCAGGTAGCAAGTAGCTCCAAAGGAAGCTGGTACAGGCCTTTACATTTAGGTCACCTATATTTAGACAAGATAAAGCACTATGTCATGTCCTACAAAGAACTGACCCAGCTTAATGATCATTTCTTTCTTTATTTTTCACATTTCTGCAGGAGGCTGCTGTGCTGCTGGCTGCAAAACAATGGCTGGATTTGAAGGAAGTATGAGTATTATTTACCCAGAAATAAAGTACATTTAGCTTTGGAAAATGGTAATTTTAAAGGTAGAGGGATCTGCTTAATGCCAGTCAATTAGTAGTATTTTTATAGGGTTTTTTTGTTGGTGGGTTTTTTTTGTTTTGGTTTGGTTTTTTGTTTTTTTAATGTTTCTAAATTTAAACACTGGCAATAGCTTGTTTAACGTGAGTCTTATGGTTTCAGGCAGACCGATAGCAAAGGCCCATGCAGCCAATCACTCCCTGTGCCCCATTTCAGGATGGCCAGGAGGAAATCTACCCAGAACCATGTGGGTCAAGACAAGGACTGGGAGGGTTCCACTCACCGATCACAGTCCTGGGAAAACCAGAAGCATCTTAGGGAAAAATCTGTTTAATTTTTCGTTAATCAAGTCAAAATAGGACAAAGATAAAACACCAACCAAGAGCTTGAATACTTTTCCACACACCTCCCTTCTTCCCAATTCCAAAGACCTTTGCTCTCAGTATCTCCACCACCTTCCCCCAAGCAGCACTGGAGGGGAGTGGGATACAGGAGTGTGGTTTCCAGTCTGTTTTTCACAGGTTGTTTTCTGCTGCCCCTTCTCCCTCAGGGAGAAGGATTCCTCACAATCGTCCCCTAATCCACCATGATGTCCTTCCCATGGGAGAAAGTCCTTCAGGAACCCCTCCAATGTGAGTCCCTCCTTCCAGGCACAGCTCCTCAGGAGCAAACCACTCCAGCCCAGGCAGCCCAGAGCCATGGACTGCTTCAGGAACAGTGCCCTCCATGGCTGCAGCTCCACAGCATCTGCTCCCTGACCCTTCCCGGGCTGCAGGTCCATGGGTGCTCCAACCAGATCCATCATGGGTGGCAGGTCCCTCTCCACCATGATCCTTTGGGGTCTGCTCCACTGCACTCCTCTGTGTGTGCAGGGTACAGGCTGCTGTGTCACCATGGGATGTGGAGAAAAATCTGTTCAGGCACCTTCTCTCTCTCCTTTCTCACTTACTTTTGTGTTCCCACTCCAGCACTGGTGCACTCCAGCTCTCTGGTGCTGCTCTCTCCTCTGGTGGTGTTCTCTCCACTTGTTGCTGTTTCTCTTCTCCTCCCCCTCTCTACTGCTCTGCTCTTCATCACCTCACTTGGTGTTTCCCCTTCTTCAATATGTTCATGGAAGAGGAGAACATCCATTGTTCTCTGGTTGACTGAGGCAAAAGGTTAACTGGACATTTTAGAGGCAAAAGAGCTGTTTAGAAACTGCTGACATGAGCCACCCCCAGAGGCCCCTTCCCTACTACCAGAAATGGTACCTCATCAGCCCAGAACAATGACTGACATCTATCACAGGTTTCCTTCGTATAGGAGGAAACACTCCTAGTAGACTCTTACCTGGTAGATTTTATATTACCTTATCTTAATTAGAGATTTAAATATAGAAGAATATAAATTCTACACTGTAGCCAACCAGATACCTGTTTCCTACTGGTCCAAAGCAGAATCCTAGGAAAAAGGATTAAAACAGTAAAATATACTACATATGCTCTCTCAGACATCATATATCAGAAATCTCCTAAACCAGGTGATGAAATCTGTGATCCTGAATCAAACCTCTTCCATGGACTTGTTCTGAAAACCCTTTTTTAAGCCTGTAAAAGTTTATATCCACAACATGCAAAAGCTAAGGCTCCAAAATTTAGAAGTAGAGATTTTATGAGTTATTTAACAATTACCGCCCTACACTGAGAAGACTGTTATCTCCTAAAGGTAAGAGGATGACTCCAGGCTAAGTTGCATGAGACTTTCTTGAGAAACCTGCATAAACATGAAGAAATGGTACTTTATGTGTTGTAAAAGTTCACGAACCTTCTCTGAACACTGTCTGTTGAAAACAGTCTTCAGACTATTTACATTAACTTGATTTCGTTTAGCTAAATGCGGGCTTGATTTCATTAGCTAAATGTGGGCTTTTCTTGTCTTTTGAGAGACAGGAAGGCATTTGTGGCACCCACACAGAGCTGTCAGATACATCACAAAGAAGAAACCCAGCCTTTCTACAGCAGTAGCTGGAATGCCTGAAGGACACCCTAGGACATCTCAGTGGCACAAAGACTCCTTGAGCAGGTAGATATTAATGAGAACACCAGAAACAAACAACCCCACTAGAAGGTGTTTTGTTGTCACTTATACTTCTTGACGCATGCAGATGTCCAAATGGTGCCAGAAAGTCACCTCTGGGAACATGAGTTTGCTCTGAAGGAATATGGCTAGAAATATAAATTTTGGTTGTTAGAAAAGGCCTTGTATGTTTTTCTTGTTTCCCTGTTTCTAGTTCAAGTTTTATGTGGTAAGCACCGAACATTGTTTTCTTGTTCTCTTAAAGGTAATTTTGATGGAAAACTAAAAAAATCCCCAAACCAACAACAAAACCACCACATTAGAATTACAGAGTTTTTTGAGAAAAACTTTTCTTTTTCATTTCTTTCTTATGTTTTTGTTCCATTTTTTTTGTTTTTCCTTTCTTAAAATCTGAGCTGCTTGACAGTTGCCACAGAATAAACAGAATCTACCTTCATATTTATAGCAACTTTGTCCAGGCAGTATTTCTTTGTGTCAGTGACTTCCCAATGTTCCTGCAGGACCAGGAAGAGCTTAAAGCATTTAAGTATTCTCTTTCTCTGTGCAGAATTTAAGTATTCTCTTTCTCTGTACTAATCAGTGACCCTCTGTGAAATGGTCCACATCAGCTAAACCTGTGGAACAGGAATGTCACTCAGCAAAACAAGAGTAGCAGAATGATGAATTTTCTGCTTGTTAGCACTCAAGATCTGGCAGCACAATGAGGAGGGCAGGACTGCAGCAGTTTTAACTTGATTGCCTCCAACTGTCTCAAAAATACAGCCTTGGGCCCTAAGTAATTCTATGCTTGGCAAATGTATTCATACTTTAAAGAAAATGAAGAAACTATAAAGGTTGTAATTTGGTTTTCTTTTTAAAATACAATTATCTCTTCTAATTAGGCTTGTTGGAAAGTTGGCTTAAAATATGGTGAAATGACAATTTGAAATACAAGAGAGTATTATTATGAAACTCTTCCCATCCTTGATATTATATATCTTAATTTTTTGTGCCATTGTCCAGGTGGACAGCATCACTTTTATGACACACAATGGTTATTGTTTCACACCACATTTCATCTATCAAATCTGGAATATAACTTAAGCTTGTGATAGACATTCCAGTGTCATAGGTGTATTTTCAGCTTAAGGTAAAAAAATTTATAAGGCTGAAACAGACTAGACTAGTAGACTTGTTTATTTTTACATAACTTTTGTTCAAAACATGAATGGAGGTATTTAAACGACTCTCAGAATCACAAATGTTCTGATTGGAAAAGACTTCTATGATCACCAAGTCCAACTATCAGCCAAGTCCTACTCATTCCAGTGCTAAATATATTCCTAAGCACAATAGCTACACGTTTGTTAAACACCTCCTTGGATGGCCATTGAACCACCTACGTGGGCAGACTGTTCCAGTGTTTGATAAAACTTCCAGTGAAGAAGTTTCTGCTAATATTCAGTCTAAACCTCCCCTGGTGCAACTTGAGGTCCTTTCCTCTTGTCATGTGTTTCTAGAGAGAACAGAGACCAGCCTCCACCTTGCTGCAGTTCCTTTCAGGGAGTTGCAGAGAGTGAGAAGGTTCCCCCACAGCCTTCTTTTCACCAGACTGAACAACGTAAGTTCCCTCAGCTGCTCCTCGTAAGACCCTTCACCGGCTTGGTTGCCCTTCTCTGACATTGTCTCAGCAACTCAATGTCCTTCTTGTGGTGAAGGGCCCAGGACTGAACACAGTACTCAACGTGTGACCTCACCAGTTCTGGGTACAAGGGTACCATCACTTCCCTTCTCCTGCTGGCCACATTATTGCTGTTACAAACCAAGATGCCATTGACCTTCTTGGCCACCTGGATACACAATGATTCTTACTGAGCTGCTGTTGACAAACACCCCCAGGTCTTTTTTGATTTCCAGACTCTCTTACCCAAGCTTGGAGTGTTGCATGGGGTTGTTGTGACCCAAGTGTAGGAGATGGTACTGGGCCTTCTTGAATGTCATATAATTGGCCTCAGCTCATTGATTCAGCCTGTCCAGGCCCCTCTGCAGAGACTTCACTTCAGGCAGATCAAGACTCCCACCTAACTTGGTGTCATCTACAGAGTTACTGAGGTTGCACTCTCCAGATCCTTCCTGAAGATATTGAACAGAACTGGCCCCAACACTGAGGCCTGGGGGAACAGACCATTAGTTGATGTCATGTGTAATATTTTTAAAGAGTATCTCAGAAGCACAGATTTGTCATTGTTGGAAAAGATCTCTATGATCAGCATGTCAAACTGTCAACACCCCTTCACCAAAATAAATAAATATATATATGACCACTAGACCATGTCCTGAAGCGTGTCTATGTGGATTTTAAATACCACCAGGGATGGTGACTCCACCACCTCCCTGGTTATCCCATTAGAGTGCCAAACTAAAGAGCCTTGAGAAACTAAATGACAAGATGAAATTTTGATTTAAATCTTAAAAAGAAATGTGATTTGATTTTATGAAATATTTTATCATAAAAAAGTACTTTTTAATGGAAACAGTCTGTTTCAATTCCAATTTTTCTGCTTATTTTTCACAATATCTCATACATCCTAGTTAAAAAAAATAGAGTTTCACCAGTTGGTTAAGGTTAATAACATACACTCCCACATCCATTAATTCCTTACATCCAATTTGTCCTCATCCCATGTATAACTTAAAGCTGAAGAACAAACCAGACCTCATGTGAGATTATACTCCCATTCTGCTAGACTAGGTGGCCAAAGTGGGTTTTTTAATTCTTTAATCAAATTATGAGTAGCACTGGGAGATGGACAATGGGATTTAAAGGCGACCACTGATAAATAATTGAACTAGCCAGCAGAATGCAGTGTTCAAGAGGAGTATATGAGAATTTGCCTTTTTTCATGATTTAGTGGCCTGCTTAAAACTCTGAATCAAACACTTGTCTTAGGATAATGTTTTCTTCTATATGTAAGCACCTAAAAATATTTATTTTCTCTTGAAATATGCTGAGAAAAGCAGATTTATCTGTCCAAACGCCCAAATTTATACATCCAAAGTGGGTCCAGATTTTTGTTTTCTTAGAAATCTTTGCATACACTCAATGAGACAGCCATGGAAGTTATTTAAATATAGTTTACAGTGAAAGAGTAGGGCAAGGATATTGATGCTTGAATTTAGATTTCTAAATTTATTGTTAGAAGCAACATATTGATACATGTCTGGATTTGGAGGGGTTAATTTCTATTGTACTGTTTCTGTCAAAGTTTCAAAATGTATTATCATGGTGAGCATCTTCACGAAGAGAACACCACAAACAATTTGATCTGCAGATGAAAGCTTAGAGTTCTTTGTAAGTATGCTACTACCTGCTATAAAATTGTGCTTCAGGTCTTTGCTGTAATTAAGGAACAGACCAGTACTAACAGCTACATAAAACCATTATCTCACTGGAGCAGTAAAAATAACATTGCCAAGGTGATTCTGTTATTCGTGATATTCTGTTTATTGTGAATTCTATGATGAGAAAAAAACACTGTAACACAAAGGCTTAAATCTTGCCGGGCACAAAGGCTACATTTGAGCTCTCAACTGAGAAACTGGGATTTTCATTACTATGATAATTTCAGGTAAAAGGGCCAAAAATGATTGTGGATTTTTTTGTTTGTTTTCCTTTTCTACAGACATTAAAATTCTTGCACAGCCTGCAATATCTTAACAGAACAGCAGGTTTTTATAAAGATAGTCTTAGTTAACATATTTGAATTACTTTATGTTTCACTTTAAAAAAAAAAACAAATTCGAAGTTGTGCTGGATTCAGATCAAATTATCCAGGCAAGCTTCCAGAGAGTGGGCTGTTTCCCAAATGACAATAATTTCATTAGTGTACTTCCTGCTGCTCAGCCAACATGCTAAACCAGGCACTTGGTAGTAGATGATGTTGGCTAAATATTTTGTGCTCCTAAAATAAAGGTTTGATAAGTGGTTTAACTCTGTTTTCAATAAGCAGGTGATTTACTATTGGCATTGGTGTGAAAGAAATCGAGGCAAATGCTTTATGCAGCCTCACTGTCCTTGACTTGGGTGTATTTTGAGGTTATTTTCTATTTGCCACCTGTCTTTGAAGTGGAAGAGATTACTGATAAAGGTAATGCAGCTTTACAGGAGTGAAAAAAAAATTGCTTATAAGAATCATAGGCTTCATTTATGGCAACACAGAAAATAGGAGTTATATTAAGGACTTTAGGCACAGGAATTACACTGAGGAAGATTCAGCAAGATCTTGCCATGTGCTCAAATTCTGCTGCTGTGTTGAGCAGCACCTACAGCTGTATCTGTTTGAACTTTGTGCTGTAAATGTCAGAGAGCTGTGCAAAGTCTTCTGCACAGAAACCTCATCAATTTCTTCTGTATTTTAGCCTAAAATCTTAGTTTAAAGTTCACCCTTTCATTCTGAATTTTCCAATTCAGTCCTATTGTTTTTTTGATATTTTCCCTATTTTGACTAAAACAGAAGTGAACCCTGACTGAAGGATCAGGACTTCAGTATTATCAGTGGCATTATTATAATAATTTCCCTAACTTCTTCATGTTGCAATTATTTATTTATATGTGTTTGATTGTTTTTCATTTGTTTTTGTTTTTTGCTTCGTTTTGTTGATTTTGGTTTTTTTGTTGTTTTTTTGTTTTGTTTTGTTTTGTTTTGGGGAGGAATTGATGGCAATAAAACATTATTTACAAGTCCTGCCTCCAGCCTTGAGTATGGGTTTTTTGCATGATGTAGTTCTGTTGTGCATTCATATGCATCTGTCTGTCAGTGCACCTCTGTTATGGCAAGTACTTGAATGTGAGAATATGCAAGAGATCTTCAGAAGGAAAAAAACACGCACTTCAGCATTGTTCTTTACATGGAAAATAGCACTTTACAAAATATCTATGTCTTTAAAAGTACTGATGGTCTTAAGTCATAGATGCTACACCATAACCAATGAAATAAATCTTTTCTAAATAGTTTTATCACTTTTCTCCATACAGCAGTTCTGCACATTTTCTGATAAATTATTATAGAAAATTGGCAACCATTTGAAAATTGTGAGTGTGAATACGATTTATTAGAGCAAAACATCATAGTAATTAACAATAAATCGAAAAACGCAGATAAAATTCAGCTTTCTAATCAGCTTGTCCAAGCAGACTGTGATGTTATAATCCAAAACCACCATAATACATATTTTATTCTCTTCAATGCTGATGCGAATAATTACATGGAATCAGATCTCTTAGAACTTTACCAAATTCCAGCTTCATTCTGTTGGATCCAAAATGTTCAATAACCTTGATTAAATGCCAGCAAGGGATCCTTGCCTAAGACATCATGTAATAAACCTGAGACAAATATTAGTTCTGCACAGTCCTGGCTCACTTTACACCACCTTTGGGAATGTTTTATACTATTACTACCAAGTGATTTCAGCTGCATTGTTAAAACCACTCTGCTAGCACAGCCCAAACACTGGATTCCTGAGACTGTGGAAAATGTGCAAAAGTCTCTGCTTTACAATTTCTTTTCAGGAGGGCGGTCCACCTCCCTTCATACCGAGTTTATATTCCAAATGTGTCCAGTAAGATTCCATGATAATTTTTTCCTTCCCATCAGTAATCCCAAGCTTCAAAGAGGGTAAGGAAATGCAATCACACATCCCATGAAGGATTATCTTGGTGGCAGAGGAATGAAAAAAATCTTTTGTGAGTTTCTAACACTTTAGGATTATTTATATCATCCCATTTTGCTCTTTTTCATTAAAGCTGACAAAACCTAATCAAAATCAAGAAAATGGCCAGCCAGACAAGCAAATATTAGATTGAGTTTAAAATATTTTGACATGCTATGTCTTTGTCTATGGCAGAAGTTGAGGTGAGCTGGGAAATACTTACAGGCACTGAAATATGAATTTTTATACTGCTATCTGAGAGAACATTTACCAGATTGTTCCAGTCAGCATTTTCCCTAAATAATTCTTGGACATAACTTTGTAATTAGAATAGTTGAAAGATCTTTCCCTGTGAAAAGCTAATGAGCAGCCTTCTTTTTTAAAAAAAAGCTTGATCCTGGAAAAGACATGGGGTATTTGGTTCCTGTTGACCTCTATGTCCTGGAACATTCACATGCACATTGAATTTATTAATGTGAAATGCACATCCAGTTCCTTTATTCTGGATCCTTCTTGACATCTGTTCTTTTTCTGCAAGTGTCTACATTTTTCACATGGAAAAATAGAACGGTCCTTTAAGGAAACAAAACCTGACCAATTTACAAAGCAAACCAAAACAACTAACAGGACAGATCAGTACTAAGGAGTTTTGCTCGGTTGTAGTACCACGTCCTGGCATTATTAGTTGTTAGTAATTGTTCTTTTAATTTACCACATTCCAAAAACAATTGCATGAATTAAAAATTTTCACATATGCGGATAATATTTTGGGCTGCTACTTATGTGTCAGTGAAGAACACTTTAACCTTTACATCACCTGAAATACCAGCATGTTTTCTCTCTTCTCCTTGTCTATGTATTCTAATGAATATTGTTAAAAGTTCATGTATCTAAGGTACTCACACATTTGCCAAATATGTTTGAATTGATTTTTAAGTTATCAGAGCAGATAAACCAACACATACACATGTGTGCACTCATGCAGAGCTGTACCACACAAGCCTTGTTTTTATTAAGAAATCCAGCCAACAAAAGTTCTAACTTTATTGTCTAGCTTATTCAGTCTCCCAACATAATCTAGTTAACAATTAATAGCTAGCTAAAAATCTAGTTAACAATTCCAAAAAAAATAGGATTTTCTTTTTGTGAATTATGAGCTCCTCTCTAGCCTTTGATACATATAGGAAAAATACAAATAAATAAATAAATACATTAGAATACTCCATCCTGTCATATATTTTCGTCTGGAGGTCCACAGCTGAAGATCACAAACATCTTTGACTTCTTTTCCTGGATAGCATCAGCTATGAAGTGTAATGAAGTAGAATACAGTGCAGTAAAGAAATAACTTCATTATGTTGTCATACCTTTATTATTCTATCATGAATCTGTATAGAGATTTGTCATACTTTAAAACTGCAGTGTTAACACGAGTAATTTCACCATTTTGGAAATGCATCTGTTTTTATGGTGCCCTTCTAGCTGTGATGAAACCGTATGTAAAGCAGATAAAATTATATGATGTTTGAGATTAAATTTGTTTTTTTTAGTTTTTTAAGATCATACCCAAAGAGCAGCAGTAGTAAATAAATAAGAGTAATGTCCATCATCACTTGAATTTATATATAGTACAGCACTGGAAACCTAGGGTTTGTGAAGTATTTTATAAACATTAATTAATCACATCTTACTGAACTGACTCTGTGGAACAAGTATGAATTATTAACCTTAGTGTTACACATGACTGAATAGGCACTTCAATATCTCACCTCTATAGCGATTTATATTTGTGTCCCAGTATATTCTGAATTATCTGAAAGGTTTCAAACTACTAAATGTGTATTTTCTCTCTCTCTCTTTTAATTTTTTTTTTTTTTTTTTGCTTAACCTCTCAGTTGTTCTTTATGCAAAGTATGATTATCCACTTTTGTAACAAGGTGTCTGTTTGATTGTTTGTGGAGACCTCAAGCTCAACAGTGGAGAGAAAATCCTTTTCCATCATTTCTGCAGCTTAGTGATTTTTTTACTGTACCTTGTAACTGTGTATACAAGTTTTGTTTCTTTTGTCACTCACAATTACACATCTCTGATGGAGCTCAACCAAGATGGTATTTTCCTGTCCCTGTCTGTGGGCTAATTATGTAAGACAGAAACTGTTCTGTGAAATAATTGTAATTGACATTTTTTTTTAGGTAGAAAGGAAATCAACCATAATGATGAAAGAAATGAAAGCAAATAATAAAATTACAAACCAAAGGTTAATATAGCTCTTATTCAGCTGCAAATGGAAAATAAAGTTTGACAGTGTTTCTAGGATGGTTAATGTGCTTTCTAATTTTGGGAGGAGTTAGAAGTCTTTTAGGTTTAAAATTCTGAGAAACATTGCTCAAGACATTGTGATCATAGCTTCTGACCTACTTCTGTCTAGGCAAGTAACCCAGAAAAGGTAAATTTATTTCTTCTTACTTAAAGTTTCCGGTCATATTTAATGGGAAAGCTAGCTGTTTTCTCAGCTGAAAAAATTAAAACTGTCCACTGAAAGGAATTACTTTTTTGTTAATTGCTTTGCTGCTTTATACCAATAGTATCTTCTCCAATTGCAGTCCCATGTCTGTGCAGTATCACTGTCTGAGGGGGCCTGGGCCAAACCACTGAAGGTCACTTTGATACTGTAAGAGGTAAATGGTCTTCAAAACAGCAGCTTTTTTGGAAGAACTGGGAAGGGCTGGCTGAAGTGAAGATCTTGGTCAGGTACGCCCTAGCTGGACTGCAGCTGTTGTCTCCAAATTTCTTTTGACTCACAAAGCCATTTTTAACACCAGCAAGAAATGTGTTCTCATTCATGGGGTTCTCATTAAGTCCAGTGGTATGCAGCTATGGGACACTAACTATCTACATCTTCTGTTCATGTTCAGTCAACCCAAGACATCTGTGATGCACAGATCATTTGTTCTGCAAATCTGACATTTCCCAGATGTGTCAAGCTAACTGAATGTGCAGAGCTGTCCTTCACACATGCTGTGCATACATCTCAGATCCCTACATATCTAGCAGGCTTATCAAAGATATTTTTCTTCCCAGTGAAAATCTAGCTAAATAACAGAGTCTCTATTTACATCCAGTCAGGATTTTCAGATAAAGAAAAATACAGCCTAGGCACAAGGGCCTGCTGCCAAAATATTCCCACCTGTGGTCCTCTTCTTTCAGGAATCATAAACACAACTGGGAGCCATCAATCAACACCACTGTTTACGTAGCACACTCCTGTGCTTGATGTAGCACACTCCTGTGCTTGATTCTCCTCTCCCTTAGATTTTCCACAAACTGGATAAAAATGGCTTAGTTTTTTGTTTTGTTTTGTTTGTTCAATATATTACAAAAAAGAACAGTCTCAGAAAGGATGGGATTGTAAAGGAATGAATAGCCTTTATCTCAGCTGTGGAGGAGCTGAGATGTTCTGAAATTAGCCATTAAGAAGTCCTGGGGTAATAACACACTGGAGATGTTAAACTGTGTGCAAATCACAAGTAGATGTGCTCGTACCACCCAGTCATATAAGCTGCTATGGGTACTAATCATTGAAATGGTCCACAAAATCCTGACCAAGGCACTTCAGGGGGACTTGTGGCAATAACTGATATTTTTGGCTGACCTCCATCTGTTCTTTTGTACTTGAAATTTGAAAGGATTTCCTCCAGCCTTGCTTATTAGAGGTTGGTTTCATTGACATACAATGGTGACTTTTTGTACTGATGGATCAAAACCTTTCTGACATAACAGTAGGCTTTCTTCTAGGTAGCTTCTATCCAAAGTCTTTATGTGTCTCCACTTTTGTAATTTTTTTTGTTACTAGGTCAAATTTGAGCAATCTTCAAACCCCGATGGGATGGCCACAATGAAGAACGCTGCCTGTTTGATTATGCCTCCTTTGGCACACACACTGTGCCAGCATTAAACAATTCTATAAAATATGCACTATAGAGTTGACATTTATTGTATCTCAGCATGTGGCTGTCTGTGGTTTTGATGGTTTTCAAACAATGGTGTGTGAGCCAGATTGCATGAATAGCCTTGTGTTGTTGAACAACAGTAATGAGGATGTCAGCTGAGAGTTTTAAATGAGCTTTCCTTAGTCATTTAAGGGATTTATGTATGTATCTGGTCGTTTGTCAACACTGTATTACATGAGAAGAGTGACCCATATTTTTGTATCAATGGGTTATACTTGCATGTTGACACAGGAGGAAAAGGGAAAACAATGCAGAGTCACAGATATGCTCTCCTTGAAGGAAGTGTTACAATCAAAGAAGAAAATAACAGATTCATTTATGGATAAGGGAATAGCTGTAAATAAAATTATTTGGTTCCCACACACAATTGTATAGATTCCGTGCAGTAGTAACTATAAAACAATACAACTCCCAGTGTAGTATCTAATCATATATACCACAAGCTATGCTGATGCATATTTACAAGTGCAGTGAGTGCTGAGTCCAAAGCACAGCAACTTTTTGCCTTTGGAAAAGATGGTTTTTTAGAGGTTCTTATTTATTTAGCTAAACGAGATGTTGCTGAGTACCAAATACTCCATAGAGTCACAAGCCAAATATATGTTCATTAAAGGTTTCATGCCATCTCTCACCTGCAGCTGGTAGAGCTGAGCCAGAGACCAGAAAAATACAGTATCAAAAAGAGGAGGAACTGCAATAAGGACAGGGATGGAAAAAATTAATTTCTTGTCTCTAACCACTTCTTTTCTGAACACAGAAAAGCATCCTAGCACCTAACGGGTTTCAGTCAACCACTTTTTGGTTAACCACAGGTGAGGAAAAAGAATTCCAAAATGTAATATTCACATTTTTACTTGTAAAGATAGTTTTGAAGCAGACTATTTTGTTTATCCCCTATGCAGTTTCCACAGTCTCTTATCACATCTTTCACACAGACTCAAAGGATTCAATATAGTGGCTGGTTTTCACCACTAGGAGAGCTCGTGGGGCTCGTACTTGAGGATGACATTTGAAAGTTTACATACTTTAGAGAGAAAGAGCTCTTCTCCATAGCTTTAGACACTGTCTAAAAATCTAGCATGTCATGTGTTTAGTAATTAATCTCCAAAACTATTTCACCATGGAATTTCACTATGATCAAGGAAATACTATATGGGGACATCTACGGTTAAAAACTCATAAGAGAAAAAATAATAAGAGAGCAACAAAAAGCACCCCATTGCTTGAAATATTCTATTTCCTTTCCTCTCTCTCCAGAAAAGACACATTTTCTGATGAAGAAAACTATATTTCAATATTTCCTTGAAG
Organism: Calypte anna; assembly: GCF_003957555.1. Lineage (NCBI taxonomy): Eukaryota > Metazoa > Chordata > Aves > Apodiformes > Trochilidae > Calypte > Calypte anna. The sequence continues at coordinate 6,031,098 of NC_044274.1, forward strand.
ATCTTCCAGAACAAGTAATGTCTAAAAAAATTGATTATTTTCTTCTCATTCTAAGAAAAATAAATAAATTAATCTATCTCAGCATGGTTGAATTATAATCACCAGCTTCTGATGCAAAACCAAAGCCCAGAGAGATTATATGTCACAATAAGGATTTCTTTTTTAGCAGATACTCTTAGAAAAAGATTGTAAAGACCTTCACTGTGGCCAAGAGAATATATTAGACAACCTTCTAATGGCTTTGTCTCATTTTTTTTTCTTCTGATGGCTTATTTGTCTCTCTTTCTTGATATAAAAAATGGGGTCAGTCTGGCATGTAGATCTTCAAAATTCCTCTGGTATATTTCTCCACCTGCCGGTATTATAAGGTCAGGAGACTGAGGTTATATTTATCTCTATTTCTGGAAACTTGCATTACCCACTTTAAATATTTTAGGAATGATCTCACTGGAATCCAAATAACATAGTGAAATGAATTTCTCCTTAAATATTAATGAAAAAGAAAGCTGAAGAAAACAATGCTGCATAAAAATGACAAGTTATATAAAAGGGACTCTTTTTAAATATGCACTTGTACTCTCATGGCCAATATAGACATAACCCCATGTTTAGAAAACATTTAAATAGGACCTACAGAAGGAATCTCTTCAGCAAGCAGCCTTGTTACAAAGAGATTGACTCCATAGATGCATCACAAAATTGGCTTTGATTGGCTTTGATCGTCCTTAAAACCTCGATTTTATTTTATGTTTTATAGCTAACGTTGCATTTATTACAGTGACCTCTTTTGTTTTGTTGTTCTTTGTTTTATTTTTCTATCTCTGTCCACTCTGTTGTACACCAAGTTACAGTTTTACAGGTTCAATATGTGGCAATTATTGAGATGGGTATAAATAAATCAAGTATCAAAAATGCATTTGAGAAAAAAAGTGTGAAATGCTTTCTTTTCTGTGGTAGGAAGTACTGAACACCATTTGGAAGAGTTGTGTAGAAATACGTGTCCCATCCAACAAATATTCTGCCCTTCCAGTCTATGTCAGGACTGTTTCAAGAGCTGTCAAATTTGCTATGAGAAATGAGGGTTAGAGACCTGAATCTACCCACAACAGCTAATATTCCAACCATCACCTGCCATGTCGGAGAGCTATTTTACATTTCTTCTTTGCCTTTTACAGATCAAAGCCTTGAACCTTCTGATGTGCAGTATCAACTCCTTACATACACTTTACAAAAGAAAGGGATTTTTAACTCCCTCAGCTGAACCATTCCCTGTTTATACAAGTAGTTAAATACTATTTAGAGATGGAAATTAAACCCAGATCTCCATGAGATACAAGGTTTGAGAGTTATTTCAAGACAATCTTTGGCATTTTTTGGGTTCAATTCCATTCTGTGAATTAGACACAAAAGCTGAAACTGGAAAATATATTCTCCCAAATGTGCTGAGTGGTTTTCATTCCTTAGTTCTGGTCTTTTTATGTGTGTGTTTGTCTGTGCCTGTGAAATGTCTGAGTACATTTCCCTGGACTGAGTTCTGGACATTTAGATATACATGTTTTGCCCAATTTGACTCAGATAAAAATTACCCCCATTCTGTTGACTCATATACCCCTAGATGAAATACCTTCCTGAGATTCAGCTCCAATGATGCTCAGCTGATGACATCCCTTTACCTCAAATTTCTCAGGCTTTAACACAGAAAAGAAAATGTAATACAGGTTGTCAGGAGAAAGAAATTGGGAGAATAGCCCTTGAATTGTTTAATTTTTAAATGAGCCTTTCCATAAGCAGAGGTTAGAAACATATGAGAGATTTTTAAAAGGTCACATATCCATCTGGATCAGTAAAAAAAAGGTCGTAATCTAACCAGGGGCTATGACATAGAACAAACAGTGTTTTAATGATTTTTTTTCCTCTTTTTGGAATCAACCTGGCCCTTTTTTCTGTTTTGTTTTCCTAAGCCTAAAAGAAACAGCAATGGAAAAGGTGGCATCTCCCAGCACCAGGGGGTCGCTAATCTTAACCTCCCTCGGTGCAAAAAAAGAGGCTTAAGTTGATATAATTATTTAATATCCCCTCTCTAATACAGTGTAGTAAAGAGATCAGGATGTTAATGTTAATGCTCCTTTCTAGCATCTTCTTTCCAAAAACGTTTGAGAAACTCATGAATAGTTAATGCCTCTCAGTCAGTGCTGAAGAGATGGTACCATTAACAGTGAAACCAAATGCCAGTAGTTGTGTGGCCACCCAGGAACTGCCCAAAACCTTGCTGCAAAAACTTCTGGAACAGCTCAGTCCTCCCAGTTCAGCCCTTATGACCAAACAATAAAGGAACGTGTTTTCCTGGCTTTCTCTATCACTTTTTCCTCCTCCTTTTTTTCCTCATCAGAGAGGCAAATGGATGACATGATGGAAGAATCACCCTGTGGCCATGTTTATTATTTTTAAGTCTGACATCTGTTCAACACCATGTAAATGGGCCCCTGTTCATCTGTAAGAAGTATAAAAAGTATTCAGACTTAAACACAAGGGAATTATGTTCACTCCCCAGGGAACAGCAAAACTAGCTGATTCTTTCCTCCTATACAATTAAGGAAAAATAAAATCTATCTTTTGGCTTGTCATTCTGTCTGAACTTGCAAAAGCAGGAGTAGTTGATTTTTGATACGTCTGTGGTTAATACGCACTGTAATATAAGTGCTTTATGTGTTTCTTGCCTGTTGCTTAAAGTGAAATAAGCAGAATATTCTGCCTTATCCATATGCTTAAGAGGATCAAAGTTTGCTATAATGTAGTGTTTGTGTCAGGTTCTGTAACAAAATGCCTATTTTTTTGTTTTGTTTTTCGAGGGAAAATTACTTTTTTAATGAAGATGTTTTTTTTTTATTGAAAATATCAATGAAGAAAAAAATATCACTTTGCTAAAATACCTTGCCTCAGTTCAAATAAGCATCCCATAATCTGACTGAAAACTGGAGGTCAAAAATCTAACAAGATTTTGCCTTGCATTGTAGAAATGGTGGGTTTGTTGCTTCCTGCCTTCCCACATCTTCTGTGGGTACAGTTTCTGGAGAACTATATGCTCAAGGAAACATCATGCCTTATCCATTGTTACTTTCCTCACTGATCTGAAAGGGTAAAACAATTAAAATTATGTTTTGTTATGACAGCCTGGCCCATAAATGTGATATGAGCATAATGAATTCAAGCTACCTTAGTTTGCACAGAAGACAGTGAAGACAGAAGCATCTTAAAATATCTGAACAGCTCTATTGTTTGTTAAAATTTAATCCTAAATCTATTTGAAGATGAATATACATTATTGTGAGTTTCCTTATTTTTTCATTAAAATATTAAGGGATTTTCAATCCATAAATGGAGCTGTTAATTAAAAACCTGTTTTCAAAATGATAGATTGGTTTGTTTAATCTTTTCCTTCAATTCCAACTAATCCTCCTTGAGGACAGGACTCAGGTGAGTTAATTTCTCAAGAAAACAGCAAAGCCTGGTGTATGAAAAAAGGCTGCTGTAAAATGGGAAAAGAAAGCTGCCATCTTATGTTTCCATGAAAACGCTTTTCTGGCTCTCCTTTTGGTTTTAACAGACAATTAATAATCTAATATATTGATGGAAAAATATTATTATTCTATATAGAACTAATATTATTTGATAGACAACTAAATCATAAAAATAACCTCCAAAATTCAGTGCTTGTGAAGGATTTCCCATGAGCTTTAAGATTTAATTTGTCCATGAGCTTTAAGATCTAGTTTGGTTGTCTATCATTGATCAATAGGAACTGATAGGGAGGGAAGGCAATACTGAACCTGTTCCCATCACCAGGCACAGGTGTTACGTGTGCCACTCAGAATGGTACCTGTTACTGGTAGTACATCTTCTTTGTGTGAAAAAAGCTTATATCACACACCTTGGATTTATTTCAGTTCCTGTGTTGCTTTAGATTGCTGAGGCCACCCCGGCAGGGAACAAAATTATTCAATACAGGATGTCAGCACAGTTAGGTCCCCAAAACATGATGCTCCAGCCAGCTAGGAAACAGCAACCAAGTTACTTGATGTGTTGCATGACTCAGTTTTCCTTCTGCAATATTCAAAACACCATCAAGCTCTGGGTTGAAGAAATTAAAGGCTTTGAGAAATTTAAATGGAGTGTTGCATGTGATGCTAATTGCTCCTTCTTCTTTTTCCAGAGAAATAAAAAAGTAAAATGCAATAAAATAGATGTGTAACAAATGAAAAGAGGATGCAATGCAAAACTGACAATTTTGAATGAGGAACAGCTACAAAAGAATACCATCCTATATTTTTTTATATTTCAAACAGCATTGTGAAGCCAGTGGTACTTTCATAATCCATTAGAACAGGACTGCTGGTCTGCCCCCTTGGTCCTGGGGGATGCTTTTGATCTAACAAGGTGTTGTCTTTACTAGAAAGGCTGTGGTGTAACTACAGCATCATTGCACTCTGTCAATTTAGTTTGGCATGAACTACGTGCCTTGTGGCAATCCACATTTAATACCATCCTACAGATAAACTAAAAACAGAATAAACATTGTAAGAACAAAGCTGTCACAGAAATACACTCCAAATGTTTTGACCCCATTCAAAGGCCCTTCACTATAATTGTCTCTGACAGAAGGCTCCTGTACAGTAAGTGCTTTAGCTGTCAATGACCTTAAACACCTTAAACACAATTATCATTAGCCTTCTTGTAATACAGACTCTCCCTTGAACTCAAATTGCTGTGCTTCTCAGATGGTTTTGCAGAGTTCAGTGTTATAGTTAGAATACTTCAAGCTGTTTTAATCAGTGCTGTGTCCTTTGTAAATAAAGCTGCTTTCTGAAATACTCCCTGTAATAATTACAGCCATAATAGTTAAATTTATTTATATGTTTTTACTACAGAAATTTGAATTATTGTTGCAACCAAGCAGTAAGGAAATAAATACGTAATACTTTATGCTTATACATATATTAGTGCCAAGACCAAATCTGGACTTTTTTAAAGCCAAATATTTGAATAATTAAACCATGTTTCAGAGGCAGTAATGTTACCTGGACTTGGGAGTAACCCAGCTATGATCTCTAAGCCTTTCTGATCTTAAAAGGAAATAAAATCATATGCCTTTTTCTTGCCTCTACTGAAAGTCCCCAGAGTTAAGGCTTGCCAAAGGCTGAGCAACTCACAGTGAAAGAGCACATATTCCATCAGGCATAAGATGGCTTTCTGGAAATACATTTCCAACAGTAACTGAGGCAAGTTAATTATTACAGGGAACTTCTCGTAGTGTAAATCAGTGAGTAAAAGTCCTCTAGAAATAACCCTATTTAGACACATTTTAGAATTCAGTCTTGTCAAGACACAGAAATATTAAAAACCGTGAGACAAAAGGAAGGATTGCCACAAGCATAGATTTCCACCCGTCATCTCGTATAAACCCTGCAATAATCCAACTTCTCTTGAATAGAATATATTTCTTGAATTTATTATTCTAAGTAGACAACTTTTTCCTGAATCTCGCTGGCTTTATTACTGGAAGTCTAACCTTCAACCTAAACATATTCAGTTTTTACTATTTATTTTCAGCTTATTATTGTCCTTCTGAATAAACTTTTCTTCTCCCTTTCTGGTATGCTATAGGGTTACATCTTTCATGATCCAGGATCAAGGGTGGTGAAGGCCATATTTAAGATGAGTAGGAATTTTATTAAATTATTTCCTTGGAAAATTCATTGTGATTAGTGAGTTAATTAGTAATTATTGAAAGACTGGTTTTACTCCTAAAAATATAGAATATCCAGAAGTTACACTTATTTGCTACTAGCAAGTAATTGTACAGTGTATTCTGTTTTAGTCATATATTGATAATTTGATTTTTTTATGTCAAAGTGACTTCTGAAAAACAACATCAAGCCCTGACTTGACTAGTCTTGGGTAAAAATATTAATAACTCTTCACCAGTAATGCAATTCATGTTTCAAAAAAGCTAACAGGTGCCTAGGTAGGCAGCTCCTTATCCATCATGTAATTATAAGATTTATCCCTTTCTTTTCAAATATTACTGGCATGTCCCATGTGCACCATATCAAGTGTTTTACTGAAGTCCAAACAAATGAGATCTAACATAGACCCTAGAGGAAATAAATTACCTTCTTAGTGAAAGATACTCAGCTAGTTCAACTTGGCTCAAATCTGATATTGAATATTATCACAAGGCTTCTTTCTTTGCTAAATCTCTGAGAGTATGCTACCAGGTCCATGCCCTGTTGTAAAATGGAACTTGTCTTTTTCTCAGATATAATACTGTATATTCTGTGCAAAGCAAGCTATACCATCTCTACGCTAGTAAGTGGTTGCATTTTTCTTTCTTATTTATCCTGAGGAATATATGCAAAAGGTTGGCGTTTCCATCCTGGAGATTGGATGTGGGTTTTTTTGGTCGATGTTTTCTTGTTTTGTTTTTTTTATTTTCTTTTTGTTTGTTTGCTTTGGTTTGTTTATTTTTCTTTCTTTGCTTTTTCTTTTTTAATTTTTTTCCCTATAAATTAAATTACAATTCACTCAGGAGTCAATTGAGGGAAAGTCTATAGTCCTTGTCAATACAGGACTGTTAAGCTAGGTGGCTATGATTTTATTTATGTATATATAACTCGATAACCTAGTATTTTAGTATTTCCTGTAGCCACCAAGTTTTCCCTTGTATGAGGGTGTAGGCAGGGACATCCAGTGTTAAAAAATGATACCTTGTGTTAAAATTTCAAGTTAGACAACCAGACAGTAAATACTCAAAGCTGGCTGGATATTCTGGGGGGTTGATTTTTTTTTTTTAATATTTTTTTTAGTTTATTTTTGAGAACTTGCTGGTGAACAAGTCTAGTATTAAAATATTTTTGAAAAATAATCTGTAGCCATTAGTCTCACTGCTATGAAATCCCAAAGGTCAAAACACATCAGTGGACCAGATGGTCTGTAAGGAGCAAGCTCACCAAACTGTTGGATGGAGAGAAGCTTTACATCACTTATTCTCTTCTTTTTTCCTTTGCCTCCTTCTTCACTTCCTAAATTCAGAAGTAAACCTGAATGAAGCATTTCCAGACAAAAAAACTCCGAATATTTTTTTGTGAAGGATGAACTTCAAATCTCAGACCTTTGTCATCTAAGCATGTGAATAAGACTCTTCAGAGATAAAAGTCCTCATCTACCATTTAATTGCATGTGAGTGATGCAGTGGAGCCTATTGAGGTGAAATTTTGGTCAAGCTAGACAAAAACCTGGGTGACAAAATGTTGTAACAGTAACTCTCTCATAGCCATCTGTGTTCTCATCCCAGGTCTCACTCGAATGATCTAATCTTTTCTCATCATGAAGCTGATATAGGTGGTACATATCTTTTAAAAGGAGCAGCTAGGACAATTTGCTTATGACAAGACTTGTGATGGAAACCAAAGCACTCTATCCTGTCTAGCCTTTTGGTGTAGAATAGCACATGTAGAGATTTCCTAAGAAGCTCTAATTAAATTAAGCAGATTAAGGGAAACAATATTTTTATGACTACAGACCAGTAACACTTTTAAACTTCAGAACACTACTCCAACTGGACATCAGGAAAGCTTCATAAATTGTGTCTCTGACAATTGCATCCCCCATGGTCCAAAAAGGGGAAAAAAGTGCCAGAAAGATATCACATAGCAAATATGTCCCTGTCTGGCATGACAGGAAGATAAAAATATCTAGTAACTGTAATATGAAAAGAAAATTAGGTCTAGGGAAGCAGAGTGGAACATTGAGAGTAATTTGAAGGACCCATTCACACCAATATTTGCATTTTTTGATGGTAACCTTCTTGGAAGTTAATGGGAGTGCCTTCAAATAGTGCCTTAAAATTATACTATGTTCAGATACTGAAAATCTATTATTATGCTTCTGATGATGATGATCATTATAATTACTGTTGCTTAAAGTTTGGAAAAAGAGAGAGTAATCTGCCCCAAAGCTTAAATGCCGTCCATTGACCAAAAATAGACCACTCTTAGGCCTTGCTTAAGACTGTTCAAGATGGTTGTTGCAGTCAGCTCCACATGCTGCTGTTGAATTTTTCACAGTTTTCTGCCTCAGGGTGAGTTTTAAGATTGTTTCAAGAAAGTTAATGAAGTGTCTCAGCAAATACTCATTACACTAATCTTTTCCTAAGTGCTCAAGCCAACATGAGAAAAAAACCAAAATTGCTCATTTAAAACATTTGAGAGCACACACACCATGGAAGGGAAAATTTTATTAAAAGTTGAAGTTATTTCCTTATTATTTTTCTAGATAGAAGCAGACAGTTTAAAAAGATGGGTGTATCAGAAAAACTATGAACATGAAGTTCAGATTCTTTTGAGTGAACTTTCTCATTGAGAAGAACCTTATTTCCATTTTTGCTTTTGATATTTAAAGGTCTTAGGAATGTATGTCCTTCAATATTTTCCATTTTTCTTAGAAGCTCCATAGATTCTACAGTAATGTGTTTTTCTTAAGGTCCTAATGTATCCCAGGAAGCTATTGGAGACATTGTTACAAGGGAATGTTGCCTCCTGTGCTTAACAGGACCCTCAAGTCATCAAATGAAAGTCATCTCCAGGTACAGGCTTGGCAATTTCCTTTGTTAAATTTCACAGTTTAGCAGTGTATCAGCCACTCCTTGCAGTTTTCTATCAACACTGCACCATCCTGACAATGTGCTGCATCTCTGAAAGGAGCCTTCAGCTGCCCAGAAGAGTCAGGCCTTGCATTTTTGGGGTGACAGCTTTTAGCCTGGTTTCCTAAAGGAATAATGTTCCACCATTGTGGTCTTGTTTTACCTGTGCAGTTGTCAGTAAGTTTAACTTTCTCCAATAACCTTTAATCTTCTTGTCAGACTCAACAAAATTTGCGAAAAAAACTTTAATTCTGAAGGAGCTGAAATTCCTTGGTTAAGGAAGGAAAACTTTGAGTGCAACTCCTAGCCGTTTAGGTTTGGATGATAATGACAAATGGGAAAACTATAGATATATATTTGCAAGATGCCCTCAGTATATTCCAGCTCTTCACAGGTGTAAGCTAAAAAAAAAATACAGTAGACAGAGGTGAGAGAAAGACTATAGCCAATGTGAGAGGAATTATAGAGAATTATGTAGGAAGAGTGTTACATAGAGTCAAAATGAGAGCTGGGGAACATTTTGTAGAGTCAAAATTATGTGCATAACAGACAAGAAGATTTTGGAGACATGAGAAGAACTGGATGGTACTCAGTTAGAAAGAGGCTTAGCATTCCTTAGGGAAATTGAGAATCCACTGGAAACAGAAGAAGCATTCGTGGTTATTGCCAGAAAAGTGGCAAAGGAAGAAACTTATTAGTTTAATTACTCCCATGACTCACAGACAAACTTCCACCTATTATGGACTTGCTTGGTGGTAGGCATTTTTGCATGTTTACCCCAAGTTCTTTATTTCCTGAAAATCAGAACATAAGGATGTAATTTAATCTGATGACTGAGGGATTGAATGGAAAATGTAGAGATACTGAAAATGAAAAAGAAAAATTGTCAAGTTGAAAATACGGAAAGAATTAACAATCACTGTAGAAATAAATAACTGGTATAAATGAGAGTATGCTAAACAATAATAATTTTGCTTTAGTGGGAAAAGGCCATTGAACAAGAGTCTTTAACACTGTACTTTTCACATCAACCCATCTGCATTGTTTCACAAGTCAAGAACTGATCCTTTTGCTGAGAGCAAGTGTTGAGCTGAAGTTTTTTGTGTGCAAAGACATATAGAGTAATGAATTTTTAGAGTTACAGTTGCAAATAAGATAATTAAGTATGGTGACCTTTTGGCACAGAGCTTGTGTTAGTGCAGTGTTAAATGGAAGGGATAGTTTTATCAAGATATGTGTGAAACCATATAAAACAGACAGAGGAAAAATTCTACCATTACCTCCCAGGATGTACCATTAGCTTCCACAGTTAAAGGGAGAAGATACCAGATCACATAAAAGCTTCTGGGTCCTCTCTTAGAGGACCTCTGTAGATAAAAGTGGACCAGCTGGAGAGAGCTGAGGAACAATGGTTAGGGGTTTTTTTCTTTTTTCTTTTTTTTTTTTTTTCATAACACTTTTTTTTCACCTGTTAAGAGGTGACATAAAAACCAGTCACAGCAGCTTTTTGTGTATTAGAATCTCCCATATGAGAGAGGTATATTAGTATTCCCCATACGAAAAGTAATGACTGTTGTAAAAAGTCCTTTTTCCACTTCCTTCTGTGCCTGACTGGATAATTGTGGAAGTGCAGTACTATACAGACATGTTTTTTGTAAGGATAGAATCAACATAATTATAATTTTCTGGTATCCTGTACTTGGTTGCTCCTGCTATTTATTCTATCATATCCCTCTCACAGACTCTACAATATGTGTTACTCGTGTTTTCTACTATTCAGTCCTTTTGCTAGGAAATGAGATGGTTTCTAACAGTGTCCAGTCTGAAATGTCTCCCCTGGGTCTTGAACTGGTCTTTCTTGACTAGCAAAATGTGGCTGCTGATTCTTTCTTAAAGATCTTCCTTTTTACAGACATCTCCTTTCTCCTTTTACCATCATCTTAAATGCAGTACCCTTTATATAGCTCTTGCTGATTGAACATTTTTTCCTTACTCCTTTTTCCTATCAGACAAGTAATGGTGTGGGCTGCATCAAAGTGAACTCATTTTTGGAGAGCTGATCAAAATCCTAATGACACACAGAACACAATACTTTCCTAATGTTTCTTTCCTCTAAACCTACATTTTTTTTTTATTCCTTTCAATCCTCTGATACCCTTCTCTTGTCTCTTTCTACCCAATTCATTGTTTACAACATCTACAGCATCTTTTTTCTCCTAGCTACATCTTTTTCAGCTTCTCTAGCTCTGTAGAAATCTCACTGGCATATCTTCTTTGTCTTTTGGAGGCATTGATATGATTTTATTTATCTATTTATTTATTTGTCAGCTGTATATCCATTTTTAACACATTTTTCTTGACAATTTACAGCATCTCTTCCTCTGGCTGCATGTGGTGCCAGTACAACTGAACTGTCTTCTCTGATACACGCCTTTTTATATATTTATATCATTTGTGGTTTTCATTTCGTCATTACTCACTTTGAGCCACTGGCAATTTTACATAATAAATTAAAAAATGTATGGACAAGCCATCCATATATTTCCACTCTGAAATGAATTTGGATTGCCAAACATCTGCTTTATCTTATAGGGTTATCTTTATTTTTCTCTTTTTAAATTCAGCTTTTTTGCTTGATGGAGCCAGCTCCTGGTCCAATCCAATTTCATCTCTACTGCAAAACTTCGTAAGCCCTGAAAATTTGAGCCAGTAATTCTTCCATAACTGCATAGCAGGTTTGAAGGATTTGGAGGGTCTTTGTTACCTCTGAGAAATGTTCAGCAGCCAGAGGTTCTTGCTGGACTATTCTACTACAATGACTATTCTATGCTTCTCTGTGTTCGTTATCAGTGATTTAATTGCTTTCATGTGAGCTAAACAACAAGCTTTGACTTTAATGTGCAAAATATTTTTCCATATCCTATATGTATCTTTTTCTAAGTCTGAGTAGATGGAGAGTCCCAAATCCATACAAAATTACCAGACACAGTTTCAATCAATAATCGCACAGTGGAAAATCAAGCTCATTAATCATGTAATGAAATCACAGACAATCACCACTTTGTAATTAGTGCTGTTCTGTATTGGTGGGTCAGTGCATTTGGTAAGGGGTGCCTGCTAATGTGAGTTGAGTGAGAAAATTGTGCATATTTACTTATAATGCATAAAAATGTATATCCTAATATTCAGATTGTTTTAGATCTCTCTCTGTGGCTAAGAGCAAGGTCAGGTTAATGTGTACCAAATGGGCCTCCCACAGTCTGACTGATCCTAGGTCTGGGTTCTTGAATGTTTCGCTCTTTTCCAATACTGATAGTTATCAACCTCTTGGTTCTGTTTCTCGAGGACAAAGCAATCTAGCTGCTTTGTCCATCTCATTACAATAGAGTTTCAGCAAGAAAAAAATATTTTTTTTCCCATTTATATTTCCTATTTCACTCCCTTCTATGAAATCATTAAAGTTGGGGTAAATTTAACTGCTTTCTAATCTTAACCATAATCAAAGACAAGATACAGAAGTTGTGGATTATGCTGTGATGTCATTTTAAGCCCTTATATAGACCCAAAATACAATAGATAATTCTGCTGATATAAAGGAGTTTAGGAAGATTTTCACCCAGTTACAATTTTAACCTTGCTGGCATTATGCATGTATGCAATTATTTATTGGTTTAAAAATTACCGTAAAAGTTTCAGTCTATAATTTCTGTGGACCTCTTTTGGTTTTATTGTCCGTGAAAACTTCTTGGACAATTGACCCTTTTCAAAATAGTTAACACTTATCTGTCAAATCTCTTCAAAAGTAATTAAAGAAAGCTAAAATATAAGAGAGAAAATGCTTCTTTGTGAAATTCTCATTTGCCATGTGCTCTTCTCTGTGTAAGCCAGGATGACTGTATCAGTCTCCACTTTTCCTGTGAGGCCAGCAAGGATGTCTGGTTCCTGCTGAATTAAATACACAAGGAAAGTTTTTGTAAAGTTTTTCATAGTCTACTCAAAAAATAAGTAATTACAGTACTGCCTTCTGCATCATGAGAATATGTTGTTTTTCATAAACTTTTCGTGTCTGCTGCTAAACAGGATGCAGTCTGCTTTACTACTCATTCCAGACAAGTAAACATTTCATCTTTCCAGTTCACTCAGCAGCACTTTTACCTTCAGTTTTGGTTCAGCAGCACCTCAGTTCCCCAGGCTGCCTTGCCACTTTGCATTCAGCTGTGTTTTTTGGCTAATATCTGTCACACCACATCCCACAGCCTGCCATGGGAAATCAGTCTCCTCCTCCCTTTGCCCTCAGCCTGGTTCTCCATGTCCTAGGTCACTGACTTCTCATATGGAAAGGTCACTCCTCACATGGAAGGGAAATTTCTCTGAAGAGGGTCCATATGAATGTTTCATTCACTTGCCGTGTTTTATTGGGGGTGGTGAATGGTTCCTATTCTCCACACACTATGATGACTTCTCTCAGAAAAACACAAAAATCAAATGAACTATAGCAGTAATAAATACATCAAGTTAAAGAAGTCTGTATTAAAATGGAGGCTTAGATGGCTGGTACAACAAAAGCTCCTCACTATGAGTTTTCTTAGCCTAACACAGGAGGCACACTTGGAGGGGAGGGAAAACCAAACAAAAACACAAAGCAAAACAAAAAACAAAAAACAAACAAACAAACAAACAAACAAAACCCCACAAAAAACCCCAAAAAACAAAAACAAAAGAAAAAAAAAAAAAAAAAAAAAGAGGAGGAGAAGAGAAAGGTACAAAAAACCAAAAATTAATGAAAATATTTTCATTAGTACCCCTAGAATAATATAGCTGCAATTAGTTTGTAGGTGACTTGATGGTAGTTGAATAAGGACAGGATGGGGGACAAGGAAAGGAGGAGAGGGTGTTACTTGCCAAAAAGATACCAAAAAGATGCCAAAAAGAGTTTGCACATCTCTCTTTGGGTGAGCTTTAGATCTGCTAAGCACGAATGTATTAAATTGATCTAAGTTCTTTAAGTGGTATATAAGTAATATATTCAGCAGCTGCAGCTGCCTAATTACTAGGTTGTTAGTTTGAAACAAGTGCTTTGGTTCTCTCTGCAGTCAACCACACTGAAAATTTTCTTAATTTTTAGAGTACTAAAGTCAAGTGGGAAAATCTCACCTGTTTTACACAAACAACCTGGTGAATTCTTCAGGAATCCTCAGGGAGAGAGCTGGAGTAATGCTCTTGAAATAATGAAGCATATTGACATTAATTTTCACTATTTTTTAAACTTTTTCCCTGTCTAATTTTGACATGTCTTAAGAAACTAAAAAATGCTTAGAACTAAGAGGAAAAGTTGTTCACTGACTCCCAAAATGTAACCAAGAACAACTGCCTCCTCCTTCTTCCCTAAGTGGCACAGGAGTGCTATCTGGAGTTTTCATGATCTAATCCAAACCCAACAAAACTCAGCTTGCCACGGTTGAAGCTAATGGAAGTGCTTTTTTGCAGCTACATATAAAGATCCAGGCCTCCAGTCAAGAGCATTTATAGTAAGTTTATTGGCCAGTAAAGAGAGCCTTAGGATTTTCTTCCTTCCTACATGCATGGGCTCTTTGCATTTTTCAACGTTATTGGGGCATTAGGTTTAATTGAACATACAACTTAATTACTGGAAGCCTCTCAGCCTAGAACACGTGCTGTGCAGTCGCAGTTCAGTGCATCTGCAACCACACAACTTTGCAGGGATGCTACTTATCAGGGATGAGTGCTCCTCACTGCTGAGAGAGGCAATTCTCTCACCTCCTTCAATCCTTATCCCAGTAAAACTGCTCTAAGAACACTTGAGTGATGACTCCCTGGGTGGGGTGCTCTTATTTTTCTCACTGATATCCTCATTTCTCATGCAAAACATATGTCCAATGCATACCAGGTCACCTCAGCCGAGATATTTACCAAGTGGGAAACAACAGTAGTTGCATCTGAGCTTGTTTTTGGCACAGGAAAAACCACAAAGTTCCTTTAAAAATCTTCTGTCATATCATGCGGATATTACAGATGCCTGTGAAAGAGAAAAGTGCTATTGGGCTTAAAAAACCTTTCCTGAATGTGTTGAATTGGAGCCAAGCAGGGATAATTTTTCACACTAAAAGTATAATGAGAAAGGTTCTTATATTATTCTTTTCTTAATTATCAGGGGGAAAAAACAACAACAAAGGAAAACAACAAAATACAACATGGAAAATGCAAGGGAATAGAAGATTGACACACATGAAATATGTTTGTAGCACGCACAGTTATGCAGAGGATTCATAGAATCATACCATATAACTGCAAATGCATTTATAAAGGCATGTTTCCTGCTACGTCTTCAAATCATTTTCTATTCTTTCATTAGGATGACAGACATCAGTGGAACAGCTGAGGCTCCACACTAAAGCAGGAAAACATACCTTTCTTATAAATGCAGGAGATATTTAACAGATTTTAATGGAACTGAGTTTAATAATTTGAAATATATTTTTCCCCTTGCATTTTCTGCTCTTACCCTCACCCCCTTTTCTTCCACACATCCTGTGCTGCCAGTGATCTTTCCAATCACAAGAAAATATGACATCCAAGCCAGAAAAACATGGTGTCTGCATTAATTTATTCTCCTCTCTGCGTGGGAATTAAGCCAAACTGAAGGGTTTCCAAAAGCCTCTCTCCCTCCCTTTCTTGGTTTTTTCCTTATTTATTCCAGACAGTGAGCTTACAGAAACAGCTCAAGAAGCAATGCCTGAAAGATTCCCAGAACTGAACCTATTACTGCCAGCTAGTCATATTCACCTGAACAGAAACTATAACACTGATATATGGTGTCAGCAATAAATATGTTAAGAACAAAAAGTGTTGGAGAAAAAGGTTTAACATGGCTTGAAATTTTTTTGCCATCTGTCCACTGTGATAAGGTCACATCCCTTAGAGAGGGCTGGCTCCACATCACAATGGTTGTGATTAACATTAAATGAACAATTTGAGGCTGCAGTTGCTGTATACTTGTGATTGTGGGGATTTAAAACTGTTCAAGCAAATTCTATGTTCAATCAAAATGTATTTATATTGTGGGTCACTGCAGTTAAAATTATGCCTGGACTTCATCCTAACTAGACAATTACTTTTCATGTCTCAAATACACAACAGGCTTCCAATTAAAAATATAGTATCCTCAGAATTGCGTTTTTAATTCCATCGTTGCTGAAAATATTCCTACCATGGTGGGCATTTTACCAAGCTTTGGTTTCTTACAAGCATCAAGAAATGTTCATATATCACTCTTTGCTATTAAAATCATGAAAGTATTTTTGAACCTAAAGGAATTCCTGACTTAAAATTAAACAAATTAAAAACCATTTCTGCAATTATTTCAGTGAGATTTCCTATTATTATTATTTTTAAATGAAATTTCAGGACTCCTGGACAGTATTTAAATATTTGTTAATTAGTAAAGTTTAAGCTTAAAACTCATCAGAACAATACCTTTTACTTCCAGACTCTTGTGTGTACATTTATTCAGTTTTATGAGAACTGGGGTGTGGGGGGAGTAGGTGCTCACGCTCATACTCAGAATTTTTCCTGTGCAGATCTCTGTACCTTGCACATTACATCACAAATTACATTATGTATTTTAAAACCAGTGATATGCTGGCTTTTATTTTGCTTTCAAGCTAGGTCTGCTCTTAAGAAATTATTTTCTTCTGGGTAATTGCTGTCTCGTTGCAAAGTTTGTAAGTCACAAAAGTTTGTGCCCTTTGTTCCTGTTCGTAACAGAAGTAATCCTGGGAGATTTAGGAAACACAATTTCATTCTTCTCTGCACCCAAATGTACCATAAAAAAAGATTTATCTAGATGCTAATGATGTCTATTATGTGCTATAGGAAAGGGACCATAGAAAGCAAGCTGTTCATTCAGTGA
The DNA here is from genome assembly GCF_003957555.1 of Calypte anna. Taxonomy (NCBI): domain Eukaryota; kingdom Metazoa; phylum Chordata; class Aves; order Apodiformes; family Trochilidae; genus Calypte; species Calypte anna. The sequence goes on from NC_044274.1 coordinate 6,047,726, forward strand.
GACATTATCACCACTGGCATTTTGACACCTTCGATAAAAAGAGCAGCAGTATCACTATAAAATCTTCTTTTAAATCGCCAAGTTTATATCAGCAGTTAGCAGGAGAAAGCCACAGACATTCATCTTGCAGGACCTTACTGGCACTTCTGATTCCCTCTGAAAGGTTTTAATTGAGGTCATCAGGTGCCATGAAATTTAGCATAAATACAGTTTAGGAGAATTCAGCTCTGTTTAAGAATTACACAGTTAGCAGAATTGACTGGAGCCCTTTTGGCCTTGCCAGACCTTTGGCTCATTCAGGGGCTTAGCAAAGTTAGACACAATAGCGTAGCTCTGTAATTGATGGCAAAATCTGCTGGATGATCTGCTTCATCCTAAATCAGTTCTTCAATTAAATGTGACTCCCACAATCTTGAGGGAGAGCTGTCTGGTGTGTGAGACTTGCCTTTGTGAGACTGACATTTCTCTCATCTCTGCCACTACCTCTGCAGCTTTAGATAAAGCACCACAAAACTCTCCCAGTTTCTCCACCTGTTAAGCAGGAAAAACCACACTCCACTTCTCCAATTACAGCTTGTAGTGGTTTTGAGTGCAGATCACTTACTGCATTCATTTTCAGTATTTAGAGCAGGTGGGTAGTGATGGCACATAGCAGAGGTGATGGAGACAGGACAGGAATGAACACTGTTTATAGAGACTGTCACTCCTGGACTGTGAAAAATAGAAAAATGTTCCCTCCTCAGAGGGATTCCAAAGTGAATAAAGCACGAACAGGAGACAGTTCCGCTCGAGTACAGCCTTGGATGATTTTTGCTCGCAGGTTCTAGATGAAGTGTTAGATCTCAAGTGTGGAGCAGCACACTTTGAACACCTAGATCTTCTTCAATGAACTCTCCTTTCTACAGAGCTCTGGACTTCTCTATTTTATGTGTTTCAAGTCAGCCTTTGGAGCTTGAAAGCTGGTTGAGTTTTAACACAGCTGTGGATGTTAGCATAGCAAGAAAAGATTATTCTTTGAAGGAGTTTTGTGTCTTTATCCTAAAATTGAAGTAACCTTCAGTGAACAGAAAATGTTAATGAAACATTCTCAAAACAGTGAAATCCTCCATAGCATCTTAGTAAACTACATTATTGTAGCAGTCTTGCAGCCAGTACTCAATAAACTGAGTCATAGAATTCATCATGCCTTCAAATGAGTGTGGCAGGGATTCACTTGAATCATAGAATAGTTTCAGTTGAAAGCGACCTTAAAGATTGTCTAGTTCCAGACCCCTGCCATGGGCAGAGATACCTCCTGCTAGGCCAGGTTGCTCACAGCCCTGTCCAACCTGCCCAGGGACAGGGCATCTGAAACTTCTCTTTGCAACCCATTCCTGTGTCTCTTCCTGTAATTCTCTCCAGCAAAGAATTTCTTAACTAAATCAATATGCATCAAATTATGCATCAAAAATTCCAGCCTTTTCTTCCTATATGGGACATTGATAGTGACTACACCAGGACTAACCAGGACTTTGGAACATGAATTGAGAAACAAGTGCTTCACCTCTGTTTTTAATATCATGTTTAGGTATTATCCTGACTTTTCAAAATTACCATCTGTTTAGGGAAACTGTTAATTTAAGACAGATCTGTGAATTTCCAAAGTGTGGCGGTTCAGCTCAGTTCATAAGAGAATTTAAGAAGACCATTAACCTCCAAAAAAAGGTGTTCTGAAAACAGAAAAAAAAACATTTAAGCTGCATTTTCTGGATCACAGCTGAGTAGAAAATCTCAAAAATCACCATGGTTTTCACACCATGCTGTCAATTTCAGAAGTAACATAATGGGAAAAGGTGTTGAAGTATTACAGCCGTGTAGTGTAGTTTATTTTATTTTAAATAGTCAATTTTCTTAAAATTGCATTCTAGTTTAGTAAGTTTTATTTATTTTGTCACTTCTTCTCCCTGCCACAGTAAAAAAAAAATTCCAAGTCATCAACACATTTCAGAGCTTCTGCTTCACTGAGCATGGACTGTCCACCCACAGCAGACACAGATGAAATGTGGTATATACATCTCGCCACATCCTCACCTATGACTGAGAGTGTCTACTGTTTTTCCACTTCTGAACTTTGCATGAAACATTTCACCAGGAATAATTTTGGCAAAAGGTCTGGGGAAATTTGTTGCTTGCTATGCAAGTCTTGAGTAAAATGGCTTTTCCTTGGCCCACCCACCAGCATGGGGGCCTGCAAATCAGGAGTCCCCCAGCAAGGACTGGAGGGCTCTAAAGCTTGTAGCAATCAGAAAGTCTATTTCTTCTTTAGTCCTGTATTTAGTCCAACCTCAGACAAGTGCTAACATCTTGACAGGGAATACTAAATCATGTCTCATTTTCTACACACAGCTGTAGAATCTAATGAAGAATCCATTGTATTGTAACAACATTACCGGCTGTGTTACAATACACCTGTTATAAGAAACTTTAGTATGTGCTTTCTAAATTAACAAAGAACAAGAGTTCTTGTATCTGGCGAGGTCTGATTTAAATTTTTATGAAGACTCAGAGACCAATCTTTCAAACTCACCAAGTAACAGAATAAAATAATCTTGCAAAAAATGAAAACCAGTGTGAGTTCCAGAGCAGCCAGTGCAGAAGTATCTCAGTTCAGCAGGAAGGAAAGGAGCTGTTAAACTGTGTGAATCTACAGATCAGGCTTTGAAAAGCTGCAGTTTTGAATGCTCCCACTTTACACAAGCCAAAACAGAGGCTTGGAGCCCACTCTGCTCTGTGACATGATAACATCGTGACCTGACAAGCTCTGTGTGTGATAATTGTGAAAAACCCTGGGGGAGAATTGTCAGCAGTGTGAGATGCAGTCTTAAAACAAGGTGCAAATACAAAGTTCTGCTTCATAGGTCCCACTCAGAGGCATCTGTGTGGATCAGTGATTTATGGATAGCCTGGTTAGCAGCCTGAGAGAGGCAGTGAAGTGGGGGTGGGGAGATGGAGCCAGGACCTCAGCTTTCTTCTTTAGACCCTGTAGAAGAGTGTGAGAGAGCTGTAACATGTCTTCACCGTCATGGGCAGATAATCTTTGTTACCAGCTAACCATGGGAGGATGATTTACTCAGGTGGATACAGAGATCCCAGTCTGAGAAATTCCCTCTCCCAGCTTCTGAGGTTACTGCCCTGGCAGAGTTCTCATTCAGTAGCAGAACATCATGGGTATTAGTTTTTTAATCTTAAACCCACTTGGTAGTTTACCTTTCCCCCACAGAATGTTTTGAAGATATAAGATTGTAAGAGATGTTTTGATAATACCTTTATTTCCAGCTCTATTTATATATTTAAAATCTTGCTCTTGCATTTTTTTTAGCACTAAGATTTTGAAGTATTTTCTTTGCCTTGTCTGTCTTCCTCCTGTGAAAGAAGAAAAATGTTTATTATTCTGAAGAAATAAATACAAAAAAGTCCTGGCTTCTACCTGCACCTTATGATGACATCTGAAACAAGATGCCTCTGAGTTAAAATCTTCATTTTAAAATTACAATTTCAATCTGATAATCAGAAACTGGCAAATTTTGTTATATTTTTTAAAATTTCATAGTAAAGTGAAGTCATATAAAAAAAAAATAATTCTAATTTATTGCACAACTGTTTAACTTTTAATATTTCCAAGCTGATTTCATCATTTTTTCTCCTTATTGACAAAGACGAATTAATTCCCAAAAAATCTGCCTGAATGTATCCTCACAATCTGTTTTTCTCCACAATACAATCAAAGCTAGGTAAAAAGAAAAAAAAAATAAAACCAGATTTATGCTTTCAAACGTGACTGAATTATATATATTTATATGTATATATGAACGTATATCCCAGTCAGGGCCAATCTTACCTTCTTTCCAGTGCTACCAGACACTAATTAGTGAACTAATTCAAACTGATTTTTGTAGCCCTAAACAAAGCTATCTCAGCCTATACAAAATACCTCTTGAATTCAACAGATTTTGAAACTGGATTCTTCAAATACACAAGTGTATGCATGTTGCTGGTATGAGTAGTCCTGCAGTACACCAGGTATGAAAGGAGGAAGGAGCCCATCACTACAAGAGATGTAAATGAAGTTTATTTCAGGTCCAAACACTCTGAGAAGGCTTGAGCTCTCCTCTGGAAAAAATTTATTAAAAAAAATTGTTATCTTTCTTAAGATGCCAATAGATGTAAGAGGAACATACCATTGCACATCACAGTTAAAATAAATATAGTGCAATATGTAATATATCAGAAGAGATAATTGCACATATCCCCAAGGCAAGCAGAATTTAGCAAAAAGGCTATTTGATACTATTCATAGCATTGCTTGGTGGGCTCTATGAAACAGCCATAAATCCTCTGCTTTCCTGGCAGATGGAAATAAAGCCAAAGTAAAGCATCTTAGCCTCAAAATACGTCCACTGATATTCCGCAAAAAAATGTTAGATAATGACCCCAAATTCTGTATTCACCAGGGAAATTCAGTGCACTCTGTGCTTAAGTTTCCAATGCTTAGTTATGTAGGCTTCCTTTTGCTATCTGCAGCCATTGTTAGTCTGACATGATGAATTGCCTCCTCAGGTCTCAGCAAGGATAATTATTCTCCAAGCAACTCACACAGCCGCCCTCATCGTGCACAGAGAGAATGCAAAAGACAGGAGAACTTGGCAAAAAAAAAATAAAATAAAAAAGAGAGAGAGAAAGAAAAAAAGAGAAAACTAACAAGAACTCAGACTGATTAGGCTCAATATGTGGCTGAAGTCAGACTGAGCATGTAAACTCCTCAGTCAAGGGGTGCAAAGGCAGATGTAGATGTTTGTCCCCATGTTCTACTTGGTAGGGTGCAGAACTCCTGCACCGGAGGAGATGTAATTCCCTTCCACCAAAACAGCCATGTGCTCAGGGAAATCAGACTTCATCATTTCAGCAGGGTAGATGGTGGGTGTGATACAAAGGATAAATCATGCTCTCTGGGCTTCTTGATTTCAAGTGAAGTGGCTTTGCTTCCTCAGACCTGCCAGTGCTGATGTGCACAGCATGGAGGCAACAAACATGAGCGCAGCCGAAGAGGAAGGAGTGAAAAGAAGAAAAGCCAGATAGGGCAAGAGAAGATAACACCACTAGTATTTTTTTTTTTTTTTTTTTGTGTGTGTGTGTGTGTGTATGAAAACTGTTCAGATACTGTGATAGTGCAGTAATGTAAAACCATCACACCAATAGACACTCAGATATGTTAGAGAAGACTGGATTTTCACTTTTCTTTTCCTTGAATGTATCAGTGGGTTTTAAGGACTCAAAAATACCAAAAGACTCTCCAGTTAAGCAGCTTCTAAATTTCTGAAGCCCTGGTATGTGCCAAGAATCCCAGTTCACCTCACCTTATTAATGCCTATACAGCAGTTCACTGAAGACCTCTGACACTGGAATTGGCCCCATTTAAAAAATACCATCTTATCACTGATAAGAATCTCAGCCAAAGAACTTTACTAAAAGTGATATGGGCAAGAAAAAAGTAGAAATAATGATAGATATTATCTTCCTCATAAGGGGCAAAAAGGCATGGAAAGGCTAAGTGATTTTCTAAGCCTGTAGAAGAGTTGACTCAAAGACATCAACATCTTCCCTCCCTGCTGAGGGACATTGCCACATATTAACTGGAAGGGTTGGATATATGCACTGAGATGGATGGACACACCACTGGTCTCAGAGGCATACGGCTTGGCTTGTGAACGGATTAGGTTGATTACTTTTGTTACTTTGCCATAACTGAGGTAGCGTTTGCTCTCTGGAGCCTTTGGGAGTTTGTAGCTAAGAAGGTTATAAATCTGCTCCTTCCTGGAGGGTAAGTGGAAAAACGGGATTCTGCCAAGAAGAAATTATCAGCTGAAATCTTGCTTTGCAGAGTATATCATCTGCAGATGCATTTTTTTAGAAGCTGACATGAATTTCTGATCTTCAAAATGTTTTAGGTCAAAAGCAAATAAACATCCTAAACCATTCCCTTCTTACTCCCCCACTCAGCACCTCTTCCCAACTATTTTTGTAGGAGTCCTTTATATTTTACAGATATTTTTCAATTTTTGGTGTGTCTATGTTGTCAGTCCTCATATGGCAGCTGCATCATAATTACTTAAAATAAATATAACACAAGCTGCTCTTGTACTTTTTCTCTGTATATAAATTGAAACTAAAACATACACAACATCTAAAATGGCTAATTCTTTGTAAGGTAATGATGCAAAAAAACCCAGTGGATTATTGCTCTGGCCTACACATTTGTCATACCAAAAGATTCTTAGCAACAATGCTAGCAGCAGAAGTAGGTCTCCTATAACTATATAATATATAATTATACATAAGTGCCCAAGTATACCAGGATTAAATACTCACTCTTTACACACACAAATACATTATGAAGAACATAGAACAGAGCAAGTACCATAGCAGATTTGCAGAAATTTAAAGAGGTACTAAAGCTTTCAATATTTCTGGTTTTCAGAGACTTTTTTTTTTTCCTCTCATTTTTTCTCTTTTTCTTCTTTTTCTTTCTTTCTCTTTTTTTTTCCCCCTTTTTTCTTTTTTTTTTTTTCCTTTTCCTTTTTTTTTTCCTTCTGAGACCTAATTTTTTTTTCTTTCAGTTCCCAGAACCTTCTAGTGTTTCCACTGTCTCAAGGAGATCTGACTGTTCAACAGACCACTTGTCGAACACTTGATTTGATCTCTTTTCTTTATTTTACTGCCATAACCTCTTACTCTCCTTTTGCATTCACTACAGAAAATATTTTTGTCATAGGCCACAAGGAAAATGTGATGATAAGCATTCGATTACTGACATGTCTCTAGCAATCATGCATTTACTGTGAAGTATTTATTAGAAGGAAATGAGAGATCCAGCCTTTTGGAGGAACAGTAGGCAGCTTTCAAGATTAACTGACAAGAAAATATATTGTACACTACTAATGGGAGATGTGTCCCCTACTGCTGCGATTGAAGCTGCCACACAAAATAATGAAATATTCTACAAAACATGTCTACAAGGTAATTTATACAGAACCAACACTTGTCATACTGTTGGTAGTGAGTGACCTATGCTGTTCTGTTGTGCTTCATAGCCACATCAGTTACAGGGGATGTGGGGAGCTCTATGTACAGGTGTCCTGGGACTCTGATGGACAGGAAAATGATCATAAAGAAAAAAACAGTGCTGGTTGTTATCTAAAGCTATTGTGGGACACATTTTAAAGTTACAGTAAAAGTGCTTATAGAGGATTGTCATAGTTAACACAAAACTCTACTTTCAAAATCATCCGCCAGCCAAGACAGGAAGGGAAATGACCTATTTGTCCCAAGTCAGTCATCTCCTTGCCTGCACAGTTAGGGAAGGACACAGAGTTATGCACCCTGTGGGATTTCACAGCATATTTCTCCCTTTTCCCTTACAGACATAAACTGAATGGAGACAATGCAACCATGTCCCTCTAGATTATATTTCTGTTTCAATGTCAACACTAACCTAAGTGATTCACTTCAGCAGAGTACATGCAATAAAGGAACCAGGTTTGTTTGTTTGTTTGTTTTGTTTGTTTGTTGGGTTTTTTTTAGCAGTAATATTTTCCAACTCTTTTCTTTTCTCATGTTGAAGGATAAAGGAAGGATATGATAAGACGAAGTGCATGCATGCAAGGCACTATGTGACTTCATCAGGGACAAGGTATAGCACCAGGTACTACCAACAGAGAAGAGCAGGGCAAGCACTGAAAAATAAATTTATAGATCTAATTCTAACTTTTCCAGCTACTTGCCATTTATTTATTTATTTATTTATTTATAACTCAGACTTCATGTTCATCATCCTGCTAGTTGCAAATTTTGTACAGTGCCTTGATATCAAGAACATGGAAATACAGAAATTCTGTCAGGAAGAAAGCTTTCATGATATGGGAGTAAAAGCAAGCCCAAATCACCTTTAAATTAGCATTAGAGAAATATAGGATTAAATTTAGAGATTATGAAAATACTCCTGAGAACATGCTTGACTGAACAATTGCCATAAACAAAACCCTCCCTCTCATCTGTTAGCATTTTGGCATACAATTTGAAAAAAAAAACGCAATACTAATCAGAGTACATGTGTAACTAATTATCTGATTTTTCCGCCCTTCCTCCCCTCTGTGCAGGCATTAATGATGACCATGAAATACAGGATTGAGATAAGATAAAAACAACATTACCTGAATGTGTATGAATCTCTTATATTCCTACTTCCCTCCCAAGACTCACCTTTCTCTGGTTTTAGATGCTATTTCACATCTGTTCTTTTTTGTCTGCGTTTCGTTTGACAGGGCTGTGTCTAAATTTCATTCAAAAGAAGGACTTATTTTCTGTTAGACTGCAAATCAAGACTTGTGCCTTGGTTTGAATCAGGCAGCCTAGTGAGGGAAGATACTGGAATGACAACTTTCTGATCCTGTATAGGTTTCTTTTCCCCTTTGTACAAGAAGTAGAACTCTCATGAGTTTTCCATCTTTATGACAGTGCCTCTATCTCTTCCTGGAACACTGTGAAAGAACAGCTTTTCTTGTGGGATTTCAGCTGCTTTCAAACTGCAATCAACAACAATTCACTTCCCCATCAAAACCCACACAAAACATAAAATAAAAAAAAGCATGTACTCCTTAACTATACAATGGAAATCACATAAAAGCTAGCATGTTGACCAACACCAGTATGTGCTCATCCAGTTTGTTTTATTTTCGTGGCTGATGTTTTTCCTTTCACTATGCCCTCAAGGCAGATTTGAAATCCTGTTTTCTATGCATTCTGAACTCCAGTTACCTATTTTTTTCAGTCAGTGTAACATTTCCACAATGGACATGCAAATACTGTTTTGTGGATTTACTTTTTGCAAGTATAAATTTGTGTTTTTCTGTTTCTGCACAGTAGGTCTTTGTTTCTGTTAATCTTAACACTATTGCTCTAATATATTTGTTTTAACCATTGAGCTTTCTTGTAACAGAAGACCCTGGCTGGTTTGCCGCTGAAAACTAAGAATGGCTGGCAGGGAAATTACATCCTTAAAGCCTCTTTCATTAGTTTCTTTTGAACTTCTGAATGCTTTCCCAGGGATTTGATTGCTTTTAGATTGGCACTTCCTAACAAGGCTTTTGATGTAAACTTTCTTGCCACTGTTACTATGACAATAGTGTAATGCTGCAGCAGATTAATTGGAATTTTGATTGTTCCTTTGGCTCAGAAGACTGTGTTTTAATAACTGGCTCAACTGCGCTCCAGATCGATGCTGCAGAGCAAAGATGAAATTTTTATTTCCAGTAAATTTTGAACTAATAGAGATGCTGAAGGAAGAGGAAGAAATGGAAGATGGAAGAGGCATCATAACATCAGCTTATCCAATACTCCTCACTGTTGTTTATATGATGCACAATAACTAGCGCTTGTTTATAAAAGATGCAAATTTTCTTTTACCTAAGTTAACTTTGGTTCAGATGGTAGAAATTGTGAAAAACACATAAATAGGAATTCCTTACAAGGAAGTATAATATGTTCCTGTTTGATCTGGATTGGTCTAGAGAAACTTTGCAAAGGCACCATTTGCCTTTTCTGCTGGCTGTTAGCATTCTTCATTCTTCAAAATCTGAAAGTGCAGCAAATAACCAGGCAAGTAGTAAAATTTTTATGAGATATATTTAAACTTGGCTGTTCCATCTTTGAATCAGATATCCAATTAGATACTGCAAAGAGACTGAAATGACCAGTTTCACAAAATGCATTAATCTCATTCAATGTTGGTTTGTTTTTTTTCTTTTTATTTAAGCCAAAATTAATCTCCAGTGCTAATTTTGATAATTCATCATGTTATAACAATTCTCTCTACTGCAACCAGCCTGGACACCTTTTCAGCCAAATTCAACATGATTTTAGGTTGTTGTAAAGGGCTTTTCAATTCCTTATATTTTTTCATTTACATTTCCATATTCCAGATAATTTCATGTTAGAAAACTCAAACTATTTTCCTGACATGCAGTGCAGCAGGACCACAAAAAAAGTGATTTCCCCTCAGAACTTTTCAGAATCTTCTAGAAAAAAAATACTAAAATACTTCAATTTTTTATATTTTTCAACTACTGATGAAGAGAAGACCTATTTGTGTCATGGTTTCCTGGTTTGAATCAGCAGAAAACGAATTTAAATAGCAGAGATTTTACCTTTCAATTAAGTCTCTTCTAAGAAACTGCACTTTCAGAGATTAGTATCACGTCTTTCAGTCAGTGTCTTCAACTCTCCTGTGAGGAGGTGTATCTGGCCAGGTGACCCAAATTGCCCAGACCAAATATTCTATCCCAAACATATACTTGGTATAAATTTTGAGGGATCACAAAGATCAAGCTCTCTTTTTCCATGGCCAGCACCCTGGGAGGACTCTGTTCCTTTGTTTGCCTTTGATCCAGATCCATCCATTCCTGCATACAGCTCACATCTGACTCTGACTCCCGGAATTCCATCCATGACTTTCTCAGGGCCTGTTGTGCAGCCTTATTATTGTTTCAGTAAAAATATATAGTTTAGTTTCCAATCCATAGGTCTCTGTTCCTTATTCTTCTCCTTTCCCTTTTTGGGAAAGGGAAAGAGTTTAAGAGAAAGCACCTGTCATTCATTTAATTGCTGTCCCAGAGTTAGAGCTTGACTCACACATATAACGTACAAATTTCATAGACATAGAGGTTGATGAGTTTTATAGCCTATCTATCCAAACCATTAAGTCAACATATTTGCACAATCACAATAAAATGCTGGTCTTTGGAAACTTCTTTTCTGGGACATAAAAGGGATCATCTAAATTCATGTCCTACAAGACCTATAGTCAGTATTCTGCTCCAGCTTTTTTTTATCCACAATTAAAAAGCTCTTATCTGTCTAGTCTCCAGCCGCTGGTGTCAATGTAAACAATTAAGCAAACCACCATATACACATATAATGTTGTAAAATCTGTTGTCTGAACAAAACCCAAACACCTGGTAGTATGGGGTTTTTTTTTGTTTTTTCTTGCGAAACCTATTCCATTCTTATTACAGACATGTGGGGATGCATATCTTCAAGCAATCAATGGGAACTGTCTTGAACAGTTTGATCAATGACTACCCCCACACATTTCAGCTTGGGCATTCATCTCCAGTTGTTCTGCAGACAGCTTACAGATTAATAATGAAGCATAAAAGCAAGTTAGTGGTAACATATAAGCAGGAGAAATGCAAAGCTGCATATCTCACATTAGGGGCACTCTGCACAAGCAATCCATCAGACTGGTTTGCACTGCACCATTTTTATAGTTTGTTGTGCCCCCCCACACAGACCCACGATTAAAGAGATACAGCTGCTTCTGAGGAATCCGTCTATTCTACTTATGAAAATGAAACCACTAGCCTTTCAAAGTGCAAGTGCAATTGGTCTGATTCTCCCATCAGTCACACAAAGTAAATTAGGAGTCACTATATTGAATCAAGAAACTGTGATTTACATTGGTTATTGAAAGCAATTATTCTATGTCAAATCCAAGAGAGCTTTTATTTCTATTTTAATTTTGAGTCTTTTTTCATGGTACAGGAACAACAATACTACCGAGAGGAAAGTGAATTAACCAGTGTAATAAGGTAAGTAGTCTGCTGGGATCACTTGTATTAGTTATATGAATCTGATATGACCTCAGCTGAAACAATGTTTAAACTTTATCCTAAGAAGTCTCAGGCCATTTAGAGGTGGATGGATACCTATTTCCCTCCAGTCATTGTGAATAATTTCAAGTTCCTCTATTTCATCCTTATAAGACTGTCTAGAAACTATAACAGGAAACTTATTTTTTTCTTCTTACAGGCAAAGAGAAGCTACCAATGTGTGACTCTGTATCTCCAATGTTAGTTCTTGTGTTCGCACATCAGCTGTTCCTTTTGCCTACCAACTTTACAAGTTTTTCAAGCATGGCCACATACCTTTCTCTAAAGCAGCTGACACACCATCACTGCTGATGTCAGATGCTAATGAAGACAAGAATAAATAATTTCAAAAATTCAGCATTTCACCTCCAATATCAAAATTAGAACTACAGAAACAAAAGAGGTCACTAACAACAACAACTGTTAAAAAAAATAATCAGAAGAGCTATGTAAGTAATTTCATTCTTTTTATATACTTAATTTATATGAAAATGCAGGCTTGAAATCTTTAGGAAAAAGGAGAAAATTGGTCCAGTGGCACATAAACGTAAAATGCCTAGATATGGCCACTGCCTGCACATGCCATCATCTGTTGAAACTACATTTTTGCTGAATATGAAATCGTTGTCACTGAAAGGATTTTCCAGTCTATAGCAGGGTTATCTTTCCAACTATCTCCAAACCAACTGGTTATTCTAACTCAGTTATTAATATTTGACTGGAATATAAATGTATAATAAATACAAATATAAATATATTTCCCTGAATCTATGGATTTGTAATAGATGTGAGGGAGGGAGGTGGAGGCAGAAAAAAGTAAAACTGACATTTTCTTTTAAAAAACATTCACATCTACTCAAAATAATTTCTCTTACATATTCATCTTCCTGGCAAAGCAGTCAGAAATTGTAAGTGAATCAGACTCCATTAAACATATACAAAAAGCCAGGAAAAGTGGGCAACATTAATCCTTGTGACATTCTTCTTGGACAGTTCAGTGGAAGTAGCCAGAAAGAGCAGACTAGAATAGCCCAATTTCTACAGCTTGACAAAGAATCCACTCACAGAAATTACCTGAAAAAAAAGACTGAAATGCAAAATGTGATTATTTAAGGTATTATATACACATTTGGGTTTAATTTTTTTTTCTGGCCTCCCTATTTTGGTAATGCAGAGTGAATGTCATTACTGAACTTAGGAGTCAAATACAGAGATCATCTTAATGATTTCAAAGAAGCTTATTCACAAGGTTGGTTGCCTCGAATGACCCATGTGAGAGTGTCACCATCCTATTGCTCATTGCATTTATCGGTCTTTTCATTTTTTGTCCCACAGCTGCAACACACAGCATGCAATAGCTGCTGGCCATCTCAATGTCATGGATTTCTGGCTAGAAAAGAGATGGTAAACTGCATGATTGTTTCCTTCATAAAGTGATTTTACAATAAATGTTCAGTAACCATTACTAAATGTAACTACGTAAAACAAAATGCCCTGATAAGACTGAAACTGTAAGAAAGGAAAAAAAATATTTGAAATTTGTGAAGGTTTTCATTCCTATATTACCCTCTCATCTTCTGCTGATAAGTTAATTGATTTTATTTTCCCCGACTATGAACCAGAAAGACAGGAAAGAGGTAATTTCTGCATAGTTTGACTGCAGGAGAATAATATAGCCATTAAGTGTGTGAATATTTCAACTACCTTCTTGCTCCTTATAAAGCTTGCTCTTTAGCATTTATAAGGCCTAGCAGAATGATATAGAAAGTCATGTTCAGTTCAGGTGTTTGTTTTTGCATTTTATCTGTGGGCACACAAATATCTATTCTGCCTTTAAAATGGAAATGGCTTGGAGTACTTAAAGTTTAAAACCAAAATAAAATAAAAAGAAAGAAAAGACCCAAAGCCCTTGTTCCAAAAGTGAAAGAAGAAAAACAGCCCAAGATGAAAAGGGAAAGGAGATTTCAAATTTTCAACTTTTTTGAAGTACATGGTCACAGAAAAATTGTTTAGTAACTAATTCTCTCTTTTTCATTCTCAATATTTTTTTGTTATTTTTGGCTAAACCTCTGGAGCTACTAGTATTCCATCCCACATTTAATATTTTAAATAGCTCCAGGCTGATTAGAGAAGAGTAGCTCTGCTCAGAGGTAGGTCTCCTGAGGATGCTGCTCAAACCATGCTTCATAACACTTCACACAAACTGAGGGGGGCTTTTGTTAGCACTAAGACATCGCTTTCATTGTTGCTTAACAAAAGAAAGAAAGTTTTAAAATATTGTCAAAATCATATATATATGGAAAAAAAAAAACAGCTATCCATTTAAAACCCTTGAAACTGTGATCTATGAATCACACAATGACGCTGAAGATATTCTCCTCACTTACTAGCTCAGTTTCAGAAGAGAATATGGTAGATCATTTAACATAATCACTCTTGCTGAGAATTCTTAAGATGATTCTCACTAAAGGTAGTCTGAATGTGCTTTCATTGGACTATGCATCAAAAGAGGTTAAAGATGGTAAGACAGTAACCAAAATCATATATGAATTATCAGCAGCATTACTGGCCAATCAGTAAGGATCCACTCACCTACCTCTGTAACAATGTGACTTTTCAGCTGAATTACAATTTTTTTTTTTTTTTTTTTTTTACGTTGGACACTTGAGCTGGAAAACTAAGTAGTAACATGCATTTTTGTTTTTTCCTATCTGAAATTTCTTAACTGGAACTTTCTATGGTGTTTTGACTTTACTTGTCACAACCACGTGCCCCTAATTGAGAAGGGGAAAAAGCATAGATAAAAGGATAATTTAAAATTATATTTTTACAATGTGATGTGAATATGTCAGAACCCCACCAGAATCTGCTTTCTATCTTTGGTAAAGGTAGAATGAAAGATAACTATGTTCAGAGATGTCTTGCATCCCTGAGCCTTAATAATTCTATGAAGTATCACAGAAAACAAATGTATTGAGAATGCCTTTACTGTCACTTGGGCTTACTGATAAAAGGAAAAATTGATCTGCTTGCAATTTTGTAGTCTCTTCACTGAATTCTATCCAAATTTAGCCCTGCCTTTCAGTAGCCATGTCTGTGATCCCCCCACAGGTCCCAAGTAAATCCCTGCATAGCTTAACATATTAACGTCTTCCTATTATGCTCATAACTATTCTCAGCAATGTCATGCTGAGCACTTACAAAGGGGTACTTCAAACAGAATAATGGATTATAGAGGAAACAGCTAGCTTGAGAACGTAACTTCAGCTGTATGAAAGAGATGAGAAGTATCAGTGAGAGAAGAGAGTGTGAAACATCTAGAAATATATTAAAGACAATAAAAATGTAATCATAAAAATGGGATAGCAGCCTATAAATGTACTAGAACTGCTCAATATGTTCATTTTCAAACTACTACCAGCAAGAAACTGATGAAAAATTCCTTTCAGATAAGAACATAATACCACTTTTACACATTGAAGAACTGAATATAAATGCAGGGGTTTATTGAACAGACTAGAGAAGACAAGAGAAATGAAAGTGGGTAAAAAGAAGCATAATTAAAACTAGATATTGAAGAAGAGAGTGGATCAGGCCAAACTGTTTGTGTGAATTTACTTTATGTAGAATTAGAACTTGTAATATATGTTAATGAATTTGTGTTCATAACCAGTAGAATTCAGGGATAAACTAAGAAAGAAGTGACCAAAAGCAGATGAGAATGTCAAGACCCTAACGGGATTAACTTCTGTCTTGGAGATAGTTAGAAGTGTAAGTCCTGGCACCACTGAGACAGCTGGGCACTGGGGGAGTGTAAACACCGGCACGAAAGGCAGGATGAGGCTGCCAGAACTAGCAGATAAGGGGAAGTTTTATTGCAAGGGTCCAATTATCCTCTATAACAAGGGGATGAAGTCATCAAGAGCAAGAAAGGTAAAAAGTTCAACCCTGAGGAAGACTTCGTTACTTCATCTGAAGACCCCCAAAGACCCCCGAACACATCCCCAAAAAGACAACTCCGCCCAGACTCCGCCTGTTACGAATATGTATGTAAGGATGATGTAACCTACCCTTTTACTGTATAAATATCCTAACCCTTTCCCTTAACCCTTGGAACTCCTTGTCCAGCGCTAGCTGGGGGTTCCCCGGATCCGAAAATAAATACCTTTGCTGTTTAAAGACTCAAACTCTGTCTCTAAACAGTTTTGCTTGGCCTTTTTCGGCTTCAATATTAATGAAATGTACAAGAAACCTTTTAAGTTTGGTCCTGTGCATTTTGTTTTTGAAGACTGATGGGTTGCTTCTTAGGGTTTCCTGCACCTTTTAGAATTACTCTCTGATAAAACCAGATATATAATGAAGTTTTAAAGACTTACATATCTTGTAAAGTTGTGATTTCTGTGAAGAAAGTATCTGCTATAAACGCTTAATATTCTAGACCTCCATCAATCAATAAATGGAAACAGTTCAGGTTACAGACAATGGGAAGTTTTGGCTCAGAATTTTCTAGGGTATACTGCACTAGCAGCTGTACTCTGCTACCAGGTGAATGGTAGTGGTTGCTTACTCATTAGTATATTGGATAATTAGGGTAAATATTTGGAGTGATAATACAAAGTCAAAAGAATCTTCCAAAAAGCTAATGAAACATAAAGTCCACATTCCAATATTCATCAGCTCCTGAAATTGTCCTCTGTGGATAGCAGGCTTAGACACTGAGTTATTCCTCAAATTTGATGTCTGGGAAAGAAAATAAACATCATTCCCTTCTCCCTTATTTTTGGTATCATCAATTAGTTTCGAAAGACTCTTTCTTCTCCACTATCTTCTTTTTCTTCATTTTAAGTACTTATTTTGCTTAATTTTCACAGGTTGAAATGTAAATCATTCCCTAGGTTGTGATTTTTTGTGTTTCTCCCTAAAAACTCAACAGAAGAGATTATTCTTAATAAGTGTTCTTGTCTGTCTCCTTATCTATTACCATAGTTTACAGTATATTAGGCAATAGATTATTGCAACTATTTACTAAGGCAGATAAAACCTTTGACTCTAACAGCACCTGACTTACAGTACATTACATGAATTGGTTTCTATTATCTGATGCTCTGTATTTCTGGAGGAGGGAAAGGAGAACAGTTGTCTAACTCCACGAGTTTTTTTACATATATTGTCTTATACTCATTTTTCCTTCCATGGTTTCTTAATGGCAAAAGCAAATGTCTTCATAACAATATAAACAGGCATTTTAACACTGAAAAAGTGCTACATTTTTCAAAGCGCGTTTGGAAGATCTTACCAGCATCTAGTTTGACATCTTTCTAGTCTTATTTCTAACAAAAATACAGATCACTTTTGTTAAAAGAGTTCCTTAATTCACCATAATTTATTAAAAGGCCCAATAAAATTGTTTCTTTTCTTGATTATCTGTCTGAAAATGCTAGCTTAAATTTAGTCTTGTTTAAATAACACCAAATCAATGGAAGATCAATGTTGAATATAGCACTGCCTCTTGGAGAGACTTTGATCAATGGAGAATTGGGTGGGTTTTATCTGATTGAGACTTGGGCTGAAACCAGACAATTACATGAAAATAGCTACTTGAAAGTTAATGTATTTTTCTTTTCCTTCATTTTGTGCTCTGATTACAGGACAACGGATCTGTGACAAATGTTGTATGAAATACATTATAAAATACATGCAAACTATATGCTTTTTAATTGTCTTCATTGCTGCAATGTATTTCTTTTTCTGGCCGTACATCAACATATCTGTATGCCTGTGAAAGAGGGAGAAGCTGGGAATACTAATGCTATCCCTGTCATTAATTTTTCTCGTATCTTGAGTAGGTGATCTTTGTCAGCTATCAAATTGCTTAATGGCAATTTGATGCCCCAAATTTTCAGTATATATCAGCTACTTCTTCAGTATATATTGATCGATCTCTCTCAGATCATGTGTCTAAAGAGCTACTTCAGGTGCATTCAGGCAAAGGGAAGTGCTCTGAGAGACCAAACCTTCGTATTACCAGAAAACTACTTCCTCCCTGGAGAGTCTCTTTCCCATGCTTCTTGGAAGGATGAGTATCCAATCTACAATTGATGCAAGAAATAATACAAGGAGACTTCAGCTGGTAAGAGGTTTTCTTTTAAAACATGGTTAGGGCTTTTTTTTTTCTTTATTTCTTTTTGTTTGGTTGGTTTGGTTTGGTTTGGTTTGTGCGGTTTGGTTTGGTTTTGGTTTTTGGGTTTTTTTTTTTTTTTTTTTTATTCTGTTTTGTTTTGGTTTTTGACACGATATATGCCCTGTCCTACTAGTGCTTCGTGTTACTAGGTTTAAGAGACCAATACTCACAGTTTATGGTGGAAAATTTAGAAATACTTCTCCAGGCCAACCTCTAGTTTTCTAAACTGCGAATTGGTCAGGATGAAGAATATGTCCCTTACTGGAACTCAGTGGGTTAGATCCTGCTTATCCTACTTGCATGTCATGCCAGTGATTGTGTTGCTCAAGAGAAGTGATTGCACTTTTGCTCATCATAAAGAGAATCATCTGCTAGACAGAATTCCGTACTGCAGTTTTTCAGATTGTACATAACAGCATTGTGGTGAGCTCTTCAGTTCATTGCCAGTCGAAATCCCAGAGGTCATGTAAAAAGTAGAGTTCCCTTCCTGGAAACAACTCATAGTATTATTTATCTGTTAAACAGCTTCTAGACTCTCAGAACTACCTTATAGTTTCAGACTTTTTTTTTGCACATTCGGTAATTTTTTATGGCTTCTGAAATAATAAAATCTTCAGTATCTATTTAACATTTTCAGATGTTAGCCTTGAAAAGCAGGCTAGCAGGCTAACAAGCTAAAGCTCATATCTGCTTTTTACAGTTCTACCTTTCTGAACAGCTACAGTGTTAAGTCATGATGTAAACCTTTCTCAATTTCCATGTACCCACTTTTAGACAATTTAGGGAGGCTACCTATGTTCTTCACATAGGTAGCTAATAAATAATCTGAATACCCTTTATTGGGGTTTTTTTATGCTATTTTGTCTTTTTTTTTGTTTTTTAAAAAAGAAACATAGTAAAAAATCACAGAACAGTCGTCAAACAGAATTCTGGGAGCTGATCTGGGAATAGATTTCATGGTTTAATTGTTATACAGACTTCAAGTCTTGCTCTGCCTAAAAACACATACTTCTGTGCTTACAAACATCAACATAGGGCATGGAGTTAACTCTTGGAGCCTGTATTCCCCTTTCCTACCATGCTGTACTTTCCTGTATGACAATCTGTTATATCCCAGTGGAATTGCCAGCTGACAGGCAATTTTCCTGTAGAAGACTTTTCCTTCCAGTAGGCACTGTCATGGTAATATTCAGCCACAGCTATGCAGTTAAAGGAAATTGAAAGGAATGGGCACAAAGGAAATAGAAAGGAATGGGCACTTCCCAAGGGTGACTCGACCCATCCAGAGACAAGGATATAAGGTGGGATAAATTGATTTTGGAGGTACTTCTATCTCTTAGCCAATTAGAAATTGGGCTACACACCAGACTTTTATGTGCATAGAGCTTGTTGGGATAAATCTTACTCTAAAAGCTTGACTTTTGTGACAAGCAATTCTAGTAACAATAACTATCAGGCAGCATGAGATGGAGATACATTGGAAACCAGATATTGTTGCTCACAGTATGATGTGGGAAGAAAGAGAGGAGCACAGTCAGGTTTAACTCTACCTATGATAAACTTATAGAAGGAAAGACAGGGGATCCAGAGTCTCACAGGCAAGATTAAGGACAAAGATACAGCTTGAATCTTCAGGCTGTGTCCAGACAAAATGTAACACTACTGATCAAACAAGTCATGTTGCTGGCCATATGTATTTAGAGTAAATCTCCGAATGCCAGTGTCCCACCTCTTAGAATAGGCTAGATAGGATCCAGTGATTGATTCTATGAGATTATGATTATCTGTGGGTGTAATTTTACTGTTGCCTCAGTAGCTTTTGTAAAACATGCTTTAATATCCCTTCCAATCATTGTGGACTGTCAAAGAAAAAAAGAAAAAATTTCAATTGAAAAAGCACATTGCAATAAAAATATATCAGTTAATTCTCCAACATGAGAAGGGAAAAAACCTGAATACTGGAAGAATTTCTTTGTGTTAAAATACCTAATTTTACCAATGGTGAGTAACTGCTAACATCTGCTTTGTCCCAGTTTTACCCATAAATTAATTGGATGTCAATCTTTGTGTACAATACCAGCAGTAGGCACCATTTCACTTTCTGTAACTGCTTTCAGGCATAATGTCAACCATTTTCAACACTGTTGGAAACTTCCAAAACTACCTACTTGATGAAAAGTATGGAAAACATCTCTTTCCTCAACTCTTTCTGACATTTGTCCTCATGCCATACTTGATGTTGAAAATATATTCAGTGGAGGTTAAAAAATTACTTTTGCTTTATTATTTTTTCTAGTCACTTGTTCATACAGAAGCTCAGAATATTTGATGTGTATTATTTATGCCCTTATGAATGAAACAAGCTGGAATATTTCCTATTGTACACCTTTACATTTAAATCATGCTCAAATTTTGTCTTAAACTTCTGTCTGTTTTCTGATGCTATTGATGTATTTTTCTCCGTAGGTTTCATACCTGCTGTCTTTAAACCTGCTGTCACTTAGTCATTCATTATCTCCCTTTTCTGCCTATTTGACTTCTGATTCCAGGCCTGTTGCCAATCTTTTGGGGTATTTGCATCCTCCTGCATAATTAATTTTTCCAGAGCAGTGAATTTTTGTTGCCTGATACCAAAATTAATATTTCAAAAAAGGTCTGCCCAAAACTGTCTTAGGTCAATGCCAGAGGTGGCAGCTATGATTCAGTGGTCCTGACACTTGTGTCCAGAATAAGATGTTTGCCTTTCCAGCAGCCTCAGCTTCTGCAAGTGAGAACAGAAGCAGGAACCACCAGGGAGTGATTTCTTTGTTCTGGTTCCTGTGGTAAAGGAACCAAACATATTGAATGCAGCTTGAGCAATCCCAAAGGCAGATTTAGAGGTCAACCAAAGTAAGAGCCACAAGACTAGATTATGAGGATGGCCATGCCATGCCAAAAATGGAATTAGACACAAATTCTTGAGATAAAAAATGAAAGAACTTTGTCTGCCTCATTTGTCGGAGTAGTAGATGATGGGTACTAAAAATCAGAATGTAGTTTTTGTTTACAGATTAGTAAAATACTTACCTGAAGCTCAGTTTACACATTTAGGCACATCAAGTACATTTCTCAAATGTGTAAAACTGGTCTGATTGTAAAGAGATGATTAGGTGGCTCTTTTTGAACTTTTTGATAAACTTGTTGTTAACTTTCTATGAGGAAATAGACACAGATGCTGGTAGAGACATGAAGCAAAGAATCAAACACCAACACTACCACACTAAAAAAATTCCTTACTTCAAGATAAAATGCTTGGCTCTGAGAATATTTTAGAAGCAATTCATCTAACCTGGTAGTCATATATTGAAGACATCCTGAAATCTGTGGTAGGTCCTCCTTTTGTTTATTCCTTTTCTATAACTTTGCTTCTTTCTACAGGTGATATTGCATATCGATCAGTGGAACATTGCTGCCAAAAGTGAAATTCCTCTGGAGAGAACTCTCCCCAAAGCTGGCTGCTAATCCAGTTGTTAGTCATCTTTGAGGCTGATTATAATTTTGACACCTTGAATCAAGGTCAGAGCACAATGCTTGGCTCCATCTCAAGAGCACATGATGAATATGTCTGAGGAAAATAAGAATTAGTATCAAATCACTATTGCATACAATGAACTCTGCTTCCAGACAACATCATTAGTTCACATGAGGAGAGGAAGAGATGTATCTGACAAACAAACACATTTATCTGCCTTGGTTATGAGTGCCTTTCTGTTTTTTTAATTAGTACAAAACCTTTATCTTTGCAGATCATCACAGTGCATTGTGGTAACAGTAGGTAGATTAATGCTTTTTGTCCTTTCCTATAATGATTATTATAATTTATAATGAATTTTCATTTGATTTACAAGAACCATATAAGTCTGACAGAGTATTGACTGTGCCATAATGGTTATGCTGCAAAGATGTTCATGTTTGCTCAATGCCAGCAATTTCATTGGATATATTATTTATGGATTAAACTTTCCAGTTCTCAATTTTCTAGCCCATTTCATCTCCAAGCAAAAGGAAAAGCTGATTAATAGTTTTGGTGAATAATTATGAAGTTTTTTTCAGCATTAGTATTGTTAGAAATGCCTTTTGTTATCAAAAGAGTTTATCTCAAAATATTAAAGCTTGTGATATACTCTATATACACCATGATATTCATTAGATGTCATGTTTTGCTTCAGAAGTCCATGAATTAACATAGATTGTTTCAGGTACTCTATTTAATAGACTTCCTTTGTGAACTACAATTTCTTTAACTTCTCATACTAGTGTGTGATGTGCTTCACTGTCAATTTGAAGGTAAATATAAGTGATGATGTGACCAGTTCAGTATAATATATCAAGTTTACTTTTGTAGTTTTGAGAGAAACTACTTTAAGGGTAGGGAAAAGAAGCCAATTTTGTAGCATCCAAAGCACTGAGAGTGCAAACCTAATAGAATATAAAGGGTTTGTTTTTTTGTTTGGTTTTTTTGTTTGTTTTGGGTTTTTTGTGTTTTTGTTTTTGTTTTTTTGCTAATAAGGAAAAAGTAAGAGATCAGCATATAAAGTGTGAGGGAAAAAAAAAAAAAAGAGAAGAAAAATAATTTATTGCATTATTCTGAAATAGGCACAAAGCAGTTAAATTCTCTTTTCACACTTGGGTTTTATTCTGCTTAAGTTACCAGGAATTCAGCCAAAGAACTGTGAGCTTCTATTTGAACCATTGCTACTTCACTGTATTTGTAACAAAGACAAATCACTGTCTTCCTGTCAAGTATACTGGAAAAAGGGGATTATGAGCTATAGTTTAAATTATAAGATTGAAATAATCTTGAAAATGCAAACAGCTGCTGGCAGAAAGACATATATATAAAGTAAATAGTACCTGAGCTCAGTCTGATTTTAGAGGTTTTACAACTGTCCTGGTTTGGGCCAGGATAAAGGTGGTTTTCTGTTTCTGTACTTTTGCTTTTAGCTAAGTCCCTTGTAAGTAGTGGAAGTCAAGGACTCCATTTTTTCTGTATAATACCTCAATAATGTCTGTTTTGTTTTTTATCTTAATAGACATATAACACAGTGTCAGGTTTCGCCCTAGTTTCAATAACACACAGCTTTAAGCAAGCCTTTTGTTGAGCTTTTATTTATACTTTTCACAACTTATTTCTTTGGAAACATGGTTTTGAATAACACCAAAACCCAAACAGGAGACTAAATTCTCATGTTTAATTTTAACTTTGCTAACAATTTCAGTGTTCAACATTTTGACTGTTGGGAAATTGACCAAAATACTCATATGCCATTGGACATACAAAAAATGCAGTGTATTTGATGGAAATTCATATAGAAATAGGAAACTTGCGTTATTTTAATAGGAAATGAATCATAGAATTATAGAAAGTTAGGGGCTTGGAAGAGAACTCTAGAGATCATCTAGCCCAAAGCCCCCGGCAAAGGAAGATCCTTACAGAAGGCCACACAGGAATGCATCCAGGTGGGTTTTGAAAGTCTCCAGAGAAGGAGACTTCACAACCTCTCTGGGCAACCTGTGCCAGGGCTTCCTCATCCTTACAGTAAAGAAGTTTCTCCTAATGTTGTGAAAGAAATTCCTATGTTATAGCTTATATCCATTATTCCTTATCCTTTTTCTGGGCACCACTGAAGAGATTGGCCACTTCCTCTTGACACCATTCCTCAGATATTTATAGACATTAATAAGATCCCCTCTCAACCTGCTTTTCTCAAGGTTAAATAACCCCAGTCCTCTCAGTCTTTCTTTCTAGGAGAGATGTTCCTTTCATCTTCATAGCTCTCCATTGGACCCTCCCTCCCGTAGATTCCTGTCTCTCTTGAACTGGGGAGCCTAAAATTGGATACAATATTCTAGGTGTGGTGTCATCAGGGTAGAGTGAAAGGAGAAGGAGAACCTCCTCAGATCTGCTGGACACACGTTTCCCAATGCACCCTAGGATACCATTGGTTCTGTTAGTCACAAAGGGGACGGTTGTTGTCCTATGGAGAATTTACTGTCCACTAGGACTCTTTTTCCATGGAGCTGCTTTCCAGCAGGACACCCCAAGTCAGTACTGGTGGTTGGTGTTATTCTACTCAGACATAGGACTATACACTTGTCCTTATTGAACTTCAGGGAAATGGCTTCAAGTTGCAAGTGAGATTTAGGTTGCATATCAAGAGAAACTTCTTTACAGAAAGGATTGTTAAGCTCTGGAACAGGCTCCCCAGGGAGGTGGTTAATTCTTCAACCCTAAATGGGTTTAAAAATCACCTGGGTGTAGTGCTTGGGGACATGATTAAGTGGTCAGTCATCAGGAGTAGGGTAATAAGGTTAGGACAAGATTAGACTCGATGATCTTGAAGGTCTTTTCCAGCCTGAGAAATTCTTTGATTCTGTGACTCATGAGGTTTGCTTTTACCCATCTCTCCAGCCTGTCCAGAGCTCATGGGATAGCAGCACACATTTCGGTGTATCAGCCTCCCCACTCATCCTCATATCACCTAATTTGCTTAGGGTGCACTCCATCCCCTTGTCCAATATTTTTCTAATTTCTCATAATGTCATAGTAGAAGAGTAACTCCTTTTAGAATGTCATTAATCGGCAACAAAAGTCCTGCATTAAAAAATAAACAAAGAAGAAGAGAATAACCAACAGAATCAACCTAAAAGCAAAACAAAAGATATTGAGTCAATTTTGAAAGTCTGATTGAGTTAACACATACCATTTTTATGCTTTCCTTCAAACTGATTTATGTACATGTCTTGGGAACATATAAAATTAGAGCTTGTTCTAACAATCTTATTTGCTAAAAATTATATTTGAAGTTGTGAAAAGAGAGGGAGAGTAATATTTACAGGGAGTAGCTTTGAAAAAAAGAGCTAGATGCAAAAGAATTGATTCATAGTACCAAATTCGTATTTACAGTATTACCTGTAATCTTGCCAGCAGACACCAAAAAACGATACAACACGGAAAGCATAAGAACTCAAGGGGAAGAACTGAGGTAATTGATCCCATCTGCTAGCATCCTGATCACTAGCATTGATCAATTTAAGACTGCCTTGAACAAATCTAACAGATTTTCAAAGAGTGACTATTAACAACAATATGTTTAGGTAGTTGTGTTAGTCTACCCTCTTCCAATTTGAAAATCTCATCCTATCACTACATGCTTTCTCTACAGTCTCCCTCTCTCTCTCATGCAGCTGCCTCAGGTGCTGGAAGGTGCTCCAAGGTCTCTCCAGAGCCTTCGCTTCTCCAGGCTGAACTCTTAACTCTCTCAGCCTTCTTTCATAGAACAGGTACCTATCTATCAA
This sequence comes from Calypte anna, assembly GCF_003957555.1. Lineage (NCBI taxonomy): Eukaryota > Metazoa > Chordata > Aves > Apodiformes > Trochilidae > Calypte > Calypte anna. Next base: position 6,072,986 of record NC_044274.1, read on the forward strand.
CCTACCTAATTAATGAATTTCACTGCTAGTACCACTGAGCTGGACCAGACTCCAGGCAGGTCTTTTCTTGTAAAGGCAGAGGCCCTTTGTCCCCATCCTCACATTCAGGACTCCAGCCCATAGAATCATAGAATCATAGAATCCTTGGGGTTGGAAGGGACCTCGAAAGATCATCTAGTCCAACCCCCCCTGCCAGAGCAGGGCCACCTAGAGCACTTTGCATAGGAACGTGTCCAGGCGGGTTTTGAATATCTCCAGTAAAGGAGACTCCACGACCACCCTGGGCAGCCTGTTCCAGGGCTCTGTCACCCTTACAGTAAAAAAATTTTTTCGAATATTCAACTTGAACCTCCTATGCTCCAATTTACACCTATTACCCCTTGTCCTATCACTGGTCACCACTGAGAAAAGCCTAACTCCATCTCCCTGACACTCACCCCTTACATATTTGAAAACATTGATGAGGTCACCCCTCAGTCTCCTTTTCTCCAAACTAAAGAGACCCAGCTCCCTCAGCCTTTCCTCATAAGGGAGATGTTCCACTCCCTTAATCATCTTAGTAGCTCTGCGCTGGACTCTTTCAAGCACTTCCCTGTCCTTCTTGAACTGAGGGGCCCAGAACTGGACACAATACTCCAGGTGCGGCCTCACCAATGCAGAATAGAGGGGGAGGAGAACCTCTCTTGACCTACTAACCACACCCTTTCTAATGCACCCCAGGATGCCATTGGCCTTCTTGGCCACAAGGGCACATTGCTGGCTCATGGTCATCCCCCAGGTCTCTTTCATCTACACTGCTCTCCAGCAGGTCAGCCCCCAACCTATACTGGGACATCGGGTTGTTCTTCCCCAAATGCAAAACTCTACACTTCCCCTTGTTGAATTTCATCATGTTTCTCCCTGCCCAACTCTCCAGCCTGTCTAAGTCTCTCTGAATGGCAGCACAGCCTTCTGGTGTGTCAACCACTCCTCCCAGCTTAGTGTCATCAGCAAACTTGCTGAGGGTACATTCTATACCCTCATCCAAGTCGTTGATGAAGATATTGAACAACACCGGTCCCAGTACCGACCCCTGAGGGACTCCACTAGTCACACACCTCCAACCAGATTCTGCCCCATTGACTACAACTCTCTGACTCCTTCCTTTCAACCAGTTCCTGATCCACCTCACTACCTGATCACCAAACCCATACTTGATCAACTTATCTACAAGGATGCTGTGAGAGACTGTGTCAAATGCTTTACTGAAATCAAGATAAACCACATCTACCGCTCTTCCATCATCTATCCACCTAGTAATTTCCTCATAGAAGGCTATGAGGTTAGTCAAACATGATTTACCCTTGATAAAACCATGCTGACTGCTCTTGATGACCCCCATGTCCTTGATATGCCTGGAGATAGTGACAAGAACAAGTTGTTCCATCACCTTTCCAGGGATGGAGGTGAGGCTGACCGGTCTATAGTTACCCGGGTCCTCCTTCTTGCCCTTCTTGTAGACTGGAGTGACATTTGCTATCCTCCAGTCCTCAGGCACCTCTCCTGTTACCCATGACTTACCAAAGATGATGGAGAGTGGCCTAGCAATGACCTCCACCAGCTCCCTCAGCACCCTTGGATGCATTCCATCTGGACCCATCGACTTATGGATGTCCAGATTACTCAGCTGATCCCTAACCCAATCCTCATCTACCATGTCAAACTCCTCATCTATCTTGACTACTTCTGGGGCTAAACGAATCTGGGGCTCATGCGGAAACCCTGCAGGAGTAAAGACAGAGGCAAAGAAGGCATTCAGCACCTCTGCCCTCTTTATATCCTCTGTCACCAGGGCTCCCAGCTCATTCCTTAGTGGGCCAATATTGCCTCTAGTGTTAGTTTTGCTAGCTATGTATTTGAAAAAGCCCTTTCTATTATCCTTAACCTGACTTGCAAGGTTAAGTTCCAAGGAGGCCTTAGCTTTCCTAATTGCCTCCCTACATCCTCTGACAACAGTCCTATATTCCTCCCAAGTGACCAGCCCCCCCTTCCATGATCTGTAGATTTTCCTTTTCCACTTAAGTTTTCCCAGCAGTTCCTTTTTTAACCATGCTGGTCTCCTAGCTCCCTTACTAGATTTCCTAACCATAGGGACGCTCTGATCCTGTGCTTGCAAATAGTGGTCCTTGAATATTGACCAGCTATCTTGAGCCCCTTTATCTCTTAACACCCTGTCCCATGGGATTTCTCTTAACAGTTGATTGAGGAGGCCAAAGTTTGCCCTGTGGAAGTCCAGGGTTCTGGTCCTACTGGGTATTCTGTTCCTTCCACACAGGATCCTGAACTCTCAGCTTGCCATCCATCCACCTTCACTACCAGCTCTCAGGAGCAGGCCCTCTACTCAGCATGTCACCTTTCTTGATTGTTCCCAGATTGCTTTCTTGATCCATCACCATGCACCTCACAGAAATCTTATAGATGGGATTTGTCTTGCCTCACTTGAGATATCTAAAGGTTAGCTGCCTGAAGCTGATCTGTCCACCCTAGGCTCTTTCTTGTCAATGGATAGAAATGGGCAGAGAGATGAGTCTTTGGAGATGCTCATCTCATAAGGTTGTGAATCATCCCTTAAATAAAGCCCGTTTTTATAATGGTAGCAATCAAGTTTATGCTGCATTGCCTTATAGGTAATCCTCATATTTAGGTACCCTAAGTCTCAGGCATGACCTGTGACCATGGTATGACTATAGTTCTTTGTTCCATTAAAAGTAGATCCTTGCAGTTTCTCCTGATGGAAATTTCCTATATTTTTATTCCAGGTTTAGTGAGATGGATATATAATCACTATTTCATATGGTATTTTCCAGGGCTTATCTATAGCAAAAGCCTTGTAAGCCTTTCAGAATTTGAAATTTTCACATAGACTTTACACATACAAATATTATTTTATGTTCTAGAGACTGAAAATAATGGATTTTAAAATAAAATTGCAACTGATCAATAAAAAGTATAATATCCTGGTGTGGTTTATCTTCCTAGGCAGTGTTTCAATACAAGTATTTCCACCATAATGTGCTGAATGGAATAAAAGAGGCTTAGGAAAAAAAAAAAAAAAAAGCAAAGCAAAATCTCTCAGTACTAAATTCTAATGAATGCAGAGACCTTGAAAACATCACTGGGTCTGCAAGCCAGATGCTGATCCCTTTGATAGAATATGCAGGAATAAAATGGTTAGAAGTTGAAATGCTCTGACACAATAATAATTACTTTGCACCTGTAATTCTGCTTCTCATTTCCCTATTTACTGTCTGATTTTTTTGTTTAGCATAGTTTCATATTCCACTCTTCATTTCATTTGTAGTCTGTTTCTGGAAAATAACTTACACTGAATGCTGAAAGACACAAAAGCCTATGATGATGAATTAAACAATATTTTTTTTTCCCTAAGCAGGAAGGGTTCTGGTCCTCTCATCCTTTTCTTTTTGTCTTTGCATTTAATTAATTCCACTGTGGAATCTAAAGGTTTGTTCTTATCTCATTTTTATAAAACCTCAACTACTTTTGGCAGCTGTTAACATTATTATTTTACTATCCCCACTGTTGTTAGGGCTCAAATTAAATTGTGTAAATTAATAAGTTTGTATAGAACTTATCTGAATGAAAACAAAAACATAATTGATGTTTGGAAAATTAGTATTTCTGCTCTTGATGGCTCCACAAATCACAGAAAAGAAGATGTTATAGAGACAAAAGCAGTTCTCACTTGATTTTCAATGAGGACAAAATTTTGGCTGAATCACTAAAGTTGGAGGCACAAAAATAAAAAGACATGTAAGAACTAAGACACATCCAAAGAGGAAAAGCACAAACTGTCATTTTTCCAGAATAAGCGTTGATTAGTTTTCTATGTTAAAATGAAAATCAGGCTTAAATGCAGGCATCAGAGCAAGGTGTCCTGAATCCCTATGATATTTGCAGTCTATTGTAGTTGATTCTCAAAAATGTCTTTGCCATGCCTGGGAGCCCAATAGAGAAGCCTATTCAGGACCTGAGGATATGTCTTTATCAGAGACAAATTTGTTAAGAACAGGGCAAGACAACACTAATGAAGGAAATGTTGGAGTAAATGAAACAAAATGAGAATTTGCAGATATTTTAGTCAAGAGACGCTTCATGACTTCCTCTGACACTACCTATGGGGAGTAATGAGTGCATTGACTGAGGACCATAATGGTATTTAGACCACTGGGCACTGCACACTGGCTTAATAGATACCAAGAGGAACAAATTACAGTCAAGGTCAATAACATGAGGATCAGAATGTGTCTTGAGTGAGGAATAATATGTTGCTGTCATGAAGAAAACAGAAAAATTCCTCAGCCTTCTTTTCATTGTGCATGTCTTCCCTTTCTATTAGATATACTTTGTATATTTACATTTGTTGAAAGTTAATTTACTGTCCCCAGATTCTTGAAAAAGTTTCTATATGAATATCATCAGTTAGGCAACTATAGGTGTACCAATGAAGTTTGCACTCTTTGTATTCTACAGTCTTTCCTCCACTCACCCTTATTTTTCAGCAACCTTCTTCACTGTAATCTCTTTGTCATTTTTATGGCTTGCTCCCTCTTTCACTAAAATACAATGTTGATAGATCAGCATCATCAAATCTTTTAGAGCCATCAGTGTCAATTCTGAAGAGGCTGCAAGAGTTATTGCAAAGTCTTCTCCCTTGATAACTGCTGGGCTACCATCTAACTATTCAGCTGATGACTGAAAGAATTAAATTTTAGTTTCTTGTATGACTGAATCCAGTACTAAGCTGTATCACTCAGGGGAATGTTATGGGCTACACAACAGTTTTGAGGAAGAAATAAAGGCTTAATGGTTGGTAACATATATACACACTCAAGGAAGCAGAGAAAAAAGCACAGAGAGTCAGAACCAAAGGAAGAAAGGAGCTTCCACAAAAGGACAACCTGAGACTGTAGACTAAAGGAAGACAAAATCAAAAATACTTCAAAGAGTCAGAAAGCTGCCTTCAGAAGAGTATTGTTGACCAGTGCTTCATCCATCATTCACACTTTACAGGAAAAAAAAAAAAACATAATGAGGTTCAACAAGTATAAGTGCAGGGTCCTGCACCTGGGGAGGAGTAACATAATGAACAAATACAGATCAGGCTTTGACCTGTTGGAAAGCAGCTCCATGGAGAAGGAGCTTGGAGTACTGGTGGACAATAAGTTATGCATGGGACAGCAGTGTGCCCTTGTGGTCAAGAAGGCAAATGTTATCCTGGGGTACCTTAAGAAGAGTGTGTCCAGCAAGTTGAAGTAGGTTCTCCTCACCATCTACTATACCATAGTAAGACCACATCTAGAGTACTGTGTGCAGTTTTGGGCTCCAGTTCAAGAGGGACAGGGATGTACTAGATGGAGTCTGAAGGAGGGATACAAGGATGATCAGGGGACTGGAACATCTTCTCTTATGAGGAAGAGCTGAGAGATCTGAGGCTGTTTAGTATGAAGAAGGTTGAGAAGAGATCTAATTAATTTTATAAATATCTGAAGGGGCCAGTCTCTTTTCAGTGGTGCCCTGTGATAGTAGGTGGGAACACAAAGTGCAACACAGGAAATTCTACCTCAACATGAGAAAAAAATATCTCTTTTATAAAAGGATGATGGAGCACTGGAACAGGCTGCACAGAGGGCTGGTGGAGTCTCTGCTAAAGACTTTCAAGACCCACCTGGATGTGTTTCTGTGTGACTTGCCCTAGGTGATCCTGCTTTAACAGAGGGGTTGGACTAGATGTTCTCCAGAGTTCTCTTCCAGACCCCTAAAAGTCTATGATTTTTTGAATTCCTGCCATTTTCTACTACAATTCCTGTATGCATAAGCTGGGTAGATCAACCAACAACCATGCTCACAGGCCACCCTTAACTGGTGAAAGTAATCAACACTGAGTAAACGACTCTCTCTTCCATATGATTTCCTGATAGTCTTGCAACACTCCAGCACAGCACCACTGCATTGTTAGATTATATACAAATACTTTCAGAAGTGTTTCATTAGCTCTGGGTGTAGAACATTTAGAAGAAAAGAAGTTTTTCATTTAAAATTAATTTTATTTTACCAATGTCGAAATACAGGAAAACAAATGAAATTCCAGATCACCCTGATGCAATTACTAAAGCAATGTGCTTTAAACCCCACTGTCAGTGTGGTCTATCCTTACAGCTACTGAAAGTGAAGGATTGTCACCTGGATTGATGAGCCTGCCTATTACAAAGCATTTATGGGCAACTATAGCTGCTGGCCCCTAAAGCAAGTAAAAACCGATATTTAGCTTAAGTAGTCTGTCCTCTGCTCTTTGTTGGAATATAAACATTGCTTGTAGCCCCAGGCCATAAAAAAATAGAAATGCACGACATGAAAAGTTCCTACACACTTTTTAAGTCTTTCTTTGTCTTTTTCTCTTTCTGTTCCCATGAGAATTTATCTTTCATTCATGTTCAGTGTCATTTTTCAAAACTGAGTTGCTTTTGCCTAGTTATACAAAATGGTTTTTCTGGCTGTAAAAATACTTGAGTGATACTTGAGTGATTTTTTTTGTTTCCTGGTGAGGGTGAAAAGAGAGAATCCAACCCCCTTTCTAACACTATGGTCAGAAAGTCAGCTGTAATTTGTACATTCTAAATTTCTAGGCAAGCAAGTTTTATTTTTCCAAGAAGATGCCACTTTAAAATGATAAATTAGAAGAAAGTAGCTACTGTACTGGAAGACAAAAAGCAAATAATCTTGAGGGGGGGGGGAGAGGAGGGAAGGAATCTTTTCTATTTAGATGGCTTTGTTTCTATCTAGGAAACTGTTGGCAAAACACTTGTAATAGTAAGGAAGTTAAAGAGCTCATTATTTATGTAATTCTTACTACTATCAAAAGCACAAAGGACCTTTTTGGGTTTTTACTTTTCCAAATTTAGAAAAGAACTAAGTGACTAACTTTAGCCATGAGAAAAATCTGAACTGCAAAATCTACAGTTACTAAGCACTCACTAAGCACTTATAAACAGTGATTATTTAAAAGTGTGCCAGTGAATAATGTAATAAAACATTTTTTGAAGAGCCGAGGCCCTTCAAATTATTTGAAATACTTTTGCTCAGAAGTGGTAAAAACAGTATAAAAGCAAAGGCTTCCTTGTTCTCCAATTCTTCTCACTGAAATTTTGAAACTCTATACCACTGGTTATATCAGACAACAGCAGAATAAGTTTTTAAGATCATGTCCTATTTTTCTACAATTACAAAAAATCCTATTTACTTAGGTCTACGTATAATGCGTTAATTTCTCATTCCAGTGTATCTTTACATTCACTTTATGCTAACAACAAAAAATAACCATTTTTCACAGATGGTCATTTATTGATAAAAAAAAAAAATTAGGATAGGTTGATTTAGCTTTGTGATGCTGCCAGTCTACTCTAAACTCCTTTGAGAATATATGAGGAACACAGGTCTTTGCCTAAAAATAATTCAAATGGTTTAAGATTTGGAAGCATCCCTTACGAAACGCCCCTTGGGTGACTGGAGGAGGAAGACTGAACTTAACGAAGATCAGTAAAGATTGAACTAAAATTGATTGCAAATCAGTTCATATTTTATCTTCTGCAAAATGGAAAGCATGGAGTGCTTGGAAAGCTTTTGTACTTTAGAAGCTGGCTTGTGGTTTTCAGATTGTTTGGTTACTTGTTGTTTTTGTGTTGTTTTGGTTCTCCCCCTGCCCCCCATGAAGATTTTGTTTTGGTTTTGTTTTCGGGTTTTTGTTTGCATTGTTTTCCTTTTTTCCTTTTTTTTTGGGGGGGGGGGAGGGGGTGGAAGGCTAGGGGAGGGGTTGGCTTTGGGGAGGGGTTGTTTTTTGTCTTTGTTCTTGCTTAGTTATTTTGTATTTATTTTGGTTTGGTTTGTCTTTTTTTTTTTTTTTTTGGCTTTTTATGCTGTTTGATTTTGTTCTGTTTTGGTTTTTTTTCCTCAGGTATTTTTTGCTGTTGTTGTTTCATTCTAATGAGCACAAAGGAAATTCAAGGCTCTTGATTGCTGGATACTCCTTTTACCCTGGGGAGCTCCCATTCACATGAGGAAATTCATTATTACTAAAAAGATTGCTGTTGTAAACACTCAGTCACTATAATGAGGGTTGCACAGCCTCCTCCCCAGCACTTTCTACAACAGTTTAAATAGCACTAAATATGTATTTTATTATAGTTAGTGTAATGTAAAACACAAGGGAGAATGTGATGCTTCATCTTACAAAGTGAGACCAGGTGTCCCCAGTGATCTTGGCTGAGTACCTTGGGAGTTGTTACTGGCTCTTTGAATGAGGCTCAGTGCTCTGGGTTTCAGCTCACATGGAAAATAAAATCAAATCAGGCTGACCCACAAAAGCAAGTTTACCCAGCTCTCCTGTGAGGAAATATAAGATGTACATGGCTGTACCATGTACCGCCTCTTACTGGCAAGGTACAGCATGAGTGAAAATCTTGTGACAGCTCCTTGAGTACTTCTGGTGTTGTCCCAATGTTTGTAAAACAAAACAGCCTCATCTTAATACATGCAAATAGTTGTGGCCAGGCTACAGCATGAGGAAGGAGCTTATGCTTTGACATCTTCTCTGTTTCAGGTATCAAGGAATGAGATATTGTACCTTATTATTATTCTCCCCTCTTCCCACAGAAAGACTATTTCACATAAGGATGCTGTCTTGTCTCTAACCCAGTTACAAGAAATGTGTTACAAGGCCAGGAAAAGAAAACTCACTCCAATGGTAGTTTCAACAAACATGGAGATTTCTTCTTGGTGATGGTGTATGCAGGAGTGACAAGATCTCTTGTGGAATAGTAACAGAAATAGAAGATAAAGAAGTAGAGGGAGCTTGCAGAAAACTGTCAAATGCAGCCACCAGGTATTAATTCCAACAAGAAAGAATTGCTCTTCTCTTGTTTTCAGATCTGATGATAATGACTGCCACTATCATGCAATGTCCCAATTTCTTTTAGTAAGAAAAACCATAATGAGATTTATTTTACAGAGTTGATAAATTCTTAAGAAAATGAAAACACAATTAACCTGAGCTGGTTAATCTCTTTTACATCTTAATTTAGTATATTCGCCTGTCTCAGAGTGAGCTTGACCCTCTCATAATTGTCAGTGACTGCAAGGACTGTGATTAAGAGACAGATGAGTTCTTTCAGAGAGAAATCAGTGAATCCTGGAGAGCTGAATGATTTGTAAAATCAGTTCAACACTGAATCTTTCATATAGGCCTCAAAAAATACAAATCATGCTAATGCAAGAAGTAATTTCTCACAAACAAAAGAGAACCCACACTCCACACCTCAAAAACAAGCCAAAAATTTACAGCACATACTTAGCTATAAATAAACAGAAGCACAGGCTGTTTGGTGTTCTCACTCACAGCTTCTTTATTCTGCCTTAATATAAATGACAATCAGGTCTTTGGCATTTACCTTCCATCTGCCTCATGCTGTGTCTCATTTTTATTTTTTAACCTAGTTTTATAATGGATTTTCTCTACATTTTTGTGCATCATTGGGGATAAATCAGGAATGAATCTGAATCTGATTTTCTGTATAGATGGTGATTTCTAGCATACAAACTGAGAAAAATCACTTGAAGTAATAGGAGATGGCAGTCAGGAATATAAACAGGAATTTTATCATGAAAGTGACTGGGCTAAGACTATAATTTTCCAAATAGTACACTTGTCCTTAAACAGAATAAGTATAATCAGATCATGAAACATAATACCTATTGTAATATTTTTAATGGCTTTTTGTTTGCATGTGTTGACAGGTTTGCACTCCTGTAAATCTCTCTGAGAAAGGAAATAATAAAGGTATTGGAACTGGATTGCTGTGAGTGTTTCCTGCAAGATATGTCCAGAATAAATATTTTTATAAAGCCATTGAATTCAGTAATGCTTTAGTAATGCTAATCAAAAGTAACAGAAGAACAACTTAAATTTATATAACATTTTAGAGGCATGTTTATACTTGTGCTTGTCACTGACACAAATACTTAAATGCCTTTGAAGAATCAGAGCTGAGTGCATGAGGAAAATCTGACTGTTGGGTCTTCTTTCAAGTCTGTCCCACAGCTTTTCAGCTTCCCTCTTTTGCTTGACTGTGTCTGGAATTCCAGTTATCTCATACTTGAAAAATATTTCAGTTAATGCAGTTTGATTGTTTACTGCAATATTTATCAAGAAAAAACTTTAGCATTCAAATCATCCTGTGAAAGGTAGGGTTGCTTAGGCAGAGTAAAATGCATGGGGTGAGCAGAGTCAGATATCCAGCCTCTTGTCTGAGCTGGGTTGCCAGCTGAGCTGGGTTTTTACAGAAACTAGAGTTGTATGAAGAAACTGGACCTGCAAGTGCTAAAAAATATGTATATATATATGTATGAATTTTAGATTCCAGTGGAGAAAACTGTTACTCTCACAGAAGCTTTCTCCTCACTTTAGAGCTCATGCTGACTTGCAGATGCAGTCTTCTATGTTTACTATGAGCTACAATAATGGGTGATCCCTACAAAAAATCTGTTCGGCCTTTCCACTAAGATCCCATCACTGATCTCTCCTTACTTTCATGTCTCATTCGCTCTTTTTTATCTCCGTAAATTTTAACTGCAGATCATCATAACACTTTTTCTTTCTTCAGAATAGTTTGATCTTTACACCCCACCTTGCACAGCAGTGGCCCAGACCTTGGAAACACTTTTAAGACTCAACCCAGACTGAGCATTGCCTTCTTCAAGCTTCCCATGGCACTGGACTTGTAGGCAAGAGGAAAGAAAATCTCATTAACAGAAAGCCTTCACCACCATGATGGTTGAGAATGGTGTGATGTTGGTGCATGCCTCAACTCACTGGAGAAACAGAGATGAGGGGAATGGGTCTTGGTGTTCATCTTGGCTTTCTACTGTTGAAAGGGCAATCCCAGCACCTGCCCATCTTCAGTGAAGCACTCTGAAATCCTATTATATGCTTCAGACAGGCACTGTTATTGACTCAAAGGGACAGTTCCACCTGAATGATGAGTGGCAGTGAGGGGGCCACACTGGGTCCCCAAGCTGTGGGCCTCCTGTCACTCCACTATGCACAACAGGTAGAGTGACAGGTCCTTAACAAGAATGGCTGCAGCAGACAGCAGTCTAATAAAAGTAATCCTATTTACAGCCTGCTTTCAGATGTTGCTGGGAGTTGAAAAGTTCACCTCTGGCAGTTTTCTGGGCTTGTCACCTTTTCTGCCATTTCCCTGGCTTATAGCTCAAAGGCATGGATTTTTTATTAAATGGGAAACAGAAATAATATAGGCAAAAAAAAAAAAAAATGCAATCTACAGCATGTTCTTGAGTATGGCAGGAATCCCATCTCTCAGAGTTTAACTGCAGCACATTTTTGTCTCCCTGTCAGAGAGACAAAGCAGTTCTTATAAACCTAATCTACAATATCACATATCCTTTGTATGTGGCTGATATTATTATCTCTTATCCATGGGCATTCAATCCTAACTTAATTAACTTGGCAAGCAGAAGTATTGTGCTGTGGCACAGTGTCTGCTACATTCACAAACCATCCTACCCAGCTGGGTATCAAGATTCTTCAGTGGGCTACACTTCTGATCTGTGTGACATACAATAAATCCAGTCAGCAACCCCATGGAGCTTGGCTCTACATCATCACTCTGAGGAGTGGACAGACTGTTTAGGTTTTTTCCCCTTTCCTATAAAATTAGAAACTGTTTCTGCTCATCAAATGAAGCCTTATTTTTTACAATTTTATTGTATTTTTAAACCACTGAGTAGAAGATCAGAAAACAGGGCCTAAGAATAACCAATGAGATGGGACATTAGCATTCATACAGTACTGGAGTCATCTTTCAGTCATCTGGCTGTAAAAACAGAGGAGAAACTGGTTTGACATTGTTTGGCACTGTAATGTGAATGAGAGAGACATTGAGATAGATTGACTAGATTTTTAATTAAGGAAATGGGCACCCTGGGCCTGACCCTTTTTTGAGGTTTGAATGATTTCCAGGAATCAGCATGTCCTCCATTCCCTCTCCATCAATATTTGTTCATCTTCATCATATTGTGATCTGCCAAATTTTAAATAGAGATAGACACAGAACTGCTAGAACGTGACAAAGATCTTACAGTTTGTCTGGAAGGCTAAACTCCCAATAATATAATGTTTTACATTATTGTTAACATTATTAACATAGTGTATTGGGCTACAATAAATGAAGAAAAGAATCTTATTAGACTGTATAAAGTCTTCACAAAATTATCTTATTTTCAATATATGTAATTTCAGAATATCTGAAAACAAGTCTTAAAAAAATTTCTTCAAAAAAATCAATTTTAACTTAAAAAATTAGAAAATATTTAAGTAAAAAATTAAACATTTTTAATTACAATCTCTGCCACCACATAAACATACTAATTATGCTTAGATATTTTCAGTTTGGAGGAGCGTAGCTTTTTTGCTACAAAATTAAGAATTATAAAAAATTGTTAAGAGCTTTCAGTAAAATGTATTTATAGCTTTATATATATCAAATGAATTGTCAACATCTCTATTTAAGTAGCAGCACTGAGATTAAATGACATTAGGTTGTTTGTGGTATATGTGTTGAATAGTCACTACTTAAATCTGAAAATCCTATTCCAGAAGACGGGGAGAGAGGACAGGCTCGAGAAATAAAAACAGCTACCATGGGGAAAGGAAGAAACTTCTTTCAAAATGTTATCTACAGCTTGGTTATAGGACAGATTAAAATAAATACAAAAGCTTTTCAGACTTCTCATTCTCAGTGGGTAATGACAACTGTGTATCAGATGTTAGGTAAGTTTAAACCTCAAGACATATTTTTTCCTTTCATCATTTATGTAGGAAAAACACATTTCACTGCATGCTACAGTGAATGGGCATACTTAGGTACAGAGTTACTTTGAGACATTAAGCTGTGCTTGATAAATCTACATCTAAATATTAGAAGCAGAAAAGGAAGTCTGGCTTATAGTAAGACCTCATTGTAAAAATTGCTCTTTAATCTTTTGACACCACAGTTTTGGAAGATAATATTTTTAACTGAACTTAAGTTTTATGGGTTCATATTTTACCAAGGGATGTATATGTAACCTTCTATCAAATGAAGATCATCAATTCATGCAACAAAATCCTTTGATTGTAAAACCTGAATATAATGTCAATGATTATAACACCTATCTGATGGAAGCAACATATTTCTCAAAGCTGCTTCTAGTGTCACTTTGGGCTATAAAAGTCTTCTAAATATTAAAGTGAAGGACAACTTGTTAAGGGCAGAAACATCCCACCATTGAATGACAAAATTAGGGGATATGTGTGCTAAAAGCAGAAAAAAAGGGGAATTAAGATAGTAGATTCAAAATAAGGCTAATTAGAAATGGATTTGAACCAAATTCCAGACAGAAAAAAAATCCTTTTTCATATTAGTCACTTTGGAATTTCTACATTAAGAATGAAGTAGACCAAGCTTTCCTCATAGCAACAAATTTATGTAAATGCATACTTAGCAACTTCTCAGACACAATTATCTTCATTTTGTTATAACATCTGGTGGCTGAAAACCACAGATTAGGAAGTTTGTTAGGAGTTCTCAGGGGATGTTGTCACTCAGGCATTCCACCAAAATTGGGGCGATTTGGGAGTAACTGTTTATCCAGAGCTAATAATGATTCTAAAAGTGAAATAGACTAAGCCAGTCCTTTTTAATTTTACTATTTTTTTCTTCTTGCAAATATCAATTATGTCACAGAAACATAATAACTTAAATGCTTTTAAAATACTGTATGAAACCAAAACACTGAGAACAAGATCATCTTGATGGTATTTACCTGAAGGAATCCAGCCTAACTAGTCATTTGAGGTCCTTTCAGTAGTCAATGCTGAATAACATGCTGAATAATGCATCCTATCCTAACACAGAAAAATCTGGTGACTAATAATGCCCTGAAAGTGTTGATAGTTCTCATTAGATGGCATATTGAGCTTGATCAAATTTAAGGAATGATTCATTACACTTCTGTTAATTGTGCATTCTGCTTAGTGCCCAGGTCTCTCTTCAAGTCTTTGTTTTGTTTTGTTTTCCTTAAGACCCATATTGTGTCTGCTAGCTATGTCTCAGTCATAAGATACTTCTAATGGTACAATCATAGAACAATTTGGGTTGGAAGAGACCTCTAAAAGTCATCTAGTCCCACTCCCCTGAAATAAGCAGGGGCATCATCAACTAGATCAGGTCACACAGAGACTCATCAAGCTTCACTTTGAATATCTCCAGGGATGAGGTCTCAAATACCTCCCTGCACAACCTTTTCTGTATTTCCATTAGTTTCATGGTAAAGATTTTTTTCCTAACATCCAATCTAAATCTAGTCTTCTCTAATTAAAACCATTGCCCCTCATCCTATATGCCCAGGCCTTTGCAAACAATCCCTCTCCAGCTTTCCTGTAGGCCTCCTTCAGGTACTAGAAGGTCACTATTAGGTCTCCTTGAAGCCTTTTTTTCCCCAGCTCCCTCAGCCTATCTTCGGAGGAGTGTTCCAGCTCCTTTGTGATCTTCATAGTCTCCTCTGGACCCGATCCATGAGGTCCATGTCCTTCCTGTGTTGAGGACTGCCTGGAGGCAGTACTCCAAGAAGAGCAAAGTGGCAGAATCACCTCTCTCAATCTTCTGGCCATGCATCTTTTGGTGCAGCCCAGGATGCAAATGTCCTTCTGGGCTGCAAGTGTGCACTGTTGGTTGATGTCTAGCTTTTCATCCACCAGCACCCCCAAGTCCTGTTTTGCAGGGCTGCTTTCTAAAACCTTGTCCCCAAGCCTGTAGTGATAATGTGGATTGCTCTGAACGAGGTGCAGAACCCAGGTGCTAGACTTCAGTCTGTGAAAATTCGAATCTTGCTCTTACAATGAAACTTAGATGCATATATCTCTATTTCAAACTCCTGAAAGTAGATGTCTGAAACTAGAGTTGAAGCCTTCTCAGTCCTGTACACTTCAGGTGACATTATTCTTACCTAGATGTTCATGTTAAGTGAGGAGGACAGTAAGATATAAGATCTCTTCAGGGATCCTTCATGTATTTTGAATGTTTGAGCATGACAGTATGACTAAGAGCCCCCACTAATCACATGAAGGATGGTGTTGCTTTTGTCCTTTGAATCCCTCAACTAGAAAGCTGTAGAAAGTTTCCTTTTTATTTAACTTCTGAAGGTTTAACTTGTAGCCTGAAGAGGTATGGAGACAGGGAGTGGTATAAAGCTGTTCATTTTTATTCACTCCACTTGCTGTACTTTTCTACATAAATCTTATCTCTGGGACATTACAGATGCCTCAGTGTATATCTGCGTGGCAGATAGTGACAACTGATCTGGATTGGGATATGATGAACTTGGAACTAGAAGTTATTACCAAACACAAGGGCAATTTCATCACGCTTTCTGCTCTAAGCTGGAGGTTTGTGAACTACTGGGGATAAAAAATGTAGAGATGCTTCTCTCTCTTTGGTGCTGGTCCTCTTCACTTTGCTCTGTCATAAAAACATATCCTGAAGGTTTTAGAAATGTTCCCCACTCCATTGCAATTAGTAAGCACCGGATTAGGGCCAGGCAGTAATGGACCACCTAATTTGAATGTCATTATCTCATAGCAGTGGAAGTATGGTAAACCTTACAGCTGATTTCCTACAGGATTCTGCATTTCATTTTTCCTAGTAAGAAATTAGACTAAAATTACTATATCTTCTCCACTACGACCCACCCACAAATGGTATTTGGCATGGTTTTCTTTGGCTTACAGGATTTGCCCTTATTGTCCTTATAGCCATGGGTCTCACCTACACAAACTTTAAGAAAAGAAGGAAATGCAACCCTATTGCATCCAATATGGTTATGATCTAGTCTCTCCATTGCTGCAGTGGAGAAAATTAGTGTCATGGTGATGAAATCCAGCTATATCACAATTTCAAGTGATGCACTAGTAGCCATGGCAACAAGGTATTCCCTTCCAGTAAATGTCTGTAATGGGGCTTTTAAGATTGTACATCAAAGTCAAAGCATAGTGTTGAATCACCCTGGAGCAACTACTGACTTGAAAGCAAAAAGGTCAGAACAATAGGTTATTCAAAAACAGAGGACAACTCTTTTCTAATTTAAAAGTTTTTCTTTGGGATACAATCTGAGATAAAAGTGGGAGCAGTATAGTGGATAGTGCACTACAGTTGTGTATTTGGAGGTCATGGTAGCATGTTCAAGAATCTCCTGGCTTCCTATATGGTATCTGCTTGTAGCCAAGGTCCTGGTGCTCATTGTTTTGCCTTTGAGCTCTTTAACAGTCAATGTGATTTAGCCTGACAAGGGAGAAGGATGTATACAGAACTTATAGGAACTAGAGGCAGGCAAATAACTTAAATGGATCACCTAGGCTGGCTAGGTAATCTACTAGATTTATTGTTAAATTTTAACCCTAAATTGAAAGCTATGTGTTGAAAAAGTTGTTGAAAGGGAAAAACAGTGCTTAGTTTTGGTTTAAAGTAAAAAGTCAATTTTAAAGTACTCATGTCTGAGGAATACTAAAGTCTTGCAAAGGATATTAAGCTTATTGATAGCAATTTCCACAAGCAAAATGCGAGTTGAAGAGGAATTTTATGTCATTACTAAGTCCTGCTACCTTTCCTAAAAACTGAAGATCCACATTTTTCCTTTGCAAAATGACTTTGATTAAGTGTGATGACTAGAGTTATTCTGTTTTCCCTGAAATATTTTCAGTCTTATACACTTACAGGACAGAATTCTTTATTGGGCAGTGAGTGTAATGACAGGTCAGGACACTGATGCTTCAGAGGGTTTTAATTAGGAGTAACTATAGGGAATATAATGAACTCACAATAGGTAGCATTTGGCTGCATATTTGAGATGGCTTACTAAAAGGCCAAAGGTTTTTTTGTGATTGATTTCCTTATGTTGCGGATATTGTAAATACAGAGGTTGTCTTTTAGCTCTATGTGTGCATATTTCTGCATGTCTGTGTATGCACGGTAGATAAAACTTGCCACAAGTCAGAGTCAGGAGCGTCAAAGTAATTGGAGGATTTAAAAATTATTGTTTTAAATCCTTGAGCATAAATTTTGAGATCTCTCCCAACATTTGGAAACATCACATCAGGTCTTGAGAAACTAAATAAACTTGGAAAACCCATAAAAATCTAGTAGTCTTAGTATGCTTTTTATATATTAGCATAATTTTAATTAGCATAATGACTATAGATTCTCAGGCTACGTTTGTCTCCTGTCAATTCACTGTAGGAAACAATTTTGAACCTGTCATGCCTTGGTAAAGGCTTTCTTTCTTTTTCTGGATCACACCATTATTAAAACTGATGCTTAAAAATTGTACACCAAAAATAAGCAAAAAAAAAACAAAAAGGCTTTGTCTTCAGATAATAAAAGAATAGAAATTAATCTATAATGATGTATATCTTATCAAAGTACATGAGATGGAACTTTCAAACAGATATATCTTAAACAATGTTAGAAGATCTCTAATGTCAATATTCTAAATAGAAGTGACACAAAGAGACTAAATACTTAAATAACTTAAAATCCAATGAAGAATAAATTCTAAAAGTCAGGTATTCATTGGCTGTGGCAAACACATGAGGTCTTTCCTTTCAGCTTTTCAGTGACATTCTTTTCTTATTCATCTCCATGCCTTAAACTCCCCTTATCATAGGAGATCTTCTGTGAAGACCTCACCAAAAAAAAAACAAACCAAAAAAACCCCACAAACCAAAAAAACCCAACCAACCAACCAAAAAGAAAAAAAAAGCTGAAACTTTAGTTTAGAGTGAAGCTTGCATTCACAGACTGTCACATTTCTGTGAATTTATTCTTGCATGTCTATATTTTTCTTAATGAGAAAAGTTAAGAAGAAAATTGATTTCTCCAAAGATTAATACTTCTCATTGCTAAGTCACTAAGCCCATTTAAAAAGAAATAAATAAATAAAGTACCATTTGAGCCATTTAACCAACCTTTTTCCATGATGGCAACTATATATTGAGGTTACATTGGTTGGGAAAAACCTTCATTCAAAGCACTGGTACTACTCAAAATTGTAGTAGTTATACCCATATGAAAGTTGATAACTGTAGCACAACAAGAGTACTTATAAGGATGCTTTCTTCTCATTTGAGAAATTAAGCTTAATTAGAATTCCAAGTGTAACCCTTTTGTTTCACAGAAAAAGCTGCCAAGTGTAAGATCTGACATTCAAAACAAAATCAATACTTTTGTAGAACATTTAAACATCTCAGGTAATATCACAGGACTAAGGTAATTTGCCTCATGTAGTAAAGCTCTAATTAAAGATGCGACAGGGGTAAGAATTGTATTCCTTCATTATTCAGCCTGTGCTTTGCTGTTTGGCTCATAGAATCCTATTGATTCATGTTTATTATAGCTCCCCCCCTTCCAGTCATGAGTGTGAGAAATGAGAGTTAGGGTAGATGAAAAATATTCATTCCTTGTCAGGTATAAGAGATGCTGAGGGTCAAATGCAGATAAGGAGAGGCAACGAAACAGAAAGGTTTTTTCAGTTAGTGGTGAGCTATAGATTAATTTTTTAATTATTTTTTTTCTCCATTGAATTTCTGTCAAGCTAGCCAGGTAGTCGTATAGTTCTTGTCTGTTTAAAATGTGTTAGATTTGATGAGCTCATAGTATTTGGATCTAAAATTTTGTCTAGCCTCTGAACTGAACTGAGACCAAACTGAACGCTCATTTAGATGCCAAGGTACCTCATTCTTGGCATAAAACAGTTTCTCTCAGAGGAGCAATTAATGAATAGAAGTAAAATTTCAAATTGACTTAAAAGGGTGGCAGAGACTTTCAAAAAAGTAATCTTGCCCACATTCCTGCCTTAACAAGGATGTTTACCCAATATCAAGACTTTCAGTGCAGGAATCCTATGCGGCAGCCCCTGTGGAACTCCCGTGACTCATTTGTTGTTTAAAAGACTTTCCTTGTGCTTCCTGTCTGTGATTGAAACATCATTTCTCCACTGTTTGATCTTGGGCGTAAAAGACATGTTGTTTTCTTTCTCATTAATGCATAATTTACTGTATATGAGGCCAATTGTCCTTTTCTTACCAAATATTTCCTGGAATATGGTTCTCATTTAATATCCTTTGGGAATTAGCTTAGATCTGTATGTTAGAGGTCAAGCTGCCAAATGGAGGCAGGTAAAGCCATCCACAAAAGTTTTGAATCTTACGTGGATTGAATCAATCTAAGCCGTATGAAGCAATGCTTAAGCAGTTTGTATTGAAATCTTTAAAACATGTATTCCATGTGACAATAAAATTCTGAAGAGATTGAGGTACAAATTTCATAGGTCATATTCCAGTTATCTGCAGCTTAAAGTCAAGAAATTAACAAATAAGCCTAAAGGCTTTAAATTTTGTTATTTAATTTTGAAGAGGTCAGGTATCCACCTCCGAGCTAGGTACATTTGTTTCTAAGGGAGATGAATGCCTATTTCAGAACGAAAAATTGAAGGAAAGAATAAATAAATTGTCAACCACAGAAAAGAGAAAATCAGAAGATTTAGAGGTTGAAGTCTTACCACCTTTGTCTAACAGGGAAAAAAACCAAATAAAAACAGACAACAGAACAAAAAAACACCCAAAAAACCCAAAACCAAAACAAAAAAACCAAAAAAAACCCCTGCAGTAAGATTTATCCTCTGTTTTCTAGAACACCTGTCTACACACATAGCAGAAAATACAAGCCACACCTTAAGTATAAATCATCAAATCACTGAATCACAGAATGATTTGGGTTGGAAGGAACCTTAAAGTTCATCTAGTTCCAATAGACCTACATTGTGATGGACACTTTTCACTTGACTAGGTTTCCCAGGGATGGGGCAGCCACAACCTCCATGGGCAACTTGTTCCAGTGTGTCATTACTTTCTCAGTAAAAACAGTTTTCATTATGCCTAAACAATTTCTTCATAAATGCTGAGGACTTGGTTCAGTAGCCCTCACCTAGTGTCTTCTACAATCTAAGAGATCCCAGTAGTGCCCTCTGGCCTCTGACTGTTGTTTCAGACATACAAAAGACTCCTTAGGTCCCATGTCAGTTCTGCCAGTGCCATCTGGATTATTTGGGTACCTGATGATATCTCAAATGTTGCTAAGACCACTAAGTGGATAATTAAAAGGGATCTTAATTTAGTGGCAAACCTCTGCATGGTTTAAGAGTTGGCCAAATATGAGTTAAAATCAAGAAATGAGTCAATGAGTTAATATCAAGAAATTTAGGTCCAATCCTAAAGCTAGATCAGCATAATAGTAGAACAAGAACAATTGGCTTTGGCTTGCAGCAAAGCAATCGTACTTTAGAGTAACCTGTCAGCTTTATCTTTGAGCTTTCTGCACTCATGGTGGACACATGATCAGAAGAAATGACTGTGTTAAGGAAGGACTGATAGGGATATGTAGAAACATTGTTGGAATAAGAAAGACCGCAAATGTTCTGAAGCAAATGCTTTTCTCTATGTCTTAATGATGTCTGAAGTAATGGAATCCTGCTGAGATGTATTTGTCCAGTTCGAAAATTTTACTCATTTAAAAGTCAGACCAAATTTCACTCAAAAAAAAAAAGTATTTTTTACCTTGAGGAGCATAGCTTTCTGGAATTCCACTGTTTCCTGATGGATTTCAGCAAACAAAGCTCATGGATATTAATAGAATTTGCACTAGCATAAATGCTATTATACAGATTCAATGTGGAGAAATCTTGGTAAGTTGTTTCTAGAGCACTTTCTGCACTGATGTTCTAGTTCAGCACCATTTTTTCTAATTGGATTGCAATAAAAATGATAAATATAAGTATTTATATGGTTTCCATTTCATCATTGATGTTATTTTCTTTTACACTCATTTGAAATGTGAGGATGATAAAGAGTATAGATAAAATTTTCTTTTGTATCCTTAAAGAGAGCATCCTTAATAGCATTGTATTTAAGGGAAGTGCAGTATTTAGAGAAGGTATTCTATCAAAAGAGGTATCTTGGAAGAAGACAATTTGCTTATGACATAACTGGGCAAATGGTGATAAAGGCTGTTATTCTTTCAAAGGACATGAGAATAAAAAATTAAATAACCCTAAGACTTTCTTGCTAGCGGATGTAATATTTAATACTAAAATCAAAGTATGTAGTGCTTTGAGACTTCAATTTTTAGATTTCTTTTTGGTAAAAGTTGAAATTATATAAGAATTAATACTATGGAACAACTTTCTGAAATATATTTGCTGATAATGGAAATAAGGCTGGCCCATTCACTGAGGTAATAAACTGAACAGTTCTGCTCTGTATTAAAAATTACCAAGTCTTTCAGAAGTAAGCTAATGCACTGAATTTATCCATTCAGGTTCTGCTAACCATTAAACTAAATAGAATACTATTTCACGCATGATTTCATTCAGTTAGATGAAGAATGCATCAGTGGGTCCAAAGAGGTAACAGGTAAGATTGGAAGTTTAAATAATAAATAAATCCTTTTGCAGGGAGTCATTTCTCTGTGATTTCGAATGCTTTATTAAGAGATCTTTATGGATACCCCACTAATGGGTACCAACACCATTAACAGATGATTTTGATAACACAGCTGTTTGTGTCCCTGCTGGGATTAAAGAAGCAGATTATAATTGGCTACTGATGAAGCTGAAATTTTCCTTGCAGTAAATTCTTTGTTTCCTGAAAACACTAGATAAAAAAAACCAAGCTAGCAAAGCCTTGCAACAAAAAGCAAAACTAAAATTTGATTTACCTAAATTTAGCTGTCATCTTTCCATTTTATCTCTTTTTGTATGCTGATGTGGGGGATTTGTCGTATGCAAATTCAGTGGGCTACTTCCATACTCCAGTAGGAAGAAAACTAGTGCTGCACTGAAACACTGTGTGTATCTAGCTGCTGACTACTGGTTCTAATCTGAATTATGAACTAGTTTATGTCTCTCACATAGAATATGAATAATTTTTGTTATACAACTCTTCTAATTGCTTCTTTTTTCCTACCACTGACCCTTCAAGCATCCTACTCAGTGGCTATGGAATATTACCCACCTAAACTATTGTGAAGAAAATCCTAAATTTCATTCAGGTTTCTTGCTTAACTTTTTACACTAATCAGTATGCCTTGTAACTTTTCTCTCCTCTGGGATAACAGCCCTTTTGAACCATCTGTCTATTACTTGTGAATATTGGTTTGTTTGTTCATATTATGTGTAATTCAAACATGTTTAATTTTTTCCTTGACAATCATAAACTTCAATAAATGTTTAATTTCTCTTTAGTCACCATAATATCTCTGTAGTTATCTCATTAAGGGAGGGAAGTACACTACTTAATACGTTTTTGCATTCTGAGCTCTTTCAGAGCTATTATATCAAGTGTAGTTTGTAAAGATACAACATCTTTAAATTTAAAATAGCTTGGGGAAAAGTAACATAGGAGATATGACAGCATGTAACTCATCAAGTCAACTGCCAGAAATTCTGCTGGCTGACGAAATGTGGGTTTTAGTGTCAAATGAGCTTTGCTTGTCTCTTTTTTTTTTTTTTTTTTTTTTTTCTGGTATCAATACCTAAGTTAGTGGTTTATAGTTGGGTTAGATACATCCATGTGAATTCCACAGGCAGCTTCTGGAAGGTTAAGGCCAGTCAGCTGAGCCTGGGGATTTTAGTGAAAGTTATGCCACACTAATTCATTCTTTAGTGCCAGGCACAAAGGTGAATCAAATCCACATGTAGCAATTGCATTAAACACATGCAGGAGATCATTCTTGAGTTGAACAGTCAGACTGCAATTTTAAAAGCACAAATAATTTCCTGGAATTACATTCAAATAAGGCATATTGATGTTCAGTAGCACTAAAAAAAGCTTGGCATGAACACTTACAGAATTTTATGATACTGACTTTGTATTATAATGCTTTTAAATAATGTCAGAAAAAAAGAATTTTACACTATACAATAAAGAATCCTTAACAAGAAAGATTTAATGTATTATACGTATGATGGCATACATATGATGATCCCAGTGTCTTTCCTCACGAATTTACAATTTCCCTAAGAAGCCCTCAACAGAGCTTGTCATCTAAAAGTTTCTCAAGCAACATCAAAATTTTAAGGACTATCATGGCTAACACAAACGCCTCTCCCCATTATCTGACTCAGACTTTTTTTTTACCATTTTTGCAATTGTAGTCTTTACCATAACCCTACATATTTTGCATCAATAAACTCTTTTTACTCATAAAGGCTCCTATCAATCCCTTCATAACCCTTTGAGGACTTTTTAAAGCTAAATTTCTGCTCAGCAGATCATGGTACACTCCGGTAGAGCCTGGATGTGATACTTAGTTCCTCTAAATCATAGAATCATAGAATCATAGAATAGGCTGGGTTGGAAGGGACCTCAGAGATCATCGAGTCCAACCCTTGATCAACTACTGCCACAGTCACTAGACTATGGCACTGAGTGCCATATCGAGTCGCTTTTTAAATGTCTCCAGGGACGAAGATCCACCACCTCCCCAGGCAGCCCGTTCCAATGTCTGATCACCCTTTCCGTGAAAAAATTCTTTCTAATAGCCAATCTGAACTTCCCCCGGCACAATTTAAGACCATGCCCTCTTGTCTTACTGAGAGTTGCCTGGGAAAAGAGACCAACCCCCGCCTGGCTCCATCCTCCTTTCAGGTAGTTATAGAGAGCAATGAGGTCTTCCCTGAGCCTCCTCTTCTTCAGGCTGAACAGCCCCAGCTCTCTCAGCCTCTCCTCAGAGGATCTGTGTTTGAGTCCCTTCACCAGCCTGGTTGCCCTCCTTTGGACCTGTTCGAGGACCTCAATATCCTTCTTGAACTGGGGGGCCCAAAACTGAACACAGTACTCAAGGTGTGGCCTTACCAGGGCTGAGTATAGGGGCAGAATCACCTCCTTGGACCTGCTGGTGACGCTGTTTCTGATACATGCCAGGATGCCATTGGCCTTCTTGGCCACCTGGGCACACTGCTGGCTCATGTTCAGCTTTCTGTCAATGCAGACTCCCAGGTCCCTTTCTGCCTGGCTGCTCTCCAACCACTCTTTCCCCAGTCTGTAGCGCTGCGTGGGGTTGTTGTGGCCAAAGTGCAGGACCCGGCACTTGGCCTTGTTGAAGCTCATCCCATGGGAGTCAGCCCAACTCTCCAGTCTGTCCAGGGCCCTCTGCAGAATCCTCCTGCCTTCCAGCTGATCAACATTTCTCCCCAGCTTGGTGTCATCAGCAAACTTGCTGATGATGGACTCAATCCCCTCATCCAAGTCATCAATGAAGATATTGAACAGGACTGGGCCCAGCACTGATCCCTGGGGGACACCGCTGGTGACCGGCCGCCAACTGGAAGCAGCCCCATTCAGTACCACTCTCTGGTCCCGGCCCTCCAGCCAATTCTTAACCCAGTGCAGAGTACGCTTGTCCAAGCTGTGGGTAGCCAGCTTTCTCAGGAGGATGCTGTGGGAAAAGGCGGAAGACCAGTATGGCAGGATCTATAAGGAGCATTTATTAATCTAATCCCTGGCTACAAAGAAGTACCACTCCTAAAGGTCAATATATAAGGAAAGAAAAGGAGAAGGAGATAATAGGCTGGTCAAATTTGGACATGTTTGTAAAAAAAAAACAAAACCAAAAAAACCACAAAAACAAAACAAAGCCCCCCCCAAAAAAACAAACAAAAAATCCATCAGTATGTTGACATAAATGCTTTTAATGCTGATCAATGAGTCCTTCACTCAAAAGCCTAAGTATATGCAAACATGAAATTGTATTTTCCACCACATTTGCAAAAAGGTTACTTATAGTGCAGCAAGCAATACTGTGCCTCTTTCCTTTTTTTGTGTACAGTGTCATCTGTAGTAATCCTTTACCCCTGATCTTATAAACTTCTGGGCAAGGAACTCTTCTGAGCTGCACGATGGCTATCTCCAGAAGTCCCAGGGCAACTGTTATGCTGTTTGCTTTGCATGGTATAGAAATTTGAACAGGTTACTTTTGGCTCTGTTTAGAGGAAACACACTTATGTATAAATCCAGCAATTTATTCATAGTATAACTGAATCTTAACAGTGTAATATGAATTATTATTAGTCCAGGTATGATTGTAACAAAAAGGAATAATGACACAGAGACAGTTTCACAATGAACAAAACTGACTTTTCACAGAATCACAGAGTCACAGAATTTTGACAGAAATTATTGCAGTTGGAAGAGACCTCTAAGGTAATTGCATTTAACTTTCATCATCCCCCTTCTAAATAAAATGCACATATTAGTATCTGTATCACTCACTAGAGCAAGTCCTGAAGTGACTTGTTTACATAAATCTTTAAAATATGCCCAGGGATGATAATGCCACCACCTCCCTGGGTATCCCATTGCAATGCCTAACTACTTCCTCATTAAAGGAATTCTTTGTAAGATCTGGTCTAAACCTCCCCTGCTGACACATCAGGCCATGTCCTCTAGTTCTACCATTGTTCCCTTGAGAGAAGAAGCCAGCACCCATCTGCCTACAACCTCCTTTCAGGTAGCTGTGGAGCGTAATAAGGTCTCCTCAGCCTCCTCTTCTCCAAACTGAAAAATCCCAATTCCCTCAGTTTTCCTCACAGGACTTGTTCCCTATACCCTTCACTAGCTGGGTTGCCCTTTTCTGAACTCACTTCAGCACCTCAATGTCTTTCTTGCAGTGAGGGGCCCACAACTGAGCACAGTATTGGAGTTGCAAGTGCAGGGACACAATCACTTCCCTTCTCCTGCTGGCCACACAATTCCTGATACAATCCAGGATGCTGTTGGCTTTATTGACTACCTGGACACACTGTTGTCTCATATTCAGCTCACTGTCAACCATCACTCCCAGGTTCTTTCCTGCCTGGCAGCTTTAGCCACTTCTCCTCAAGCCTGCAGCATTGCATGGGGTTGTGACCAAAGTGTGGAACTGGTACTTGGCCTTGTTAAACTTCATTTTATTGACCATGACCCACTGGTCCAGCCTGCCTAGTTGTCTTTGCAGAGCCATTCTACCCTTGAGCAGATCAATACTGCCACCCAGCTTGGTGTCACAGTCAATCTTACTCTGGAAGAACTCAACCCCCTCATGTAGACCATTAATGAAGATCTTGAACAGGACCAGACCCAAAACTGAGCCTGGCGAACACCTGTGGTGACTGGGATTTGGTTCTACTGACTATAGCTTTCTGGTCTCTGCCAAGCAGCCCATTTTAATCCAAAGAAGAATATATGTGTCTACACCTCGAGCCACCAGTTTCTTGAAGAGAATGCTGTGGGAGACAGTGTCAAAGAATTACTAAAGTCCAGGTGGACAATGTCCACAGCCTTCCTCTCATCTACTAGGTGGGTCGTCTGGTCACAGAACAAGACTTTGGCATCTGAACACTAAAAAACTACCACTGTACCATACAAACAAAAAGTAAAACTAAAGAGGCAGTGACCAGAAAACACTCTGGTTCAGCTAGAGAAGCTGAGACAAAGCCCCTGAAAGTGAATGCAAATTCAGACAAAGTGAGTCTGACATGCCTTGCTCCTGAGGCCCTGAAAGTTCAGTACAAAGCCACTTAGCACAAATAACAATACTGTATTTATTGGGCTGTAGCCCTACAAACTGTTACTCATGGTATCTTCAGGAACTGTTTTATTAGATCTAGCTTTCACGAGATCAATATAAAACATCGGAGTATACAGTTTTAATATTTTTATGATTTCTGACATGAGAAATCCTGAGAAAGCTCCTTCTTCCCTCTGTCAGGAGGAAAGGAAAAGCTGGAGACACATAGAACAGCAAATCTGAGCTAGCAAGGACACCCTCCATTTCTGTCCTATGGTCAGTTCTTCCTGAGGCAAAATATTTCCTTTGAACAGCTGTTCCTTAGCATGTGATTGCCTGGAGAATTTTCCTCCAGGCTTTTGCCTTGAGGTCCCTTGTCTTGGGCAACTGTATTTGTGTAGCTCTTGCCTCATGGACACTAAGGGGATAAATTTGTTAAGACTTGTAAAGCATTCATATGATGTAATAAGAAAGGATACATAAAAATCTTATCAAAAACTACTAGCACAATACATTGTCAGCACTATGATATCAGAAGCCAGAACTTTTGTTTCCCTGAATATACTCCACTTTTGTGTCAGTTCTCTAGACTGTGAATTGAGTAGTTAAATGCTTCGGGGACAGTATCATAACTAATCAGTGAATCATTTATTTACAAATAGTTTTCTCCTCTTGAGTAGCTGCAATGTTGATTGATCTAAAGCTTTCCATCAGATAGTGAGACAAACCTACATAATATGTGTTGCTCCAAAGCCTGTTAAAGTCAATGAATCTCTTAACTGTCTTTCTTGGGCTTTGGGATAGCCTCTATTTACATAATCTCTGGAAGCCATCCAGAGACACTGTGGCCAAACCTTTGCCCCTATTAGTCATCAACAAAAAACAGGAAAATCACTGAGAAACTTTTTATTTTCTTATTGTAAACCAACCAAACTGTGACATGATATTGTCTGGGGAACACTGGCAACATAAGTGGAGATAAAAACATGTACACCTTGAGGGGCAACAGAAGAACAAGTCCAGTGTGAATTATCAAGAATGAAACAGCAAATAACTTGGTGGAGCTGAGGAAGAAAATATTTTTATAACAACACAAACAGACCTAGACTGTCAAAAGGGTAGGTACCAGATGTGACACACAAGGCATCAGAGAGTGGATAGACCAACTTTTAAAATTATCTTTTTCTGATCTAATAATCACAGAGGTTCTTTATGTCTCTGTGTTCTCTAATTCTTTGATTTATGACATATTATACCCTTACCCTGTAGCTGTATTATTATATATATATATATATATATATATATAAACACACACACATCTTTTCTAGGCATGAAGGAGTAACTTTTTTTTTTTTTTTTTTGCTTTTTTTTCTTTTTGTTTTCTGAATTTTTGTGGATATATCTACTCATGAAACAGAATCCTCAGAGAAGATGACTACTTGATAATAAAAAAGTGAATAATGAAAAGTGTGTATGGAATAGCACAGCAAGATGAGGAAATGCTATGTTACAAAATAACAAAATTTTATCCTGGAATAGACGTAGGTTATAAAAGGTTCTAGCATTTCAGCAGATGCATTCATGTCATCGTGCATAGTGAATGGATGAGAGCCATGACATGGAGAATTATTTTTTTTAAAAAGAGAGTTCTGTGAGCATTGGCTTAGATATGGATCATTTCTAACCTTATAAACCTTAACAAATATTTTGCAACTTAATTTCCCATCTGATTTGTATACATAAAAAGAGACATTATTCAGTGTTGATTAATGCCTTGTTATTTGAAATTAAGCATTATGCTTTCTATCCTGCATGTCATTTCTGCATGGGACAGATTTGCTCAGCCCTTATATAGCTGATGGCTGAAGTCTGAAGAAGAAATTAATCCCGTGAGGTACCTTACATCTTCCTGCTCATTATGCTCAAATGCTAGAAATGTGGAAGAAAGATTATTTCACTTGCCGTCTAGTGGATTAATACATGTGCCTGCAGAGATGAAAAATTGTTGGCCTCATCTTGGTGGACGTCATTAATAATGAGGAAGAATTTATCTAAAACATTATGTACTTATTAGTCTCAGAACTGTAAGATGCAACTATGTTAACTTCTTCAGGTGACTGCTGTTAATTATGGTGTTACTTAATTGAAGCAGCACCACAGTGACTCCTTCCATATGAGGGTTTTCTGATGTTCATCTGGGCAAATGGTTTACTTAAAATGCAATCTTCAGAACAGTTTCAGTTTTGTTTTTTGTTGGTAATATCTAATCCCTACTAAATTTTACAAAATATGGAGTTTCCAACAGAAAAAAAGGCCTTAAGAACTGCAGCCTCATTGAAGAAATATTAGTACAATTAGGACAGCTGTGATATGTGAAGTGCTTTTAAGCTGAAAGTGCTAAAGCAGTCTCAGCAGGAATATAGTAAAGATGAAGGGGCTCCAAACTTCTCTAAAATATTATTAATTTTTAAGTAGGGATGAGGAGGAGACAGAAAGCATCAATCAAAACACTTTTAATTTGAAGTTAAAAAGATCAAATCAAATAAAATCCAATGATTCTTTAAATCAAGACACCACGAGTTATAACCTCTTAGCAAAGCATTTTTTCTTAATAACTGACTATATGAGATGTCCTAGAAAAGTAAAGGTTCCACCCCCACCTTTATTTTTTTAGACCAACTATTCAATCATGTAGATTAAGCACACCTTAGCTTGTGTCAGAAATGCTCACTTTTATGTTCCCCTAACTGATATATTAATAATAATCTGTTCATATCTTAATATTCTCAAATGCACTTCAGAGAGGTACAAGATCTGAAGGAATGATTAATTTCCTCCCTTCCACCCCCACCCCCCAGGCAATTTTGCAGTGAAATATGCATGATCCTTCCTCGTATTTCATATTTTTGTTACAAATATATCTACATCTTCTTGTCACAAGTCCAGATATAAACTTTGATGAAATATTGTTGCTAGGTAGATCCAAACAAAACTTTTCAAAGGTTTTGTTTTTATTCAGTAATTAAGAATTTTTTTTTTTTTGGTCCTGCTATTATGCTGATGTTGGTTACTGTGTATGTTATTTAAAGTCAGTTAATCTTATAAGATGTAACTTTAAAGATACCATTAGCTTGTAAGAAAACAACTCTATTCAGTGTCTGAAAGAAAATAGCTTAAAAAAAATGATCATTAGTCATTGACTTTTAATATACTTTATCTGAGATTGTCCAGGTTTAAATTCAGCGGATATTTAAATATACTTTAAACTTGATCAAGTCACATTCCTGAGACTGGAGGGTGTAGTATGCACTGGAGCTCTGCACTACCTCTACCTGTTTCTCTGTGACCTTTCCTTGCCTAGAATAGGAAGAAAACAGTAGTCATATTCCTATAGTAAGTGTAGCATTATAAGTATAGTAAGTATAGTATTCCTAATAAGATCAGGTATTTTAAACTTTTATGTGAATTAACAGAAAAATTCTGAGAGACTTACTTGGCTACCAGGGAAAGCAATTTGTAAAGAATTTCTTGATAGAAGGCAGCAGACTGGGAGTGCTCCTACACAAAATATCAAAGCAATCTTCATCACAAAGATCTCTCTGTTATGATAAATGAACCTGATACATGGATGGAAATCCAGATATCTTGTTAGCTTGAACAGATATGAGGCCTTTCATATCAGCTGAATTAACTTCTGTGTCTTCATAGAATGTCTTTTCAGAGCCATAATTTTTATTCAAGATTCACTTCACATAATTTTAGCCATATGAAGAAATTTGAGATAATTATCTAGTCTCTCTCTACAGTTAGTGGAGAGACATTTCCAGGAGACAATTCATCAAGCTTGAGATGATTTGTCCATTTCTGTTACTTAGCATTTGAAAACCATTATATTGTTTATTTCTGTGGCAAAGCCAGACTGATTCTCTAAGATATGTAAAGCCAAATATATTCCCCTTAAGTTAACACGACCAGCTATCCAGATTTGTTAAAGTGGTAGTTTTTAAAAAAAAGAGTTTCGGTATGGAGCTACTTGTCATATTAAGAAACTGAACTAAAAAGTCCATTACATTTTCACATAAAACCATATTGTCTCAGAACTTTCTTATGAGAACTCATTTGTCTGTCTCCTGATATTTCCTCTTAATCATTACCAAGGTCTTATTCATTCCCAAGGTCAAAGCTGCCATTTGTCTTTTGTTTATAGAGTAGCTACCACATTTCACTCTTGGCTTAAAAATGTCATCATGAAAATAGAAATACCTCTAGAAATCATAAGCTCTGAAAGATTTTCAGGTATTGGCTTTACTTTCCTTTGTTTCTTGCAACTAAAACTAAATCTATGCTTTTATATGTGATAATTTATTCATATCTGATGCATTTTCAGTCTGTTTCATAGCCTGTACTCCTTTTTTCTGGTGAGAATGAAAAAGGCTGTGAATAGAAAAATGTAAAGGAAACTAGTGTGATAGAAGGGAAACATTTCTGATGTCTGGGTGGTGAGTAAGTACTAGTGATAAGCTGTCAGTTTCATGCTTTCTCTGGCAACCTATGCTACCTTTTTTCCCCTAATACTACAACACCACTGAGTAGGTCTCTGACATGATGACTGCATTATCCACTGATGGAATAAGCAGCTATTACTGGCCCATGTATTTTGTATATTTGTATTTGACAAAGGACATCTATAATTTTGCTTTCTGTGTGCATTTCACCTGCAGCCTTTCTGAAAGCACTCATCTGTATGCAACAAGGCTGAGAGCCCAGCAAGCACACGTTCTGCCCCCGTCCGCGGAATGTCACAATGCCAGCACCTAGGAAATGCATTAATATTTATGGGAAAGGAACAAAGAAATCAAAGCAGCTCTGTCTGCCTCTTTCTCAATTTATTCCACTTCTTCTAAATTTAATTTTGGAAAAACTTTTGGAACGATAAACCTTGCACCAGTTACAGTGAGACAAGAATACACATGTATGATTTTCAATTGTAATTGAGAAAGTCAATGCTGATTTTTCTTCACTGAGTTTGTGAATCCCTCCAACTTTTTAAAATTTAATGCTTTTTAAATCTGTCTGTCAATAGAAAGGCATTTATTAAGCACTTTATATGCATTTAACTCTTCTCTCTGTTTCTCATTTGGGGTTCGTGAGGATACCCTCTTACTCCTCATGTTCAGACATCAGCTGGGCAGAATCACAGCATGAGAGTCCATGTGTGTGCAATGCTACCTTCACACATAAAAACATTCAAGAGTTTCACAATAACTCATATTTCCCCTTTCTATACCAACCAACACCAAATAAACAAGAGGGTTCTGTGTATCTGTTAGTGCTCTGGATACTCCTTCCAGCACCCTAGTCATTTCTGTATTCTCAACAGGAGAGACTGGAGGTGAGATGCCTCCTGGTGGGAGATGGAATTAATACAAGCCCTGGTATGGGAAGTCTGAGGAGTCATGTAACAACTAAACTGCAGTGATGTAGCTTTTCCCACCTCAGCACTTTCACATACTGTTTTCTTTTGCAAATTAATCTGTCCCACAGTTAAGGCTGTGACTTCTCTGAGCTCTCTGGAATCTGACTGGCTAATGAATCACTGAAACTCTTGAGGGAGAGCAAGCAGTCTCCTGTAGACAGCTGTACTGCCATAACAGGCAGAGACATTTACTACAAGGAATGACTTGCCTACCTAGTAAATAGACTGAGATTTTAGAAATTGGGTTCAAGTCCTTTGTGATGTCTGCATGTCACTGAGTGCTTTTCTGCCCTCTGTCTAGTCAACACTAAATTCTGAAAAGCAGGGCCTGCCTCTTGTGGTTGTAAAGCTGCAATGTGTGGACTTGAATGACTTTCAGTAGAGGCTTCTAGTGAAATAAAAAACATAACTTGTTAGAAGTGGGGAGAGGTGCAGCCCAGCTATAATCAAAGAAGGGTAGGAACCTCTTCCCATGAATGTGGTCATTTATAACCATCAGTAAATGGTTTCACAGCCGGGGCTTTGGCTCCCTAGGCCATGAGACTTGCTTTGAGAAACCTGGTCTTCTGGGGAGTGGTGGGGTCCATATTTCAGAGAAAGAGAAGAGTAGCTTTGGCAATCGGCTTTCTAATCTTTTTAGAAGGGCTTTAAGCTAAAACTGTCAGGAAGGGAACTGTCAACCTGTCCACGAACACCACTTTGAGGCCAGTGCCAATAACAGATTCCCTGTGTCTGGAGAAGGATCACAGGCCAGCAAAACACCTGAAATATAGGAGAATGGAATCCCAGCCAGTAAGACAGCTTCAGTGGGGGCCCAACTTAAATGCCTCCATTCTAATGCAAGTAACATAGGAAATAAGCAGTAGTTACAAACATGTACTTGTCTGGAGGGCTATGAGATGTCACTGAAACATGGTAGGATGACTCCTATGACTGGAGCATGGAAATAGATGGTTATAGGCTCTTTAGAAAGCACAGGTGGGGAAGAAGAGGAGGAGTTGTCACCCTCTATGTCAATGCTCAGGTGGAGTCCATAGAGCTCTGCCTGAGGATGGATGAGGAGATGACAAATAACTCATGGGTTGGGGTTAAAAAGAAAGCAAGTGTAGTTGACATCACAGTGCTGGGTCTGGACCACCCGACCAGTATCACCAAGCACATGAGGCCCTCTAAAGGCAGGACCAGCTTGACACTCACAGTTCATGATCCTCATGGGATATTTCAGCCACCCTGATATCTGCTAGAGTAGCAGCGCAGCAAGGTACCAGTAATCCAAGAAGTGCCTGGAATACACTGGTGACTTCAACTTCTTTCTTCAAGTGGTAGAGGACCCAAGTAGAAAAGGTGTTATGATGGATCTTTTTCTCCTGTAGGCTCTGCTAAGGCACATGTATAATCTGGAGGTGGTTAGTGTTGATCAACATGGCTTCATTAAGGGCAAATTATGCCAGACAGATTAGGTGGCCTTTTATGATGAGATCACAGCATCAGTGAACAAGGGAAGAAAAGCTGATGTCATCCACCTGGACTTGAGCAAAGCGTTTCACAGAGTCCCACATCTGATCTCTAAATTGGATAGATATGAATATGATGGATGGACCACTTGGTGGATAAAGAATTGTCTGGATGGTTGCACTCAAAGAGCAATGGTCAATGGCTTGATGTCCAAATGGAGACCAGTGATGAGTTGTGTTCCTTGAGGGTTGGTTCTGGGGATAGTGCTGTTTCATATATTTCTTGGAGACATGGAAAATTTAATTGAGTGCACCTTCAGCAACTTTTCTGACAACACCAAGCTGTGTAGTGTGGTTGGCATGCTGGAGGAAAGAGAGGTCATCCAGGGGGATCTTGACAGGCTTGAGAGGTTTCTCAAACTTATGAAGTTCAACAAAGCCAAGTGCAAGGCTCTGCACCTAGGTCATGGAAATCCTAGGTGTACAGGTGTACAGCACAAGTACAGGTTGGTAGAGAATTGATTGAGAACATCCCTGAGGAGAAGGACTTGGGGGTGTTTGTTGATGAAAAGTTAGACATAAGCTCGCAACATGCCCTGGCAGCCCAGAAACCTGAGCTTGTCAATGTTTAAGGGTCATTTGGACAATGCCCTTAACAATAATGTCCTTTGCTTTAGCCTATAATGGTCAAACTGTTGGACTACATGATCACTTCCAACTGAAATAGTCTATTTTAATCTTACTTCCCTCTTTACTTGAGTTGAAGCATTCAGTTATTCCTAAGGACTTGTAAAAGGCATAATTGTCTACTACCTGTAGGAAAAATCACCTCTGTAAGCCCAGACACTTCCAGATGCTCTCTCAAGCTGTCTTTTCCAAGTCAAACTTCCTGTGTTAGTCAAAGGATTATTGAAAAAAGTCTTTGTGTGATTCATGACTGCAGAGTTCAGGCTTTGAGTGTTGTCAAGACTGCTGTGACAACAATAAGCTCAGCAACATTATGGTCGTAGAGCTGTCAGTCTCACCCCTCCTCAACTGCTTGACTTCATCTAAGAAATTTCACTTTAAATATGTGCATGCACATTACTGCTTCAGCTCCATTCTCTAGCTTTTAGAATTCAACCTGACCTCCATTTGTGGAATTTTTGTTTACTGTTTTAACTGGACAAATTCTTCTTGAAAGCTTATCAGCCTAGTTATAAAATCTACAGTTCATCTTCATAAAAAAAGTATAGAAAAAAATAAACACAATTCTTCTGTTTATAACAGACCTGAATGATCAACAACGACATATTAAGATTTTTTTGGTATTTAGTTTCAGCGTTTTTCAATGGCTTTCTGGTGATTCCTTGGAGAATAAAAGGAAAGGCAAATCAGCTGATTTAAGAGACCTCCATCCCCATTAGGAGACACTGGTAAAGATGCTCACAACAAGATCTGCTTTGCTAAAGCATCTGGCTTACCATTTACCAGTTCTCCATTGTAGTGTCTGTTGGTATGTCCTGTTATGTTTTCAGCTGAATGTAAAACCCATTGGCCAGCATCTCTATATTGTCAGATTTTACCTACTGTAACATCTCTGCTGAAAGAAGAGGAAGGGTGAGCTGACTTAGGGTTTGTTACCATGAAATGCCTCAAAGATTTGGAGCAAAAACAAGTGTGTAGATATGTATTTTAACTAGGGCTGCACCCTGTGAAATAAATCCTTCTAATTGGTAGGTAGATGGTAGCTTCATATTTGCTACCATAACAAGAATAAGTAATTCAATAATCATGCTGTCAGCGCAATTTGAGCTCAAATGGTTTTTGAGTTATAAACCTGGTTCGTCTCCTTTTTGAGGATGGTAGCTCAATAATCTAATGTTGTCAGATCTACTTCCTAAAGACCTGTCTCCCCTGAGACTAGTTTGTGTCTTATTTGGGTAAGCAAAGCAAATTAAGAAATCAGTGCCACCTCTTCCATGACTATTTAATCCTTTGTTACTTACATGTCAACACAATGTTCCTTTTTTTCTAAACAAAACATTACAAAAACAGCAAATTGTCACTGTGGCTCTGCACAGTTATTTGGTTGCCCTGGGCAATAGTCATTTAACTTGTTTACCACACGAAATTGCTCTGCTTTCTCTACTTTTCTCCTGATTTAATGCAGTAAACATCCCAAAATTTAATACCAGAGAAACCTTATTTTAATTTGCAAAGCCAAACTCTGGAAGAAGGGGCTTTAAAAAATATTAAAACCAATTACTTACACTTCTGACTTTCTTGTTGTAGCAATAAACTACACATTTATTCTAGTTATGTAGTAAAACAGCAATATCATATTCATTAGATTATTCTCTTGACTCATTTTCTTCTTTGTAGAGTTTGAATATAGCCTGACCAAAGTCAGCAATAAAAGAATTATTAGGTAGTGATAACTAATACAAACACTGATAAAACAGGTTTGGCAAACCCAGTAAAATGTTTGACTGGGGCTGAATCCACATTAAATAGCCATTTCATGTTTGACACACTTTATAGCATATGCTCCAAAGACAGACAGATTAGAACATAGAAAGTGAACAAGCTTCTCAATACACTGTCTTCGAGCTAAAGGACATGTTCTGGTGAAGGCAAAGACAACAGCTACTGTATTGAAGCATATCCTATACTATAAAGAAACAGTGATTTAAAACATAGACATAAATTAACAACAGTTTTTATTAAAGTCATTAAGAATATATCCCAATATACTGGTCTGCTAGCTGGGAAAAAATATACCTGGTAGCTGTTCACCTGCAAGTAGTGATTTTGTTTCTATATGTGCTTGTGACTCCAGAGGCAGTAAAGGTGCTAAGTGCTTAATTTTGTTTCACATAGGAATGGAATCAAGACAAAGAGATAAACCATAGAAGCATAGAATCTGCTATCATACATATCAAGAAAATGCAAAAGAAAATAATAAATGCCTGTATCTTTTCCTGTTTGGCTGTGGGTTTTCTAGTTCTGCTTTGTTTGATTTTTTGCTTGGGTTTTTTTTGGGTCAGTTTGGTTCGGCTTGGTTTGGTTTTATTTTTGTTGTTGGTTTTGGATTTTTGTTGTTTTGTGTTTGGCTGGTTGATTTTTAGTTATTTTACTTGTTTTGCTTTTATCTTTAGTATTGGGAAATCATTGTGATTATTTAACAAACAGATAGTCTAGTATTCAGAAACAATTTCTCAAGTGATCGGTGAAAAAATTCCTGTATTCATCCCTGGTGAAGTGCAGTGCTTTATGGTCAATAGAGTTTTCAATGGTCTTGTAAATAAACTAAATTCAAATTGCTATTGCTGCTGGTATATTCGGGTTTTTTTCTTATGCTGCAATCATCCAGTAGTTCATAGCAGATCATCAGCTAACTCTTGAATTCAGCAACAGAAATAAAAAATAATGCATTAGTGTTTAGGAGCAAATGAATCCCTATCTTGAATGCCATAAAAATAAAAAGAAATTAGGACTGTCAAGCTATTCCAAGAAAGGAGTGTTTTCCTGTTTGTTTTGTTGCGGGTTTTTTTTTTTTTTTTCTTTTTTTTTTTTTTTTTGTAAAAGAAAATTGCAGGTGAATAAATATGTACTTGAAAAGGATAAGGTTGAGTAATATTTTCTCATTTCTAGCTACAGAATGAATTTTAAGGGAATTTGAGGGGCAACAGGTAGTGAGCCAAGAAATCCTAGAGTACTCACACTGACAGTCCTGCAGTCTTCATTAGATGTTCCTTTTTGAGAAAGAGGAATTAAAAAGTCCAGGAAAACAGCTCACCGTTAAGGAAGACCTGTGGGCAGTAGTTTTTGTGTTGGTTTTGGGTTGTATTTTATTTTATTTTATTTTATTTTATTTTATTTTATTTTATTTTATTTTATTTTATTTAAAGCATTCAGAAAGGCAGAGTCATGGAAAAATACACCTAAGCCATAAAGGGAGGAGTTTAATTTCCTACATATAGGTGTGTGCTACCATTTTAAGCAGGTGACTTATTTCACTAGTCTACTGTAGCCCTCCTACAAGAACTTGGGTTTCTGTGATCCTGTGCCAAATGTGTTATAACCTGTTTAAAACTCTTAGATTCATTGGGGCATCCACAGGCACATATTTAGGATACCTTTTTTGGGCCTCAATTGTCTAGCACCTGTGGCCATTCTGTATCAGAATAAGTAGAATTATAAGAATTTTAACACAGCAAAAAAAGACATTTTCCACCACACTGCAGATAATTTTATCAGGCCACAGAGATCTGCTAACAGCATGGGTTTACTATGAATATTTGTACACTACTTAGCATATTTTTATCATGAAAATCGTCTCCATAATGAAGCATTATCCTTTAAAAATCCTCAGATTTCTATTGCTAAAAATGTTGATTGCCTTATTCTTGATAAGTGAAACAATATCAAATAGACAAGCTGTATAACAGGACATGACAACATCCTTAGGAAAAGTAGATAGAAAAACAAATAAAGACCACATGCCCACCTACCTTTCAGGCTCAATTCCCCATCTTGAGTTTAGTTTGGGTATTTCTTTTAATCTGTTTGGAGAAACAACTCCTAGGGAGGGCATCCTTATTGCAAGTGTCATTACTTTGAAGAGAGGCAAATGAAACACAGAGAATTTGTATTTCAGTCACAAAATGGATCAAAGAAAACTTTCCTAGGGCAAGGTGCTGTTGTCAAGATTGTCCTGAAGAAAGGAAAATCATTACAGAGGATTATCTATTAATGGTGGTTCTCAACCTTTCAGCTTATGTACCCCTAGGCAGAAATACAGTGACTGATTATGATTACCACACATGCACACAGACACACTCTTCTGCAGATATATTTTTGCACATTGTATATCTTGTGGTGTTTTTCCTAAATAAACAGGCTCACCATGCACATACACTCATGCTCAGCTTAAAAATAATACTGACAATGACAATATATATTCTCTTCTACATCCAAGTCAGTGTGACTCAACAAATATTGAGAAATGCATCCTCTCCTTGAATAACAATGTAATTGATTAATTTCATGTCTCTCCCTCAGTTACTGCTCACTCAAGCTTCCCAAAAGTCACCACGTTTTTTCTGGGGAAACATTCTTTCACTAGCAGTTATCTCGAGATGTGATGTGACCAGTGAAAAGGCATTCTTTACTTTTATTAACTTGGAGCACCCTTGGAGCTTGCTTGGGTAGTGGGACTCTGCCTACATTTCTACAGCCCAGTAATGGGCCCCATTATCAAGGTTCTCCAACCTTGCAGCAGCTTGCACTTCTGGTTAAATCTACATTTCCCTCAGACTGATTCTTACTGCCTATTGGGAACACTGTTTTGTCATGCTGCATTTATTTCAGAATATCTAGGAGAGTGTCATAAGTTCTTATGGGTTAAAAGTGTGCAGGACATATGGTAGAAATTAACTGCTTAAGCACAGCATATAATAAAGGTGAAGAAAGACTGTATCAGATACTGAAATGAGAGGACAAAAAGCAATGGCTTAAAATTAAATGTGGGCAGAGTTATATATTTCTTCTTATAAGGAAGAAATTCTTTATTATGATGGGTCAGTAGTTCCAAATGCTCCAACCCTGGCAGTGTTCAAGGCCAGGGTGGATGGCCCCTGGAGCAGCCTGGTCTGGTTGAAGATGTTCCTGCTCAATGAAGGAGGGAGTGGACTAGATGGTCTTTAAAAGTTCCTTGCAACCTAAACAGTCTGTGATTCTAGGGTGCCCTAACACCCTAGACTGTAATAAACGAGATGTATTAAGTATGTTTCCAGATAAACACAGAGATTTTTATGATGAAGTCTTGCAACTATTATTAGATCACAAAAACCTTAAGAACTGGTTGTACCATGCTGTGGATTAGGAAGGTTATTATTTGGGATAGTGCTTGAAATAACACTTTAGTCTTTCTGTTGCATGAGTCACCCTTGGAGTGATCCTGTCTTGGAGCTGAAAAATCAGAATGAAATGAAGAGGCTGTCACAACATGCTTCAGAGAGAACTCAGTTCACTGGGATTCCAGGTAGTATACCCTTCTGCATTTCCATCGGAAGGAAGACAGCTGTGCATGACCATGGAGACATAGCATATGCTGAATGCCAGTTGTTAGACCCTAGTGGTTACTTTAATTGCCCTTTTTCACCAATTTGAGTTGTTGCAATGGCAGGATAGCAGCAGAGGTTGCAGTCACTCAAATTCTCTGAACCTACAGTTCTTTCTGAAAAATAAATTAAAAAAAAAAAAAAAATAGATGTAGTGAAAAGGTAAAGAAACTTCCAGCAGCTCGTGACAACCTTGTAAGCAAAAATATAAAGGGTGGTGAGAAGCAGAGGGGAAATTTTTAACTTAGTTGTATATTCAAGGTTTTACCTGAAAGTTTCATAAGGCACTGTGAGTGTTTTACAAGAGACAGGATCCTCAGCAGCAAAGTTACAGCATGATGGACTCTGACATTTTGTAAAACTGTAAAATGTGTCAGTAGCTTTAACAAGCAGGAATGCTTTGACCTCCTGAAGTTTCTGTCCAATTTAGACGTAGCAACTGTTCAATTCACACAATTAATGGTTACATTCAGTCAAGGGAGGGAGGGAAAAGGGTGACAGGAAGCATTACCTCAAAACCAAGACAGCATTTCTTTTTTTCTGGTCCAGCTCCTTCATCAGAGAACACCCTTACCCAGGTTCTTTACTGTCTTTTAGATATTTTCGTAGCTCTAATTTTCCCTTGAAATTTGTATTTGCAGTCCTCTTGCCATGCAAATATGCATTAATGAGGTAATTCCAAGTGACTAAATTCCCTTGACTAAAAAGTCATAAGGTTATTTTGCAGACACTTTCTTTTACATTTTTCTCACACTTACACAGATTCCATGTTAGCTTGATTGGTTCATTATTTTTCCTATTTTAGGGATAATCCTGCTGATATCTGTAATTTAGGGATCATGGTTTTTCTTCAAATTAAAAAGGTACTCTTTGAGACCCTGCACATCCAAAAACCTAGACAAGATACATGGGGGGGGGGAGCTTAATCTGTGCTTGAGAAATGGATTTTTGATTGCTGCTACTAGACAGGTTTAAGAGAGCACTAGAGTGAAGTTATTTTTTCACAGTGCTACAAAACAAATGTGACAAAATAAAACTAAGGAATACTCCGTTCTTGTCTTCTTTTACATGCACTTTTTCACGAAAGGATGAGACTAAATCACTCTCCATCAAACACGGAGACCATAGATATGAAAGCAATGTGTGTTGCCAAGGCAGGTCCAACCTATGAGGCATCATGGATCTCCACACATGTGCAGCTACATGATAAGGAAATTCAGATCTCGTTCAGGGATCAAGTGCAGATTTACCAGCAAGGTCCTCCATGCTGCCCGTAGATGTTACCATGCATTTGTTCCAGATTTGTCACATTTACAAGACAAATTATTAGTCACATATTGCAAATATAGCATACTACTAATACTTATTCCTTTCTGCAATTTTCTAGATATAAACAGAGAAATTCAGCTGTGATACTTCTTCCTCTGGGCTGTTGCACATGCTACAAGCTGACAAGAGACCAAGACGAGAGACTGTCTAGATCTGCAAGAAGAAAATCCATCAGTTCCATGTAGTCAATGCAAAAAAACCACTCCTGTCTCAAAAGGGCTTTTTATCCTTTGTTATTA
Organism: Calypte anna; assembly: GCF_003957555.1. Taxonomy (NCBI): domain Eukaryota; kingdom Metazoa; phylum Chordata; class Aves; order Apodiformes; family Trochilidae; genus Calypte; species Calypte anna. The sequence continues at coordinate 6,114,356 of NC_044274.1, forward strand.
AGCATTTAGGAGAGACAGAATCATAGAAACATAGAACTATAGAAAGTTAGGGGTTGGAAAGGGTTGGAAGATGATTTCAAAAGATCATCTAGTCCAACCCCCTGCCAGAGCAGGGTCATCTAGAGCAGGTGACATAGGAACATGCCCAGGTGGGTTTTTAACGACTCCAGGGAAGGAGAGTTTACAATCATATCTACTTGCTCTGACATTATACTATTTCATTGACATCCTGTTTTAACTGCTGTTGGAGACTGCTGCTGTTTTTGACTCATTGTAGATGGTCATATGTTTTTATATTCTTAGAGATCCTTAAATAAGCTCCTTTAATATGTGTCTGTCTTTCCATTTTCCAGTCCATATTTATACTGTGAGCATGGAGAGAATGGAGACGTCCCAAACATTACTTAAGGTTTCATGACAGAAAAGAAGACTTGCATGTAGAAAATTAACAACTGGAGAGAGGTGACAAGCCTGGGAAAAGTATATAGGACTTGAAAATAGTGATGTAAATGAGGCTAAATTAGACCCTGAAGCTGAGAAAAAATCTATCAAGGAAGAAAATCAGTCAAAATGTTAATAATCATATTTGCACTTTCAGATTTTCTTCAATTATTGTTTCCAAAAAGGCATACACAGTTATATACATGGCTTTTCTGTTGAATGGTCCTCATAACTCAGTGACATAGATTGGAAGATCATAAATGCTTGGAGAATATTAGAAATGTCTGTTCATCAGAAGTCAGTAATAGGGTTCTGTTTCTTGATGGGAGTAGTTCCCAGTATATATATATTATTACATCTTTTTAATGTGTTCTCCTGTCATCCTTGTGGATATTTTTCTTTCAGAAAAACGGCGATTAACATCTTGCATAGTCCACTCTTTAAATTAATACAGAAGCAAAACCATCTTTCAAAAAATACCACTTTTCCTCTTGCCTGAATAGGGATGTTAAAACTGAGTTCATTGTTAATCTGTGGGTCTCCATTTCCACACAGAAGAATGTGGCTCTTGGGGCCAGATTTCATTTCTTCAAATATACGTAGATGGTAATTGGAGGTGAGATTGTCTCCAGCATTCACTCAGTTACTGCAAGAAAGCAGGTGTTCTGTGACTTAAAATAAAATGCCTTTCCTGACAATGTTCATACTAATCCTATTCTCTCAGAATAAATATGGGAGAAAAGAATGTTTTCCTTTTTCCTTTCAGCTCTTCAGTGATCATGAAATATTTTTACTACCATGAAGTCATGTCTGTAATTTTCTGTAATCTTTTATTAATATTTTTTGACCAAAACTCCAGGATGAGTAAGATCGTGACAGCATAAGTCCTTATGTTTTGTCAGTTTCTTTACAGTCACATGTAAATTTAAGTAGTTCTTCTCAGAGCCGGTGATTTATTTCAAAATACGATATATACATAAAGATAATGATAGAAGAAAATTATTATTTAAAAAAAAAACAAACATGATATGTTTTTAAATATATGAGCTGATATTTATTCTTCACCAGTTCATGTTGTTCCATAAAAAGCCCCCATATATCCAGGAATATAATTGTGTTCATAATTTATAATATATTTTATTTTTGTATTAATTCCTGTACAAGGTATAAAAAAAGCAAGTGGTAAGATTTAGGATATAAGCTTTTTAACACCCATGTAAGAAAATAAGTATCACAGAGCTTATCTTACAGATGAGAACATTAGGTCATGAAGGATAGAAGGGCTGTATTCTGGGAACATAAATTGCTTTGTGTCACACACCTTACACAAACTCTTTGAATGAAGTATTTGAAGAGCTGAGATTTCTGTATTGACTGTCACATCAACTTGACTGGAATTTAGGTGGTCTGGACAATTCTCAGACTTTTCCTTAAAGACATGAGAGTAATCTGAGATACAGGTTGACAAAATTTATACTTTTATTCCATGGGAATCACAGCAAAATATTTTCCATTTATGGTCTTAAACAATTTCTGAGCTATACAGGTAGGATATATATTTTATAGTATAAGACTATTTTTATTCAGACCCAGATTATTACTAGTTCCATAGAATCACTCTGTTGACACTCCTTCCTTTCTTTTTCTAGATAAGTCTGTTCCTTCAGTACTGTTTGGAGTGTGCTTGTCTCATGTCCATTTTCACAGACAGCAGAAATGGTTGCAGATCCCAGGCTTGGAATTTTTCCTTCCAGGTTTACAAAGAGGAAAAAAAGAAAAAACTTAGAAAATTTTAAAAAATCAAAACTAATTAGCTTTGTAATGCTAATTACAAAGCATTAATTACAAAGATGAATCCCTTTCATCTGGGATTCACCTCACCTAGATATAGCTCTATAAAAATTTTTCTTTAAATTAAGGTAGTCACCTAAAGTTCCTCTCTAATAGAATGAGAGAACAAGGTCTCATCAGGCAATGATTCATCACACACATCTAAAAATATCTATTTTAGGTTGGATTTAATTCCTCTCTAGTGGTACCTTGCTCTCTCCCGTGGATGTGAAGACAGTTTAAATAATGGGCTATGACTAGAAACACGTAGTTTTAACTGAATAGTTAAAGTGAATTAATAGTTTAACTGAATAGTTAAACTAATAGTATTGTTAGAGAAGATAAAAGTTAGTCATGTTTTTTAGGATTTTTCTTCACTGTGATACCTGCTATCTGAGCATAGAAAAATCAAATTTTACCCTTGGTAAAAGACTACAAAGAGTACTAATTATTTGTGCAGGGAAAATTGGTAATGCTATGCACATGTTTGTCATTCAAGAGTGGCCCTGTTTCGCATTTTGATATTTGAATATTTTGCACTTTTAATATTTCTCAATTTTGAATTTCAAAGACCAAGGCAAAATGTCATAATATTACCATCTGATTTTTTAAAGAAAGAGACTTGTTTCTCTTCTGCCTCTTCATGGACAGGAAAGAAAGTAATTGCCAAAGAGAAAAAAAGTCTTTTTTCTTGTCTTTACTTATTTTCTTGGTTAAAATCCACAAATCCTTTCTCACAAATTCTTACTACTTTCTGAAGGCCACAATCCTAATGTGCACATTCATGAAACCATGTAACATTATTAATAAAGGAGACGTCTCTGTTTTGATTACCAGGAACATACAGTGTCCTGACATTTGGAGTCAGCTATTCAGGTCTGTCACTCAGGTTTATACATTCCCAAAAACTGCAGCATTTCAGAAAAATAGGTTACAGACTGTGAGAACAATAGGGGGGAAAAGAGATAACACCTTCATGTGAAGCTTTAATTAATGTTAAGCCAATGCTGGCCTGTAGAAAATGTCAAGTTCCACTGGATAAATCAGGGCTGCTGCTTGGTTTTGCAACACATCATGTTCTGTGTTCAATAAGTTGCCAGGTTGCTTATTTTGCCTGTCATTTGCGTGCAGTGTTTTTCATGTGGTCTTAGAATAAGGTGCTAAAGTCGTCTGGTTCCCTGACTTTATTCTATGATTAATAATGCATTAGTCTAGCAAAATATTTGTTCCTGATATTACTCTTGAGGTTATGAAATTAAATATATATAACTGAAAAATACTGTAAGTATACAGGAAATAAATCTTTCTCTGATCTTCCCTTCCCCATTTTCATTAAGGCAGCTCTTCTGGTTATAAGACCAGGTCTTGGATTTCAAAACACATATACAAAAAGACTCCATTGAACTTGTTCAGCTCTGATTTGCCTTCTTCTCTGAACTTAAAAGGCCATCAATGCATAAACCTAAGCCCTACTCACTACTGTGACGACACAGGTAAATACCAGAACAGCTCCACTGATTTCAACGCTTACTTTTTTGTAAGCAGCAGAAGCTTCATATTATTATTTTTATTATATCTTAAATATTTTAGTTTGCAACAAGTACCAAAAAGTACATATGGGTCCTGATATTTTTTTCAAGAGACAGAAATAGATTGCTGAAAGTTACTTTGACCCTGATTTCACAGCAAGTACTCTACTTATAAGTACTCTACTATGTACTCTACTCACTAGTGGATCTCTAGAGGCACAGACTAAAATTGCTGTTCCTCTTTTCTGCATTTTTTTAAACATATTTCCCCACCATTTTTTGTTTGTTTGTTTGTTTATTTGCTTTTCCCTGCTCCTCTTTTGTTCTATCTACCCAAAACCTTTTTTCTTATATGATTTGAAAATTCCCTGGGATCATCCTCCAGTGATGGAGGATGGAGCAGCCACTGAGGAGCAGCGTAGCATCATCTGTAGGGGCTGAGAGAGGACTGTACAGGCAACAATCAAAAAGGGTTTTCTATCTGACTTTTTTACTTTCAAACTCATCCCTATAGTGCATCATTACAGGATAAACGTATCTGTCCAAGACCCTCTGCCATCTTCCATAAAAAAATACCTGTCAGTTTGGGACACTGTGGCTATTCATGCTCCAGCTGTCTGGAAAGTTGTGGGAGTACCTGAACCTTTAGTTCATCATCTAGCCACAAAATGTTAGGCTTAATAATGACAAAGAATGGTTTGAAATAGACCCACTTTTAAAAATTATATGATTTATTTTTTTTTTTTTGTAATTAACAAAAATGAAAAGGTTTCTGGTTTAAGGGCAAGTTTGTTATGTTAAAATGTATGTAATTTATTTCTAATTAATCCTCCAAAAACCTTATTATCTTGTATTTTCTAAGCAAGAAATTCCATTTTTAAATCAAGTTAAACGCTTAAGAAAATGAAACACCTGAAAATATTACTGTTTATTACTTTTCCTGTTGAAAGTGTTTTAAAATTTAGACCTATAATTTTGGCCTTCTTCAAATTGTCAGAAAATAAGTAACAACTCTTTTTGAAAGAAATATTCCTGTTGTTTCCATCTTAAATCTCTCTTCTGTGATAACTAAATCCTATAGTCTTGTTAACTTCAGAAAATTAGTTTAGAAGGAGTTATCTGAATTTCCTGCTATGTTGATACCTTTTTTTGTATCAAAAACACTTGGTCACTTTCTTTGTAGACATTTATCCATGGCTACTCTTGAAGACAGGGCTAGATAACTGTTCTGATGATGCAAGCTCATCCTCATGTTCTGCTATTACCCAGTAATAATGAGTGTGGATGACAAAGATCTTGGATGTACATATACTTTTGTAATGGTCAGAAGACAATCAGGGAGATAATTAGTTTGCAACAGCAATACATAATTAATTCAATATAACAAGGCAGATCTCAATCTGTTACACCACTGGTAAATCCAAAGTAACCCTACTAATGTCAGGGACAGTTGTTTACAAATATTGTACATTGATTTAACTGAGACTTGATTCAGGCTCATTACGTGACACATCTTTTTCTTGTATCATTTGTATGGGCAGACTGTGGATGATTAGCCTCAGATTGAATGCCACTATATATTAACTGCTTTAAGACATGTGAATTAAACTCTGACTACATACCAGGGATACTTGAATTAGAAGTGCAAGACATCACCATGCTACATTCAAGGTTCCTTGAAAACAACAAACTCCACTGAATGTTTATCACCAGGCAGGGAAATTTGGTATCTTAAAACAGTCCCTAATCAAAACAGGGAATAACATTTGATGTTACTGCATGTAAATTTGCATATTCATTTCTTCTGCTTTCTGAATGAGCAGTACAGAAAATGTCATTTAGCAGAGGAACAGGTTTAAATGGAAAAGTCAAAAACTGTACTCTATCTTAAAGTATTAATTCTATTTATAATGGTAATGCAGACTAAAAGCTGTGATGGGCAAAGGCGTCTCACCTCAGATGAATCACTGTCTTGTTATGCAGCCTTTCATGTGACAACAGGGAGAGCCCAGACGCCTGGCTTAGCTTAAATGACCAGCTTTTAAAAATGCATGCTGGTTAGATGATTTCCAGGTGTCATATGATATCTAGAGAGTCAGTCTAGCTATGGATACCCAGGTGTTATGAGCAGTCATTTATTTTGAGAAATTCAGATTTACAAGGTTATGTGAAGCTATGCTGAATTTAGTCTTGTTAGGTTGTGTCTATCAGGGAGAGCTTGGCAATTTGCTTCTTGGTTTCTCTTGGTCTGAAATAGACCCTTGAATCATGTTGCACATCAATAACACCTGGTGGTTCATCTCAGTATCAGATTCAAAAGGAATGAGAAATGCGCCCCTGCTTCACAGAAGGGATGCATATGTGAATTCATGCATGTCTGTTGGACATTAGGATACTTCAGAGATGAATGCAGAAAAGTCCGCAGAGTTTACAAATTTTGGAGGGCTTGGATAGCATGAAAAAAACAAAAAAATTCCAGGCCTGCACAGTGCATCACCATCATTATGGCTTGGCAAATAAAGATTTCAGAAGGGCTCTCCCCACACTTGCTGCAAGCACACTGATGGCTGATAAGGCCAACTTGGGACAGGCAGTGAGGCTGCAAAACCCAGCAGAAAGTGTCCTGTGAGGGGACAGCCAAGGCACCACTCTTTCTGTGCTGTCTTTTCTCCTTGAGACTGATTCTTTGTGTGCTCCCAAAGGAGGCAGCAGTGTTATGGATGGTGGTGACTCCATGTCTCCCAACTGGAGGCCAGAGAGGACCCCTGATGGCAGTCAGTATGGCCAAAGCTGAGGGATTGTTTCAGGGAGTCCTTGTATCTCCTCTTTGGGGCTCCTCTCTTGCAGCAGCCAGTGGCAAGTTCACCACAGAGCACAATCTTAGGGAGCTGGTGATTCTCTATTCTGGAGACATGTCCTGCCCAGTGCTGCTGCATCCTCAGTAACATGGCCTCAGTACTGGTTACCCCTGCCTGTTCAAGGACAGGAACATTGGTCACATAGACAGTCCAGTGGATGCTTAGGATTGTATGGAGGCAGCAGCGTTCAAGGAGTCGCAGGTGGTGGCTGTAGATGACCCATGATTCAGACCCATATAAAAGAGTAGAAAGTACAGTGGCTCTGTAGACACCAATCTTTGTACTCTTCTTCAGGTGTTTATTGCTCCAGACTTACACATTGCATAAGGAAGAATAAAATGTGATATTAAAGGTATGATGTGTGTCCTACCTTGTCAATGTACAAAATTAATCAGTGCTTGTGGGAAAAACATAACTCAAGGCTAGAATATTAAGGACTATCTAATCATTCAGTCACAGAACAAAAAAAACCTAGAAGTGGATGGGAGACCTGGGAGGATTTCATCACCTCCCATTGTCTATTTTTCCAGTTGGGAAGCGGTACTACATCCAGGATTTTATTTTTGATTGAAAGGTGACAGTTTCTTGGGATTTTGTCAGGTAATTCCTTGTTTCAGTGCACTGTCTCTTCCCTATTTTGTCTTGCAATAGAAGAAAATTTGGAAGATGATTTAATGTGTAGGTTTTCACTGGATTCATGTTGCCTTAGGCTTTCTGTGTCCTTGCACAGGTACATAAGTCTTTCTATATTTCTGTTAGATACACTATTAGTGCTTCGACAATTCTGCCTTTTATGCAAGCTCCATGGCATTTGATTGAATTATTGATATGACACAGTATATTTGTTTTGTCTTTTTTTCTCCCATTATCTACCTCTGCTTCCAAATTTCTTTATATTTCTCCTTTCTGGATTTGTTTTCATATATTACTGGTTTTCCTTTTATGTTTTTTCATTTTCCTTTTCTCCAAACTTTCCCTTTTACAACTTTTTCTGTTTTAGATGCAAATCAAAATTCTTTGCCTCAAATAATTTTCTATTCTTAGAGTAAAAATTCTTATTTTTTAGCAAGCAGGTATGTTTCTGTGCCTGTTTTCTCCACTCACCTTTCAACTCAGACTTCTAATAGCTATTGCTTCCAGCATCTTGATGGCTGTTTGACAACTGTGTCTACTTTTAGTTAGACCTGCAGCATTATTATAGACCACAAAGGAAGCTTTCTTTCTCTAGAGAAAATTCACTCCTGCATCTCTTGTTAAATTTGCAGGGCTAACATGACATGCAGAAACCAAAAATGAAGTTTTCTCATTATTTTTTAAGCATGACAATCATCTTCACTATTTCATATAGGAAGTCACACACCAAGCATTTCTTTTATAAACATGACATTATTTCCAATATCATAGTGAGATTTTTTTTCCCTTTGAGACTAATGTTCCAAGTTTCCTGTAAATAATGTAGAGATGAAACACTCCACTGGCCACCAATGCTGACCTCTTTATTGAAGACATTTTAGGGTCCCAATTTTACCCTGGCTTAGCAGGCTTGCTTAAGGCATTTGTAAGTTCAGTCCTCTAAAATTTTGAATCCTAAGTAGGATCAAATAAAAATTAATCTTCCATTTCTCTTTTATTGTGAACTTAAAAATCTCTTATTTGCTTGAAGCTTGCCAAGAAAACAAAAAAACAAAATTAACAAAAAAACCGCAGTAACAAAAAATTACCAAAAATCAACCTGCCTGATTCTAAAGACATTAAAATTGCCTGCCTGTAAAGGTTTAATGCTGGGCTGCCAATTAAGTGAATGACAGATGCTCCTTCTCAAGCCTTTTCACTTCCCCAGAAGGGAAGAGAAAGAGAGTAGGAGAAACTTATGGGTTGGAAACAAAACTACACAGCTGTAACTAAAAAAATGATGGTGAAAAGGAAAGTTATGATTTATATATAGATGGGCTATATATATAATGGGCTGACTCCAATGGGATGAGCTTCAACAAGGCCAAGTGCCGGGTCCTCCACTTTGGCCACAACAACCCTATGCAGCGCTACAAGCTGGGGACAGAGTGGTTGGAGAGCAGCCAGGCAGAAAGGGACCTGGGAGTCTGGATTGACAGGAAGCTGAACATGAGCCAGCAGTGTGCCCAGGTGGCCAAGAAGGCCAATGGCATCCTGGCATGTATCAGAAACAGCGTCACCAGCAGGTCCAAGGAGGTGATTCTGCCCCTATACTCAGCCCTGGTAAGGCCACACCTTGAGTACTGTGTTCAGTTTTGGGCCCCTCAGTTCAAGAATGATATTGAGGTCCTTGAACAGGTCCAAAGGAGGGCAACCAAGCTGGTGAAGGGACTCGAACACAGATCCTATGAGGAGAGGCTGAGGGAGCTGGGGCTGTTCAGCCTGAGGAAGAGGAGGCTCAGGGGAGACCTCATTGCTCTCTGCAACTACCTGAAAGGAGGATGGAGCCAGGCAGGGGTTGGTCTCTTTTCCCAGGCAACTCTCAAAAAGACAAGAGGGCATGGTCTTAAATTGTGCCGGGGGAAGTTCAGATTGGCTATTAGAAAGAATTTTTTCACGGAAAGGGTGATCAGACATTGGAACGGGCTGCCTGGGGAGGTGGTGGACTCTTCGTCCCTGGAGACATTTAAAAAGCGACTCGATATGGCACTCAGTGACTGTGGCGGTCACAGTCTATGTGGCACAGTCTAGTGACTGTGGCGGTAGCTGATCAAGGGTTGGACTCGATGATCTCTGAGGTCCCTTCCAACCCAGCCTATTCTATGATTCTATGATTCTATGTATATAAATATTTACAAACCACTATTGCACTCCCCTGGTACCACTAACATCATTCCCAGGTATGCAAGGTAGGCCCTGGAAAAGTCTTGGACTGGGCTCCTGGACTTAACAGCATATGGGAATTGAATTCAGGAGCACCTGGATCCGGGACTACAAGAATCATAATCAAAGGCAGAAGAATGGAAGAGTCCTTCCAGAATTCCGGACATGGGCAGAGAGAGCTTGGCCCTTGTGATTCCTCAAATTTATACCAAGTATGACATGTATGGCGTGGAATACTCTATTTGATCAATTTTGGGTCACAGGTCTTGTCTGCTCCTCCCCACAGGAGAGTCACAGTTGTGATCGTTTTTCCTCCCTTTCATTTCCAGTGAATAAGTTTAACAGAAGCAGACAGTGGCTTGGTCTGCCCATCCTACAGGTGTAACTGTACACATCAGTTCTAGAAGCAAACAGTGGCTGGAAAACATACCGTTAATTTCAGCAAGTGAGTTTACTTAGGAGTGATTTAGGTGAAAAGTAAAATTAATTAAAAAAAAATTGGTTCTGTCCTGGTTCAAATCCCTCATTCCATACAATTTACATGGTGCTTCCTACTGATTTTTGTCCTTAAATATATATATAAATATGTATCTACACATATATGCAGACCAGAGGTCCATCTTTCTACACCAAAGCTCCCTGAGTTCATTTAGTTAATGAACGAGGCTATGAGATTTTGAAACAAAATATTTTTTCCCTTGTCTTTGGGAGAACTTGAAGGAGCCAGACTCTAAACCAAGCATTTTACCTTTGTACTCTCTCCCACTTTGCTCACATCAACATCTCTGACTTGAATTGCTTCCAAACAGGCTGATAAATTTACAGCAGCTATTACAAACCACACGATATAGGTTAAACCTGTGTTTACAGCCTAATAATTTTCTTGTGTCTTTAATCGAGCTATGAAGTATTTTGTGTTGCAGATTGCTTCCTTTTTTTATTGCCACTAAAAGCAGTGGAGGCAAGCTACAAAATCTCTATGTTTTCTAGTCACTGAGGACAGCTTTGCTGCATTGAGTCTGAAGAGACAGAACCACTATGTGATTAAAACAGCAAGGGAACTGTGGGTGCCAGAAGCAGCAGAGGAAGAATACAACTAGTCTAAATGGACCAGGAAAAGCCAACTAAGATGTATTTAGCCAATTTGAGAATTGCTATTGCTACAACAAGGAAAAAGGTCTGGGTAAGCTATCTCTCTTCTGATCTTGGTGATAACTAAAGTACACTCAATACATCAGTCACGCTGAGTATTGACACTGCACACTTAAAACCAAGCTTGACAGAGTGCTGTGCTAAAATTTTGCTCCCACCTAGAAAGGTGGAGGCAGAAAATCCTTGAGGTCCTTTCCCACCTTCTATTCCATGGTTTTCTGATTCTATGTTGCTACACAGTGAGATGGACTAGGTGACCACTGACATTCCTGGCTGATGATACAGACAACTGTGTAAAGCATAGAAATCATATTTGGCCATATTCCCTCTTCTCTTCTTGCCATTAGAAATGCAAGAGGAGAAAAGCACAAAAGGATACATATTATAAACTGATTATGCACTAATTATAAACTGATATGCACAAACCTGAACACAGTTTGTACACATCATAACATACAGAGGTAGTGCAGGTAATCTGCTTTATCTGGATGAAGGTTCTACTTCAGAATTGATTTGTTGCCTTTGATTTTTTGTGAAGAGATCACAGGTGCACAAGAGATCACTTGAGATAAGGCCTTTACTATGTTTGTATCAATAATATACAGGAACCCAGCTGTGGGTCAGGACCCCATTATGAAAACTGCTGTACAAACATAACAGCAAACACATTCATGTCATCTTATATTCAAATCAAGCAAAATAATTGATTGGTGAGTTGTAGCTAAGCAAAAAAATTAATCTTGAGTTTTGGGGGTTATTTTTTCAGTTCATGTCATAAATGCGTGGATAGTGTCAGGTTTTTTTACTTCAATCAAAACAAATACAAATAAAGAATATGTAAATTCACTTTTCTGTATTTATTTTATCTATTTTCTCTGTTTACAGTTTGTACAGAATCAAAACCTTGGAAAACAATAAACTGAAATACTATCTTCTTTGTTTTTTGTATCCCAGCATTGTTTATAAAAAGAGTGAATCAAATATTTGCAAAGTTTTATAAGCTAGGGTGTGTTTTCTTTATAAATTTGGAGGCCACATTCAGTATCATTTTGAGATGTTACAGTTTGCAAATAATTTGATGCTGGATTTATATTTTTTTTCTTCGTGAAGGAAACAAGCTCAAATGAGGCATTTCATTGTTATTTCAATAATGCACAATCAGCAAAGCTTTTGTGTATCTTGGTTGTGGATTGCAACTGGTAAAATAGAAAGAGATAAAGTTTCTCAGGTGGAGATCCATGCAGATACAAGTCACCACATCTAAGCAGGATGTCCATGTAAATTTGAGCATCAGACAGAAAAGGCAGAGTGGGGAGGAGGGGAATCAACACCTATTAAATTTGGACAGGGACAAGAAAGAGTGGCCTTTGCTGACTGACAGACAAGGTTATGTAGCTGAACAATAATTTGAAGGCTTGAATTATTCATGTTCAATTCAAGGTAAAAGGGTTTAACCTGGTGATATCATCTTGTTTCTGTATTTCACTAAGGAAAAATGTTACTCTTGTTCCTGACTTTTTTTATTTTACTAGCTTCATGTCTTATACATGAAAATTGAGAGTAAAATAGGAATAACAGTTAACTTTTAGAGGAAAATATGTGTATGTGTTAAGGTCTTAGAACAATTTACCATTTAAAGTGAAAAAGGGAACTGCTTGCACAAAGTCCTCTATGTAGTCCTTCTGTGTAGCTCTGTCATGGTGTAACACTGGCCCGGCAATTAAACCGAATAACAGACGCTCTCTATTAATGTCTCTCTCCTCCTTGATAAAGAAAGGAGAGAGAATAAGGGAGAGAGACTGAGGGGTTGGAGACTAAACTACACAACTTTAATGAACAGTAATGATAAATAGGAAAAATTACTAAATATATACAAATATACAGGAAAATGGATACCACATTCTCCCCTCCTTTCCCCCAATAACTCTCACGTCACCACCGAGGCTGCAGGGCAGCCCTGGGAAAGTCCAGGCTGGACTCCTGGAGTCGGCAGCAGTCGGGAACCGGAGGCAGGAACACACAGATATGGGCTGGCACGGATCAGGACCACAGGCAGACGAACGGACGGGATCCTTCCAGGATGCCGGGTGAAGGAAGGGAAGAAGGGAAATCAGGAAATCCAGAAGTCTGGAAATCTGGAAATCCGGAAAAGATCTGGCTCAGCCCTCGTGATGCCTCAAATTTATACTGAGTGTGACATATATGGGATGGAATACTCTGTTTGGTCAATTCTGGCATCTATCTTGTCTGTTCCTCCCCAGAGGAGGGCTCAGGTGGGACCTCTTTATCCTACTGGACAGTAAAATGTTTTCCTCAGAGCTGAGCAGTGTCCTTGGCTCTGCATACCAGTCTCTAGCAGTAACTACAAACATCAAGTGTTATCAATCCTAGAAGCACACACTGTCTGAGAAACTTGCTGTTAATTTCAGCAAGTGCAACTACTTACAAGAGACTTAGCTAAAAGCAAAAGTACAAGACAGAAAATCACCTTTATCCTGGCCCAAACCAGGACAAGCTCTTAAACCAAGGGTAGATATGGTTATATCACTTGACTTCCAGCCTTTATTTCAAAAATAATATTTGTATTATTTTTATTTTTATTTGTTTGCTGACAAGAAATAAAAACAATAATAATACATGCCCTGCCATGTAGTACAGCTTCCTGAACTGGCCTTCCACTGAATTCATTGATTGTGATGAAGAGTGTATGAACTGTTCAAAATAATCACATAACTAATTATCACACAATTATAAAATACTTTGGGCTGGAAGAGACCCTCAAGATCACCCAGTTCCAACCCCCTTGCATGGGCAGGGACACCTCCCACCAGACCAGGTTGCTCCAAGATCCTATTTCCAAAGTGGCCTCAAACTCTTCCAGGCAGGGGGCATCCACAGCCTCCCTGTGTAACTAGGGCCTGTGTCTCACCACTCTTACAGTAAAGAATTTTTTCCTAATGTCTAACCTAAATTTACCTCTCCCAGCTACATTACTATAGAAAATTACTATAGGAACGATCAATAAAACAGCTTAGTCATAAAGGCACATACAAATAACAGTATAGTTGTGAGAGCAAAGCCTGGTCAAGATTCATTCTTCTTCAGTTTGCATCAAAAAATGTATTAAAGAATTAATTTAACTTGTGACAATATCCATTAATTTTTAATTGCAGTTTAAAAAGACCTGAAAGAACTTGTTTAATCATAGATGCTAGCATGGAATGTGAGTCTTGAGCCAAAACCTGAAGATTTCTTTCTACATCTCCTTCCTCCTAAACTGAAGTGAATATAAACTGTATTTCTGCTAGGAAGCCCATTACTAATTGTATCTGTCCTATAGTTCACAGTATTCTACGTTATTAATGTCACAGGAAGTGCTGATACCTCTGCAGCAAGAATCTGGTGCAGGATCCATCAGTTTTTGTATTTTGGTTCCTTTATTTTTAACTTCAGATCTCAGTGGGATTCCATGGGTAACTGTGGTGTTTTACAGAACCAGCCTAAGGTCACAGTTCATGATCCTGAGTGAGACGTCATTTACAGCAGTCATAAACCCTCATCTTCTTATTAAGATAAATCTGTTATATGGCCATCTTTAAAATACCATTTCAATTTAACTATAGAGTCTGCTGGTTTCCTGATATTGCTTTTACAAACCTGTAGCTTCCATACTTTTAGCCAAGTTACTAGTATCATCTTCCCTGCTTTTTATGCACTATCCAGAGGTGCTCCTCCATTTTCCTGCACATCAGATTTAAGTAAAGTAGATCTTTTCAGTTACAGGAGGACTGCAGTTACTTTTCTTAAGTGCTTTTCCCACTCAGTGACATCCCCTGTGGGGATTTCAGAGTAATTACCTGTAGTTAATAATCAGTGTTTCTCAGTGCTTACTCTCTCCTTCCAAGCAGTAGTTACCAGACCACTGAATGACTGTGTTCAGGGATGTAGAAGTGTTCTGAGCAATTTTTTATTTTTTTTTTTTGGCAGGTGAAGAGCTCCCTGTGTCAGTGTGCTCTCCTGACCTTTGTTGATACTCTTAACATAGCAACTCTGTGCTTTCAGAGACAGATTTATGGGACAGAAACAAAATTAGACATCAGGATGACTGACTCTTTTGCTGTGAAATCTCAAAATCTTCTTGCAGCTTTGAGCCATCCGAGTGATTTAGAACAGCATATTATGATCAGATAGACACTTATGTACTGTTATTTGCTGGTTTTATTGACACAGAAAAACATTGCCACTTTAAGGAAAGAATTAATTTTCTTACCCAGGACTTGCCAGCACAAGTAAATAGAAAATCTAATCTTGACTTAGCTTGCAAAATCCTTCTTTGGTATACATAGGAACCCACATGAAGTATAAGTGCACATAGGTCACTAATTTTTTTCATCAAGTAGGCTCAGAAATACATGCTTCAAACTGAGTAGAAACTGGAACACCATGAGAGACATCTAAGAATCACCAAAAAACACTGGACATCATGTCCTAAGACGATAAACTATATTCAATATAAAAACAATATCCCTCTGCACCGTATACAGGAGAAATCCAACCAGTAATATGAAAATACTCTTAACTATTATACACAATGGATTAATACATAATCTCTTAACTATTATATACAATGGATTGCACTAAGAAGAAACTTTTCTTTTCAAGCTTGCACTTGGTACTCAGTTTAGAAACAACTGGCCTATTTTCTGCTCTCTTCATCCAAAGATGATTTCACAGGTTGCACTCTTTCATCATCTCCTTTGGGCATTTTAGCTACTTCTGTGTCATGTAATCCATCACTCACTAAATAATTAATTTACTCAAGTAGGCAGGATCTCTTGAGGTTTTGGGTTTCTGAGTGAGGAGAGATGACAGCTGATGTGCTCCTTAAGAAAGAAACAGAGAGGGAGAAAAAAAACAACATGGTACCTTATGTTATTTGAATTTTTGTGGGGTTTTTTTAGTTTTTAAATTTGCAGTAATCAAAATTCTTTCTTGGTTAACTTTTTCCATTAGTCAGATTAGATTTCATTACTCTGGTATTATTTTAATAAGGAAGGCTGGGAAAGTGTTCTGTTCTGTCTTCAACAAGGAGTATGTAATGCCAGAAGAGAACCAAGTCCAACTCCATTTATAATCAAAAGAGCACCATGGGGTCAGGAACAGGTCAATACTCAGGAGTTATTTTTTCTCATTGTACTGGCAGACCTAAGATGTACATTCTTGCTATGTGACTTACAGAGAATAACCATTTTTTGAGGAAGTTTGAGCTTGAATAAATGCCATGTCGCTGAAAATATGGAGAAGGAAACATTGGTACAGGTGAGTCTGTAGAGGCACAGTGGGTCTTTGATGGATCCTCCTCATAAATTTTTTTGTACAGACACATACAAATATGTATATATGTGTATAAGTGTAAACATATAAAATGAAAATTACGTCACCGCTGCTGTTTATAGCTTAGAGAGATGGTTTGGACTTTTTTCTGCCTTTAAATGACAAAACAACGGTGCAGCCAAGCAAGACATATGTACATGCACAGATATATTAATTCGTACATAGTTGCATCTATATACATATGCATGCATATTTGTTTATACGTAGAATGTTTTGAGTTGGAAAGAACATTAGGGATCACCTAGTTCTAACCTCCATGGTCAGGGACACCTCCCATTAGACTAAGTTGCTCAAAGCCCCATCCAACCTTGCCTTGAATACTTCCAGAGATGGGGCTTCTTGGACAGCTTAGAAGAGTGTCTCACCACCCTTACACTGAAGAATTATCCCATGTTCTCTCATTACAAGTCTCTGTGAAAAGTCTCTCCCCAACTTTCTTGTAAGCCTGTAGACACATCTGTCTGTGTGTGTATGTGTAGTTAAATTGCACAGACACAGTTTTTTCCTCTCTAATCATACAAATTATTGGTTGGATTAGTTTTTAGTATCCTCTGAAAGAACCATGTCATCTGTTGGATATTAGAATAAACTTTTTCAGTAAAAGGGTTATCAAATTCAGGGGCAGGCTGTCCAGGGAGATGGTTGAACCAACATCCCTGGAGGCATTTAAAAAATGTGCAGATGTGGTGCTTCAGGACATGATTTAATACCAGACTCAAATAGTTGGACATGATGATCTTAAAGGACCTTATTAACCAAAACAATTCTATGATTCTGTGACCTACCTCCCAGTTCATCCATGAATGACAAAGCTGCATCATAGCTTTTCATCAGAAACACAGGTCAACACCACTCCCATATGAAGACTCCTGAAGTGTTCTGTGATTTTACTTTTCCTTTTGTTCAGTCTTAATTTAGACCTAATGACTATCTAATTAATGTTGCATATATGTTTTCTCCTAATAAAAACCCACCCAGTATACTGCTAAGTATTCTCCATATGAAGCTTCAAAAGTCATTAACTTTCACTGTTTCAGGAGGACATCCTCAAAATATCTCCAAAATTATAAGTCAAGAAAGTTGATATGTTTCATGTGCAAATTTTCCATGGGAAACCAGAAAACTAAAGAATATTTCTTTTCATTATGTTTCCTTTACTAAAGGAAGAGCTACTTTATGTGAAGACTTGCAAATGTGTTATTTACAGGTAGATATCGAGAGCTGTGTTTAGCTTAAAATGCATTGACTTTGACAAGCAAGGCACATACAATTTCTGACATTTAGCCTGCAAGATAATAAATATGGCTGGGTTTTTAAAAGCAGTTCTAAGGGAGTTCAGTTTCCACTGGAAATTTATTCAGCCCTTTTGGAAGCCATACTGTAATTAAATAGCAGAATTTAAGTCTTGGGTGAAGCACTGCCTGTGTAGATTACATTTCTTCAGCCTCAGGCATCTGAGCTAAGAGAGGATTCTAGGGGAAATGATCAAAGTCTTGGGGGTCCAAGTTGTTTTCTCCTTCACTCTGTTGCTGTTGGGGAAGCAAGAGTAGGAGCAGACTGAACCTGAGCATTAATGGCTGTAGGAGAACAGCAGAGGAGCAGGCCTGGATGGGATAGAGGAGTGTTGTGAATTCCCTGGCACTCAGTGACCCTGAAGAGGAACAAAGAGCTGTAAATAAGGAATTTGCCATCTGGATGCTGTTGTATCCTGGTACCAGGTGCTTCTGTGGGAAAGAGTAGATATGGTTTTATGTTAGTAGAAAGAGAATTTTGAGGTGTAAATTGTAGATCAATCAATAGATATCAAGATACTAAATAAGTCTAACAAACCACACAATAAATGATTCTGACTATGCACAGCAACCTGGGTGTGTGTCTTCCTATGGCTGTTTGTCTGACTGGTGTTGGTAACAGGAACAGCTTTTTGTGACCATGGGACCTTCTTTGAGGATTGAGGAGCATTATGGAGAGTCAGATAAGTGGGCCAAAAATATCTTTGTCAACAGACTGGCTGGACTAGTAAGATGAATTTTAAATTAGATAAAACAGGGGGGTGAGATGATCACAGTCAAATGAGGAAGTGGCGGACAAAGTTGGCAAGCAAACCACAGAATCACAGAATTGTCACTGTTGGAAAAGGCTTCTAAGATCACTGAGTCCAGCCACCAGCCTAGAAAAAATTATTAATTATAGAATGTCCCAAAGTGCTACATCTACACATTTTTTTAATACCTGTATTTTTTAATACTCTGCCTCTCTGGGTAGCGTCAGGGTGACGAGTATATGAGATGACAAAAAAAAAAAAAAACAAAACAGGTCAGAAGGGGATCCGTGACAAACTTATGCACATGAAGAAGTGCCTGCAAGATAACATTGCAGGGAAAGCTACTCATGCCTTTTCTGGTAAATTAGCATGACCTGGTGGATCTCTGCAGGACCTGGACAGTAATGTATGCTGCATTGGGAATAAGCAAGAGGAAGCAAGAGATTCATGTCTAGATGCAGGACTATGATCTCACTGGGATTACAGAAGCATGGGTGGACAGTTCACATTCTTGAGTGCTTCTGGGTATTAGTACAGGCTCTCTAGGAAGCTCAAACAAGGAGATCAAAGAGGGAGAGCTACCCTTGATGGGATGGAGAAGTGGGAATGCATAGAGGTCTGCCTGGGAGAAGATAATGATCGTGTTGAAACTTTATGGGTCAGAACTTTAGGTTAGCCCAACACAGGATACACTGTGGGTGTCCACTCAGAGTAGCACAAAAATGATATAAATTTTTCTTTTTTATTTTTGCTGTCTCTTTTGCATCTGTTCAGTGGATCAGTGAGGGACAGCATTTTATTTCACTGAGGGCCATGTGCCTCTTAGGGCAGAAATTCAACTTCTGTGAAAATACAAAACAAGAAAATTTTACAGTACTTAAAAATGTGTGATAACAAATGGTATCATAGTATGCAGAAAGAGGGATGATGACATAGTTTTGCTTTTGCATAAAGTATGTTATGTTTTCCATGGCTTATGAGCAGCTCAGGTAAGAGAAACATTTATTGGGAGGACACTGTGAGAGTTGTTAATCCAGTGAATTGATTCAAATTAATACAAACCCATCGTTACCTCATAGCTGAGATGATTTGCCTTAAAAATACATAGCACTAAGTTAAATAAAATGATAGATATTAGGAAAAATATCTTCACTATAAAGGTAGTAAGATACTGGAACAGGTTGCTGCCCCATCTTTGAAAATGGTCAAGGACAGATTGGATGAGGCCTTGTACAACCTGGTCGAGTGGGAGGTGTTTGGATTTTGAAGATCTTTAAGGTCCTTTTTAATGTCCTTTCCAATTCAAAGCATTGTAAAGAAGGAAAAAAAAGAAAAAAAGAAAAAAAGAAAAAAAGAAAAAAAGGAAAAAAGAAAAAAGGAAAAAAAGAAAAAAGTAAAGTAATTTTGGGGTTTGTGGTTTTTGTGTTTTTTTTTTCAATTCTTGAACTAACTGGAAAATTATCATAAATATATTTAAAAAGAGATTAAGTTATTTTATTTGTGCTGCAAAATAGCTGAATGTATTTATTTTCAGGAAAATATTTTCAACTTGTTAAAGTTTTCTTGATGTTGGTGGAGCTATGCCAGCTTACACTAACTAATGAGTTTTTCTGCAAATATTTGTCATAAAAACATTGTTCCTCATAAAAATAAATAATTAAAATATAGGAGCTACATACACTTGTATTCTGAGTCTACATGTCTTCAGTCATATCCATACATGTTATTATTCCTTACAGCTTTGGACTGTGTCTTTTATCAGTTTATGAATGACCTGTAGCTAGACAATATAAAGTTTCCCAAATTTTCAGAAAAAATATACACAGTCTTTGTCATCACTGTGGTAATTACCTCTTGCAACATTTAATTTTATCAGAAAGAAAATGTCTGTGGCAGATTCAGGGATAGCATGGAGATGAAACTTCTAGTATACACTCACATGAAGATTGAAGTTGTCTAATTTAAGCCATCAGAATTCTTGATAGAGTAGGCATATGTACCAGAAACAATTCTGATTATCATGTATTTTGCTTAGAGGGCAGAAATATTTGCTCTGAAGACAAGCATTCACATTTGATATTATTCAGAGTAATAGCTACCCACATGAATAATACTCTCAGATTTAGGTTGTTCTGAATTTCAAGATCTTCCAGTGCCATTAAATATGATACATTTTTAGTATCTTTTGTAGATAATCTCATTCAATATTATAGATCCCAAGAAAATCCCTTATGTAAACTGAAACTCAGCACTCAGCCAGACTGCACATGTACTTCTATTTCTTGCACATGTGGTTTGTGGTCCTTTTGATGTCAGCAGAGCAGCTCTAAGTCTTCCCTGAACTCAAAACTCTATTTCAAATTCAGCCACGATGCCCATCAGTCTTCAAGAACCATGCACTGAAATATTTTTATTTAAATATTTTTGGATTTTTAAGTTTTAAGTTCCTGTGCTGATACAAGTTTAAGACCCATGAGAAAGAATAATTGTTTTATTTATGTCTTCAAACAGGAAATAAATGTATTCAAGACTCTTTATGTAACAGACTAACAAGGAGAGGCAGGCATTGATCCACTTATCTCTGGACCAAAGGAGTACTACTACCATTAGGAAAAGCTAGTAAGGAGGTACTAATGAAGACAGACCTTATTATACTGTCTGAATTTTTTCTGCCATCTATCAGAATCTGAACTTACTTTTTTTTCTGTATGGGAGAGTACTATCATGCCCTTCTTGTCTCCCAGGCCATTTCTTCACTTGAAAGATGTTTAGATGTGCCTACTCTAACCCCTCCTGTGCTCTTCTTCCTGTTTTGGTGTATTTTTTGCTACTTAGGTGGCTTGTTAAAAATAATTTATTACCTGAAGAAAGAATAGACAAACAGAAATGTATTGTGATTGCCTAAAACACCGTTCTTCCAGAAGCTATATAAATATAAAATAAAATAAAATAAAATAAAAATACAATAAATGAAGCATGTGGAGAGAAGGAAGATGTAGAGGAATTAAAAGGCCATGGAAGAAATTGCAGCTTCTTGCACCACTTGCTAATGGCAGATGGAAGCTATAAAGAAGAGTCAGTGACAGTGAAATATAGTTACTGTTTGCATTGTTTTCATGCTCAAGATTATTACTATTATTATTTTTGTTCTTTCCACGTTCTTTTAATATATGACCATTAGCTAAAATAACAAAAAGGAAAAAAAAGATATCACTTGTTTCACAATTACATTGGAATGTTGCTTTGATAATTAGTTTTCAGAAGCTGTCATGCTGGTCGATACTCTTTTCTCTGCTGAAGACAGCATTATTGTTTGATTTATGTTTTGACTCATTCCCTTGTCCCCTTACGTTAATTGTCTACTGTTGATAGCCGTTTAACTAAATGTGTCTTGGGAAATAGGAAGAATAACAGTAATGTGAAAGAAAAGGATAAGGACTATTACCCACAAAGCAAAAAAGACATATTGGAAAAAACATGAGGCAACCATTTTCTAACTTCTGACCTTTGGAATGCCTCTAGTTTCTCACAGTAGATCACATAGGACTTTACATATGCATACATATATATATACACACACACAGTTATGAAATTATATCATATCTATAAATAAATCTATAAAATAACTATGTGCATGTGAAATTATATGTATATATACATGAAGTTTCACAGTTGCTAAGTTCTCACTGGTGTAATATTTAAGAACTGGAAGGAAACCACATAAAATATAAGACCAGAGCTGAAGCAATCTACAAGACACTTTCACAAAGGCTTGTTGTGAATTCTCCAGCACTGGACTATGGTGTCAGAAATTTTCTATCTAATCTTTTTGCTGCCAACTGCTAGATTTTAATTTCCTCTTTCAGTTTTCTTGTATCATCTGGTCAATAGCTTCTACCAAGGTCTTCTGGCATTAGTACTTCTATTAATCCTAGACCTATGATTTCATCACTTAATGAAATAGTTGGAAAATAAATTTTCTTGGGTTTTCTTTCTGTTTTTGTTTTTGTTTTTTTCTTATATAAAAAGTCTAGTCCTACTGTTATTTTCCCCTTTTAATTTTTTCAAAAAAGTGTAGGTGTGGATTTTTAAGGCTAATATGTTTGAGTTTTTCTGAAAAACTTCAGAGAAATAAAATAATAGAAAAATAGACAAGGAAAAGACCTGGAGATATTCAAATCAATTTGTACTATGACAAGATGGAGGATACTTCTTCATTCACAAATGATACTCAAGGGTTAAACGCAGTTATATCTCAGGAGCTCCGTGATCCCACTATACTGCGTTTAGTATGTCCTCCATCCCAACAATATTTTCCATAAGGAGAATTTTCCATAAGGAGAACAAAGCTTCTGAATACTTTTACTCAGTGCAATAAATTCTAGGAAGAATTTCATGCACTTTGATATCCACAAAAAAGATGCACACTTGGAAAAAAACAAACTGTTTTACCCGTGAATTCACTTCATTACTTTTCCTTATTGGAAGGAAAGTTTCAGGAAAGTTGCTTAAGGCAACAGAAACTATGGAGGCACATTAGTGTCTCTATATTCATTAGAATTTTAAAGCAGGTTGTTTTTGGTTTTTAATCTCACCTTCTGTTCCATATACTAGCTTGAAATCTGCTTTCAGGGCAACTTCAGCTCATAATGGGTAAACATTCAATATGTTTAGAATCTTGATTTCATTGGATTTTGCACAAAAAATATTCATGGATCTTCATAGATCATCTCTAGACATTAAGATCTGCAAAGTCATCTGGACACCTCCAGAAAAGTTCCTGCAAAATCTTTAGTAGAGACATAAATATCATATGGCAGACCTCTCATCAGCACTTCTTCCCTGTTTCAGTAGTAGCGAATCGAAAAAATGCAAGAATTGAAATTAATTTAATCAGCTGCTCTTCTTATTAAAGCAGAATCAGTATTCAGATTTGTGTATCTGGGTTTGAAAGTATCTGCCCTTCGACTTCTGAGCAGAAATTTATTCAAAATCATGCAGTTCTTTTGGTAACTTCGTCTTTTCTTGGTGTTTTTCAGCTCCACTAGAAGAGGTTTACCTTTACCTTCACCTTCCAGCCTTACCCAGGCTGAACAACATATTCTTTAAGCACATCTTTCACAGTCATGTTAGAAACACAGTGAGGAATGAAGATCCTTAATATTCCAGTCACAGAATATTTGCCTTCACTCTCCACGCCCCTCCCTGCAAAAAACTGATGGTAGTCTTTGAACACCAAAATAGACCTGCATCTTTCTCACCACAGTTCCCCATAAAAATCACAAAGTCATTGCATGCATCTATGTTCACCACCATGCAGGCATGCAAAGGACCTACCCTTTCGTCAGTACACACAGTACTTGCCAATGATACATATGCACGTGTGCACACATTCACATCCACATAAACTGAAGTTCCATTCCATACCAAGGCAGGAACTTTGCTCTTCATCAGTTGGGGAAGTGTATATATCCCCTAGAATTTACTTTAAAAGTCTATAGAACAGAATAGACCTGTGAACTTTATTTTTTTTTAAATCATGGACTTCCTTGCTAAAAAGAAATTCTGATTAGACACACAACCCTCCTCATACCTCCCCCCCCAGTAAGCGTATACTTATTTATTTACAAATTATGGACCCATATTGCTGAAGTTCTAAAATTCTCTCCCTGTACCCCAATGTTTTTCCTTAGTCACCATCTGTTGTTCATGCATCCAACACGGGAGACCACAATAACAGAGAGCTGGTTTCTTTTCTATAATTAAACAGAGAAAGGGATCAAGTAGGTGTCAGAGGCAGAATTAACATGCTCAGGGAAATTTTGTTTAATAATTAAAACCAGCTTTATTACAGCCAGTGAAAGCTGGTCACCCTTCCCTAAGCAAGCATGCAAGAGACATGCTTAACTGGTAAAACTGGTCTTTTTATCCAAATAACTGGTACTGGATAAGTAGGAGTGAAGCCAATTTCATGCAGGCTTTTTGACTCAGACCTATTATCTGGTGAAATGGTATAGAAAATCGTTGGTTTTGCTCTAAGCTTTTTATGTGCAACAGCGTCTGTTTATTGTCACAGTTTTATTTCAAACTTATTTTAAGTAACCCACAGAGGCCTTGCAGTTCTGCTCTCCATGCTGCACGTGGAGCAGTCTGGTAATTAGAGTTGGATTGAGCACAAGAAAAAAGCCCCCCAAATAATATTTTTAATGAAAAAATCTGAAGACTTTTAGTTTCAATTTACTTAACTTGGCTCAAAAAGAAAATATAGAAGTATTTGAGAGACTTTCAACTATATTAAGAATCAAAAGCAATATCACAATCTTTTCTTAAAAAATAGCATTCTGTGGAAATGTAATAATAAGAAGATGAGGTAGGCAGGTAGTCTTCTTACAAAAAAACAAACAAAAACTGAAACAAAATAAACTCACCGAAAATCAACCACCAACAAAATACCAAAACCAAGACCAAACATCCCCCAGAGAAAAAACAACCAAACAAAAAAAGACAAAAAACATCTAAGTCATCTTCCAAGTTAAGCACTAATATCACAGTGCACGATTTGACAGCTGAGTGGCAAAAGTACAGCCTACCTCCACTAGGGGAAGCAGAGAACACAATCAAATATATTGAAAATCTTCTTTCTGGCTTATTAAACATAATTCAGATGCGTGGCATGACCTACAGATGGATTGTAAAGTTCAGCACAGACCAAAAGTGTATAAAAGATAAAAAAGCCTGTGACCAGCTTGCATTTACCTGGAGATACTTGTATTCTCGCATTGATCTCCATCTGATCATGTGCAAGAGTGATATGACGTTTACCTGTTCTCGAACAGCCCTGGAATATAGGGAACATCCTGGCTTTCCAAAAGAAAGAAAAAAAAAACCAACAAAAACCGAAACATCTTATCTTGTTCTAGGTGTCTGTTGGTCACATTTGTTTCCTCCATGCACAGTGGTTTGCACATCCTGTCACATCTCTAGAAGGAAGGAGAAATAGATCTCTGTAATATGGACAATATATATATATTTATGTATATGTATATATATATAAGGGAATTTTTTTTGTAGAAAAAATTTTCTTATAGTTCTCATGGACCTAGTCAGTAAAGAGTTAACTGAGAAATGCTAATCCAGTTTGTGTTTGCTACATGTATTATGGATCCTTTTGAACTGACAGAGAAGTTCAGAAGATTCTATTTTTTTTCTCTTCTATACAGAGGATTTGTTGTGAATAAGAATGAATATCTGCTTTGCTGATAAATACTAAGTATGACCTATAAGAATTTTTATCTCTCTCTTTTCATTTTGTTGACAAACTTTGGGGCATGCATTCCCTCTGCTGTGAGACAGGACTTTGCATAAGTCAGAGGGTACAGAATAATGCTTTCCTTTTTGCTATTCCTACAAACTAAATATCTGCAAATAAGCTCCCATCCCCTCCTATGATCCAGAGAGGTGATCAAAGAGCGGAAAGATAAATGTCTCAAAAATAAGGCATCCGTGGACTTATCTGGTCATGTGGAGTGGTAGTATTGCTTCTGTTCTTTTCTTTATTTATTTTTTGTAAAGGAAGGAATATACAAGCATGTTTCATTTGCTGGATTTGAAATAAGAACTTAATTTTAAACTACAAAATTATTGAATTGAGGAATGTAGTTTTCATCCCAATTATGACTTATTTTCCTCTGATATAACCCTTTATATATTTGAACATAATCTACAAACCATTCCTAATAATGGCTGCGTAATTTACTGAGAACAAAGCTAACAGGATTCAGTACAAATATAATGGAATTTCCTAATAAAAGCAAACAAAACCCATCCCATGTATAATTTCTAGAATTTACTGGCAAATTAAACATTTTCATACTTAATACATCATTTTATGCCTGTTAGAACACTCTACACATACACTTACAAAATTAATATAGTTCTTCTTTATTAAAACTTTATTTATGTTATTAACAAAATATACCTTAAGATATGCATAAAACTGAGAGAATATTTCTGAGTATAGTAATAAGACAGCGAATGTGAAAAGTATTACATACAAGGAACGACAACATTTTAAAATAAACTAACAAAAATACAGTAGCATTTTAATATTTTATTACACTCTGTAGTTCCATAATTCTATGTATAATTCAAGGACCATATTCTCACTTACAGTAAAGATCTTTTGTGGACATCTCATAGTGATACTGTAAAAATTTTCTTGTTACCACAGAAGGTATGAAATATGCTTAATGAAAATGAAAATCAGATTATGAACAATTCAAGATGTCTTTCAACAGGAGCTTACAGATTTCACACACTTGTGAAAGCCCCTATAAAATCTTCCTGTGAAGAAAAGGAAGCTGTATGTTGACTACTAAGATCTCACAAATCACTGACTCTGGTGCTGCTTCAGATAGTACATGGAAGAATTTGTAGGAATCTTATGGTTACTCACCCTAAAATAGGCTGTGAGAATAATTTACAGAGTTCAGATACCTAAATTCAGATGCCCATGCGTGACCAAGATTCTTAACATCCCATTTCACAGAATGTCAGAATTTTCAAATTTGGAAAGGACCTCTTAGCGTTCATCTAGTCCAACTCCCATTAAAGCATGATCATCCAGAGCACACTACACAGAAGTACATCCAGCTGGGGTTTGAAAATCTCCAAAGAAGGGGACCCCACAATCTCCCTGGGCATCCTGTGCCAGTGGTCTGTCACCTTCATAATAAAAAATTTTTTTCTTATGTTTAAATGAAACTTCCTGTGTTCCACCTTGTGACCATTGCTCCCCATCTTGTCACTGGGAACTACTGAGAAGACTCTGGCCCCATCTTCCTGGCACCCACCCTTTGAATACTTGTAGACATTAACAAGGTCTCCCCTCAGCCTTCTCTCCATCAGGCTAAAGAGTCCCAGATCTCTCAGCCTTTCCTCTTAAAAGAGATGCTCCAATCCCCCAGTCACCTTTGTTGCTGTGAGGCTCCATTCAGCAGAGTTGTCTTTGCCTCACATGACAGTCTTGCAAGTTCAGTGTTGGGCAGTTGACTCCTGATAAGCACAGTGACTTAAAAGATCAGGTGAAAGGTCTTCATCAGATAAAGCCAGCAGTGATCTCTGTCCTTGGTAAGATACTGTTGGGCTAGACAAGGGCCACTCCAGACAATAGCATACAATGGGGGGGGAGGGGGAAATGCTGAAAAGCAACATTCCTGAATTCCCCCAATCCTTCTCATCCACACTGCTTTTCAGCAGGTCCACCCATAAATATATTGGTGCTTGGGGCTTTTCCTCCCCAGGTGCAGGACCCTACACTTTCTCTTATTGAACCTCATCAGGTTCTTCTCTGCCTAGCTCTCCAGTATGCCCAGATCATACTAGATTGGAGCACAACCCCCTGGGTTGCCACCCCTCCCAGATTTGTATCATCATTGAAGTTGCTAAGGATATTTTCATCCTTTCTGATGAAGGGATGCATTGCTGTATTTTTCTGGATATTTAAATCAACAGTTTCAAATGTTTAAAGTTTTCTCCCTTCACAGCCAGAAAAAAAAAAAAAAAAAAAAAAGAGAGAGAGAGGAGAGAGAGAGAGAGAGAGAGAGAGGAAAGATGAGCTAAGACATCACTGCATGTGGTCAGCAAGACTGGATGTCTTTCTTCTCTCTATTACAAAGGCTCTCTACATGTTATCACACTATGAGAAGGTCAGCAAAGAGCAGTGTAGAACTAAATACACAAGTCTTCAGCTCATGGGAAAGTCAGCCCTCTACATCTGTATGTTGTTCAGGAATATAATTCAAATTTCTGTAAAGACAGGGGACAAGAATTTTAGCAATGCTAATGAGGATAGAGATTGCACTGCTGTTCACTTCAAGGTAAAGATTATAGGAGTTTTATATCAAATCTTCTAATGTAGCTTTTTTCCTTTCATAAGTCAACCCAGACCGGAGGAATCAACAAGGAAAAATGGAGATAAAAAACTACTTGAAAAAATAAAATACCCCCAAAATTAAAAAATAACCAACAAGCAATCAAACAACAACAACAACAAAATAATCCTCAAACAAAAAAAAAAAAAACAAACCCAAAATCCATGTTACAAACAGCAAGTCCCAGAAATAAGTTTTATTTGGATTACACCAGATATTTATGGAGAAGGCAGGACCATATCAGCTGACCACCTGTGGCCTGTGAGATAGTGAGACTTACTTCTGCCCACTAGGGAATTCCAACCCTCTGTACAGTTATTTGTCCTGGAAATAGGCTTTAGCCACATGGAATAAAGACTGAATTTCCTCACTTGTCTCAGTAAGACCTGAATCCTTAACAGCTGAATCCTTAACAAAAGCCAGAGCATACTGTGGTCTTTCTCAACCTGAGCCACTTAATTTTTCTCTGCTACAGTGATGATCAGCTGAAAAAGCAATGATAGGGCACTTTGTCTAAAAATGCCTATTTATTCTCAGTAATTAACCCCTAATTCAGTGGCTGGACAGATAAAGGCAATCAAAGTATAAAACACCTGGTGTAATTGGAGCTTAAAAATGTCTTCTACCATCTGTATATTTTGCAGTGTATGCATTTTCTCTCATCTCCATGCCACAAATCCTTGCTCAAAGGAGTCATTCGTCTACATGAAAAGCTGTGGTGAAATCCCTTTTCTTGTTTTTACTTTTCTTTTTTTCTCCTTTTACAAGTTTTATTTATACATAACTCTTCACAGAACAACTGTTTATACTTATTTTCTGATAAAGATATATTATAGTTTCAGAGCCTGAAAAAGTGGGATTTTCTCCTGTAATTTTACTTAATATGTCTCCATGAAAAGAAAGTTCAGAAAAAAACCCACAAAACATCTAGAGTTTTAAAGTGATTTCAGAAGAGTCCCATCCCCTATCAGTGGGATACCAGTTCAGAGGAGATAATCTGTTGTACATTGGAAAATGCTCAGACCAACAGACAGAGCTATATTTCTAACTTTTGTATCAGCTACCATGGCTCAAATCCAGTTTCTTGGAAATCAGTTTTTTGAGATAACCATGGTGACAATTGTCACTGGCAAGAACTGTGTGTTTCCATTAGTGTACACCACTGGTTCCATTCTGAGATGAAGATTTCTTTCATTCAGGGCTGGACACAGTCAGAGGGTATTGTGTTATTGACACCTGATAAAAGAAAATCACTTTTGACATGTCAGGACCAAAGGGGTGAGCCCAAACAAACAGATAGGTGTAAAATGGTTAGTTGCCATGCTCTCTGGGAACTGAAATAGGAGTTAGAAGTGTAAATATCTTTGGAGGTCTATGTCCAATTTGTTAATCCCAGCTGTCTGCCAATGTACTATGGCTCACATCCCCTGGTCTCTCTATAGAACAAACCAGAAGATTTTTATATTTTTCATAATTTTATTTAGGGAGGAATACGTGGTTTGGAATACGTGTCCCAAATCAGAGCTCATACAAAACTAATAAAATTCTGTTTATTCCAGAACAGAAAGCAGAAGATGAAAGTCACAAAATAATCTTCATTATCCAAATAAAAGATAAAATAATTATTTTCCACTGACTGATTTAATGTAAGGAGTAATTTGTTTTTGTGGATATCCCACTTCACAATATACAAAAGCTCTTTGGCAAACTTGGCAGTCTGCACCTCCTTACTAGTATTTTTGGCTGATATGTCAGTTTGAAAATGTGTTGTAATCTGCATAAAAATGTAGTCTGCAAACTGATTTGGATTAATTAGGTCTGGCTGTAATTCCTTTTGGTATTGTCACTCGAACAGCACATCAGTCATGATGACCTCTTCTGGTAATAATGTTACCGTAATATCTGATTTCATATTAATTTCATTGTAATTTAGGGGGCATTCATTCTAAAAGCAATTCCTATGGAATTACATCTGACATCCCCATGAATACCAAAATAACTCAACATGATAAATGTTATTACACTGAATACCAAAGGAGGCAATAACAATTTGCCATTTATAATAAAATGTTGCCTGCAAACCATTACTGCCTAGTGTTAAGGATGTTCCTGGTAAATCTGTTCACATTCAACTAAACCCTGAATGTCTCCTCTGTGTGCTTGTTTCTCAGACACCCATTTTTCCAGACTCAAGATACGTGTTATTTACCATCAGCCACCAAACCAATCAGTGATCTCATGTTGAATCTCACAAACCAAAACTGGGCAGTATGTCAATGGGAAAATCTTAAAAGAGCACAGAGATGGTTTCCAGCAGTGGTTGTGCCAAGATTTTTTCTGATATCCTTGTCTCTCATTAGTGTGAAATTAGTGCCTGCATGTAATAATGAGAAGCATTCAGCATTTTGAGGGACCTGTTTTTTGGATGAAGAGTATGTAAGGGTTCTTTTTCTGTTTTTATACATACATACACACACACACTTTATTCAGTGCCTGTATATCTCCATTGACATGTATACAGCTTACAGAGGCAGAGTGGTGTGAAAGATGGTTGCCAGCACAATTGTGCAGAACAAATGAGACATTATTTGTTCCCAGCTTTTAGACACACCATCATTCTTGAGAAAATAAGCCTGGTCAAACCAGAGTACAGGTATCCTTCACGTTTCTACATGACAGTCCTAGGCCACTGGAGGTCACTTCCAGGGTTCATGACCACATAAGAATGGGATTAAACCGGTGCCTCAGGCTTTCTATGGTTTCAAGCCTACTATTTCTGCAGTGGCTTCTTGTGAGACTCACTTCAGACTCTCAAGGCAGCAATTTGCAGAACTGTGTTTTCAGTTGGCAGCATTTATGCACCTAATAATTAACATATGCTTTAGGAAGTAAACTAAGAGCACAACCTTATTGTGCATTTATGTTAAACAATGAGATATGAAGCCTAAGGTTCAGATGAATTTTGTTTGCCACTTTTTACAGTGTCCCCCATTAGGAGTGTTGTAGAAAGCCTCAAGAACTTGGGCAGTGTTTCTCCAGCTCAGGGATAAAATTAGGGACTCCAGCAGCAGCAGGATTTGCAAGCCTAAATCTCCCAGAGCTCCTGCAATAACCACTCTGTGGGCTTAAGTATCACCATCAAGTCAGAAATGTCTGGAATGGTGGAAAGCAGGAAACACTATATTTTATTTCTTCTGATAACAATCAGTGAGCAGATAATTTCAAAACATTATGGATATGTAGTTTACCAATGAAGAGGATGATTGTGCTGCTCCACCTAAACTATTTTGGTCTTTGCTTTTGCTGAAGTTTTTTCTGGAAGTTGAAGGTGACTGGGGATTAACTCAATAATAGACAATCCAGTCCCGTTTCATGCCTGTGCAAGTCTACTCTTGTGCACATTCTGTGTGTATCTGTTATTTTTATTGTATGTGAATATGCTAGGAAAACAGAAAAACAAACCAAGCCAAACCCCGAGTTTTCCCTTTTCCTTGAGATAGGTATGGCTTTCACTACTTCCTCTGGGAAGGAATTACCTTCTTCAACCAGAAGTCAGAAAGGGAAAGGGAAAAGTGCGTGTCAGGGATGTTTTAAGAGCCACAGCTTACCAAGCTTATAACTTCCAGCAGATATAAATGAGGTCAGTGGAAACAGACTTGTGCTAGGTTTGTGTTTCATGCCGATGCATCATACAATCTTCGTCTGAGATGATTAGTAAGGTGACTTTTCAGAAAAAAAAGGTGACTTTTCAGATTCTTCCATGCCCATTACTCTTCTTTAGGTCTCAACTGATATAAAATAGACCATTAAAAGAAGGTGCTAATGAATGCTATAATGGAATCAAGGAAGTACCACTACCAAACACAGACACAATGGAATGTTCTTGTTTCTTTAGTAATACGTAATAATCTAATGAAATAGCCCCAAATCACACTCTGAAGCTCTTCATGATACAATGATTCAGCACAATTACAAGTGATGCTTAGAGTCAATAGTAAACATCTTTCAACCATTAAATATAGTTTACAATTTTCTAAGTGAGCAGATACATATTCTATCTTGTTAGAATCTTGTTTTTCTGGATTATCTGTAGGAATGTTGAAATGCTGTATACTTTCTGTTTTCTTCTGTTCATTAACTTTCATTTCTTTTTTTCAGATACAAACTCAATTAGTGGTTTTAAATATGTATATATATTTATTAATAAGGATATTAAGTAACACAGAGCAAATTATCAGTCCCACAGGAATTCTATATGATGTCAATCAATGTAAAGTAGCAACCAATTTGTATTCAATAAGAAACTGTGGCACATAAAAACAGTAACGTTCATCAGTTTACAAGAATGGGCTGAAAAAGCCAGAGAAGGCTGGAAAGGTGATTGCAAAGTCAAATCTGCAAGAACATTTTGGCGTTGAATTGGCACCTCTTTTCATTCTGCATAGCCTAGAGTTGGGTTTTGATTTTCTGTGTACCATTTGACTTATATATGAAATTGAAAAGTAAATGTGAAGTGTTAATTATGCATACACTCTGTTCAAGATATCGTTAGCTCTTTCTCACAGTGCAGGTCTACTCCTTCTGTGTAGAACTAAGCACCGTTAGCTGTAGATTAGCAAGACAGCACACAATTCAGCTGCAAAGCAGCTGAAGTTGAATGAATGTAGGTCAGTCAGTCACCTAGTTAGAGGGTTTTTGCCAAAGAGATATGTTTTTCTGTCTGTGCTGATATGGCTATGCAGTACTAACAGTTTTCATTCTTGATAACTTAAAACTATGGTAACTGCAACTATAGCAAGATTTCATCATAGATCAAATCCTACTCTATTTCATACACATATGCAGTGACATGCTCCAAATAAAACCTCTTCTACTTAACTGAGATTCCTTCCTTCTTTCTGTATGTAAACTAAAAATAAATGCTTTCTTGATAAAACCTGGCAAGTGTAATTAATAAATGAGTAGAGGAAATTACTAACACTGGTGCAGCAATGGGAACTGAGTCACAGCTGCAGCTGATGACCACATATTTTTATTACTATTTTTTTTCTTATTATTAAGGTAGTAGCTGCCCACAACATATTTTTATCTTTCCAGCAAGTTCTAGACAAAGTCTGAGAAGCAATGAAGAAAACACACTGAACATCAGTAGTCAGATTTTAATTGCATGCATCTAGGTGTCTCTTGAAGACAAAGGTGTCTTATATTGAATGCAGCTCATCATGATGCCCTAACAGCATGTGTACATTAAAGATCTTGGCAAATGTCCTACAACAAAACAGGTAATGGACTGAGAAGTATGATACAATTTGCAGCTACCTCTTCTGCAAATCAAATTATCACATACAACCAATGGGTTTTGTTACTGTTATTATTATTATTAATCTTTAATTATTATTATTATTTTTAATTCTGATTACTCTATTTAATAGATACCACATATTAGTTTTAAGTTAAAAGTAATCATGAAAGGCTGTATCAGTTTCACAGAATTAATATTACATTCTTCTTTAACCTGCCCTTGCAACTGAAGGCTTGGGGTGAAATTTTGGTCCAATACAGTTCTGCAAATAAATACTAGTCTTGTTTGTTTATTTGGTTTTCCTATATCTAAACAGAATTTAATCTAAATACTATGTAACATAGGTGGATAGTTACAAAATATCTTTTGAAATGACTGTTAGATTGTGGTGGGGTTTTTTTTCATTTTCTTGTCTGAGGCTTTAAAGTTTTTGTCATGAAAGCTGTTCTCCACAGCATGAGTAATTTTCAGATTTTAAAGAAGCCTTTGGCTAAATTGCAGCTATCAAGATTCATGGAAAACAGAAAACAGACACCCAAGAGATGATAATAAATAAAGAACATGAAAAACAAGGGATATAAAGCTAGATGGCTCCTTCACTTATTTCAGGCAAATCATTCATTTTAGGTGGTTTTACTCTCTGTATTTTGGATTTTTGTTTATTTTCTTTTATCTAATGCTTGTTAAATTCTGAATCTGTTGCGTAAGTGTGGCAGCAGCACAAGCTGTGCCATCCAGCTGAGATGAATATGGCACGAGTTTCTTCCTATAAATTAGGCTTTTTTGCTCAGTTAATCTGTTACAACAGGCTTGGGATGAAGAAAAATAACTCTGCCTGAAACAGTCCTATTTCACAGCCAACTGACACACCTCTTGCCCACCCCCTAGAAAGTCCCATGCATAAGGAAATTGTAAATAGCCACCACAGTGACCAGGGAGAGACAGAGAACAAGCTGACAACAAGGAATAGTCTTATGAATCAAAAAGCCAAGCTTAATTCATAATGGTTTAGAGGTGCTATGGTATCAGTGTTTCTCAAATATCTGCTGGTATTTTTAGAAATGAGCGTAAATTCCCCAAATATCTGCAAGTATACTTAATAGATTATCCCCCTGAAAGCTCATGCTGGAAATGAGATATTAGCATGTATTTCTCTTTCCATATGGGTATTCTAAAACTGTAAATCCTTCATAGCTGTATCTGTCCCATACAATGTGTTCATACAGCGTGGAGCTCAGTGGGACTTTGGTCTTTGCTAGGATGTTTTAGCCTGCAAACAACAGAAGGAATTAATGCAGAACCTTTTCATTATCCTCTGTTTATAATGTGACAGTCTTTCAGACTGAGAGCAGAGGGGAAAAAGGGGGGAAAAAAAAAGAAAAAAAAGAAAACACATTTATCTTGTCACTTTCCCCTGAGTCACCATTTCTAAAGTATCATTAATAGCCTTCATATTCACATGAATTAGTCATGCCATTCTAGTAATAATTTCCCACATTTCTTTAACCTGCTCAATTGATGGACAAAGAGACGTGGCTGTTCTTGCACATGTTGAATTTTTACAAACCCTAGGATTATACTGCACTAGAGCCACTGAGATTCCAGTTGCTGCAGTGGACAATACCAAAGGGGTGGACATAGCAGATTTCTGTTCAGCTCCACAGGTACTTGATGGGATGAAAACAAAAGCCTACCTTCTCCTTTGTTATCCATCAGCTTAAAGAAAGACCAAACATAGGCTGTTTCTTTAGCTGTTTCTGCAGACTTTAGCTGTAAACTCTTCATTACAGATGAGGAAGATGAAGAGGGAGGTTTCATATGAAATAGATACACTTCTTGTATTTATGTTTGTAAATTAAAGACGTCCAAGATGTTCTCTTACTGAGGGCAGCTGGTTTAGAAGCATCATTTTATAGCCTCCTTTACTCTCCAAAGAGATCTAAAATTTTTGCTGAGAATGGTCAGTGATTCGTCCAAACTTGCCAAGTGTATCCACAAAGTATTTAAGGTGGATTAAACCAAAGGTTCTTTCAGCCATTTAACAACAGAGATTATGATGCTTTGGTCCTGGATACTTCCCTGTCCTGGTTCAGTTTACTAGTGTGTCACCACTGAGAGTAAAGGGAGGTTTTAATCCAAACCGGTGAATTTCTGAGCATTATAAAAGCAACCTGACTCCAGATGAAAAGTCTGAAGCCTTAGACCATTATCCTGAGAGCAGCAGAATGAAATCCCATATTCTCTAATCCTATTTCATTTGTTAACACAGAGAAATTAGATCTTTCTTTTAAAGTGACCTGTTTTACTTTTACCCTTCTTACCACACCACCAGCTGTACTCTGACAGACATATCTGCTCTATGTGGACGTGGCTGTGGCATGTCCTTAAAATATCCTTTAGCCCAGAAAATAAATTCTGCTGGTGTCTGCTTCATTTCTACCACCAGAGCCACAAGCTCTTTTGCAAACCAAACATGCTTGCTACCATTCCTTCACATCTGTAACATTTAACTTTAATGCCTCTGCCCCTGAGGAGCTGCAGAGTAGCATTTCAATTCGCCATCCACAGATTTGTCCTAAGGAATTAGAGACATGTCAGCTTATCAGTCTGTGACCTTTTCTATTAACATTGTCTTCAGGTTGACTTGGCAGCACATAGGGAAAATAAATCTTGTTACCCAAAGCTGGTCTGGTTTGCCACGATACTGCAGCTGTGGCTCAAAACTGTAAAATTTTTAAATTGCAAACATTGCTATGACTACATCAAACTTATTAGGTAGAACAATCCCTAGGAAGGGGTGGGGAGGAAAGCAAAGGAATAGTAACTATTGAAATGGATATGAAGGAAGGGGTTTTGCAAAGCATGGAAAGTTGTATCGTTTAACTTGCATGGTCTGGTTTGACACCCTAGAGATAACAAAAATGGAGTCACCATGTAAATTATATGACCTCTCTTGTTCTGGAAGATCTACATGGACATACTTCCAACTGGGTCTTCTTTATCACCTGCTCCCAGCCTTTCTCAACCCCTTTTTCTATTGTGTTGCATAATGACCGAGGGATGGGGGAAGCATGGTGACCTCAGAAAGTGACACTATGAATAAGTCTTCTGACACAGACTTCTTCTGGCCTTATAGCCTGTGACATCCTACTATGGAGCAGTGTAGTAACTACCATCTCCAGGTTGCTTTCTCCTGTGATATGAGGTCATTCAGGGCTCAGAGCAGCTGGTTAAACATCTAGTGGTTTCTGAGACACAACGGTGTTCGAGATACACAGCAGCCTTGCAGATCTGATATTAGGACTTATGTAGCTCCATCTCCCCAGCTGGTCAGGAGGCAAAGGTGAGCTGAGCCATCTCAAAGGGTTTGATAATTAGACAAAAAAACTGAGCCCAGATAGTGGGATTCAGCTGCAGATTAAGACACCTTAATAGTTACCTAGATCCAGTTAGGTTCTAATTCCATATTGAAGACTATGCATACCAAGTTAATGCATGCTGTAGAATGTAGGGAGGGAGATTCACTCCACATTAAATTAGGAACATATTTTTGAGCATAGTTCTAGTGACAGCTGGAATTATACATTGCAGATCTCCTCTGACTGTGATGACATCTTAGACTCTCAGTCTATATTAAACAGCTAAATGAAAACAATAATAATAATAATAAATGCTTT
This sequence comes from Calypte anna, assembly GCF_003957555.1. Taxonomy (NCBI): domain Eukaryota; kingdom Metazoa; phylum Chordata; class Aves; order Apodiformes; family Trochilidae; genus Calypte; species Calypte anna. The sequence goes on from NC_044274.1 coordinate 6,151,350, forward strand.
TTTAAAAATCTTGATCAAACATTTGCATTTAAAAAAATCACAGCAAGGAGTAAGAAAGTTTGTTTCCTATATATGTTAGTTTAGTGGACACAATTTTATTCCAGTGTTTTTTCTGTTTTTCCAGCTGTAATATTGGCCAGGTTTTCTCCTCTGAAGTAATTTTTTCTCATTTGGATACTCCCAATATTATTGTATGAGTGTCTGATCTCATCTGTTGTGCACAGGCCCAATTATAACTGTAACATATCATAATTAATGCATTAGCAGATACTGAAGTTAAGAAAATTAAAATTTAGACTACACTAAAGCAGAAACAAAAGAGCAGTTAATCCACATTTGTAATGCTTCCAGAGCAAGCATGCTTTGAGGTTGTAAAATATGGCAGCCAAATTCCAGAAAAAGCATCTTTACAAAAATGTATGTACTGTGAGACATAAAACCACCTGGAAATGTTTTGGGGGTTTTTTTTTTTCATCCTCAGGGAAAAAAATTTCTATTAAAAATATGTTTGAATCAAAACAAAATAGATAAAAAAATTTAATGTGCTCTAGGAATTCTTTTATTTTCTCAGTTGCTCTCACACTTTTCTGGGATCCAGAAAGAGATATTAGATCATATCTTCATGATATATTCTTAATATTCTGCTATTCTTTGCAAAGGGATGTGAGATCTGCTTAGTAACTGGTATAGTGCTTCATGATTACAGACTCTGTGCAGGAAGGGGGTGCAAGATATCTCAATCCCTAGGTGTATGAAATCAGGCAAGGAAGGAAAGAAAAATCATGGCTGATTCAAGACCTTGAGGTCAAACTAGAAGGCATGATGAGGCGGTGGAAGAAGGGACAGGTATCCTGGGAAGTGTACAGGGAAGTTGTAGGGGTGAGGTGAGGAAGGCCAATGCACAGAACAGAACTTGGAAAGAGATGTGAGGAAAAACAAGAGGGCTTCTGGTTTATGTACATAAACCAGAAAAAGGAAGGTTAAAGAAAGCATGCCTCCCACAATGAGTCACAGGGATTAACTGGTAAAAACAGACAAAGAGAAGGCTGCGATTCTCAGCTTCTTTGCCTCACTTTTCACTGGCAATCACTCTCCTCATGGTTCTCATGTTGCTGACACACAAGATGGAGACCACCAAGTACAAAGTTGCCCACATTGTAATTGAAGACAGGGTTTGTGGCCATCTGAGGAACATGAAGATATACAAGTCCATGTGAGTTCTGGGGCCTCACAAGATGAGTTCCAGAGTCATAGAATCATAGAATCATAGAATCATAGAATCATAGAATCATAGAATCATAGAATTGGCTGGGTTGGAAGGGACCTCAGAGATCATCGAGTCCAACCCTTGAACCACCGTTGCGGTTGCTAGACTATGGCACTGAGTGCCACATCCAGTCTCTTTTTAAATATCTCCAGGGATGGAGAATCCACTACTTCCCTGGGCAGCCCATTCCAATGCTTGATCACTCTCTCCGTAAAGAAATTCTTTCTAATATCTAACCTAAATTTCCCCTGGCACAACTTAAGACCATGCCCTCTTGTCTTGTTGAAAGTCGTCTGGCAAAAGACACCAACATCCACCTGGTTACAACCTCCTTTCAGGTAGTTGTAGACAGCAATGAGGTCTCCCCTGAGCCTCCTCTTCTCCAGGCTGAACAGCCCCAGCTCTCTCAGCCTCTCCTCATAGGGTCTGTGCTCGAGTCCCTTCACCAGCCTGGTTGCCCTCCTTTGGACCTGTTCCAGGACCTCGATATCCTTCCTGAACTGGGGGGCCCAGAACTGGACACAGTACTCGAGGTGTGGCCTCACCAGAGCTGAGTACAGGGGCAGAATCACTTCCTTGGACCTGCTGGCGACGCTGTTCCGGATACAGGCCAGGATGCCATTGGCTTTCTTGGCCACCTGGGCACACTGCTGGCTCATGTTCAGCTTCCTGTCAATCCAGACTCCCAGGTCCCTTTCTGCCTGGCTGCTCTCCAGCCACTCTGTCCCCAGCCTGTAGCGCTGCATGGGGTTGTTGTGGCCAAAGTGCAGGACGCGGCACTTGGCCGTGTTAAACCTCATCCCATTGGAATCAGCCCAACTCTCCAGTCTGTCCAGGTCCCTCTGCAGAGCCCTCCTGACTTCCAGTTGATCAACACTTCCCCCCAGCTTGGTGTCATCTGCAAATTTGCTGATGATGGACTCAATCCCCTCATCTAAATCATCAATGAAGATATTGAACAGAACCGGGCCCAACACTGATCCCTGGGGGACACCACTAGTGACCGGCTGCCAACTGGATGCAGCCCCATTCAGCACCACTCTCTGGGCCTGGCCCTCCAGCCAGTTCTTAACCCAGCACAGAGTGCTCCTGTCCAAGCCACGGGCTGACAGTTTTTTCAGGAGGATGCTGTGGGAGACGGTGTCAAAGGCCTTGCTGAAGTCCAGGTAGACCACATCCACAGCCTTCCCCTCATCCACCATTCAGGTCACCTGATCATAAAAGGAGATCAGGTTGGTCAGGCATGACCTGCCCTTCCTAAACCCGTGCTGGCTGGGTCTGATCCCTTACCCATCCTGCAGGTGCTGAGGATGATCTGTTCCATGACCCTGCCAGGCACTGAGGTCCTGTAGTTTCCTGGGTCTTCTTTCTGGCCCTTTTTGTGGATTGGCATGACATGCACCAACTTCCAGTCATCTGGGATGTCCCCAGTGAGCCAGGACTGTTGGTAGATGATAGAGAGAGGCTTGGCAAGCTCTTCTGCCAGCTCCTTCATTACCCTTGGGTGGATCCCATCTGGTCCCATAGACTTGTGGGGATCCAAGCATCTCAGTAGGTCACTGACTGTGTCCTTCAGGATTACAGGGGGGCTGTTTAGATTCATGTTACTTTCCATGAGCTCCAGAAGACATCCATCTTCAGAGTAACCTGTCTTTCTGCTGAAAACTGAGGTAAAGAAGGTGTTAAATACCTCAGCCTTTTCTTCATCTTTGACAACTATATTCCCACCCAGTCCTGAGGGAATTGGCAGATTCAGTAGTTGTGAAGCCACTCTCTGTGATATTTGTAAAATAATGGCAGTAAGACAAAGTCCCTAGGAATTAGAAGAAAGGAAACAGCACACCCATTTTTAATAAGAATAGAAAGGAGGACAGTTCCCCACAGTTCCTACTCACCAAGTTGGTGGAGAAATGGATTTGGTGGGTGGGCTGTTCAGCGGATAAGGAACTGGCTGGAAGATTGCATCCAGAGGGTTTTGGTTGATGAAGTCCAGATGGAGACCAGTAACAAGTGGTGTGTCTCAAGGGTTCCATACTAGGACTTGTACTGTTTAATTTTATTTTTATCAACAATATAGATAAAAAGATCTAGTGCACCATCAGCAGGTTTTCAGATGACACCAAGCTGAGTGGTGCTGTTGATAAGCCAGAGGGACAGGATGTTATCTAGAAGGATCTGGACAAATGGGAAAAGTGGTCCCAGCTGAACCTCATGAGGTTCAACAAGAGCAAGTGCGGGGTCCTGCACCTGGGTTGGAGCAATCCCTGTTATCACCACAGGCTTGTGGATGAGGTTTTAGAAAGCAGCCCTGCTGAAAAGGACTTGGGGCTGCTGGTGGATGAAGCCCAGAAGGACAATGGCATCCTGGACTGCATCAGAAGAAGTCTAGCCAGCATATCAAGAGAGGTGATTCTGCCACTTTGCTCTAGTGAGATCTCACCTGGAATACTGCATGGAGCTCTGAAACTCTGAATACGGGCTGAAGGAGCTGGGGTTGTTCACTCTGGAAAAGAATAGGCTCAGGGAAGACCTAATAGTGACCTTTCAGTACCTGGAGAGGGTCTACAGGAAGGCTGGAGATGGGCTTGTTTTGCAAGGGCCTGGAGTGACAGGATGAGGGGCAATGTTTTCAAACTACAGAAAAATAGATTTAGATTGGGTAACAGGAAAAAATTATTTAAATGGCGGTAGTTTAAAAATGGAACAGGTTTCCCAGGGAGGTATTTGAGGCCTCATCCCTAGCAGTATTCAAGGTTAGGCTTGCTGAGGCTCTGAGAAACCTGACCTTACTGCAGGGAGTTTAGTCTAGATGACCTCTAGAGGTCTCTTCCAGCCCCATTTATTCTATTCAATAATTCTAAGAGAAGGATATAGCACACTTGACAGCAGCATATCGTCTACATCTTTTCATTTCCTGAAAGCATTTTCCTTCAAAATACCTTGTTGCAGTTGTTTTGTAATTCTTTGGCATTGTTTTTTTTACTTTTTAAACTGGAGGTATTGAATATCACATTAAGACAAGTTGAAAACTTTCATATTCTCTTTATTTGGGAGACAGCATAACTTTTACTGCAGTTAAGCAAATTAATAAAGAAAAGTTCTGTTAAATAAAAATCAATTCGTAAAACCCCAAGGACAGGAGCTTGCTGCACAACAGATTGCTAGAAGCTGTCAGGATACACAGTTTGTCCCATTTTCCTAAGTGTCTGTTCCTGGCTACTGTCAGACACAGGGTTCTTAGGCTGCATGTTTAATGGTTTTAATTAATCAGACTACTACTGTCCTGATTCTAACAGCCTGTTACAAGATAATGATGAAGTAAACAAATTTCACCATGACTCAGTAATCGCCTTTTCCTGGAAGTATTTAGTGCTTTCTTTGAAGGTGTCAGGAGAAAGGTTTATTCATTGGGAAAAATATCTGACCACTTTTACCCATCCTCACTTACTTAATTTCAGGTACCTGTATAGTAAACTTCCAGTCTCCCTATATAGTAAAAGATTTTTGTCATCTTTAAGGGGTATTTAGCCTGATTAGAGCCTTAATCAGCCTCCAGGGTTTCATTACTGTTCCAGTACAAGAAATACAAGGTAAATGGGTATTCTGATATACTAAATTTAAGCGGGATGAGTATGTGTCTTTCAAGACAAGTCTTAAATATTTTATGATGCTGAAAGTATTTTCAAAGAACATATCTAAACAAATAAATGTGGAAGGAATTCATATTTAAAGAAAATTCATACTAAAGAACACAGATGAAACCAAACTAATTGATTAGCTATTAGAGCAAATATTTGAAGAAATTTTGCTCACAGTTCCCTAAGTTTGGGCTCTAATAGTAAAAAGAAAAAGATTAATTTCATGAGATGCTTTTCCTGTAGCCCTTGCCATGTGAAAATATTCCTTATGTATTTCTTTTCACATCAGCTTGCTCATCTATTTTTAAACCTCATTTCAGTATGTCTTTTCATCATTACTTAAACCTATTAACTTCTCTTTCCCCTGGGATATATAGATATATTTTATCCCTGTAAAATATTTTGGGAGAGACTTTGTATGAAATACCATAGAGAAGAATTAACATTGTTTTCATTAGGCAGGCACTTCCTAGGCTGAACTTCTAATTAAGTTATTCTTTAGTCCTTCAGGGGAATAGTAACCCTGCTTTCTAAGAAAACTAGGGTTAATAGTGTGCTGAGACTAAAGGGACTGGATTTCCTTAACTAGCATAGATTGACAAAAGAGAAAAAGTGAAACTCTCTGGAACTGAAGTATAATTTTACAAATAAGTGCTGTATTCAAAGACTATTTTCCTGGAGGTTCATAGGTAGGTGGATGAAGAGCTGGGTAGCAGAAAGAAATGTTCAGAGCAGAGCAGCTAACATGAGGTCCATATTGAAGGAAAAAGGGCAGACAGAGCAAAGATTAGTTCATCTTAATGGAGGGATGAAGCCACCACATTTGGTTGGGATGTTTGAGTCTCCTTATCATTGGAAGTTGTAGCTGTTCATACACAAGTTAGCATGGTGCAACACTTACTAATTAAAGGAGACACAGGGGAGATGACCATCTGTGGGCATTGGTTCACAGTCATGTGAATAAGAATGAACAGCCCAATGAAATCTTTTAATGATGCGGAATTGGCCAAAGTGTTCCTAGTTAAGACATTTATAAGTAAGCGACAGCAACTTTTTCTTCAGATTCAGGAATGGTCACATAAGACAGTGGTTTGTACATGGCTAAGAGAGTTAAGAGACATTTTAAATACAGCATAAGTTTATATATAGTCATGGAACATACATGTGCAGGAGCTGTCACGCAGGACTGAGAACCAGCTGGATGAAAGAACTGTGAAAAGCAGAGGGTTGAGAAGTGTCCACCAATACAGCTGAAGATCCCATTACAAGGACCCTTGCAGAGGAAACTCATTTCATCAACCAGAGAGTAGCTGAATAGCCTGTATGAGAGACTGGACTCCTCAGGTGAGCTTTACCCTGTGCAAAGATCCTAATAAATGATTACATTTTTAAAACTTTTTCTCTCTCTAACAGCTCCTCTGTGGATGCCTCTGCATCACTGACATCAAAGCAGACAAATATTTACCTCATCTCTGCACCCTGCAGGAGCACAGACAAAGGTGATAGGTGGTAAGAAGTTGACCCAAATTTAAACCTAGCTTTCCTTCCTTCGTCTCACCCTTTAGCAAGCTGTCAGCACATATTTCTGCAGGTAGAGTACTACTGCTGCTACTGTACTTACATTGTGCTAATTGGCTTCAACAGCTTATATGAATCAGTTCAAAGCACAGCTTAATGAAACCTTCTAGTTCCTAGGGAACTGGTGATGTGCACAGTAGGAATACTATGGAGCTGGCCTTAGCTTTTCCCTAAACATTAGAATTTAGCTTAGTCTCTATAGTCTCATTTTTCAGACTTGTCTAGCATTGTCTTGAAAGAGAGTGTGTCTGATAGCAATCACAGAGCACGTCGTTAGTGTTACATCAGCCTACGGATAACCCACCCTACATCTCCTCCTAGACCAGATGTATTCCAGCTGTGAAGAATGGGTGCCAATTTGGGCTTGCTGTCAGACACCACTAAAACTGAAATGTAGCTGTTGTGTTTTGTTTCACAACCTGCAGGATTTTTCCTCATCTACTTAAAAAGTAAGACTGAATACATTAAAAGTTTTAGTAGCATGGTGGCCAGCTCAGTAAACCAACAGAAGCATTTTTCTTCACATAGTTCTGACCATTCAAAACATTGTGCAAAGAATAAGACCTTTTGCAATAATAAAATTCAATAACCTGTCTGTGTGTCTTTTTTCTATTACTTACTGGATGAAGCCTATGCCCCAGCACCTGTTTGGCTATCCTTTTTAGATTTTTATGTCTGCTGATGAACTTAGCGAACTTTCATACAACTGTCAACTTCTGCTCTCTTGGTGTGTTTTTGGGCTGGACTACATCTCAGTCACTGAGTAGTGATACTGATTTTTAAGGGATGTACTTGTAGAGGAGGAAAGGATTTAAAAAAAAAAAAAAAAAAAAAAGTGATATAGCCATTTAGGACCTAGTCATTAGAACTAAACTACCTGAACAGAGAGTGTAGTGGGTGTTGGCCTCTTCTCTCAAGTAAATAACAAGAACAGGAAATGGCTTGAAGTTACACAAAGGGGAGTTTTAGATTACATTTAAGGAAGAATTCACTAAGAGAGTATTCAGCCAGTGGAACAGGTTGCCCAAGGAAGAGGTGGAGTCACCAGCTCTAGATGTATTAAAAAAATATGTACATGAGGCACTCTGGGACATGCTCTAGTGGCCATGGTGATTTTTTTTATTATTTTTTTTCTGTGTTGATGGTTTAACAAAGCGTTCCTAAGGGTCCTTTTCAACCATGAAAATTCTGTCATTATTGGCTACTTTTTGCTTGCCTACAGAGATATCCCTTAGCATTTTCTTTTTTTTTTTTTTTTTTTTTGATGTTTTTTTATTACATCAAAAGACCAAGTTAGCAAAGATGATGTTAGTTTACTTATGTTCTAATTGTACTCTAAAGACACTTTGACTCAGATCAGTATTAAAAAGTTTTTGGCACCTTACTTATTTCAGGCATGATAAGAGAGAATTACAGATTCATAGAATGGCTAGAGTTGGAAGGGACCTTGAAGATCTCCCAGTTCCAAAGCCCTGCATGGGCAGGAACGTTTCCCACTAGACCAGGTTGCTCAAGTCCCCATCCAGAGTGGCTTTGAACACTTCCAGAGAGGATGCAGCCACAGCTTCCTTGGGGAACCTGTCCCAATGTGAACAAAATGAAAATTCCTCATTTCTTCAAAATACTAGTTAACTCACAGTTCAGAGATTATTATTTCAAGACCTACAGTTAGTAAGTGGCACTCATCTATCAATAACTTCACTTTTAGCTGAAATGCAGCTACCTTCTAAGAATCTAGAAACTCAGAGAAAAGCAAGCGAACAAGCAAAAACAAACCCAAAGCGTGTTCAGGCTAAATCTCAGTAATCTAATTTTTTCTGTCCAGGTGACAAAACAGGTACTTATACATTTATATGCCCTAAATCCTAGTTACTTTACTTTTTCTTTTTTGTTGTTATGAAAGAGATTAAAACTATGCAACATTTTAGAAGGAGTGTAAGAAATGTCATAATTAATTGATAAATATGTTAACACTTCCACTAAGCAAAATGTAACCATCTGAAATGGAAGGGTGACCACTCACTCCAGCTAATAGCCCCTAGCATCTCACATGAATAACTTATCACTGTCTTCTACTTCACTAGATATGCTCTTTTGCTTATGCTCTCATCTGAATACATTTTTCTTAATGTTTATTTAAAACTATCCCTAGTACAATATTATACAGCACTTTCTGATATTCCCTAACCAATTAAGCATAATAATTGAATCCCTTGGCTGCTATTCTTATGTTGTTAATATAAAGTCATAATTATTGGACTCCCATCCCATTTAGTGAGCTTTGGATCAGACCATATGTGGTGTTTTCTGTTCTGCAACAGATCATTATTTTTTAATAGTAGAAGTGCTTTTTCTGTTCAAAGTCCTTCTCTGGATATGACCTCTAGGGATTTCACAGACTTTTGAGCTATTGTGTGAAACTCCTTATCTTTTTAAAATCCATAATAAATGCCTGTCAGATACTGCTGCAACAAGATAACGTATTACCTCACCATCGGGATCAATCAAATCCCAGGTTCAGAGATTCAAAACATCTTGACTAAAAGTTGTGAAATTTGCTGAAAAAATTAAGAAAGAAGTCTAAAAGCATTGTGGACATAAATCAGGGAATCTAGTTTCTGCACATCAAGGATGCAAATTTCTCATGCGTGTGTAGCTAATGAGCTATGTGGCTGCTTATGAATGTGTAGTTCCAGAAACAGAGGCAGAGCTGTGAAGGCCACACATGATTTTGCTAATTATAATGTATTCCTTTCCACAGCTGTAATTATGACTTCATTGGCATTTCCATATATCTGTGTAGTAATCCCATGTGAATTGATGACACTTCAGGGAGCATTTGCTTGTTCCAACATAGTTATTTGTACCAGTGTACCATTTGTGCAAAATGCAACTCTATCCGGTCTTTTTTGATTTTGTACTGGAGTAAATAACTTCTCCAGGTCTGTGGTTCTTCCTGATCTTGCTACAGGATTATTATGATTTTGCACATCTTCCACATCGCAGGTTCTCTGTTTAAGATGGAAATAGATGACACCTCAAGTGTATGTACCTCGAGTGACTTACATGCCACAGGATTTATCCAGTTTATCTTGAGCTTTCTTTCATCCTTCTCTCTCTTTCTCTTCTTTATTTGATCTCACCCTCCTTTAAAGACAGTGGAAAAGACTAACCAGATATTAACTGTAGAGAAAGGGATCAGAGAAGAAGAGGAAGGTTAGCTAGACATAAAATCATAGAATGGCTTGGATTGGAAAGGACCTTCAAGATCATCTAGTTTCAGCCCTCCTGCATGAGCAGGGACAATTGTTTGTTCTGCATGATGGTAATGTATAGAATCATAGAATCATAGAATCATAGAATTGGCTGGGTTGGAAGGGACCTCAGAGATCATCGAGTCCAACCCTTGAACCACTGTTGCGGTTGCTAGACCATGGCACTGAGTGCCACATCCAGTCTTTTTTTAAATATCTCCAGGGATGGAGAATCCACCACTTCAGTGGGCAGCCCATTCCAATGACGGATCACTCTTTCCGTAAAGAAATTCTTTCTAATATCTAACCTAAACTTCCCCTGGCACAACTTAAGTCCATGCCCTCTTGTCTTGTTGAAAGTCGTTTGGTAAAAGAGCCCAACCCCCACCTGGCTACACCCTCCTTTCAGGTAGTTGTAGAGAGCGATGAGGTCTCCCCTGAGCCGCCTCTTCTTTAGGCTGAACAACCCCAGTTCTCTCAGCCTCTCCTCGTAGGGTCTATGCTCGAGTCCCTTCACCAGCCTGGTTGCCCTCCTTTGGACCTGCTCCAGGACCTCGATATCCTTCCTGAACTGGGGGGCCCAGAACTGGACACAGTACTCCAGGTGTGGCCTCACGAGGGCTGAGTACAGGGGCAGAATCACTTCCTTGGACCTGCTGGCAATGCTGTTCCGGATACAGGCCAGGATGCCATTGGCTTTCTTGGCCACCTGGGCACACTGCTGGCTCATGTTCAGCTTCTTGTCGATCCAGACTCCCAGGTCCTTTTCTGCCTGGCTGCTCTCCAGCCACTCTGTCCCCAGCCTGTAGCGCTGCATGGGGTTGTTGTGGCCAAAGTGCAGGACGCGGCACTTGGCCGTGTTAAACCTCATCCCATTGGAATCAGCCCAACTCTCCAGTCTGTCCAGGTCCCTCTGCAGAGCCCTCCTGCCTTCTAGTTGATCAACACTCCCCCCCAGCTTAGTGTCATCTGCGAATTTGCTGATGATGGACTCAATCTCCTCATCTAAATCATCAATGAAGATGTTGAACAGAACCGGGCCCAACACTGATCCCTGGGGGACACCACTAGTGACCGGCCGCCAACTGGATGCAGCCCCGTTCAGCACCACTCTCTGGGCCCGGCCCTCCAGCCAGTTCCTAACCCAGCACAGGGTGCTCCTGTCCAAGCTGCGGGCTGACAGTCTTTTCAGGAGGATGCTGTGGGAGACGGTGTCAAAGGCTTTGCTGAAGTCTAGGTAGACCACATCCACAGCCCTCCCCTCATCCACCAGTCGGGTCACCTGATCATAAAAGGAGATCAGGTTGGTCAGGCATGACCTGCCCTTCCTAAAACCGTGCTGGCTGGGTCTGATCCCTTGCCCATCCTGCAGGTGCTGTGTGATTGCACTGAGGATGATCTGTTCCATGACCCTGCCAGGCACTGAGGTCAGGCTGACGGGCCTGTAGTTTCCTGGGTCCTCTTTCCGGCCCTTTTTGTGGATTGGCGTGACATTCGCCAATTTCCAATCATCTGGGATGTCCCCAGTGAGCCAGGACTGTTGATAGATGATAGCGAGAGGCTTGGCGAGCTCTTCTGCCAGCTCCTTCATTACCCTTGGGTGGATCCCATCTGGTCCCATAGACTTGTGGGGATCCAAGCATCGCAGTAGGTCACAGACTGTGTCCTTCAGGATTACAGGGGGGGTGTTTAGATTCATGTCACTTTCTATGAGCTCCAGAAGCCATCCGTCTTCAGGGTAACCTGTCTTTCCGCTGAAAACTGAGGTAAAGAAGGTGTTAAATACCTCATCCTTTTCTTCATCTTTAACAACTATATTCCCACTCGTGTCTAGTATAGAATGGATATTTTCCTTGCCCCTTCTTTTGCTGCTAATGTATCTGTAGAAGGACTTTTTGTTATCCTTCACAGAGGTGGCGAGATTCCGTTCGCATTGTGCTTTTGTGTCTCTGATTTTCTTTCGACATGACTTAACAATATTCCTAAATTCCTCCTCAGTAGTTATCCCTTTTTTCCATAATTGGTAGGCCCTCCTCTTAACCCTAATTTCTTTCAGAGTCTCCCAATTCAGCCAGGCCGGTCGTCTTCCCCGCCGGCTCGCTTTTCGGCATACTGGGACAGCCTGCTCCTGTGCTTTCAGAACTTGTTCCTTGAAGTACGACCAACTAGTATAGTTTGGATGCAAACTGTATGGCACTTGAAGTGAACCACTGAAATGTGTATCTACGCAGATACAACCCCTGCTTTTAATCCCAACACAGCAGTACTTTTTTCTATTAAATATTGACAGGATGAATGGCTTGAATTACTTTGCTCAAAGCAAAGCAACATGAGCTCTGAGAGTAAATTCCCAGTTACTCTTCCAATGGGCAATGTGAAACTTCTCAGAAATGTTTCTTCTTAACTATGGACATATGAAAGTGTTTCAAGGAGTACAGTGTAGTGACTGAACAGAGCAAGGTTAAACCACCTGTGCATCAGTATGTGCATGAATCCATGTGAAAAAATGATGGTGCTATTTACCCCATGCAGTGAGTTGCACACACAGTAAAGTCTGGATATGCACTAAGAAATATGAAAAGACTAAACGATTACTCAGAGTCACTAAGGGCAACAACATACCAACCCTTTCATTTTATTCATGTACAAGAAATTTTTGAGATATTTGAGGTATTCTTTTTTTCCATTTTTTTTTCCATTTTTTTCCATTTCTTAGATTGGAGACTTTGACTTTAAAAGGTGTCAGCAAAATTTTCCTTCTGATATTCTTAGACAGTATTACTTATAGGGATTAAAACTTGGGACAAATCTGCCATCCTAATTTTTAAGGCTGACGTTCTATTTTTTAGAAGTCTTTGAAATAATTTTATAGCTCACTGTCAGGGGGGAAAACTTCATTACTGGATAGAAATCTATTACATTAGATCACTAGGGCATGACATAGTGTTGGAGGAAGGGCAAATATATTTGCAACTGGACTCCATATACTGAGCAGCTGCTGACCTTCGCTGTTGAAGAATATTTATACATTAATATATTTCCAAGCCAGAAAAGTCTGTTTCAGCAACCTGGTTCATATGATCAGGTAACGCAGAGCTGGTAAATGTTGCATTCATTTACACATTCATTTAGAGGGTTATAACAGAAATATTTAATTAATGATATTCTGTGCAGAACACACTGTATTTCTTACTCTGCACAGAGAACAACTATATTATCTATTTCAGCTGCCTATTAAATGTAAGGATTATTTTTATTAGTGTTCCATGACTTGTTATGGGTTTTAAAAGAGTTGTTGGGTTTTTGAGAGTTGAACATGAGGAAGTTGACATGTCAGAAACTGCTTCATAGGAGTGTCCTGCTTATAAGATTAATGACAAACCCTTAAAATATTAATTCACATAGTGAAAACATATTTCTACTAAGAGTAGATATGAGTATATGAGTAAAATTATAAAGGAGTTACTAAGGAGGTTCTATGGGAAGAGGCTGACTGGAAAGATATTTTACACAAAGCACATGTGCATGCATTTTTGCTTTTACTGCTTGTCCATAGTGTAGTGTTCATCCTTTATATATCAACTCTTTAGATGAGCTAAAGGTATATAAAATAGTTTTAAAATTTTAAAATAAATAACACTTCAGATGCATAATCTCAAATATTTTTTTTAAATTTGTATTAATAACTAAATAACATAAACAGGAAAAATAAAATTTTAAGTAATATTCACAGGCCATTTGGTTTAGGAAATAACTAGATGAATGAGACTTGAAAACAGACAGTGATTTACCATGGTAAATAGCATGAAATTGAGACATTATTGTTACTAATAGACAGTGTATTCAATCGCATACCAAATCTGATTTGCTTGTTGTCTATGCAATTAAAATGCAAATGTTTAGATCATAATATTGGAAGCCTCCAATTCTGGTCATAATATTTTTGCTGCTATTGTTAATAATGATTGATATGGAAAGGTACCATAGCCTTGATATCCAACATGTGCTATGCCAAAACAGGGCTTTATGTGTCCTATACAGAAGTCTAAATGCTGAAATGAAGCTCTCACACTATTCATCTTGGTGAAAGCCTTTAGTTGGTCCAAGGACTGCTATTTAAACTATGCCAGTGTCCTCTTTAGTCAGCCTCATAGAAAAATCATTCTAAGTAATGTATTATCTTGGATTTGTTTCAGCTTCACTCACCTTAGTGACATGTGTTCAGTTTCCAAGATGTTCCTTGAATAAATACATGTGCAAACACTAAGTGGGATTGTATCCCTGCTGACAGACCCAGACAAATCAGGCACCAAAAAAGGTAAGATTTTTTTTTTAAGAAACAAATAAAATAAATATTCCATCTAGGATACATTATAATTATTGAAATCATTTAGGATCTACGAAAGTCAAAGAAGATTTAACTACTGACTAGAACACACCCTTGTTAGCATCAGATGAGCAATGTCAGGAAACTCAGAGGTCCAGACAGTGTTTATGAGTACTGTACATCTGTGCTGGTACCAGCCTCCAGCTCAGATTATTCTGTGCAGCAAACACTGAGCATCATCTGCTTAAAAGGCAACCTGGTATATATGTCCTCTGTTGTCACACAGAGTATCGATAAAGGTGTATATTATTACTTCAAAGATATTACAGCATGTTACATTCTGGACTGTCTAGAGAACTAAGGAATTCCCAGCGTCAGCCTTATGGGAGACTAGAGGTATGTTTTATTGATACTAAAGAACATAGAGAAGACTCAAACCTGGCATTTTATTATGGGCCAAGAACTTTAAAATTGCTAAATAAAGAAAACCTGTGGTTTTTTAGCTGTCAACTTTGACTTTATAGCCCTCCAAAAGTGAGGAATTAAGTGTATATCTGTTTGCCTCCTGTCCTTGAAGAAAAGAAATTACTTTCTGTTTTTGTTTTTTTTTTTAAATCTAGATCTACTTATGGGCTATCATGCCTGCTACCTACAGCAGCCTCCTGGGAGAGGTAATAAAAGAATGTAGTTATGTTTTATTACTGATGTGTTGTTTTTGCTTCACCCAAGTACTTGAGGTTTTCAGATATTAGAAATTAAGCTATCCTGTGTCACTCCACTGCCTTAGATAGAAGCAGTGTTATAGGTGCAGACAACTAAGTTGAAGAGTGGATGATCACTCAGCTGCAGAAACTGAGCTGGAAGGATCTATCTGCTCATGCTACTGCTGAGCTGCAAGTCAAGTTTAAAAAAGGAAATAAAATAGGGCAGCTAGGCATGAACAACAGATTTGTTCTGATCATGCCTAAGTCCAAACTATGCACTCAGCATTTTTTCACAGCAGGCAGTGTTGTTTAAGCTGAACAGATAGTTTTTGAGCAAACTGTCTCTCCAGGAATCCTACCATCACTCTGAAGTCCAGTTTCTCTTACTGAAGGTCACATGTTACTGGACGCTGCTTGCCATCAGCCCCCCAATACATCAGCATATGTTAACCAGCATTTAGAAGTAAGGCTCAGGTTTGGAAAAGCCTTCTCCTCCTTCTGGTGTCTGACCTATTTGTGGCCTTGAATATTTAGAACTTCTTGAAATAATGACACTTTAACTGATGCAATCTTCCCTAAACACACTGGCAGATCAATCTGCACCAGTTAAGGACAGAATTACCGTTCACCATAACAGGAAGGCAGAGGTCTCCCTCTTCCTCACTTGACCTCTTTAAAATGAAAATGATTCTCGGGAGGAGTGACTAGAATAGAGCAAGTTCTAAATAGGTCAGTAAAGATGTATCTATGTTAAAAATTCCATGTGTTCCCAAACTACTTGCTGCCTTTGAGGCCTACTGACTTAGAAGGACCTGCATCTATATTACTGAGTTCTCTCAGACAGGTGATGGTATTCAGACTGTCAGCTAGAGGTGGCTCTGTAGGAGATCTTTTAAGTCCAGAAACTGTTTGGGAGGGGGCCCGTTGGCGCAGGTCAAAAATGTCTTAGGCACTGTCCTACAAATTTAGTATGAAGACAAGTGAATTTTTTGGAAACATTCCTTGACATGGTCAATTAACTACTCTAGACAATTGTCAGTGTAGAAAAAGTCCAGGGCACATCAAGGCACACTCCCTCACATAAAGCTGGAATTATGTCCATGAAGCTGCAGATCTCCTTGATGTCACTTGACATCTATCACAAAATAGGCTGATTAAACAATAGATTTCTTTTTCTCTAATATAGCTAGATATCGTACTGCAGAGGCTGATACCAGCCTCTCTTCTGTAGATATTCCAATCCATCCCACAACCCAACGATTTCATCCTACCAGGACAAGGGAAGTCAGCTCTGTATTTGACTCAACAGCATTACTAATAAGGAAAGGTCCCTGGACTCACATCAAGATTCAGGGTTCTTTGGGAGGAAGCCCCTGAGTGTGCTAATATGCTTCCCCGGTAAATAACTAAGTAGCCAAGAGAGCAGACATTTTGTCCTGTAAAGCTATCTATTTATATATATATCTATCTTTCAACTTGATCCCTGCTGCTGATGAAAGCAAAGTTTACTTTTTCTACAGCACACTAACATAATTACACTTAACTTAGTGCCAAACCTATCATTTTTGCACTATGAGCTACCTTGTCTCTAATTCGTAAAACAGGAATTCCATATTTTCTTACTTTTCTGTCCCCAGTGAGACAGAGGGAAGGATCAGTTGTCAAACCCAAAAGAGGACCTCTCTCCAAGTTTAAAATAAACTTGATATATGGCTTTATTTCCTAAGACCATGTCTTTGCATAGCTACGTCTGTGCATGTGTGGGGAGAGGGGGGGAGGGTATTAGTGGGAAGGAAGAAAGAGAGAGTGAAAGAGAAACTCTGTATGAAAAATCAAATCTCTCTTTGAGGGACAAAAGCAGATGTGAAATGACTTGCTATCACAGAAAGACTAAGCCTTTAGGCAGAACATGGCTTTTATCTTTGATGAAGAAAGACCAGATTTTTTTCTCAAACAGCATGAGTTACAGTTTCTTTGTAAATGTCACAGAAGAAGAATGTTTATAGTCAGCCTTTCATTTATAATGCCATTAATAGGAGATTATTCAATATTCTGAAAACCAAACATGCTAAAACCATAATAAAATAAAAACTCTTACTAAGCAGCAATATAGGAGGAAGTGATTCACAATTGTCTCAAAAATTTTAACAAAGATCTAGTAATTAAGTTTCAAAAGCAACCTGGAAAATATTAAATAATTTTTTTATCTACATGCACATCACAGGAAAGTGCAAGAGAAGCTAAATCGGAAACTGAATCTATAGCCGAGGTAGGACTGTAACCCATTAAGTCATCTCTGTTCTTTGAGAGTTTAATTCTGAAATTGCTACTAAGCTTTGTATCCTTTGCCCCTAAAAATGAAAAGATAAAACTCTGTCTGCTTAATTTAGGTCCTACCTCACCAGTTCTATGAGTTTTTGCCCTTGAGAGGACTATCCAGTCCACCTAACAGAACTACCAAGTCCATCTACATAGATCCAACCTGAGCAAAGCATTAACCTCTGAAGACTTGACCAGCTTATTTGCCTCCCTCTTTCTACCACATTGGCAAAGACCTTTCATCTAAGTGTAAAAGCAGATCTTCAAAGTCTAGCTTTAATCTCCTGCCATCTTGCAAGCTTGGAAATGTGCTAAAACCAGCTGCAAAGGACACGTCATTTTGTCTAGCAATAAACTAGATTTCTGTAGTGTTGGTAAGTGTGATGACCACATTGACTAAACTTTCAAACACAGTGACACCTGATGCCCAATTCAGTTACTACGCAAGGATATCTAGTGGGATGATGACTGCCACTCTGCCTGCCCTTAAGAAAATGCTCCAGTGGACAACAGGTTTTCAGTAAATCCTGTCATATTTTCCTAGCTTTCTGGAGGAGATATTACCTTATCAAGGGAACAAAACAACATCAACAAAAAAGATTAAAAGTGAGCAGATGCCTAAATATAACCAAGTGTGAAGTTAGGTTGGAATTAATCTTACCCACCTTTACTACATTTTCAAATTTGAAACCAGACTCCAGCCTGGACACCCTAGGCTCAGTTAAGAGATATACATACCTTCAGATAATGATTTATCTAAACCAGGAGCTTAAGATAAATGAGAATAATCATGTTCTGGGGGTAGCAGAATTGCAACATCTGCTATAATGAGATTTTAAGTTAATAGCTAAATTTTAGATGTCTGTCCTAGAGTTGTCTAAAGTGAGGTGAGAACCTGGGTTACACTGCACAGAGTTTTGAGATTTTCAAGACATTACACCTTAAATAGATTTTTCCTTGTCCATAGTTTCTTCAAAGTATTACTTTAGCACAATCAAGTTGCCAGATTATTTTATTTCTCTGAATGTGGCTTATGTTTTTTCCAGAGCAATGTTGGTAACACCATCCCCCATATATTTCTTGAAGTTTTGTCCACATAGCACTGTGGGTCCCCCATTCTCCCGACACAATTTCTTTTTCCCATTGTGATGGTAGCATACTTTGTAACAGAACTACTACTATAGGTCTCCAAGAGGTAGTATGTTTATCTCAAGACTACGTTGAACTATAGCATAACCCCCAGACTGCATGAGGTTTTTATGGTGGAAGACTGGTTACTTATCTTTGCCTTAGAGAAAGTGTACATAAGTGAAAAGAGTGATGGAGTAGCAAGTTTGAAAAACCTCAGTTGCTTCCCCAGCCTCAGGAGAACTTCTTGCCGAATGTCTTGGAGGACATGAAGTGAGTAAATGCCACAAATTCAGCCAGTTTCGGTGGGAATGGAAGAATGGAGCTTGCTAAATTTAGAAGTTGCACTGACACTACAGAGCTAGGAACACGAGAGAGTCATTTTCAGCTGCCTTTGGCAAAATGCCTTTGCTGGACTGCTGCCAAGGGTGCTGGCACTGAGCTGGGAATAATGAATGCACTTTAGACACATGCGAAAGAGGAGGGAACAAATAGCATAGCAGAGGGCCATAGATCTGATCAGAGAGCCAGAGCACTTCTGTTATGGAGACAGACTGAGAGAGTTGGGGTTGTTAAGCCTGGGGAAGACAAGTCTTGGGGAAGACAAGTCTTTGGGAAAACCTCAGAGCACTTTCCACTGCCTGAAGGACTTAAAAAATAAGCTGGAGAGGGATTTTTCACAAGGGCAGAATTATGGGAGAAGAGGTAACTGTTTCAAGCTGTAAGAAGAGAGATTTAAGTAAGGCATTAGGAAGAAATTCTTTCGTTTGAGAGTGATGAGACACTGGCTCAGGTTACCCAGGGATATTGTGGCTGCCCCATCCCTGGAAGAGTTCAAAACAAGGTTGGATGGGGCTTGAAGCAACCTGGTCTAGTGGTAGGTGTCCCTGCCCATGGTGGGGGGGATCGAACTAGCTGCTCTTTAAGGTCTCCTACAGCACAATCCATTCTATGTCCAGATAGGGAAAAAAGTGTAAGTTTTTATCTCTTTCCTCCTGATCATCACACCAAGGTCTGGGCATTTCACCTTTGCATAGCACAGCCGTGTGATTTCTTTTCCATTGAAAGGCATTTTATCTTCTTCAGACCATGGCAAACCCTTGGGCTGGAGCTCAGGAGAGGGAGCAGAACAGCATACGGTGGCTGTCAGTTCTCACTTTTAACTCTATATCAACAAAATACTGCAAAATCTTCAAAACATATTTATTCTATCTCACTTCAAACATCTAGTTTTATGTTATAATTAGGAAAATAGAAGAAGCAAAAAAAATTACTTATGAAAGTCACTCTTGGAGTAAATTTTGAAACCAGGAAAAAAGTTACATTTCCATGAGATTCCATGAGGAGAATCTCTTGCTTTGGCCTAAAATCAAGAAAGCTTTCTGAGAGATTGAATGGTTTCACAGTCATCAGAGTGTGCTTCCTTCACAGTGCAGAAGCTGGCAGGACAATTTTGGAAATTGCTAAATTCAACAGATACTGTAGCTGCTTGAAGTGCTGGCAGGGAATTTGGCCCCTCCATTTAGTAAGGTGCTGCTCCTACCAAATTCTGCTTGTAATCATTTAATCACAACTAAGAATTTCTGGTTCTTTTAGAATAATTGTGTCTTTTAAGAGATCCTAAGAGGTGCTGTGGGCATCATTTAAACTTCAGATAGTCTAGTGGGTTTAACCAATATTACTAATATCTTTTTCATACTCTTTGTCTAGGAGAGAGGATGAACTAAAAAGGAACCAAGTATTAGCTTTGGGAGATGAGGTGGAAAAGGGAATTCTCTTTTCTCCAGAACATGAGCAAAGATGAAACTGGGATATAGATCAGTGGCATTGTCCAAGGACACAAAATAAACAAACAACCCTCCCCAAAAAAACCTCAAAAAAACCCCAGGAAAACTCATCCCAAGAAAAACAATGTTAGAAGTGAGAGACAAGAGCTTCATTCTGATGCCTGCAGTGGTTTCTACAGGAGAAAAAACCCTTGTGAGGAGTCTTCCCTTCCTATCTTATTCTAATTGATTTTTTTCATGGTTAACTAGAAGGGTTTGCATTAAACACTAGGTATTGATTTCTTCAGCATCTTATTTCTGTTGTGGATCTCAGAACATTTGTATCAGCCTTCTCCCTACAAGGAGAACTTGTGTTAATGACTCTTGGCTACCTTGTCACGTAGCAAATTGAAAAAAAAAAAGTATTCTTCCTGGGAAATTTAATGATTGATTGGGAATTGTGTGGAATTCTTCTTTGGGAGGTATAAATTTAAAAAAAGTACCTGTCAGGATAATTCAATGGTAGTTCTCTAGTGCTAGAATGTAATATTAAACGGCTCTGGGATTTTATATATGTGTTTAAAACATAGGCACTCTCTAATATCAAGGCATTCAGAATGGATTACAGGACTACTCATACTCAAAATCAGTGTAGTCTACTTGTACCCCTTACCCTTTCACACTTAAACCTGACTGTGAATTGGAAATCCAAGAAACACATTTACCCACATCTTGGTAATGACTCAGTCATGAAGAATTGCAATACCTGTGAGCCAGTCTATACTGTAGCCCCTCACTTACATAGACCCAGTGATATATTAGATGTAAGCTTTGTTTCCCATTTTGTTAATGAATACACCATTGATTAAAGACAAAAACTGGACCTCATTTTCCATGTGCATTGTGCATGAATTAATTTGTGTTTTGTAAGTTGTACACATTAACTGTGAACAAGCTGGATTGTGTGCCATATTCATCTCTTCAAAGCTGTGTGTTAGCAAGTGTAATTGTATACATACTCTTACAGAAATAACAAGAACATAAAAGCATTAATGGGAAGTGCTTAGTCATGTAGTCAGCCTGCAGGAATGCACACTGTATAATACCCAGCTAAAAAAAATAATGTTAACTAAACAGAAAACTATATCTTCTCCTCCTGATGGAATAAGATTGCACAAATATCTACTGCAAACATTTACTATTTAGAACTTTTTTTTTAAATTCTTAATCATGTTAGGATCTGCTTTTTTTAGGGCAAAAAAAAATCTTGAGACCTGGTACATAATTTTGCTTCAAAGTTGTATTTTTTTTCATTTTGAATATGTGTAGATTAAAGAATTATGCATATGAAATATCACTAAGGTTACTCTGGATTGCTTCTGAATATATATGACCATATGCATTTCAGTCCACCAGTCCAACACAGAGATGCCAACCAGTTTCAGATACCTCCAGCATAAAACATAGTCTGAAATATTCTTTTGGGGTAGATACTGTCTATATCACTTAGGAAGCTGAAGTGTTGCATTGTACAATTTCAATGCTATCTTCCAATGAGCAGCTTTCTCTGTACCTGTTTTTTCACATAAGACCTTGAGTTTGAGCTTACTTAAGAGTTGTAGATCACATATTTTTTTTAACCAACCAGCTACATCATTTCCCCATACAGACAAAAAACTTGATCCAGAAACCAGAATTTTGCAACACAGGTAAAAAACCCAGCAGAAACCTTCATCTTGTTTGGGTGCTCAGAATTGCATACTAAAGTCAAAACCACTTTATTTTTCCTCAGTGATTCCCCTTCCTTTTCCATTTTGAGTTTTATTATAGTTAATTTTTGTTGCTGTTTCAGCTTTTCCTTCAAAGCATATTTTAAAGGGAGGACTAGAATTTTATTCCTTGAAAACTAAGCTTAAAGTTTCCGTGTTTCTGAAGAATAACTTGTGGAAAAATAGCTATATGTATCCCGACAGGAACAAAGCAAGCATGGTAGATAAAAGATATTATTAGGAATATTCAGTAAAAAGGTTGTTCAGTGTCTCAGGTCATGAGAGCTCTAAATGCTGAATGAGATAATCAGGTATTGCTTTTATAGCAGAATGCCTTCCAGAAGTGATGGGAATCACTGTTATTATTTTGTAAGATATTTTGAGACCACGTGATGGAAAGCCCTGCAGAAAGGTAAGACACTACTTATTGCCATTCTCTACACTGTCTAAGCTATTTAATGTGTTCAGTTAATGACTACACTTGTCATTATCTTTCCTATATTTCACGCTTATGCTATATTACACCAGTCACAATCTTTCCTCTATTTCATTATTAAGTGAGACTTACTTTTCATTCAAATATTATTGAAGAAGTTAGTGCATCTAATTGAAGGTTTCTGACTCCTTTATGGTAGTTTAAAAAGCCTAATCTTCAATTTTGAGGGACTGAACCATGAACTAAAATACAAATTTCTGTATTTTCTATGTCATTAAATTCTCTGATTCATTTGATGAATCAGATGGCAGTATGACATACATCTTTGCACCTGTGTCTACTATGTGTAACCTACTACTATTAAGCAACACCAAAAACAACAAAAAAAAATATGCTCAACTACCTTTATCATGTACTGTCACAATATAAGTTATACTGTTAAAACCATACCATTAAAGCCTTTCTAATTTAGAGAAGTGAGTTTGAAATTCAGTTCTCTAAAAATTAATGTAGGACAATATGACTGTGGCTTCCTCCTGAAATTCATATGAAGTGAACAGATAGCAAAGGCAAAAGGACAGGAAATAGACTGCATCTGAAAAACAAGATACTGTTTCAGATCATCTAAAATGTAGGGAAAATTTATATCAATTCAGAGGGGTTTCTGAAGACCATCTAAAATGAAGAAAGATCACAGAATTATAGAATGATTTTTGTGGCAAGGGACCTTTAAGATTCCTTTATTCCAAATGCTCCTTCTGTTAGTGCCAAGGAAAGAGGAAATGGTTTAAAACTTGAGGAGGGCAGACAGTAAGAAAAAATTATTTAATTTGAGGCTGGTGAGATGCTGGCCCAGGTTCAAGCCCAGGTTGGATGGGGCCTTGGTCAACATCATCAGGTGGGAGGTGTCTCTGCCCATGGCATGGGGTTTGGATCTAGATGATCTTTAAGGTCCCTCCCAACTCAAACCTCTCTATGATTCCACAATTCTAAATCAAGTTGCTTCAAGCCCCATCCAACCTGGCCTTGAACACTTCCAGGGCGGAGGCAGCCACAGCTTCTCTGGGGGACCTGGACCAGTGTCTCACCACCTTCCCAGTAAGGATTTTCTTCCTAATATCTAATCTAAACCTAACCTCTTTCAACTTAAAACTGGCCTCTCACATCCTATCATTCCATGTCCTTGTGAAATATTCCTCTCCAGATTCCGTGTAACCTCTTCAGGTACCAGATGGTGTTCTAAGGTCTCCCTGGAACTTTTTCTTCTCCAGGCTGAACAACCCTGATTCTCTCAGGCTGTCTTCATAGCAGTATGAAGCAAATATGCCCCTTGCTCATCTTCACAACCCTCCTCTGGACTCACTACAACAGCCCCATGTCATTCCTGTGGTGAGGGCTCCAGAACTGGACAGAATGCTGCAGGTGAAGCCTCACAAGAATGGATCTGTGCAAGTATTCATGCAAATAATCCATCATGACAAATATAAAGCCTCCTTAAATGACCAAACCCTGTAATTTCCAAGTGTATGATACATGCTGGGTGTAGAAAATCTGTCTTTGACTTAGAAGAGAGGATTAAAAAAAAACACCTCACCTGTGTGAACTCAGTTGATAGGAACTGAGAGATAAGCCCTTAGACTCATACTAAATAAGGTCAAACTACATTTGACATATTTTTAGATATTCCTCTGCCAGTATGTATTGTTGAGACAGGCCAATGACCTCCCCTTGATAAGCTTTCTTCAATGTTTTTTCATTTTCACTATTTAGAGTGCATTTACATACAATGTGTCTTCTGAGTGAGTTTCTGGAGGGTCTGGAGGTATTTTTATTTAACTTATCAGTTATGACAATGGAACCTTTATAAAGAGGACAAGAAAGCAGATTGGATTGAGGGCACATGCAGATAGAATTTTAAAGGAAAGACTGTCTAAACAGCTGTATAGGAGGAGGCTGCAATGCAACAACACAAATTCTTCTGTTTCTAGTATTTCCTACTTTTAGAACATGTACCTTTCTAACTTGAGTAAAGGTATTACAATGGCATTCATTATTTAAGACTATTAAAAAAAATTATGTCAGCCATTAGCTAAGTCTACAGCCATATTAATAAGATATTTCCACAGCATTCCTCAGGAATGGAAGCCATTTAACACAGAAATATCAATATTTGTAGTACTAAACCTTCTTAACCTCTGAACAAGTGTGATCACATTCAGATCTCCTATTGTGAATGGTCTCTTGCATATGATAACTTCTGCAGCCTGCTCGGAAACTTTCTGGAAATATGTTGGATGTATCAGGCAAAAAATGTGCTGGAGACTATTCCAGCATTCTGAATTGGGATGGCAAGTTTCAGAGAAGCATTCCCTGGTACTGTCAAACTGAAAGATACTAATGTAGCACCTATGGCCACCAGCTGCCTCATGTGGACCAATTCACTTACAGAAAGTAAGCTTTGTTAAATGGATAAATAAACCTTGCAAAATCCTTGCCCACTCAGCTAGAACCATGCTATAGTTCCTTAGAGAGGACCAGCAGCCTTGCCAGGTAACAGCACAGTGTTGGTGCTGAAGGAAGGTACTCAGAGATGGGGGAGCAGAGGCCTGTTTCTATACAAACCCATTGTTCTAAAGTTTAGTTGATTGACAAAAGGGGGATTCCACATCCATATTTCCAATCTGAATGCCTTCAGTCAGCTTCTATACATCATGACACGTTTCAAGGGAGAAATTGGAAATCTCTCTGCACTCAAGGACTGACTGACAGGGCAGTGAATAAAAACACCTCAAGTTTTAGCAGGCCAAAAGCAATGCCAGCCAGAGTGAAGAAGCTGCAGTATTTTCTGATACATTATTGACAATCATGTCAGACAGGGAAACAGTCAAAAACTTAGTATAACGCTTGCTAAACTATCTGGAGACTCAGTCTCTTTTTGTGGTAGAGACATAACATGGAGGGTTTTTATTTCTTTATCTGTCTGCATGGCATTGATCATTTGATGAAAACTTTGCAATCAGGAACAGAGACTTCCTCCAGGCAACATCATACTAAGTCAAGGTGTGAAGGGATGGTATGCTGCTTTTGGAACAGGTCAAGGCTAGCATTTCTCAGAATTTTGTTGATTTTGGAATAGACTCATAATTAATTTTTTCAGTTTTTTCACACCTTTGATGGAATTAGTTTTGATATTAAAAGTTTTGAAAGTCAGATCCATCTTGGATGACTGAGCTCTGCTTGAAATTATAAGGGGTGGTGGTTCTTCAATAGATCTAACACCATGGCAATGAAAATAAATTGTGATACAGCTCAGATTAGGATTTGTCTGTTTCTTCTTGTGAAATTTTTCTCCATGTTAAAATTTGGAATTTTGAGCACTGGAGTACTTAAAACTTCTTTCTCAGGGAGCTGGTTACAATCCGTTTTGAAGAAAGGAGTCTTAATCTTTTAGGGAAAGTATTATGGACCAGACCAGTTTTGTTTTTCATGGGTGGTCTATGTTGCATCAGCATCATGGTTTGTCTGCAAAGCAGAACAGATCAGTGCTGTGCTACCATTATTTTCTCCGTATGTTCACTGTGATATTAATTTTCTTGAATGTTGATGCAGGAGGAAAGAAGTTGATTTACATCAGCTTGCTTGACCTGCACAGGTAACAGATGAAAAAACTCAGGGTAATTAAATGAACTAAAGTAAAATAACGTTATGTATACATATATATACATATTCACATATATATTAAAAATATAGGAGAAAACATTTACAACAGTACTTGATATTTTCCTATCAAATCATCGTCCCATTTCAATTGGGCTCTTAGAGATATGAGTCTTTCACAGGCCTGTTGTTCACCTCTTTCCATCACTGAAAGATTCAATTCACCCAGTGAATGATACCCTGTGCAGTCTTTCAAGATTTCTTTGCAGCAGCCCAATTTTCCCCCATACACAAAGGGAGGAGATCATCTTCTTAACAGTACAGTTTCTGGCTTTGTGATTAACATGTACTTTTCAAGCCTCTCTAACCTTTGTGCTAACGCTTTAGAAGCCTGGATAATTTTGAGAGTATAATGAGGCCATAATATAATATTGAGACTATAAACTCATAATTTTGAGACCATAATTGTTATCTAGTTTGACCTCAGGCATAAAACTGGCTAAAGAATTCCATGAAGTGGCTTCTGAATCAAATTTGTCATTTCTACTGCAGAAACAGAGCCCATGGTGATGGCTTGTGCTGCATGAAAACATCCAGAATGTGCTAATGTGAGAACACCTCTTTTCTTGATAATTCTTCTCCCTGCAAATCCCATACTACATGATTCTCCTAGGCAGAGTCCAAACCTCTTTCCTTGCATATTTTCTTATATTTCTCTTTGTCAGGAATATACCTTGAGCCTTCATTAGAACAGGATCAAGAATGTGATACCTGTACATACCTGTACAATTCTCAAATGAAAATGTGAGGATTGGGGCAATCTATGCTGCTTCTTGTTTGAAAGGGTTTGTCCACAATTGCCCACACTGATAAAAACTCGTTACTCTGCTTGATTTTGAGCTTGTTTCACCTGTTGAACTGTCATGGCATTGTTATGCCAAATTAATTTTTTTCACAAATTGTCTTCTTGCATTTTCCCCCCATGAGTCCTAACCTCGCAAACTGGTGAAGCACTTGGGGCAAGGAAAGCCCAGGAAATTTCAGAAAAATTCATTTGTGTCCCCCATGCAGTGCATGCATGTGCAGCATCACTCCTCACAGTCCTGCCACTCACAAATGCTGTATGAAGGGCATCCTGATTTATTCTTCTCGACTGTGCTCCCAAGTTTTCCTTTGCCAGAGAAGAGAGTTAGGATGTGTCAAAGTATGCACTGAGGTGGATGCACGTCTGTGTCCTACCAATAGATTTACCTAATAATGAGGTTAAATTCCTCATTATAGCTACCCAAGGTTGGAAAATGATAAGTATAATAATAAGTACTACCATAATAAGTACTACCATAATAAGTACTACCCTTGTAAGTTTTCATTCTTTTTCATTCCAAAATAACTTTCCTACTTTCAAGTTTGTGTCCTTTGGAGATTAATAATAATAACAATAACAACAATAATGTAGTTGCTTCTTATATTCTCTTGCTTTTTACTTGAGTGAGGAAAGAGGAAGGAAGAAATAGCTGGAGATGTTTCATTATTTCTTGTTTTATCACTTAGTCATAACAATGCTATTTTCCCCATTGATACAGGACTACTCTGTTAAAGAAATAAAATATTTCTTTCACCCTGCTCTACAAGGACTTACAGCTACATGGAAAAGCATCTAGGTAAATACTTACCCTAAAAAATAATTGAACTAGATAAAAAATTCCACACAATTTCTCACAGGGCTACTCTTAGCTTAGGATTTGAGAATTTCTATGAGGAAAAAAGGGTTAACTGTATAGCTTTGTTTTGTATTTTCACTTGGAAAATGTTCTGCCTTTGAGAAGAAAATACTTTGACATGATAATATCCTAAAACTCTTCCCACTTCATGGAAGTTGGCAAAGGACTTTGTGTAATCTGACCCATTAAAACTGAGGTCTTCCTCCTCCACCCCCATACTTACCCCATCTTCTAAGTAAAATTATTTTTCCTTCCAGTGTTGTCTGGATTGGATCATTTGGTGACTTGCAACTTCAGTGGAGTTCACCTCCTTTCATTACCACCTGGAAAACCTCCCATTTGTATAAAACAAGTAACAAAATATATTACAGTCAAAAGTGGCAAATCCTATCAACTGAAATTGAAACCTAGTCTGCAAAATTCAGTGTTAAAAATAATGATATTTTTTTCCTCATCATTAATTTTCATTTGCATCAGAAGAAGACTGTTCAGTGGGGACAGCAAACAGTCTGATGATGTTCCTGTCAGAAGATGACAAATACATAAAATTCTTCAGGAAATAAATCTTTGACTAACTGAGATGGAATTTTTAATGTAATCTTAAAAGTATCACTGATTGAAATAGCTTGGAGTGTGAAACGTAAAGGTTTTTTTTTGTCTAGATTTTCCAGCACATGTAATTTACTGAGATAATAACCAACCAACCAACCAAGCAACCAAAAGAACTATATCCATCTGAAAAATTGTGTGAATGCCTGAACAGGTATTTTAGGCAGAGCTTGCTTTCCCTGTGGTAAATTTACTTCTGGTGCCCACGTTTTCAGACCCAATGTTAGCCCTAGAATATCTAGAGAAGATAGATAAAAGCAATGTGAAAGAGATCTTCCACTGCCTGTTTCTACCCAGCCTTCTACCCAAATTTCACATGACTTACCCAGATGACATTTTTAAAGTTTGTTTTCCAAACCATTGGCTGGTTCCCTGAAGTTAATAATAAATAGTGGGAGACTGAGAGTCTGCTGAGATGCATTTCAAATCCAGGTGCTTTAGGCAAACTTGCAACAATGGCCTAAAACTGCATGATGGAAAAACAGTCTAAGTACACTCCCCAAATTAACATTCCCCAGATGTTCTCCAGATAATACCATCAATACAATCATGACACCGAATACTTATATAGCAATTAATAGGGGGATTCAGCAAATTAACAAATGATCTAATGTTAGAAAGGAATTATGATAAATCAGTATGTCTATGTATGGGCAGAGTGAGACAATATTTGTGTGGCAGTAGCCACAAGAAAGCATGTGCACATCTCAAAGCCATAACCTGTGATCCCTTTGAGCTTGATCTGAAATTTTACTGAATTTGGGTTTGGTTAGTAAATTCCTTTAGAAATAAACTAACCAGAAATGTCAAATATCAAACTATAAATTATATAAATGGATGTTAATGTGCATTTTGCTGCTCGTTCAGGAATTCAAAGTATTTCCCAGCACTAGGGTCTGTAAAACACTGGTCTTCTTATTTTATGAGTCTTAATTGGTTATTTAAAATTCTCATAATTCTGGAAAAATTTTAATGAATTACAGGAAAGAAGAGCTAAAACCCAGAAAACAACACAGCTAAAGTTGCTTTTGATTCCCTTGTAAGAAATTCACTCATAAATAAGAGGTACTGTGATATTCATAGGCATAACCATTCCATCATTATGGGGACTGAAGCTTCTAGCAGAAGAAGATTAAATAGATGAGAACTCCTGCTACCTGCAAAGTTAATGAGAAGACTGGAGTGCTCTGAAAGTCTGTTCTTACAAAACTGCTAAAAAGTGTGGTCTTTTATTCCCAGCAATAGAAATCTTGTCAAGAATATCAACTATCACATGCCAGTGGAGGATTTACATTCCTGAAAGAAGCTGTGACCTGGAAAAGCAAGGTTTGGAGATATAAGTTGGCTCTTTGGCTTTCATAGAGAAGTCAGAGTCTGCCACTGACACCAAGAGCAGCCAGAAGTGCTGGGGCATGGGGAACCTGGGAAAGAGCCACATTGCTGTGGAGCTTCCTGTCAGGTTGGCAAATTTGGAAAAGCAAAGTGATGGAGACTGCAAAAGAAACCTATTAGAGTACGGTCAATTTTGTTGTTGTTGTTCTTGTTTTGGCTTGGTTTGGGGTGGTTTTTTTGTTTTTTTTTTTTCCTTTGTTTTGTTTTGTTGGTAGTAGGTTCCTTGCTTCCCTCTGGTAAATACAGGAAATTTGCATTTGCTGCTGCATTATTGAGTTTCGCATCCTGCTCAGCATCTTTATAAACTGCAAACAAGACAGAACGGTCAACCAGCAGTGCTTCATACAATGACATAGTCAATAATGCTAAACTGAAGCTGAATAACCACTCTGCATTAATCTTGAAATAATTCACCAGAGATGAAGATCATTATTAAAAAAAAAAAAAAACCAAAACCAACCAACCAAACAAAACACAACCTAGGATCAAGAAAGATTGGTCTTTTTAATAGGTCTATTGATAAAGCATTTTAAATGTTCTCTTTGTGATTTATGAAACCTGCCATCTAGATTCCACTCTGAGATTTTACTAAAAAAGAAAAAATGTTGCATTGGCTAGGGTAGACAGAAGGTCTAACCAAATGCTATAGACCATGAGCTCGTAAATATGTATTGAGACCTTTGGTTATGCTTGGTCTACTCAGTGAGCAAACACTGGACAGTGTGGTAAATTGTCTGGAAGTTTGTACATGCAAGCTCAGCCAGAATGTGCTTAAGATAATATAACAATATGCTCAGATTTTCATAGGAAGAGGAAAAAAACACCCACAGAAGAAAAAAATCCTTTTACTGTGATTTACTGTTAAACCATGACGCATCCAGGCACATGTATATTTTCCCAAGGTACATAAATACAGCTTTATGGACTTGCACAATGTTTTCAGAACTTGGTTTTTGCTTTGATTTTCACTGAAATGTGACAAACTGTTTATTATGCAGTTTTATTTCCTATTCCAAATAATTGTCATTTTGCTAACTCTAGCAAGTGATTAAGGCTGAGACTCAGTGCTCAGTTCTCCCTATTTTGCTCATATTCTGCAGTCTGACTGCCTCATTTTCCAACAAAAATGTTTCTGTTTTGCTTTGTTATCCAAAATGATTCAAAGACAGTTTTGATCTATTTGTTTTATCCATTCCAGCAGGAAACAGCCAATGTATTACCAAATAACTAAAATCGTGCAGTTTTCAGCTTCATGACAATCAGAAATAATAATAAGGTACTATTTGCTGTGCATGTCATCAGACCTCTGCAGTCACACAGAAGATGGTAGACCATATTTAGCCTTGGCATTAAAAAGCACAATTTATCAGATTCTGAGATAAATGCTATCCATCAGCAAAGACTTGGAAAGTGAACAGACAGAACTGAAAAAGTACAGATTTATTTCGATTATAAAGAATTACAAGGTTTACGTAGCTGAGGGAAGAATATAATCAGTTAATTTATTTAGGTTAAACAACAGTAATATATAATACACAGTATCTTTACCCTAAGATAATGTGATTTTGTACAAAGAATGTTTCTGGAAAGTCTTTGGAAATTCTGTGTTGTTCCATATGGGGGAACCGATGCGAGAAAAAGCAGCAGCAGAGAGATCCTCAAATGGCTGTTCTCAAGGACAGAAAGAGAGCTGCTTTGACAAAAGAAATGTAGCTTTGCCACACTATTCCTCTTTTGGGCAAAGAAAGCCCTTGTTTCTCTTGTAAAGTCAGTGGGAGAGATCTCAGGAGTGACAGTCTCTCACATATTCTAGACATATGAGACCATTATGTGATGCCCCCATGAGACCAATAGCCACAACACAGGACCTGCTGGACTTTTGGCTTTGGAAGCAGCAACTGAAGAATTTACAGGATATTCTGTAAATGGTACCTGGAAGGGACCTGAGTTGCTCTCCTTTTCCCCAAAGAGATAAAGACAGAGGTTTTTTTAGGGGAGGGATCCAAACCGGACTCAATGCCAACAGGAATGTCTAGTAAATTAAACTAAATAACATGAGTATTTATTATATCTTACCTAATTTTAAGGGTCACACTTTCTTCCTCAGAGGAATGACACATTTTACAACACAAAGTACTTTCCAGGGAAAGACTAGTGTAAGCTTTTGAATTTCCTTTCAAAAATATTTTAAAGAGAAGAGTCAGAATTTTCCCTTGTGTGTGTGTGTGAGTGTGTGTGGTTTTCCCGTTTTTTTCTGTAGAAAGAGCTCGCTGTTTCTTATAAAGCAGAGCTGAAGCCAGTTCATGCATGTCTTACTCTGTATTTCCTACACGGGATTTATTCTGCCTCTCTTTTCTCTTTTCCCACAGTCTGACAGCACGAGGTGAATATGTTCATAACACCTGCTCTTGTCCCAAGTACTTCTACTAGAGATGATATCACCAATAAAAATCTCTTCTTGGCAGCAGCAGGCATAGAAGCCACAGTGGCAGCAAGAGAAGCTATGGCAGATTTGCATCATATATCACTGTGCAGTGAACCAGAAAATATAGTAGATTAGTTAATTTACTTTACACATCTTTAACTTTGCATCAGAGTTTAATGTTAACAGCTTTATGCGTGTGAATTTTCTTCCTGTTCATGTAGGAGTAACCAGATGTTAGGCAAAAAAAACCTGAGAAAAATAAACCTGAGAAAAAATAAACTGAGAGTTCAACCTGGACTTTTATTAGGGGACAGGAACACACACCATATTCTTGTTGATTATAAAGGATTACTTGTTCCCATAAGGTATCTTTTATAGTGTTGTAAATCCTACATCTGGCATTTTATTCACATCATTGTTCAAATATTTGTTATGTGCTAATGTGTTGAATTTTATTTTCTTTTTAAATATCTTCATTTGTGAACTTATTTTCCAGATACCCTAATGCAAGGAAGCCCCTGGTGGCATAGTGCTCACCCAACTCATGTTTGAAAAAACACACATTCCCCTTTTTTTTTTCCTTTAGAAACTATGCTGCTTGCACTTTGAGAACTTCCTGAATAAATCTGGCTTACTTGTTTTTTTAAAACACTGAATTTTAAGAACAAATCATGATTTCCACAGGCTCATCTAGGAAAAGGAAGACAGTGATGAACACAGCCTCCTGGTTTTTATGCCAATGAAACATTATTTTTGCTTTATTACTCAAGAGAAAGAAAATTAGGCCCAAATATAGAAAGAAAGATTTTTCTAGAATAGTTGACGTTTTAAATGTCTGGGCCAGGCATTTAAACTTCAGAGCTGTGGTCCAAATCCCGCAGCAACCTTCCTTCCTGATCATTTTCAAGTCATTAAGGCTATTTTTTTTCAAACATTTTCTTGATGTTCCACAGGGTGAGAAAATTATAAAAAATACGTGTGTGTAAATACCTCCACAGGAGGATTCTGTGTATCTCAATTAAGGCTCTGGAGAACTTCTCTTTCCTCAACATTCACGTGATGGAAAGCTCTTTGACTGATTTATCAGAGAGGTTAAATATAAACGTGAAAGTACAAATTTTCCCTACCTGGTCTATGTGACATCACCACCGCAGTTTCACCATTCTGAAAAATTAGGACCAGATCAGGCCAAGGAAGAGCCAGAGATGCTGCCAGCAGTACCTACTTAGGTTAATTTATCTCAAGTAGAACAGAAGTTTACTGTCACCTCAGAAAACATTACCATCTCTTCCTTGATTGACACTCTCATTTCTTTGTTTTTGTTTTGTTTGGTTTGGTTTGATTTTCATTTGCTTGTTTATGGGGTTTTTACTTTGTTTATTTTGTGTGGTTGGTTTTATGTTGTTTTTTGTTGTTGGGTTTTTTTGTTTGTTTGGGTTTTTTTTAATTCATTCATTCACTGAATGAAGATTCACTGAGTGAATCTTGTACCATAATTCTATGAGGCCCAGGAAGCATCTGCACAGCTCAGACCCAGCCACTCCTTCAGGGGCACTGAAGTGCTCACGCTTCAGATCTTGTGTTTAGAAGCCCATAAACATCAAAACACAAAGTAGGGAGATGACAGGCTGGTTGAGGTTGGCTGAGTGTAAAGCCATAGATCTATGTATCAGTGTCCATAAAACCAAAAATATCAGTGTTTAGGGCATATTTACACTTCTTTTTGCTATTCCTTAATATTTTCTTTATTCCTATAATTATCTTTAAGAAAACATGATCTAACAATAATATCAGGTGAAAAAAATTTTAGCCCATCTCAATAACTTACCCTTTCTTTTCCAATAAAATTACTTCCATTATTTTTTTCCTGCTATCTAAAAGTCTGTTAAAGGATAGACTTCTTTTTCAAAAGTTTTTGACATTTCAAAAGGGAACAGAGATACCGTTAAATAAAAGACTTTTTTAATGCTTTACTTTTTAAGTTTTTAAGCTGTTCTTTTTTTGTTTCCTTCTTTATCAGGAAATTCAAAAGGTTTTATTTATGGCTTTTGCAATGGAAATCAGCTAGGATTAAAAGCAAGCCAGAAATATCCTGGAGGAGTTTTCAGAAGTTGTTCAGTCCCTTCTGTCTTATTACATGGCCCATGACTTCTTGTCTCATCCTTGGTTAGTTCGTAGAGGCCTTTTGCATATATATGTAGACCATTGCTATCCTGAAATCTTAGAGTACGCTTCAGTTTGTTGGTATAGACGCATTTAAGTTCTTTATTAGCATTTTAGTGTCACGAAAATCCAAACTACCCTTTCCAGCCTAAGAAGATGATAAAAGTTGAACCTTTCTATTTGATTCAACATGGTGAAAAAAGTACCTAGCTTCAGTAATGCTGGAAACACAGTTTCAACTGATAATATCACTCCAAAAAGTTTCAGTGTCATGTCAGGTCTTTTCATATTTTTTCTTGCCACAATGAACATTAATATTTTAGCCTCTACCCTCACTTCTGGGATTTTCCATAGCATGGAAATTCAGGTTTGTGAGCAGGATAATAATAACGGTTTCTTCCTACTTTCATTTTTATTACCTTCTCTGTTTTTCTTATGGTCTCTCTGGGTCAGAGGCTCTCTCTTAATTGAATTAATTGAAAACAATGTGTGAGCTTGTTCCACCAGTGCTTAGCTTTCATGTGTTATTTTGTGTACTATCAATATGTAAAATAATAATAGCCATAAAAATGTGAATGTTTAAATATTTTTTTTCACACATGAAGGAATTCCTGGTAAGCTTATCAACTATTTGAAGATAATTTTGGAAAAAATTCCATTCAGTGACTTAAGCATCTTCTTCAAGTTCCACAATCTTTATGGAAACTCCTTGTAAACAGCTTTATTACTATGGGATTAAAGTGATTCCCAATCTACTCTCAGAGTAGCTGAGGAATATTAATACACATGCAGTGCAAAAAAGGTGCCATAGTTGTAAAGACAGAAAAACTAAGCTCTGTCTTCCAGATAGGATTTTTGGACAAGATTCCAATAGGCACTTGAATGTTTGGACATGCATCTGAAACAAAGCGTTTCTGATGTCTGTGACTAATTAATAACAGACAAGAAACTGGAGTAATTTTTTCTTATATATATCTCCATTTCTCATACACGGTTATGTGCAAAAATTCTGCAATATTACAAATATTGAAGGAGGTGAAGTAGGAGAAATAGGTATAAATTATATAAAATCTTTCCCCCTCTTTAATCTCTAAAGTGCATGTATGTTGTGTAAGCACATGTATATACCTATATGCTTATATAAATAAACACATATATTCTTCTATATGTCTGTACAAATGCATGTATATGAACCTATAAATGTTGATATTTGTTAAAAAAAAACCCTCAAAAAAACGTGATTTATTTACAAACATAGATTTCTTCCCCAGCATAAAATGTGGTCACCACCTTAACCAGGACCTGAATCTAAACAATAATATTCACTCAGCACAATTTCTGCACAGGCCTTTTTAACCCAACCAGCATCCAGATATAAACTAGGATGGATAGGAGCCATGTCTGCCATCTGGCAGCCACTCTGTGTAACAAGCCAGTGGTGCCAGACCTCTTTCTTGCACAGATGCACACCTTCCACTGACATTCATGGCTGGCATCAGTCACCAGCCACAACAGACACTGAAATAGCATTAAAAGTGAGATATTTTTCATACAGACATGCCCTTATGATTTGCAGAGATGAGAGGGAGAAAAAGAGAGGGTAAGATGTCTTGTTGACACAGGAATATGGGGCTGTGGTGTCAACAAGAGGTTTATGGTTGGCTTCAAGTCTATGTTTCCATCCATTGTTATTCTGTGTGACAGTCATAGAATAAGAGAATCATAATGTTGTTTAGATTGGAAAAGATCTTTAAGCTCTTCAGGTCCAAATGTCAACCTAGCACATTGCCAAATCCACCACTAAACCAAGGCCTTAAGCATAACATCTATATGTCTTCTAAATACCTCCAGGAATGGTGATGCAACCACCTCCCAAGCAACCTGTTCCAATGCTTGATTACCCTTCTGGCAAAGAAACTTTTCCTGATATCCAATCTAAGCCTCCTCTGATACAACTTTGGGCCATTTCCTCTTGTTCTAATGCTTATTACTTGGGAGAAGAAACTGACCGTCACATCATTACAATGTCCTTTCAGAAAGTTGTAGAGACTGAGATTTCCCCCCAGCCTCCTTTCTTCCAGGATAAACACCCCAGTTCCAACAGCTGCTCCTGGACAGACTTGTGCTCCAAACCTTTCCCAGCTCCATCACCCTTCTCTGGACACACTCCAGCCCCTCAATGTCCCTCTGGTCCTGAGGGGCCCAGAACTGACCCCAGAATTTGAGGTGCAGCCTCACCAGTAATGAGCACAGGACGATGATCCTTGACATGGTCCTTCTGGCCACAATATTGATGATTCAAGCCAGGATGCTGGTGACCTTCTTGGCCATTTGGGCACAGGCTGGTTCGTTTTCAGCTACTGTTGATCAACACCGCTGGATCCTTTTCCTTTGGGTACTTTGCAGCCACTCTTCCCCAGGCCTGGAGCTCTGTCTGGGGTTGTTGTGACCCAAGTTCAAGTTGTCATGCACTGCAAGCTGTAGATTGTTCATTAGCTGGCAGATTAAGTTTATTCAACTTGTTCCTTTCCTTTTTAGTTTTCAGGTCATCACATATGTGCCTAAGTAATAAACATCAGCAGATGGATGGAGGGTGCAGCAGGGCTTTGCAATATTGTGCAATTACTTTCTGACTTTCCTCGTGCAAGTTTTCATTATTTCATTGTCCGATGGCAATGTTTTGCTTCCAAAACCTGGTTTCCAGGCTGTGTAGGTTTTTCAAGTATTGATTTTTATTTTTTTTAATTCTTCCTTTTTACTTTCTTTTTCTTTTTTCTTCTCCTTTTGCCTTCTTATCCAAGCTTGCCCTGTATGTCTTGGAAGGATCAGAGTAAGGGACAGAAGTGAGCATTTAATTGCTACCCGCTGTCAACAGGGTGTTAAAATTCATTGCTATGTACTTGTGGTCTTTCAGCACAAGCTGCCATAGCACAGCCTTCCAGCTTTAGCTCAGCCAGAAGTCTGCCTGTCACAGGGGCACTTACAGCAGTGAGCAAGATTGGTAAATATGCTGGAACAAGTCCATGCTGCAAAGTGGAAAATGATGCAGAGATACCTACACAAACTAGAAAACCTTGTACATGAGGATAACACACTGCATGTCAGATAATGTATTGTAATTGTGCAGTGCATTACGTATTTTGAGAGATCAGGGATGATTAGCTCAGGGGAACCACTGGACTGACAGATCTGTAGTGTTATGGAGACAGTATTAGTGCAAAATGGTGTTGAATACTATAAGTGAAGATGACCTGTGGACTCAAGGATCATCTCAAAGCTTTTGCTCCTTTAAACTAGAAGTTAAAAAAACCCAAAACAGTAGCCCATGCATTTAATCCAACCCTGAAAAACCTGAGCATGCCACTGCACATACTTCTTTAGGGGAGACATCAGGAAGGCCCAATGGGAAGTTAATGCTCAGAATAAACTCCTAGAAAGCTCTACAGTGCAAAGCAAAGCCAAGTTATCTATACATATAGAATTGAAAAGAAAAATAATTTAGGAGAACATTTAATACCAGATAGAAAGTGAGAAGGAAGTCTTTAAGTGCTGACTAGCGCAATCAGATAAAAAGATTATTGGACTCCAAATAAGCAAGGGTGATGCTTACATAAGGTAGATATCAGCTTTCAGATTAAAGGAAAAAAAAAGGGGGGGGAGAGGGGGGGAGGAAGAAGAACGAATTTTATTTTGAGACAGAAATTCTAACATTGTAACTTATTGAGGAACCCAGAGCAGAGCTGCACCATGATAGATGGAAGCTAGCAGAGACAGAATTGTGAGAGGCCTGAACATAAGCACATAAATCAGGGATTACATCAAGCTGAGGTAATGATAAATATGTTCTGAACATTTCTACTGGGCAGAGTTAAGTTTGAGATTTAGGGAGCATGTAATAAGCCAGAATTAAAAGACCGCAGGACTGAAAACCAACCAAATCCTGGGGGCATGGAAGAAGTGTTTCCTTTTTTTTCTTACTTCTGCTGAAGTGCTATTATCACAGAGTGCACAGAGGAGCATTTGCCCTCAGTACGAGAATGTTTTATCAGAGGACAGCTGTGCTGTGTGGAAGTCGAAATAAAGCAGAGAGCAGGGTTTCTTTTGCAATGCAGCTGAACCTTAGCAGTGGTCACACAGATGGTTTGGATGTGAGGCTGATGCTCAGCTACGTAATCACTTCTTTGTTCGTGCTGAGAAATGAAAATTACAATCTCAGTACAAGTGATAGCCAGAAACATCCTCCTCCTGTGCAGGTCTATGTGTTATAAAGATATCTGGCATTAATTTGATAAAAAGCTTATCACCTTCTCTGTCACTATTCAAATAGCTTCCCAGGCACTAATTATATGCTAATGTTGAGAGGGGAGAGGAAAATACAGGAGGAAAAAAAATTCCCAAAGCCCCTTCAGTATCTGCCTTTCTTGGTTAAGAGAGAAAAGTAGAGTGTGAGAAAGGCACAGAGACAAAATTTCCTACCTACAAGGCTTTAGATATCTGCAGGAATCTTTTACATTTTTCTTTTCCTGTATCTTCAGCAAACAATAAACTTAATTTTTTAAAAGGTGATGGAAATTTATATAAACAAACTATTTTTCTCATTTTAACAGCACTGTACTAAATCTGAGGCATCAACAGAGAGGGTTTTGGAGATCTTTCAACACAAATTAGTCCTGAGACAGCAGGGATATAGTGATCACAAAGCTCTAGGGTGTTTGTTGAAGCAAATTCCTATTAGTTTAACTATTTGTATTGTGAATGGATTAACAGCAGCCTGAAGGGAATACTCCCCATAACACCTCGGGCTTCGAGGAAAAGGTGGTGAAGCCACCATGCTGATTCAGTGCTAGCTAGAGAAAGCCTACTTCCTAAGTCATGCCTTCATGGTGATGTGCACCAGCATTGCTTCAGCTCTGATGTGGTGTAGAAGGGCCTGGCAATGTACCCCAGATGCCACCTTTTCTTTCTCATTGCTGATTCTAAATTGAAATGGCATTCATTAACACACCATTTCATCACAGAATGAAATAGTAAAAGAGCACTGAAGAAGATAAATAGTCCATGATGAAGGTCCAGGAACATTTCTACAAAGACTCCTATGCATGTCTCTCCTTCCGTTCATATTGACAGCCAATGGAACCAGTGAGTGAGAAGTACATTATGAGGGATGAACAGATGGAGAACACCAGATAGATCATCTGGCACAATTCCCTGTGCAGGATTGCTTCCTTAGGTTCATTTGCTAACATTTTGTCCAGTCTTGTAAGAGTCAAAGAGAAAACAGGGAAAACAAATAAACAACAAAAAAAAGGCAAAAAAACAAACAAAAACCTCCTCCCCAACAATTTAAAAACAACAACACCCTTCCACACATTAAAAAAACAACCAACCATACAACCAAACAAAAAAGAGATAAGGCAAGAAATATTAAGAATGGAATAGCAGCATCAAAAGGAAATCTTTTGGGAATGATCAAAAAACATTGATGATTCTGTAGCACACAGGAAAGTTGCAATGTTTTCTTCTGTAATTTTAGTAAAAAAAATATCTTTCATTGATACCAGGTCCATTTTAAATGTTGTATTCCTACTTTGACTCTTGCTTAATGAAAATAGATCTAGTTGGAGTGGAAAAATAAGTATTTTGTAACATGACTGATTTCCCAAATTTCCGAAAATTCAGGATGAAATTGAAGTTCAGAACTTGAAAAACGTTGACATTATACCCTAAAAAAAATCTTAATAAAGTCAATGGACTTGAGAATGCAATTAATTTGAATATATGGGTCTACCTTAGAAAATGATGAATGTACCCCTCTATCTTTATTGATGGGATGGAAAACTTCAACTTCAGGGATGACTAAATGTAGGCAAGGAAAGTTCCAATGTTTATTCCAGTTCAGTTTCAGCTGTCTAGTGGACTGAAGTATCCAGGAATAGTGGTAGTACAGGATCTCCAGAATCCCAAATGTGAGTATGCACTTTCACTTCTTTTAAGGATTTTATGAAGACATGACAGACAAGGAAGAACAGTTCTGGACTCCTTCCATGCATACAGGTCCCAAACCACCTCATAAAACTGGACTAATTAAGGAAGCTAATTCTGGACCTCATAAAGTAACAGTACACTTCAAAGCTATGATTTGATTTTTTTTTTTTTAAATTAATCATGATCTTTCCTATGCTTCACTCGTAACTTTCATAACAGGGTAAAAAATGCGTTGAATGTGTCAGTGAGGCATGAGAGTAGGTGAATTTCACAAGCATTCTGAAAGTTTCTTGAGGACAAGAAAACCTGCTATGCTTGTTTAATATCTGGTCCATGCATCCACTTCTTGGGAAAGACTGGGACCAAATTTAAGTTGCAGAAGTGGCTGTCACCTACTAAGTGCTAGGTGGGCAGCAAGTGAGGGCTGCAGAGATCACAACTTCTGCACAGAAAAAAGCACAGCCTTAAAACATTCACATAATTTTGATGTTTCTAAAGACCTGCAACCCATCTCTGGGATAAATTTAACATTGACAGTTCCATACCAGGACATTCAGCAAACCCCAGGTTCCTTGCAAAACCTCTTGTACAAGGACAACATGGTATAGATCCTCCACATAATTTAATTTTCAGCTCTTGGATTGTACTTTTACTTCTTTAAGACAGGGATGTGTGCAATCAACACCACATGGCATGTGTATTAAGGTAAAATGCAGTCTCCTGCTGCTAGAGTAGGAGTTCGCTTGCTCACAGCTCACCTA
Source organism: Calypte anna (assembly GCF_003957555.1). Lineage (NCBI taxonomy): Eukaryota > Metazoa > Chordata > Aves > Apodiformes > Trochilidae > Calypte > Calypte anna. Next base: position 6,192,249 of record NC_044274.1, read on the forward strand.
CTTTTCTAGATCTGATTACAGTGATTACTAGAAAAAATCTCTCTTACAGCCAGGTTCCTGCATGAGTTCTTAAGAAAGCTGCTAAGTTGCTCCATCCCTTCAACTATAATTAGCTATCTCTTTTCTTCCAGTGGTTTATACAAGCTGGAATTTGTTAGACTGCTGATTCATAATGCTAATTTCAAAGTCAATTTTACCTGGGCAGATTTCTAAGGCATTTGTATTACAGAAGGATTATTTTTTTATTCTAACCCTGTTACTGAAATTACAGTGTTGTGATTGTGGGGTTTTTGTTGGCTTGTTTTGTTCAGGGTTTTTTGTGTTTTGTTTTGTTTTTTTTTTAATTTTTGGTCTACCACACATTACATTCTCTGGGCAACGCTGAAATCTATTTATTTTTCTACAGATGTGCATCTGTTTATGTCAGACTGAACGCTCTCAAAGGCACAGATCTTAGTTGGGATTATCGAGCAAAAACTTCAACATATATTGATTCATATCAATTAAGTATAGACACTCTAGGGATTGGGGATTACTTTTTCCTAAGCTAAATTCATATTTTCTACCATGGAATTTATAATCCTCATCAATGCACTGCCTGAATTAATCTTATTTAAAAGACTAGTGCATTGTATCCCTCACAGAGGGAAGGAAATATTGTATCACTGTGATCACTGTCATAACTGTATTTCTGAGTACCCCAGCAGATTACAGGAAGTTAAAAAAAGGCAATTCAAGTTAACGGAATGACATTGGACTTCCCTAAATGGCTTTGGGATGTTTGAAGGGAGCCACATCACCACTGAAATTAAGGGCATGATGACACAATTGGGCTGATCCAGGAACACTGCTGCTTTGATTCTCTGCTCCTCAATAGAGGATTTTAGAAACAATAGTGGAAAGCACAAACCAAATAAAATTGAATAATTCTTTGATTTATAATAAAGGTGGATTTTTTGTGCAACTTTTGGAATGCTGCGTGACTGTTGCATTAACAATATCTTGCATAGACCTATTTGATTTCAACCACTGTTTAAAAAAACTTTAAAATTACTAGTTGGATATCTAAATTTTTTCAAATTTTATATCAAATTACTTGTTGCAGAAGGCTTTTAACAAAACTAGTCTGTAGCTAACTGTGCAATAATTAGACGTACAGGGGTGTGAAATCTTAGTATACTTTATTGTCATTAGTTATCTCAACAGGTATAGGTATATCAATAGAAAGATCAATAGGTAAACCAACACAGACAGTCTTAACTGTAACCAGTTATTTTATTTAGTCTCTGAACCACTCAGATTGGATCAAGTTCTGGTCTAAAAGCTGTGTACTCAGCCTTTTAAGAAATGACATATTTTAGCTCAATGTCATGACTTGCTTATGTACTAGAAATGGCTCAGAGATGTCCACCTTGGTGTACCTGTGGAGAAGAGGACATTCAGCTGCCTGGATTCAGTGGTAAAGACAAAACTCTGTCAGTATGGTGCCAGGGTCAGCCCTCCTGGCTGAGTGCCTCAAAGGAGAGCTCCTTCAAGGAAGCTACAGCCAAACTTTGCTACTGAGATGATTTTCTGCAGTCACAAACACAAAGCGTTCGTCATAGAAAAAGTCACATCCCTTATCTGAAAGGAGCAGATTTTCTTTTTTCATTCATCAGCTTTTATTGCTTTTAGATATTCATATATATATATATATATACACATAATTACAGATTTGTATGCTCAATAAATTTAATTAATTTCATCACCTAAGATATGCTCATTTTTTTGGCACTGGGTATCTCTGCTCAGTGACCTGGAATAGAAACATGCCTACAGAAGACCTCCAGTTGGAGTTCTCTCTACCAAAGGCAGAGCATTTGAATTAGGAATATAATTCAGATTATATTATTGGGTTATATACAATATATTATTGGGATATCCATAAAGTGGGGTTAAAAAAAATGTTCCAGTTCCTACAGATGCAGACTGTAGGCTCTGAACTTGCACACTTGCTAGTCATCTCCACAGGGCTTCTAGAAAGTCTTTACCAGGGAACTCATTTTGCATACACGGTGCCCTTTCTTCAGCCCTTTTTACATTTCAGATATGAATGCGGGAAATTTCCACTCCTCTATCTACAGAGTCCTCCTTAAATTGGGTTTTCTTCCAGAGATCAGACAGTTTCTAGCTAAAAAAAAGATCTGAGCAGCTAATAGTTTCAACTGCCACTGTTTTATAAAAAGGAATACCATTTCTTATAAAATGATCTGTGGTTATTCAGTGGTGAGCAGTATTGATTTCGCTCTGTTTTCCCTGCTTACTCAATTGCTTCTGTAATAAATGCATAATGTGTGCTAAACAGACTTGACTGATCTTGAAGTTGGTCTTTTTTTCATACTCACTACTACAGTGCATACAGTTAACCAACCTGGCAAGCAATTAAAACTCAGTATGTCTAATTTTTAAATTTTTACTCTGTTTTGAACAGTACAGATGAGAAACTGAGATGGAAAAAACAAACAAAACCTAAACAAAAAAAAAAAAAAACAAACAAAAAACCTACAAAACCAAACCAAATCCAAACCAAAAAAACAAAAAAACGAAAAGCAAAACCCAACCAACCAAGCAACCAACCAACCAAACAAACAAACAAAAAAAAAAAAAAAAAGAAAGAAAAAAAAAAAAACTACTATTTGGTAAAGAAGTTTGAATTGTATCAAATTTTTATTTCATTTTGGTTCCTTTCATTTTATTGCCTAGGTAAAATGTCCAAGGTTGGACCAAAAAGACATCCAGATGTATTTATACAACTCTTTTTTGAATAGGGTGAAAATAATTATGATAATTTTTCTTTTCATATTGACTGAAAGGGATATACATATGTGTAATATTTCCTTTGTAAATAATTATATTTCAGTAAAGGAGAGATATACCTACACATTCCTAAAACACTGAAATGCTCTCTGTAAAAGTGATTTGTTACTGTAATTCTGGGTAGATGGAGAGAGAAAAACATGGCTATTATCTGTCTAATTTTGAAAATTTTATTTATATATATATTTGGAGGCTGACCCCCATAGACTTAATGTGTATTCAATAAAGAAAAAAAATTCACCATACAATTCAGAGCCCTTAAACCAGACTTTTGCTACCCATCCTACATATCTGAAGCCTATGGTTACTAGACAGCTAACACAAACACATAGATTAGGTGCTTAGAATTAAATGCTGTCAAATTTCATCACGGTTTCTTAAATATGATTATGATTTCCAGAGTACTAGTTGATTTTAATATTATTTTAAAGGCTGCATGATGGCCTAAGATACACTACGTATTGTACTAAAAGATGTCCCTTGTGAGGATTTATAAAGACAAAGGCCAAATATAAGTGACTTCAGCCACTGGAAAATACTAGAATTGCTTTGATTTGCAAGCCTTGTAAATGGACAAAGCCAGAGAGAATGTAATTTATACTTGAGTGATGGATCAAAAGGGTGCTGTGAATATGGCTCTAATAGCTAATAATGATAAAGAATTCAGGGAAATGTTCACATCATCAGAAGGATCTAATAGATTTCACCCAGTCCTCTTTCTCATCTCCTGTAAAACTCATTTACTAAAGGCTTTAAGTGTGAAATTGCTTGTTTTCTAAATAATAGGGATTCAAGATTGAACAATACTACATACGATGTAGTATTGAAGCAAGAAATAATGTACCTCAAAATGAAAAACAACAGTAAAAATAATTAGTTTTTCAATCTTCACAGAAAAGCTTTACATAAATGGATTAATTCAGACTTTATATGTGAGAGAAATATATCTAGATAATAAAAATAAGGTCAGGCGTCAATGTTTTTACAAATGTAATGCAAAGTCTTTCTGAGATTTGGTGCATGTCAGCTCACAGTTCTGAGTTTTCCTTTGAATCACAGGCTCACACAGTTTCAAAGCAATGACAACCAATATGACCGTGGTTGCACACTGAAACCATGTGAAAAAAAGTTCCACAATTTCCAGTATTTATGGATTAGATTTACTGGACAACTTACTTGACACCACTGCATCCATTCTCCCAAGTTATCAATGAATCCCTGAGGTTTGTGGTTCCATGCTGCTTACTGTGCTCTTCATTGCTCCGTTTTATTTCTACTACCCCTTTGAATCAGAAGAGGACCCTCCCTGTAGCTGAAAAACAGAAGGATATAGGAGCTGACATAACCACAGAAGGTGCATAAATTTAAAAAAAAAAAACGGCGGTGAACTGTCCTGAGTTTGGAGATCCTGATGAAGTGCTATTATTTAGCCCAACATGCAATGCTTTCCATTCCATGTGGTGCATATAAAATACATAAATATTTATTTTTCTGGTTGTTGGTCCAACACATCAGGCACTGACTTGAATGGGATTCAATCCAATATTAGGACATCTTGTGTATGTCTGCCCCAAAATTACATAGAGACTTAAAGTCTAAGCCTGAATTTTTGATATCAAATAACACCAGAGTGTCAATTGAGGCAACTGAGGTACCCCACATATTTGCATGACTTGTAAACAAGCCCTGTGATCTATGAGGGAGCAGCACTATTCTGGAGGAGTGGCTGGAGGCAGGTGACATAATGATTAGGCCATACTAATACCTTCCCTAAGCTGCTTTAAATGGAAAAGTGTGGGCAGTAAAACACTTCCCACTGTCACACCAGGCACAGCAATGTTTTGGGTTTGGACGATGGTGCCATGAAGGGTTTTCTGTAGAGGCCATTTTCAGTTCAAGCTTTCATGGACTGGAGACTCAAGGTATTGACCAAAACAGAGATTCCTAGTTTTACTTTTGATGTTATCATTGCCGCCTTTCTGAAAAGGTAGGACTAATGTACTTGCCTTAAGTAAATACATCTAATATCTTGTCCTAGGTCATTTTGGTGACTTTAATATCAGCTTGGAAACAAAATACACATGAAGAACATTGTATACAGTTGTTTTAATGTAGAACTGTTATCCATCTCCAGTTTCCACATAACAGCACATTCTCACATTTGTTTTTGTCCTATATATTAGTCTACCTTGAGAACATCATCATATTTGATGGCTACAGTGTTACTATACTGGTAACTCATGGGGTTACTTCAGCAATAGCAGGTGCTTAGGAGAATGAATGAAAGAGTAAGCAGAAACTCATCCTTCCAGTAATTTTTTGAGCTGCCATATGGTGGTATACTTCTGTGTTTTGCAGCTGTTGATCTACAAGCGTCCAATAAATTTGTTTGGTCTTTTTCTCAGGGAGAGACCTTTCCCGCTGACTCTGCTTAGTGGGTTTTACACCAGAGATAACTGGCTACTCATGGTCTCAGGGAGTGTGGGTTTCTGGGTGTTCCCTGTTCATAGCCAAAGATACAAGGCTTCTTCATCTAAAATTGCTCCTCTGATCCTCACCAGGTCCTTCAACAGCATTTATGAGACATCGTAGAATACATAACCTGGGACAGCCAGATGTCAGTCACCTCTACCCAGAGATCACTTGTGGTTACAGCAACACACTCACCTTGTAGATATTTAATAGTTCAATAGGATTTCAAATTATTATCTCTCATGAGAAATCCTGCTAGGCAGAGGGGTGTTCTGCACAGGTCTGTGGGTTCCTTGAGCAAAAGGCACCCTTATTAAATACAGAGATCACTGTTCAGGAGGTCACAATGCTCTCCACATGCAGTCTCACCCCACACGCCAAATGTTTCATCCTTTTGCACTGGATGTGCTGTCAGAGCTGTAATGAGATCCACTGTCAGCTCTTCATCTGGACTTCTTCATTCTGGAGCACTGTGGAGGTGGAAATGAAAACAGTTAGGAAAGCAAAGCTGGAGGGTTTTGTTTGTGCATTTCAGAGTGGCTTTTAGCTCCTACATAATTTTAATTTTGATGTGACACTCTAAATAAGCAGTCTCAGGGACAAAGACCCTAGGCACAAACTCTTGCGGCTGCAAAACAAAACAAGCTAATTTATTACCAATTTCTAGCAAAAAAAAAGGTCCAACCTACTCTATTTGCAAGCAAACACAACCTGAAAAGAGAAAATATATCTTTTACCAGCAGCTTATTAGCTCCCAAAAGACCATTTCCATCAGCAAAAGCAAGCCATTCGCTAGAACCTGTTAAACTCTCACTGCTGAATCTGATGTGGATTTCGATATGATAAAACTTTGCTAGTAATGAGTCTCTGAGTGTATGACCCTTAGATATTAGGGGAGCAGATTGCTTTCATGCCAACATAAACTAGCAGAGAAGAGAGAGGTTTCTACCAAAGCTGTTAACCAGTCTTAATGCTGGTAATGATGTTTAGTCTAGTTAGACTGAAAATGAACTGCTCATTTAATGATGAAAGATGATCCACTTGGGATTTTACTCTGGTAGTCAGCTGTTGTTCTATGAACTTTTAACTTGTAAATTGCTTGCTTTCTTCCTAATTTAAACAGTTTTCCTCCTCGTGAACTTCACAGGATTTAGGACATGGTTTAAAATAAAAGGGAAGGAAGCAGTCCTATATCTTACCATGACTGTGTACAAGAATTTAAATAAATTTCAGCTCTAGACTTGCCAAACTGATATAATCATAAAATAACAAAAAAATAATAATGTACCAGAGAGTCTACTGCAATTTTAACATGTCTTAATTATGTAAATTTCCATCTATTGTCAAGCATCAACTTGTCTTTAATAAAACCTCAGAACTTACCAATTTGTATCACTTAAACAGTTGCATTTCACATATGCATACTGCATTCATGTATTAGCTATGAATGGAGAGTTACAATGCTAGCATTCACTATAATGGAACAAGATGAGAAGCACAAGGATTCCCTGGGGAATTTCAACAAACTGCTTCTTAATGGTAGAAGTTAGAGCACTGGGCTACTTTTCCTGTCTGATACTGCTGCACATTTTAATTTCAATGGAAAGAGTTATTTTAGCTAAGGTAAGTATGTTAGACTGAGCTATTACTGGCAGCTTGTGTGTGTACCTACAATTTTGTGTAAAGTTAGGCTAAGAAACTCTCCTGATTACCATTGGGCTACCTTATAACTTTGAGGAAAATACCATTCTTCTAATCTCTTTTCATGCTCTAAACACATAGCATCTGCTGTTAACACTTACAAAATCAGAAAAGTTTCCAAAAAAAGTCAGTGGTTGCAGGTGGACTGTTTGCATCGACATTATCCCACAGTAAACAAAGTGCAACAAAACTTGCATTCTGTTTTTAGACAGTCAGGCAGATTCTTCTCTGCTGACAGTTAGCTTTTCACCATAAACTTTGTGCTGTCCCCAGGAGTCACAGCATCCTGACTGAAGGGTGAAGACAGACAAGTTAGCTCCAACACCACTGCTGCTCCACAGGTGGTGTGGGGTCTTATACAGGACAGCAAGGCTGCACTGTGTCACCCTACCTGAATCAAGTGCATCACCTTATGATGAGCAAGTAGATACATTTATGAAATCCAGTGAGGTACTCAGAGCTTGCATTTGGATACTGATGTTTCAAATTAAATCTGTTCTTGGACAGTTATGACTTTCTGGCAGGGGTTATCTCCTCTGAAGTACTGCACAAGTTCTCCCACAATGCTTCTGGAACTGCTATTGGCACCTGCCGAGCAGTGAGACACAATCATCTGGTGATCTGAGGTTAGAGACAGGCTTCAGAATAAATCCTAGTATTGTTGTTTTTCCTCTTCTTTGCTTTAGCCATGAATAATTCTCAAATAAACCTATTGATTTTCAGTTGTAAACCCCATTAATAAATCAGATTTCTCCCTGTGGGTTGTTCTGTGGTTGCTGAGACATTTTTTGAACATGAGTGACTCAGTAACCTGAAGGCTACAGTAAGGTTTAGAGTATGATTACTGCCACTGCCTTGCCTGCTTGAATGATTTTTTTCTGGTTGCTACACCAGTGGTTGCCACACTTTCTAATTTATTGTTATTTTTATAAGTCTGTTTTGCAAAATTAGGGCTCTGGTCACAAATACTCCTTCTCTGCTTTTAACAGCTCCTACATACCTCAAAACCTGGGCTTGGATTTAATCATTACCTACCTGTTTGTATAACCTTTGTTTAGGAAAATGGACCTAGTAGGTTGGATAATGTTATTCCTTTCTGATGTAATGAGAATTACATATGAGAAGAACTCCAGCAACATCTCCCACTTTAGAAGGACCCGCAGACAAGGGTCTCTCATGGGTCATTTTTTGGCACCTCTGTTTCCTAGGACTGTTTCCTGGAGATGTATCTATTCAGTTCTCCTGTTGAAATACAGGCTGTACTAGTAGTGTGACCTCTTAGGGTACATCCTTGAAATCGTCCTGGACATCCATATACCATAAACTTCTTCAGCAAATTATTTTCCCATCCTTGTTTCCAGCCCTTCTCTATACCTCCCTACATTACTCTTATTTTGTCTCCCAGCCCATCTCCTTTTAAGCTATTTCATCATCTAAATCATCTAAGGAACCAAGCAAAATTGTTACGATGAAGAAACAAGAGAAAAACAATCCCCACCCTGTTCTCTCTGTTTCCCCTTCTTCCTGCTCAAGATTTCTGTTAATGATTAAAACTGGTGGTTTTTTATTTCTTGACAAGACAATTCATGGCTCAGCTTTTTTCTGTACTGCCTGGGCACATTTGTCATAGTCCAGAGTCCACTACACTGTAGACATGACTGTCAAGGAAAAAGCAAGTGAATTATAGTTTGACTCAGGTTAAGGTTAGACCTCTAAGCTAGCAGAGAGATAAGTCCTGGGTAAACTAGACAGCTGTGGACAAAATGGACAAATGAAGTGCCTAGGGACCTTCAAAAAGAGTCCACATAGCTCCTAGTGTTGAATTTTACTAGGTAGCAGAAGTACATAGGAAAATGTGAGAGGTGGAAGAGCAATAGGAAAGGTGAATCATGGAGCAATACTGATTGCTTAATCCACATTCCCATATAACACATAGGAAGTGAATCTGTGCTGATTAATGTGGGTTACACCTCAGAAGTGAAAAGCTGATACAAGTCATTTTAAATGAAAAAGTAAAATCAAGAAAAAATAAAAATAATTAAATTTTGCTTTCAGGTCCAGTTTATGTTGACAAAGTCTGAGAACACAGTGTCTAAGACATAAGAAGAAAGGCACAGAAAGATTCTGGCATTCTGTCAGCAAATGTTTTGTGTTTTTTCCTGGAGAAAATGTGAAAGCAAATATATTAAGGAGTTGATAGACCTCTAAGAGTGCAGATGCTGGAGTCAAAGCATTGTAGATGAGTCTAAGAAACAACAATTGCAGCAACATGGATACATTTAAATACATGCAGTATTTAAAGATGCATAGGCTGGTTTCAGTACCTTCAGGAAGAGAGACTAAAAATCATGTATATGGCATGAAATTGTAAATATGATGATGTAGATGAATATGGAAGATGTTGATCAACTGTTGATCAATTCCTGGAAGATCTGCAGATTACTCAATGTTACTTTACTCATTTCTCACATACACGGAACTAGAAGAAGTAGACACCTATCCACAAAAAAATCTGTCATCATACAAATTAGGTGTCAAAATTCCTGTGATCATCAATGGAGATCAAGTCAACATATAAAATTAAATATAGAAGAGCACTCATTTGTCTGAGTGTAGATGTCTGCTTTGGGTTTCTGTACAGAATACTGGATTTATCCAGGTATTTCTAAAAGTACAGACTCTTATTGAGGATTTCTTACGACAATAGGCATCCATCTTGTTTCATAACTATGATTCTATAACTGAAACTTACCTTGCTAGCAGGTGAGACGAGTTGATTGCCCTCACTATTATCCCATCTATGCATAAGAAAGTTCACCTCAGCGACTGGCAAAGGACTCAAGTCAGCTCCATTCCTGAGGTCTGGTAGTTTGGCATTGTAAAAAGTAGTTTCAGTGCTCCAGTGGAAAACTGCAAGAAGAGTTGTTTATGATAGGAAATGGGACAAAAAAGAAGGAGTTTGGTACTTGACCCACTTGAAAGGTTAAGTGTTAATTTACAGAATCTGAGCTAGACATTAATTCCCTTCTTATATTTTGAAACGTGGTTGTGTTTTTTTTTTCTTTCTTAACGGATAGAATGCAACACTGGTGTCTTCTCCTGCCAGCATGTGATAAGAAACCACCTACTGTAATATTTATTTTTAGGCAAATATTTAAAGTTTCCCCATGTAACTGGAGGAATTAGGTGCTTTCACCACAACATTTCTAAGAGCAACAATTTTAACAGAGTCTCACAGCAGTACACCAGGATATTTTCATTAGAGGAAACAAAATACAAAATAAAATATAGCTGTTATAAAGTGTTAATTATGGTTTATAATAGCAATAATCCCAGAGAATTTGATCATTACTGTAGTTAATGATCAGTTTGTTAGAGTTTAACTATCTTTAGTTCCATCTAGGGATACCCAATTAGCAAACCAGTCATTAAACACTAGTAATGATTAATTATTTGAGGATTAAAAGCTTATATATAAATAAAAGTGAGATTGAGGCTCTTAAAATTAATGTCCTAATGTATTCCTTCCTCAGTGTGAGTTACAGACTACATTCTGTCATGACTAGTATACTTTCTATAAGGGATTCATATCCCTCTAAACAAATTAATTTTTTTTTATATGTATTCCCTACGGATGTCTAAGTCACATCTGTACTGCCCAACATTTCAAAAGCCCAAATTTTTCCATTTCATAGAGAGCCTTCAATTGTGCTAACACCATTAATGTTTTCCAGTATTCAGCATGATTTTTGGTAGGCAGGGGCTTTAAAGCCTTTTTTAATTTTCTTTGGTTTCATATTCCTGACCACATCAAGCCAAACTGCCTTCAGTTACTATGAATAATTTTTACTACACAAAGTAACATATACACCTAAACAACTTTTACTTTTTAGCCCTTTAGTTTGCATGGAACCAAGTGTGTTGTATCTTGTAAGAAAAAGGCAATGGCAGATAAGATAAGACAGATGAAGGCACAGCGTCATGACAGAGAAAAGCTGAATGTAGATATAGTCCAGTAGGATAAATATCCACAAATATGTGGGTTTTTTTCAGGGCATAAAAATTAGCTGCAGAGTGCCAGCAGAGGGCTTGCAGGACGCAGAAGTGTTGAAAGTAGAGGTCACCTGTAATTTAGGTAGAAAAAATTATGTACTACAGCTCCCACATCACTTTACTTTTAATTTGGTCTACTTACCCAAACCTATTTGCTTTACAAACTCAGCACAAATGAACTACACTGTGTTTCCATGAGGGTTGCTTCAGCCAAAACAAAAGCAAAGTTAAGTTTGACAAACTAGGAAACTGCAGCATTTGTTCTAACTACAAAAAATAACAGCAAAATACGTAACCCAGTTACTTAAACATGATGGCTAAATACTCACAACACTACTTCATACTTCAGGATTGGTTACAAATGCTGATGTGCTTCAGGGTGACAGTTTACTTTTCAAGGGAAAACTGCTTCTGTGTAATATTTCCTCCTTTCCTTGGATATTTCAGTGGGAGTCTCTTGGGCATGTCTGGTGCCAAACAACAAAGTTTCGGCTTGCTTTCTTTTTTATATGATATTTATTTAATAAACCCCAGGAATTCCTCTGTTTATAGGAACTATAATTGTTCTGCTGAAGGCAGTGGATCCATGACCTCCTTTATCTAGTCATTAACCTAAGCCCTGCAAGCAACACTAAATGAAAAGACACACACTTTTTTTCATGTTTCTGTTCTTGGGACCTTTTGTAGCAGATGTAAATTTCACCATATTTAGTGATACAGATAAATTAAATCAAACATCTCTTTCATCTTTATGAATCCTGATTTTTTTCCAGCATCAGAAGGTAACTTTTCAGTTGGTCAGTTAGAAGACTCACGTATGTATGAGGTTGTGGTCTTTCAGAGAGATTCTCATTGTTAGAGAGAGGCTTGCACATGAAAAAAAATGTAGACAAAAAGCTCAGATAAACTGCAGCAGAAATACCCATTTTGGTCTATATTGACTGAAGTAAAAATTGAAAATGTACCCATATCTGTGGTAAAGCCTTTATTTTTAGAATAAATTCTACCACTGAGATTTGATAAATTTTATTTATTTTCTTTTTGTAAAAATTTTACTGGCTAAAAATTAACTCTGAGAGGTAATGCTGAAATAGGAAAGAAGGCATGAACACTAACCAAAAGCTTCTTGAAGAATCACGGTGGAAACTGTGTGCCTGGGGAGGGAAGGGTTAAATTTTGCTGCCTCCTCTTAGCTAGATGCTGACACCGCAACCTCACTGTACGTGCAGAGCTGACATAGAGTCCAGAGTGCTTCACTGATTAGTTACTGTTCATAGTTCCCATGTTTCATAAATCACGGTTTTATAAGACCTGGTCACAGAACACCAGAAGAATATGCTTAAGATATTTAAACCTGAAGGTAGGGAAGAGGAACGGGAGGGGCCAAAAAAAAAAAAAAAAAGAATAACTGTGTTTATAGATTGTCCCTTTTCTATTTTTCTGGTGTACACCAAAAAAGGAAAGCAAGTTATTCTTAATGCACAGAAGTAGCTGAATAAATATCTCTGTTCCTTAAGGCAGTGTTATCATATTCGATGTATTTTTTCATTAAGACTATCAGACAGAGACCAATGAATGTAGAATAGTTCTCTCTTCCCTGTAGCAATGAGTGCTAATGGTACTCTATTGCTGTGATAGCACACAGAAAGAAACAAATGCTGTCTACTCCATTAGAAACCTAAGAGTCTTTGCTACAGCTGTAAGAAAGCTCCATTTTGATCCTTGTTGAATTGAAAGTTATGCAGCTACAAATCCACCATTAGTGTAGTGAGAGATCTTATTTTCCTTTTCTGAGCCCCCAGCTAGTGCATTTAGGCAGGAGATGGGAGGGCTGCACACTGGCAATCTCATCTTGTTTAAAATACAAACATTCATAGTCGTATAGACTTACTACAATTACAACTTGTAAATGTTGAAAATCAAAGGTTTGCATGAGGGAATTTTGGAAAACTCATCAGAGGAGTGATTTTTTTTTTGTGGCTGTCATTTTTAACTGAGTGTCACCCTCACACATGCTGGTTGTACCTACCAGCTGATTTTGATGTAAACTAAAGCCCCTTCTGTAAGACAACATGAAACAAAATACTACAGTTCAGGGGCCAAAAAGCCCCTTCATGCAGGGGTTTTCTGTATTCATTACATGTCCAAAATGCTCTTTACATGGATGCTTTAATGCAAAAATCTCAAATGGTTTTTATGATGAGGAAATGTCTTTCTTGGTGTTACGAATGGTAACACTGCTGTAGATGGGAAAAGCAAGTTGCCCAAGGTCACATAAAAGGTGAGTGGCTGGAACAATAAGAAAACCTGGTTTTATCCCTGTCTTCCTATGAGGTGGTTTTTGCCTCTGCTCTCCATTTATATGATAAGCTGTGGATTTTGATGGATCACATGGTACCAGAGACTCACAGAACAGATAAAAAACGAAGCTGAAATGTGAACCAGAGAAGTTTGCTGCCAGATCTTTCTACAGAATATCTGGAAAGACCTTCTGCCATAGTTATTCTTCATTTCTGACTTTATGTAGTGCTGAACTTCAGATCAGGTTCACTTCCCTGCCCATATGTTTGGGAACTTGGTTTTATTAGCAGTTAAGGAGAAGATGATACCATGAGAATGATGCAGGATGGGGAGTGAGGAAATCACAGGGAGGTATTTGCTTTAGAACTGAGACTTATAGGCATGACCTGAATCAATCTTACTTCTTTTTCCCAAGTGTACTTTACTAGACAGAATACAAATAATACAGATTAATGAATAAGTATATCTAGTGTATACCCCCATCTGTCTCCCCTTAGAAACATATTCTTGTATTCAGTACTTACAGATTCAGCAGCAGATTCAGCTATAGACAGATTCAGCAAAGTTTCAGTCTAATTTTGCCTAGTGTCTCATGCATAATGTACTAAAATGGAGATTAAGGATTATTTCATCGGTGTAAAGAGCCACAGTCTTCCCAAACTGAGGGCAGTACTATCACACTTCATCTCTGGAAGAATGCAGAGAAGAAATACATTTGCAAGTGGAGTGCCAAAGCACCTGGATATCCTGTAGAGAAAAAAATAGGGCACTAAAATGACACAGGTCTCCAAACAGTCAGAAGTCTGTAAGCCCTGATGATGATGTGTGAGGATGCTAAAGTGACCAAAGAAGTCAAATAGGTCATGACATGAAAAAGAAAAGGGAAGGAGAGAGATAGACAGAATATGTGGACAAAACAATGAGATAAAAAATGAAAAAACCATGAATGTAGAGTGAGTCATTGTACTTTAGGAGAGAAAATGCTTATGTAAGAAAGAGGACCTACAGTTTCAGACTAATTCTAATTTAAGAAAAAAATAAAAAATAGTCTTTATGTGGGTGAAATTTGAGCTCCTCTTGTTCTTCAGATGTCTGAATTTCAAGTATAAATCAGACACCTCATGGACAGGTAAGTCCATGAGATGAGAGGTGCAGACACAGAGAGCTGCCAGATCTGAGAGAGTCGATTTTACACACGGAAATTCCTCCAGAAGAGCCCAACCAGAACAGAGGGAATTTATGTAGGGTTTAGGGATAAAATCATGCAATTCATGCACAGTCCTGTTGAGTGGATGCAAAAGCCATACCCTAGTGTCGTCACATACTTGTCCTAGATTCAGACCAGACTAGTCTGGGGAACCTTAGTGATTGCACCAGGACCAGGCTGTTTTCAGTCAAGCCCCTGCCTGGTTTGTGATGTCACCCCATGTTTGGAAAGGTGATGTACCAAAGGATACACATCAAACTTAGCCATTCACCCTGGCAAGAAATAGGAACAAAGGTACTCCAGGAAAATGTGATAAATATTTTTTAGTGTCCCATTACTGCATCGCCATCTGCTATTTACTGCAATTGTGCAGATCATTATACAGCTATCTGATATTTATATAGATGCTGCTTTTGCTTCCATAAGAAGTGTATTGTAACTTAACATGGCATTATCTTAATGTTCCATTAAAAACAGAGTACTGGTAAGTGTAGGCATACATTTATCTAAATTATTATTTTCCTACCCATAGTGAGGTAGTGCTGAATACTGAACTGCTAGGCAATAATTTCAATAGTGAATGTAAATAACTTGTTTTTGCAAAGCCACCCATTTTGCAAATTACAACCACTCCTACTATAAGAGGAAATTGCTAATTGGGTACAGCAGGAAACAAAGACGAGGTTTTTATTGTCTGTTCTGTTCTTACTGGTAATATTCATTCATTCCTTTGAAAAATATGCTTTAATCTTATTAAGACTCAGTTTCCCCAACTGTGAAATTATACCAGGCAGAAACCATGAGGCTGTACGTATTAAACACCAGGATAATGGATTCCCATCAAATCCCAGTGTGGTTATCAACACAGATATAAGATGGAATTCCCACAAAATTGCCTTCACTTTCTATGAGGCATTTAAACCAGTCAGAATAGCAAAGGAGTGGAGTTTCTTGCCTGTTTTAACTTTAATAAACTTTCTGAATGCTAGCAACATTACAGAAAAACATAGATGAAGTAAACTACACTTATAGGCTGGGGACAGTGTGTCAGGCGCCCAGAAGACAAAAAACTGCTCCTTAACTCTGCTGAAGCTATTGAAAGGGCCTTGATTGACCTGTTGTATCATTCAGGCCACACGCATTGGCATTTGGCAGACTGAGGATTGCGGGTTCCCCAGGAAAGGTGCAAAGATTGCTCTATCAGCAATAACACACTCCATAGCTCATAGCTCATAGCTCCATCCATGCCAAGAGATTATCCCAGTGAACTGTGCAACACGTGGGGAAAACCAAGCAGGTTAAACTGAATGATTACCTCAGGCTATCTCATGCCTTTAGCAGTAAAGGTGCTAATGCCAAACTAACCTTGAAAATGTGTGTGCTTAAACATGTTAACCAGAGCAAGACCTGTAGAAATGCCACAAAATATCAAAGGAAAATGAGACTGGATAAATGAAGCCTGAGAGTTTCCTTCCTTATACAAACAGGCATTTCCTGCTACACTCAAGGTCTTTCACTGAGCCATGAAGTCAGTGGTTTGTAGTGCTGATTTCCTACTTGCTGCTGGTCGCCCCCACTTTAACTTTTCCCATTCACTCCAGAGCTGATTACCCTACTGAGTTAACTACTGCATAAAACTAGGATAATACATTCATTAATCAGTCCCATAAACATAGCTCAATACCCAACAAGGCCAATGCGGGGAGGAGTGATCTTCCATAGCACTCTAGACACCTCCTATTCTTTCTCTAGAAATTCCCTTTTCTGTTATGCTTCCTCTGTTGTTCATAAACACTGAATGAGCACACTTGGCAAGCTAGTGCTAATCTCTACCATTTCCCATATATAATACATTTACCAAGAATGAGCCTCTGGGTCTTTTATCATTTATCAGGAGATGGAGTTGTACACTGTATCAGAGCCTCAAGACATGGTGATGTATTGCACAGCATCTGTGGGGTGAAAACAACCTTGATGGCTCAGAAGCCCATTCAAATCCTGCAACATAGCAATGTCAAGGCAATGTGGGGATCCCACATAAATCTAGGATAGGTCTTTGTTTTGGAGCTTCAGGCTTCATGTAGGAAAGGAGATGAAGCCTCTTCTCCATGCACAAAGAACAATCCAAACTGGGGCTGCTCCCTCTGATTGTGTGTTCTGCTGAATAGCTGTACCTAAAAACAGGCCTGCAAATGCAGATCTTATTGTATGATGGCAGGGCTTTTTATGCCTTGAGACATGCTGCAAGGAAGCTTTTTTCAAAGCTTGTTTAGCAAGATGATGACTTTCCTTGTGTACATAGTAATGTAAAAATAATAATAATTAAAAAAAAAT
The DNA here is from genome assembly GCF_003957555.1 of Calypte anna. Classification (NCBI taxonomy): domain Eukaryota; kingdom Metazoa; phylum Chordata; class Aves; order Apodiformes; family Trochilidae; genus Calypte; species Calypte anna. Next base: position 6,209,173 of record NC_044274.1, read on the forward strand.
GTACAGCATGCCATGTGGTTTTTAAACAAAAAAATGTCCATCTGAATTCTCATTTCTCCTTGCAGCATACCAAAGTAAATATAAGCTTTATACATAGAAAGTTGATTATTAACCTGGATCACAAGTACTACTATAATGGTTATAACTCCAGGCAAAATAAGATCACATCTCCACGGTGCTAGGCTGTGTGGCTTGTGAAGGACTGCCTCACCTTCGGGCTGATGAAAGAGGGAAACTTTTCCAAAGGATAAAGAGGAAAACAAAGGGTACAAAGTCACACAACAGACTAGTGGCAGTGCCAAGGCTACAGCTTGTCTCACAAAGGCACTTGTGGCTCTCTGAGCCAAAACTAGGGAGTAAAGCTGAGGTCCCCCATCTTCCAGGCATCGTCAGATTTGCAGGGGGGAAACAGCTTACTGATTTACATGGAGGAAGCAAACTCTGTGCTGGACTATTTGAATGAAGTAAGCAGGGAGAGAGATGGTACAAAGGCAAATTAAACAGTGATGGGGAAAGAGCAAAACAAAACAGAAAGAAAAATAATAAAAAAACAATAAAAAACCAAAGAAACAAACAAAAAACCAAAAAAACAAAACCCACCCCCCAAAATAAGTCACAAATTTTACAACCTAAAACAATCAAACAAAACCAAAACCAAACCAACAGAAAAAATAAATAAAAAATAAAATAATGAACAAACAGAAAAAAACCCACAAACCAACCACCACAACAACAAGCAAAATACACTCCCTAAGCCAAATTATTAAAGGAAAAGTAGCTCTCTCAGAACTAACCTTCAACAACAGCAGACCTGAAGGCATTCTAAAGGGGTTAGACAAAGGTTCCCATCATTGGGCAAGCATCGCAAAGAGGGGAAAAAACGAACTTTTCGGGTATTTATGTTTTTCATTTCTCCCCGTGCTGATTACCCTCCGTGGCGGAGTCGGGGTTAGCGGGAGACAATGGTAAAAATAATTAAAAACTTTGTGTCAAGAGAAAAGGCAGCTCAGAGCAGGGAAGCCGGGGACGCGGGCCCCCGGGCTGGTTTTGGGCTACCTCGCAGTGCCACCTGCTGGCCCCGCCACCCGCATAGTGGAAATTTCCAAAGCTGATGCGTTCTGCAAGACAAAATCGCGTCTGCTCTGCTAACTTTCCTCCCCAAGATGCTTTTGCAGCAAGCTGCTGGGTTGCAGGGAGGGCTCAGCATCTCTCGGTGGACCCACCTCTCCGGCACGGTCCATTCCGCCAGAGATCCGTACTCCTCTTGCTGATGGGCTTTGCAATGATTTCTCTGTTTTGGTTGCCAAACTCTGTATTTTACTAGTGCATCTTCCTGCAGCTTTCCTTAGATGTGAGGCCCCCACCTCTTCTCTGTTTGCAGAAAGACCTTTCCAGCAAATGGAAAGTCAGGTTTTGTGCATTTGCAGTTGGAAAACTGTAAATGTTCATTTTTTTTCTGATTCTCCCCTCCCCAGCAACTGTGTTGCCCACCAGGCACTGCAAAGATGCTTGGTCTAGAATAAAAGACCTGTAAAAAGACAGAATTTTGCCTCTTTTGAAGTTTGCATCTAAACTTAAAACTAACTAAACCTTTCCTTATTCACCTAAAGATGAAGCAAATATCCTTACCCAAACAGGTAAGATCAGACACTTTTAGCATTATGCCTGTGTTTCAAGTCCAACTTTGCACTATTTTTGCTAGGAAGGACCACACCAGCTCAGACTCATTGTTCCAGGTAGGAAGAGAAATACAGAAAACTGCTTCATTGAGTGTAAGATCACGAGCAAGTGTTTTACTCACATATTTTTAACAGCTGCATCTCTTGCTAGAAAGTCTACCCTTTTCACACACATATCATCCTTCTGACTGACTATTCAATGTAGGATTCATGGATCTGACCTGACAGATCTTCTTAGAAGAATTATGAGCAAAAGTGAGGGCAGGGAGGGTGTGCAGGTGTGCAGGTGTTAACAGAGAAGGCATTAAGGTTATTTTTCTGTGTAAATCAGGAGAAGTATTAATAAGGGAGAAGAGGGGTTGAACTCAATAAAAACCCCTAAAATAAAAAGCCCTTGATTTTTCTGTGGGAAGGGGAAATCTGGCTTGAACAAAGTCATGGTTTAAACTGTTCCTGTACACCTTCCACACCAAGGCTGTTATTTCAGCCTCTGTCTGAAAAACTGTGGGAGGATGTAGGAAAAGTGCAGGGCTCTTAGCACAGTTTTTCAGTTCCTTACTGTGTGCTATATCAGCATGATCTCTATACTTTTCAGGAATAAATTACAGGCATTTCTAGCCAGGGAAATAAATTCAGTTTTCCTAGCTGCTTCCTTATCATGAGGTCTTTATCTTTAAATAGGGTGGTAAAGGAGGAGTAATTTCACCAGTACTTATCACACTGATCACCATTATTTCACCGTTAGGTAAGTGCCCACTGTTCACTCACTGTATTGCCTTTTATTCAGCTGCAATACCTGTACAGAAAGGAACTAAGTGGTAATAAGGACTTATTTCTGCTTTTAACACATCATCTTACAAAGTCTAAAGGACTATCTATAATCACCCTTGTTTTCTAGTGTCCCAGTCTTGATTCAAGCCTGAGAATGTGAGTCACTTAGATAGATACTATATCATGTCCTTCATGATATCTGCCTTGCTCCCTGCCAGTGAACATCCCAGCTGGTCCCCAATTGTAGGATCCCCTGCAGTGTCTTTGTGGACGGTTGGCACACAGAAATGCATCTCCTTTCCCCAGCTACGACCTAGCACCAAGACCCTCTGCAATCAGGGCTGGACCTATCCTCCCCGTGCAGACCAGATGTGGTCATGGCATTGTGGACCAGAATGTTCTGGAAGATGAGAGCTCTTCAAAATACAGGACTTCACAGGCAACATAAGAGCTCTCTATTTAGGAGGGCATTCTAGGTGTGGTTATCCTTGTTTCAACTAAATTACAGCATGTACATAGCCTCAGGTAGAAAATAAGCAGACAAGTCCTGTTGTCAGAGGGCACTGGTCAGGAGAACCACATCCCCATCTCAGCTTGGGTGAGGGTCTCATCATAGGCAACCCTACTGAGTTTCAAGAGCTTCCTGGGGTTAAGTAAATCCTTGATGGCTGGTTGCTGAGTCAAGGGAACTTCATGCTAGGCTAGCTGAGATAATGCACACACCAAGATTTCTCCCTCCCTCATCACACCTCCTTCTTGTCTGCCACCACCCTGTTCTACTTGCTGACTCCTCAACTGAGCCCACGAGGCGCCAAAGCCAATTAATCTTGTGTGTCCATAGAAATGCTGATTTGCTCACTTTCTCACTTCAAAGGTTTCTTTTTAGGGTTTTGTTGCATTTTAGTCACCATAGTACCTACAGAAAGGCTTCAAACACGCAGAATAACTTGTTAAAAAAGAAAAACAGTTTTGGGGTTTTTTTTATATCAGACAATACTAAAGATTTTGATGAGCTTTAGCATAAAGTCATAACTGCTAGAGAGAAAGGAAGATGCTGTGTCAAGGAGATGCAAGAACTACCACTTTCCTCATAGCACCCCACATTCCTGCTTGGCGCTCACTTATTCTATTGGTTGTGTGTTACCATTCCTCATTCTCTCACCACAGCAATCCCTTGCACTTTTCTTCTAATAGAAAATGAGTTCACCCTGAATCATGCTGGGTCTCACTGAAGATAGTGAGATCCACTCTGAGTGACAGAGGAACTGGGCTTATCTCTTTCCCTTTAGTGATTCCCATGGTATCTGCGGAAGAGCAGCTTCTGTTGTAAAAGAGCCCAAATACCACATTTGTGGGCTAAAGAATGAGTTTCCACAGCACAGAAGGAACAGACACTGAGTGCAGTGAATAATATGTTTTAGATAATAATGCAAAAAGCCAACGATGGATAGTTTTGAAAAGCTCTGATTCCTATTTCAGATACTGGAGAACTTTAATCATTACTTTAAGATGAATGTTGCCTTGGTATTTATTTTTAAGGTGATTTTTAACCACTGTCAGAATTTCAGAATTGTTTTAGCCCTTTGCATTTCCTGTAAAATGCACATAAATGCAAACAAATGCACACAATCTAAGACAAGCATAAGACAGAGATTCAAATATTTCGAAGTTGTTTAATTCACCAAAGTCTGCCTTATGACTTTTTAGGAGCACAGACTTTTTTCTGGCTACAAAATTTTAATGCTGAAAAATTAGGATTCTCCTTCTGCCTAGTTAATTAGTAAAGCATAGATTTTAAAATTACTTTGGTATTTGAAGCCAAAATTGTGAATCTTAGCTCAGAGAACTGGCAATTATCCAGAAAAGAGTGTAAATAGTGTCTCCTACGCTATAATACCATCCGTCTGCTGCAGATAAGAGCTGCACTTCTGACCAACAACTCCAAATAAGTTAAAAGTGTTTAACACAGCCCCTGTGTTCAGGCATGCTGAACACAGTGCATGTTCAGCCTTCATGCAGTTTTAACTACTAGACCTTAATGCCTTAAACTACCTCCCCTCATATGTTTATTCTTAAAATTAAACTTCAAGAAGTAAAACACAAATAACCACAGTTTTCTTAATGATTTTTTTTTTAATTTTTAATCTGCTAGAGCATTGCTGGATGTGTCACTGGTCCCTGCCACTACAAACTAAATACATGAGAACAGTAAAGGTATTATTATCACAGAGAAAATGCCTGACAGTGCTTTTTTGAGCTGCCAAACTTTAAGCCCAACAAAACTTCCCAGCCAGTGATTTGTGACAAGCAAATAGCTCTGATGTGGCAAAAAAAGATTACTTTTATTCTACTTCATCTTTGTTACCTCTGTCCTTTCTGCAGAACTCTTTGTAAACCCATGTAGGGAGCTCTTTACTAAACACAGGGTTTTTACTACCATAATTATTCATATCACAGTGGGAACTTTGATGTGAAATGCAAAGTACAAAGCCTGGAATGATTTACCACTTCTATTAATATCAAGCTTAAACTGTTCCGTATTCAAAAGGAATGAGGAAAAGATGCTCTCAGATGATCTTTGGACAAAAGCAGCTTCAATGCTGACTGGTAGGTGAAGGTTTGACCTGGGTGTTTATTGAATAAGAAGAAACATCTCTTAATGCTTTGCCACACATTTTGATATATATCTATATATAAATTCAAACCCACAAAAAGTCATTTGTGGTAAGACTGCCAAGGAGAACTCTAGTAGGCACTTATTCCTGCAGGTCATTATTGCTTCTTCCTTTGTTCTTGTTCAGTTCACCTGAAAAATAGGAGATTTTTCTTACTTGGGCTTTTGTTTGTTTTTTTTTAAGAAATAAATAGAGAGGAGGCCAGCACACTGTTGAAACTCATGGAACTTATAAATCACAGGACTTTCAACATCCATATATCCAACAGAAACTAAGGGGTAGTAATTTATGATATCAGGTGAAAGACAACCACCTTTTTCAGTAACTACATGAAATTCATTTACTTCTTCCAAACACCAGGTCACTAGTGCTGTGACTGTAAACTCTAATTTAAAGGGGATCTATGTTTCAACCCAGCATCAAGACCAAAAAGATGGACTAGGATCCCACTTACAGACAGGACTGTGGCCAACTGATGTACCTGGTACCCCCTTATGCCCTACTATAACCACATCCCTACAATAACACAGCCCCACTTAAGTCCATCTGAGTCTGTGCTGGGCAGCAATCTCTTTATGCCAGTCCTTACATATGCTCAGCTGCTGCATAATTGTATGCCAATGCCTCTGAGCTGTGTACACTGTAACATTCACAAGCAGATACTTTGCAAATATACAGCTGACTGGAACAGAATAATTTACTCTGTCTCTGTCAATGGGATTTACAGTCAGAGTATTCCTCCAACACATCTTACTGGGGGCATTCAGGAATTTTCTTGTGCCCTTGATAATAGTAAAGAAGTGGAACCTATAATTTCAGGTTGGTTTATTTTGTTTGTTTATTTGGTTTTTGTTTTTTTTTTTTTCTTGTGGGGCAAAATGTTCTGCATAACAATTTCACGTAAAATTTAAAATGCACAGGATAGAACTATAAGTTAACTTTATCATCTGGATTTAGTGTTAGCCCTTTGCATTGAACACCATTTGCATACATCAGAGATTCCTGGACTGTGTGTGTCCAGGCCAGTTATTCATTATTATAATTTATTTCTAGCACAGAAATACCTAGAGGCCCCAGGGAAAGGCAGTTACACATACATGCATAAAATGAAAAAGCATTTCTCACCCTGAAGAGCCCAGCATAGAGCTACCTACCTAGTACGACAGCACCCCATGCAAAGATGCCAGGTTTTTCTCTAAATGAGATGATACATTTATATAGTGTAGTATAATACCATGCAGAGATACTCTCTGTTTGGAATCACTATTGTTACATCACTGCAGACCTATATCTAGGCTAAATTTGCTGTTAATAATGTATAAAGTGACAGCTATAGCGCTTCGAGGTTTAGTTATCTCTTAAACTGCATTTTACTGTACAGACCTGTTCTTTAAATTTGCTACATAAACAGAATAGAAGAAATAACAGCTAGTGGTTAAAATTGTCAGAATCAGGGGTGAATTTAGGGTCCAAGTACTCTTTTTTCCACTATGAGTTTAATTTTCAAAATAAGCTAATATTGACTGAGAGCAGCCTAAATGAACCTGTGTTCACTGCAGAAAAAAATGCTACACCCCTCTCAAACCCCTCAAAAAAGACCAAACCCTAAACAAACTACCAATCCACCAAACCAAACCCAATATGGTTTTGATTAGTAAATATGTATTCATTTTAAAATCCTTACACCTGTTTACATGCACAGATAGTCTTGGCTGGAATTATTTATCCAGAGTAGTAATGAGCACCTGACAAAACCAAATAAGATTTAACTAAGACTAGATACCTTCTGGATTTATTTTTGTCTTTTTTAAAAAAGAAGAATTTTTGCCCAGGCAGGAATTAGTGCAAGGAAATCCTGCATCTTGTGCTACACAGGCGGTCAGATTACATTAACACAGTGGTCCCTTCTGACACAACAGTCCATTAACTTAAGTATGAAGTTAGAGAAGTGGGCATAAAACTTGACTGTGGAAGTAATTGATTTTTTCAGGTCAGGAATGAAATCAAATCATAACAGCAAATATCACTTAGGATCAGCAATTTTATTTATTTATTTACAATATTCAGCAAATTGGAACAATTTAATTTGGGCTGAGTATGTACATCAACCTAGGATAATCTCATAAAATTCCTTTTAGAACCTGTTTAATAAAAGGACAGGTGGAATTCATAAAAGTGAGAGGGAGATGAGAAGGATATCCTAGGAAAGGAGTAGTTTGTAGTCTTTCTATTCCCTCTGAAGACATTTCTATCAGTTTGATCATCTAATCTCTTCATCTATACATGTTCCATCTGGATTATTATTTTTTCAACATGTATATAATAACGCGAAACCTCTTTGTTTCATATTTCCCAGGACATTTTAGTGTTGGATTTGAGAAAGCAAGCTCAAAGAACAACATGATCTTTGTTACAAGATTTATTTTAAAGTATTATTGATAATATGCAACAGCTGCAACCAAAATCATCATAGAAAATATTTTAATTATTCATTAAAAATATGGAAATTTTTATATTGTAACATTTTGTTTTGCTTTGGAATGAGAAAAAAAAATATCTCTGAGATACTCAAATTCTTAGCTAAAAGGATTAGGTATGTCTAAATTTTATCTAGACAATCTCTCTGATAAATCCACTCATCTTTCTCTCTTCTGGAGCTTTTAGAGTAACTGTCTTTTTGCAGGGGTTTGAATCTTTTCCTGTCCTCAGAATTCAGACTATTTCCCAAAATGCCAGGTGTATTTGAAATGAAGATGCCATCCTCACAATAATTAAATAAATAATTAATAATTAAATAAAAAGAGAATCTTGGGATCCTCCTTCTCCCTGTGGCTAATTTTTTTCCCCACAAGTCATAAAAGCTGCTGAGCAATTATGATTCTGTTAAATTCTGGAAGAGCTCTTTTAAATAATTTAGAGTGATCTGTTTTTTAACATAATTACTATCATTATGTTTTTTTACAAGGGAGTGAACTAAGAGATAAGCACCTTTTACGTCAGTAAATATCTTGGCCTGAAGCCCTGCAACTTTATTTATCTGTGAAGTGTTTATCTTACTGAAACCTCCCTAGAAAAACAAAATAATTATTGTTTAATGGTAGTAGATGTGAGTTTTCTCTTTCAATTATAAAGCAGGATGCTTGTATGTTTCCAGCTTTAGAGAAGCATCTCTTGAATCTGATTGGAAAAACAGGACCATAAAGAGAAACATGGGACATAAACCAACAAGCTTTTAGGATTGTTTTTTTTCTCTTGCCCACAAGGATGAACCTTGAAGTTCCACTGGTGTTAGTCAATCAGGCCCTGGGGGAATAAAATATTCCATTTCATAATAAGATTGCAAGGGTCACCAAAGGAAGACTTTTCATTGTAATCTTCTTGTGTTCTGAAGAATTGTAAAAGACTTTCAAAGGTGAAGTACTAAGAGATGTAATTTGTTTCTGTAAACTCTTTCTAATCTCTAGAAGATCTCTTTTCTGTTACTAATATTGGGATGCCACCACAGGGCTACAGTTCTAGAAAATACATAAAAACCTCCCTAGTGCTAGGTACATTTTCAAATCCCATTGATACCCATGGCATTCAGGCATGTGCTTAAAGTAAAATTATCGTTCCTTCTCCCTCTTGTGAAATAAAAATTATCCCCTGATTTAAAGTACATCATGCCTCCATACTGGTAAATAATTTATTTAAGTTCAAGACCCCAAAAAGGTATAGTAAATAATAATCTCATTCCCTGTGCATCTTTCAAACTTTTATTTTCAGGACTGTTGTTATTAACAGCTACTAATCATGAATGTGTAGAATAATTAAGGTCAGAAGGGACCTCTAGATGATATCTAATCTAGCCTGATGCTAAATGCAATCTTAATTAAATCAGGTTGCATAGGACCCTGTCCAGTAGAGTTGTGAATATCTCCAAGGATGGAGGATCTATTATTACTTTCATTTTTGCTGTTGTTGCTATTAAAATTACATGTTGGGGGGGAAAAAAAGGAAAATAAAGGAAGGAAGCAAAAATTGGGACCAGATTTCCTAGATTTTCTAAAAACTCCCAGTTTTGACACCAGTGCCCCTCTAAAACTTTTAACACAGCCTTAGTTAGGATCTTCTCTCCAAAGGTACAATGAAAATTTGTTATTTAAGTCAATACAACTAAAGAAAAGAAAAGGAAAAAAAAAAGGCATTGGATCATCTAGCACTGACCAAAGGATGCCAAATCTAACATAATTTTGCATCTTTCCCCTTCTTATTTCTTTAAGGGGAGCCAGGTTCCCAAAACTGAGGGAAAACCTCCCTGTTAAAAGGGACAAGAGAGGTGGTTGTACTGGGGGAAGAAAAACTAAATTGTCAGGGATCTGAGTAAGGGAAGAAGAGAGGAAAGGGAACTTATGCAAACTCCTGACTGGAATGGCAATCTGTTAGAAATAAAACACATCTTGAAGACACAGTTAATTGTAGCAGCTTTATGATTGTACCCATTTTCTAAGGAGTGAGAGGTGAAGAACCGGGATGAGCCATCAGGAGTAAGAGGCTGGCACAGGTGAGACTCCAGTACAGGGGGAAGGAGAAGAGGACAAAGCTACTCAGAAGAAAATGTGCAGGAGGGGGAAGCTGACTGCCATGCTGGCTGATGGACATTGTGAGTGGCTGGACAGGAGCCTGGGCAAATAGTAACTCAGAAATTAGGATAACCAGTGGTCAGATCCTCTTGGGAAAACAGGTCCCAAATGAAAGCTGATGTATACAGGGAGAAGTTGTCTTAGGAATGGAGATGGGAGTAAAGGAGAGAGAGGACCTGTAAAATCGATAAAAATTATTATACAGATTATTGCATTGGAGTCCCATTGCCCCCCTCTTAAAATAAGCCATTTTCAAAAGGGCAATCACAGTGAAGTAAAAATCACTCATTGGTCCAGAAGCTACACCATCTAGCAGGGTTTTCATGCCCTCCTGGGCCCATCACAGGAACCACCCACTGCTTCCATTTCCTTAACTCCTACTGCTATAACATTTTATAATCCTATTGTATTGTTCTGCTTTTCTCTCATTCTGATATTCTGTAAAAAGCAGACAGAGGATATATTTACAGAACTTGTTGTTCCTAAACTAGCACAGGCTGTAAATTATTCCTGAGCATCTGCCATCAGATTCTGATGGATGCCCTTAGCTGTTTGATACAATCTCTGTGAAGTCAAAATTGAATATGCTTTCTCACCCTGTTCTGGTCCAGCACTAGCACCAATCTCATTCTTTGTGTCTTCATCTCCTTTCAGCTGTTTCCCCCTCAATATCTCTTTTTTTTTTTTCCAGTTCCAAACCTGAAATTTCTACATGCCAGTTCTCAAGCCACGTTCTCTTCCAGCAGAAAATTTTTCACTTATGTTCCCATCATCCTAAAACAAGGTCCTAAATAATCAGACCACATAACAGGCAGTTTCTTTACATATATTTTTGGATCAGTTAGAACAGGAAATATTCATTAGCAGTTGCAATTCCAAGTTTCTCTCTAATGCCTGAGTCCATGAGACGGAGGGAAGGAAACCTGCACAGCATGAACAAGGGGTCCTCTTGCTTTACAAATTGAACTAACTCTTTAATGTGAAAAAAATTCAGAAGAAAAACCTAATTGCATCCCTGCTGTACCTCCAGTTTGCAATTACAGCTGTATACAAGCACATAGTAAAAACAGGGCTATGTCTTCCTTCCACAACAGATGCTCTGACATTCCAAGTCCTGAGTGACTGCACCAAGACAGGCCAGCTTTGTGTCCTGTATCCTGACAGGTGCATGTCCATTGCAAGTTTGTTCCTCACTGGATTTATATGGGAAGATACAGTAAAATGCTGTAAGCTTTACTCATGACTGGCTGTCTTCATTCCTTGTTTCAGATTTGAATTTCTTCTTCTTCTGATGTCTGTAGATCATGTCTTTCTTCTTAAAGTTTCATGCTTTCTCATACTGGGGCAAAGCATTTTTATTTTTGCAATCTTATATACTATGTCCCTGCTCAAGTTGATAAATTTAACAGAAACAGTAAGACTAAGTACATATAGTAAACTCAGCTCTAGGATGGAACTCCATTTTGTTAAAATTCTTGGTATCATCCTGGGCATGCTTTTGCCTTTTAAAGGTCTCCTAAACATCCCATGAAGAATTAGTGAGAGGCATATATCCTTTCTTGGAGAGTCAAGGAGTCCAATAGGACACAATCCATTCCACACCGACAGGTCTGAGGGCAAAAGAGCAGTGTCTTGTCACATTTAAATCACTTGAATAAAGCCAATGAAATGAAACAACACATTCCTGTGTGCTTTTAGGCATTTACAAAATATGAGTTTCACATAGGACTTAAATCTGCAGATGAAGAACAACTTAATTTACAACATTTACTTTCTGTACTTTCATTTTCCTGTCATCCCACATGACCTAGGAATTACTTCATACTTTATTCCATGCTGGCAGATTAATAGATTTAGTACAAATCTAACAAAAAGTTAGTAGTATACCCATTCCTTGTGGCAGCTTCTTCAAACAATACCATATACAATCTGATCCATACTTATTTATCCTGCTTATCAGAAGACATTTGCAAAATGTGGATGTACAGTCTTGCAAGCTATTGAATGAAGCAGTCATGATGAATCTATCCCTTTAGAAGTAAGAAACCTCTGTTGGAGTCAATATCTTTTGGCAGGTGGTTTAGAGAAAAGGAGGATAAAAAGAAAGAAGATTTGAGAGAAAGATTAAGCTATAATCACTGCAAAAGTTTCTGTAATAGAAAATCCAGCCACTGCTTTGCATGGTTTTATTCTCTCTGAGTTGTTCAGGTTGGCATTAAACAATATAAGATTAAGCACTTGTCAGGTGAACTAATGAGTTTTGGATTGATTTCTGTCTTCTGCAATGCTACTAGCATTTTTGACAGCTATGATTTATAGGGCATTCTTTGGGCCTGTTCACAAGAAGAGCTGTTTATTTTGGTTGATGGACAGGGTTTCTAATGTTCCCAGTGGAGTGTGCAGACGGCAGGAAGGACAGTAATCTTTGAGACCATCTCTCAAAGTCTAGGGTATGTCTCTTATAAATTTGTAATCAAGATCTCAAGAAACTAATGTGGGCAGGCTGCCTCTGAAATTGTTTTTGCGACCTTTGGCCAATGTAATGCTCCCTGAAAAATATATGTCTGGTATTTTTGCTGTTTAGTAAATGGAGCTTGTACAGGAAATCAAGGAACTATACTTTCCTTTTTAACTGATGTGACCTATATACACAGACACAGAGTTTTACACATTTACAGACTATTCCCTCTGGCTTAGAAGAAATTTTTTTGTACATTTTATGTCTATGGATATTTAGTGCACTAGTAGACTACGAAAAATGCAGCCAGGCAGTCTGTGTTGGAAGCCTAATGGAATCTCTAAGGCGTGAAGATAACAAATCTAGGCAGCTGCACTACTGAATGATTTTTATTCTCATCTGATGTTCTTTCCATCGTTTGATATTTTTTCTATTTGGCTTGCTCATAATTAAATTGTACAGTCTTAGAAAGATAGGAGTATAGGCCAAGTACAAGCTATAGTTGCATTGACTGGAAAAGCTGCCCCGATGCAGAGAGAATATGGGCTTTTCTTTCAGCATTGTCTTACTTCCAAAATCTAAATAATGAATTTTTGAAGAGTGTGTAAAAAACAGTGAATAACACTTACATGACTATTTCCTGAAAGCTTAAGAGAAAAGGACTTATTTTGGCGTGAATTTAAATATCTAAGATGGACTACTTTCACAGCTGTCAGATGATCAATAATGGTAGCACCATGTCAAGATGATTCCATAGACCAGACTCTAACTCCAGTCCTGCACAGCTCAGATGTCAAAAATGTGGCTAGCACGAGCAACATAGCAGGAGGTTTGATTTTCAGAGAATTTAAACTGCTGTCATATTTAACCTTAGGCTTACAAGTTTGAAGCCTTTGACCTATTCCATTATTCAGATCCCTTTGGCCTTTTCATTCCTACTTCTAAGTCTAGTGTTGGGGCTCTTTTTCACCACCCACCCTCCTCTAAAGTGTGAGCATCTCTTAAAAAACACTTGATTTTTCAAGAAGGCCACTCAATTTCTGTACCATTCTGCATGTAAGTTGATGATGATTTTTCCTCCAGAACAACTCTAAAAAATTTAAACCAAGTTGAACATAAGCAGAGGTATAATTATGCTCTATTGGCTACCAGAGACACTGAAGGATTGAACGAGTCAGTGAGCTCCACAGGTCTCTGACACTGTTTAAGGCAGTTGTGGGTGCATGAGGCATCCATGCAGGACAGGCAGAGATGACACAGAGCCTGTAGGACAGCTCTGCCTTCTGGACAGGCACCTGCTGAGCAGCCCAAATACCACTTGCTGTCTCTGATTAAGCAGCTGAATCAAACTTTGCATACATGTACCCCTGGGGAGGTTCCTACTTCAGTCCTCTGTGCTCTAAAGTAGTGTCCTACTATCCTATCCCAGCATGGCCACCAAAAGCATGTTGGTGATGGCAGCAAGACTTGAAAGAGTGACAGCAAAGCTGACAGCCAGGTCAGGGAAGAAAGCTCAGCAAATGCAGTGAGAGCTGCCAAAGCAGCAGGAGCAGCCAAAATTGCGTAAGTGACAGAAATAACAGAAGCATAACATTTTACAAAACAGATCTACTGCTAAAGTCATTTACTACTAAGACAAGTTCCTATATCTTGCAGTAGATATGTGTAGTGTAGGGAAAAATCAAGGCTAAAATGAGCACAGGACCAGAAAATTTGTTGACATTCAAGTGGTAACATACAAACAGTCCTTTTATACATTCGTTGGACACACCTCTGGCAGAGTTGTTCCTTAGCTGAAATAGCATGCTTTCCCCCTCTTATCCACAATAACCTAGACAGTTAGAGTAACTTTGTCTTCTTATGCCCTCAGGTAAACAACACAACCTCTTCTCTCAGGATTTTATAGCCCAAGCACCCCTTTGCCCTCCCTTTCTGGAGATGCTAGGTTTCTCTGCTGATGCTTCAAGTCATTGAATTATATTAGTGAGGTATCAAATCACTGCTAAAATAATATGACTTGCTGCAGCATGTGTAATCTTAGAGTTACTGCCTCATTATCAGCTTATGATTGGTTTGGATCTAGGTATAACACATCCTCAGATCTGCCTGGGAATACAGTGAAGGCATGGTGTCAGCTTCCTCATTTACAAGTTATTATATCTTCCTTCTCTAAGGGTTCATCAGTAAACTTCTTCCAGTTTTATTACTGCTTCCACAAACCTGCATGTCCAAACTATCCATGGAATTTCAGGTGAGTTCTCATCATGATTTTGTGTCAAGAAATTAATGAATCCTTGAATCCTTACCTCTACTGAAAATACCTCACTGAGCAATCACTGCTGCTTTTCCCTTAGCTGCATGATGTTGAATTCTCCTATGATTGACAAGAATATCCCAATCTTTCTTCCCTTAAGATCTGGCTAAGTGATTACCTAACAGTTTATACATTAAATTCTTGCTATTACTCCCTCAGCTTATGAATTTCCACACTATAGTAAGAAATGTAACCATCTTTGCCTTGGTGCACTACATTATCCATTTCTTCCTATGTGGTATCTAATTTTTCCTCTGCACTGATGATGCCTTCTGCTTCACAACATCAGCACATTTCATAAGTAATCTCCTATGCTTCATGCCAGGATTACAGTTTTAAAAAATAATGCACGAACCTAGCCTCCATCAGTAAGCTATTTCTAGCCTCACATCACCTCTTTCAGAACAGTTTCTTACTTCTTTAAAGCTCTTGAAGAAATTCTCATTTCCTTCTCTTTAATAGAAAATATCTTATATGGCAACAACTAAATATTTTATTAATGTTTACCTCTAGTGGACTGACCTATTTTTTAATCAAAGTATTCATTTTATTTTGGAAATAGACATAGTTTCACTATAGAAAACATTTCTTTTCATGCTGTTTCTCCTCTATTTTCATAATTTTAATGTTCCATTCCTTGATGACTCCAGATGTAGTGCATTCCATTGAGATCAAATTGATGAAACTGAAATCTAGTGAATAATTTACTTTCCTTTGGTTAAATATAGGTATCATGTCTGTTCGTTCCATTTGTCATACATGACACCTAAGTTAATCAAACACCTCTTTCTAGCTTTCTAATTTTAAGTGAGTTGGTGTAAGTGTCCATAATGTCCATTATGAGACTGAACCTCATGAGGCACTGACTCTTCTTTGTGTCATCTTATTTAAGGTAATTCAGGACCCATGTCTTCATTTATCTCTCTGACCTTAATATCAAAAAGATTAAACACAAAGGAAAAGTATGCATCCAGTTGTAGGGACAGTCTTGGGCTGACCATTCTTCCTTTGGTCTTGAACCCTGGAAAATTAAGGACTGAGCTAGATCCCCAGACCATGCTCTCAGAAGGATGCACCAACTGGCTAGGGCTGTATGGCCTCTATACTAGCAGCTGAATGAGGCAGATATTTCTCATACAGAGCTGGGATATTTAATACCCCTTAGTCCCTTTGTGCCTGCTTTGTCTTGGCTATGACTTAAACTAGCAAACACTTTGGAATCTAACTTGATTGCAACAAGTTCCTGCCAAAGTTTAGAGAGTTACATCAAGATTCAGAATGAAAACTCAGACTGCATTGCAATTTTATTGACTCCTGCAGTCAATAAATCTCCCCTCCCTCAAATGAGTGAGTGAGCTCAGCACACAATCCATTCCTCACCATTGTTTTTCGTTTTGTTTTTTTTTTGATCTTTTGATCTTTTGATCTGTTAAGAGCAAATGCTGTTTTGCTTCTTACTTGAACCCTGCAGGTTAAAAGGACAGATGAATTTGGGTGAAATAGTACAACTGTCACCTGCTGGTTTCAAATGAGGGTCTGGGAAAGGATTACCCAGACCTTCAGGTGGCAGATGACTTTTTTCTCATACTGCAGATCAAAAATTAATTTGTGATAAGAAATAAATTTTTTTGAAGACAAAATAATAACTTTTATGGGATATTATAGGTAATCCAAAGTTCACTTTCTGTCCCTTAAAATCCTGCTATTCATAGCCAAATAGCAAAGGAATAAATCCACAACTATTATGGATTATTATTACTTCTGTGTATATAGCAATCATAGAATCATAGAATCATAGAATCATAGAATTAGCCGGGTTGGAAGGGACCTCAGAGATCATCTAGTCCAACCCTTGACCCACCGGAGCAGTTGCTAGACCATGGCACTGAGTGCCACATCCAGTCTTTTTTTAAATGTCTCCAGGGACGGAGAATCTACCACCTCCCCGGGCAGTCCATTCCATAGCCTAATCACCCTCTCCGTGAAGAAATTCTTTCTAATATCTAACCTAAACCTCCCCTGGCACAACTTAAGACTGTGTCCTCTTGTCTTGTTGAAGGTCGTCTGTGAAAAGAGTCCAGTTCCCACCTCGCTACAGCCTCCTTTCAGGTAGTTGTAGACAGCGATGAGGTCTCCCCTGAGCCTCCTCTTCTTCAGGCTGAACAGCCCCAGCTCCCTCAGCCTCTCCTCATAGGGCCTGTGCTCGAGTCCCTTCACCAGCCTGGTTGCCCTCCTTTGGACCTGTTCCAGGACCTCTACATCCTTCTTAAACTGAGGGGCCCAGAACTGGACACAGTACTCGAGGTGTGGCCTAACCAGCGCTGAGTACAGGGGAAGAATCACCTCCCTGGACCTGCTGGTGATGCTGTTTTTGATACATGCTAGGATGCCATTGGCCTTCTTGGCCACCTGGGCACACTGCTGGCTCATGTTCAGTTTCTTGTCAATGCAGACTCCCAGGTCCCTTTCTGCCTGGCTGCTCTCCAGCCACTCTGTGCCCATCCTGTAGCGCTGCATGGAGTTGTTGTGGCCAAAGTGCAGGACCCGGCACTTGGCCTTGTTGAACCTCATCCCGTTGGAATGAGCAAATGGAATAAAACCATATGGGCATGACTTGTCTTATTTCCCATCTGTGTCCTATGTGTATGAGCTGTACCAGTGACCTTTTCTATGACCATGGCTACTCTTTTGTTTGTACTGCAATTTCTCCACTTGTGCAGTGAAAATAATGACAACTTTCTTTCCAAGGGTCTAGGTTGATATGACAATGAGTAATGTTGCATGAGTCTAATTCATAGTCCACTGAAGTAGCTGAGAATCTTGCAGCCAAATTCAGCATGCATTTAATCAGGTGCTATAAAGGCCAAATCATTCTATTAAGGAACAAATCTCACGATTAATTTAGCCTCAATTGTGAGGCAGCAAATCATTTAGCAATCAGCTCTAATTTCTGAAAACAGATTTGTTTGTTCATTTATTCATCATTCATTTTTCATTCTATAATTTTCAACTCTTG
Source organism: Calypte anna (assembly GCF_003957555.1). Taxonomy (NCBI): domain Eukaryota; kingdom Metazoa; phylum Chordata; class Aves; order Apodiformes; family Trochilidae; genus Calypte; species Calypte anna. The sequence goes on from NC_044274.1 coordinate 6,226,708, forward strand.
GCAGATTCCCAGTAAAATTATTCCATGCTTATTTCCCAGAATGTTTTTCTGTGATTGTCCATCTGAATTATATGGCAAGGGTTTTAATCTGCTTGGTGGAATGAAAGAGAAGAATAATGAATTGGGCTATATTTGGATTTTTTCTCTTTACATTTTTTTTCTAACTGATGAATCCTCTAAAAGTTTCAGACTGATGTGCATATTCCTAGATAACTCTAATGTACATGTATTTAATTACATTTTAATTTAACTTAGATAATTATTACGTCAAATGTCCAAATATAACCTTTCTCTGTGGCCTTTTGTGGAACTGCTGGAATTTGGAAATGGTCTGTAGGCTATCTATGCCCGTCCTGGTAAATTAGATATCTCTGGTGCTTTTTTCCCACACTGTGGCTGACAGGAAAGGATTGGCTGAAATTCACACAGATAACATTTCTTACTGTCCAAAGCAGGGTTGCTGTATGCAGAGTGCTATCTGAGACTGTTTTCTTGCCCTTCAAGGGCCCTTCCAGGCTATTCTGTGACTTGTGTGTAATGGTGGGATTCAGCCCAGGCCAAAGTGACACAAGATCAACCTTTTGCAGACAAATAGCTTAAAAGATCAAACCCAAGAATATGGGAATATTCTCTGACAGCCTTCACCTCTGAGGTGAGCAGACTTGCCTTGAGAGCTATAAACAATTTGACTGAGGATCAGAAAGGGATAGTGGGTTCCTGCAACTTCAGGCATGTGATTTGGTCATTTAACACTATTCCAGTCTCAGCCCTCTCTGTTTAAAGTTGATGAAATAAAACGAGTCCTTCATAGAGTCATAGAATCGTCTGGGTTGGAAGGGACCTCAGAGATCATCAAGTCCAACCCTTGATCCGCTACCGCTGCAGTTACCAGCCCATGGCACTGAGTGCCATATCCAGTCTCTTTTTAAATATTTCCAGGGATGGAGAATCCACTACCTCCCTGGGCAGCCCATTCCAGTGTCTGATCACCCTCTCCGTAAAGAAATTCTTTCTAATGTCCAACCTAAAGCTCCCCTGGCACAAATTGTCTTCTAGACACTCTTCTGCAGAAACTGCATAATGTGAAGAGGTTTGGTGCTTTTACATAGTTGAAAGCCATGAATAATTTGATCGTATGAGACTTGGAAACTTTTACCTTTCCTCTAATAGACAAAAATAACTCTCATTTATGTTTTCTTATTCTTCTTTTATCATTTTTTTTTCTCAAACCTATCGATCTATTGCAAATTCCCAACTTCATATAATAAAATGAATTTGAAAAGCTTTAAAATGGCACCTGAAGTAATCTGAGAACAAATATATAATGAAGACATCAGGACAGATCTCATGGCAAGGATAGAAAACTACTGATGCTGTTGACCTGAGGAATCTGTGAAATCTCAAGCATGGGAAGATTTTAAGAACAGGCTTTATAAACTTCTATCTGGGAGGCAGTGTCTGAGCTGATATTTTTCTGGGGCAAATGAATGGACCATAATACCAATTGAGACCCTAAGTATCATATTATTTAGGAGCCTAGAGCTGTATAGAGTTAAAGTTTTAAAAATCCTATGACGAGAATTAGATGTCACCTCCTGGAGGATAGACCATTTCATGAAAGTATATGTAAACAAATTAAAGTTTTCAATTCTGATAAAGGTATACATTACCTTATTTTTTTTTACTATTATTATAATAGACGCTTTGAATAATGTAATCTTTTCAAACAGAATTGTTTAATAATTGTATTTCCTTCTCCATTGATTTTGCTAAGATCTAAAAATGAATGAAAAACTTTTTATCTGCAGGTTGTAACATCATAATTTTTTAAAGATAAGAAAACAGAGGCAATAAGAAAAAATCCAAACAGCTAGTGGTGAATACCCTGTGAATCCCATAAAGACATGGTTTTGCCCATGTTTTCAAATTTTAATTTGTGCTTGAAGCCAATAACTAGAGTCAGTAAATTATTCTGAATACAAATTTTAAAGACAGTTTTGACATCGTACAGAGCCCTGTGTTCCATGGATGTATAAAAAGCAAAATATTTGGACATGCAAATGTCATAATGGAAGAATGAGGCCTGTGGGCCTGAGGGAAACAGTTTTCATTTGATAGCATAAACTAAATTAATTTCTAAGACATCTTAAAAGTCTGTTCCTGGCCTTTTTTGATTCAAGAGAAAAACTCACCCTCACTCTCACATTTTCACCAGAAGACACACTACCTCTCACATTTGATTTATTCAGTAACATGTCACCTCAGTTATGGCTTCTATCTTCCAATTTGTACTTTTTTCAGTGTAATCTACTAAAACCATTTTTTTCTGCTGGAGCAAAATCCTTTGATGTTATTAATTTTGGGAAATCTGCAGAGTCAAAAAGAAGAAGCACTTAAATGACCTTCAGGATGGAAAGTCTCATTGGATTTACCACCTGCTCCACTGATAGCCAAGAGACTAACTTTTAAGGTGTTCAGAATATATTTTGGTAGCGAATATAGTTTTAGCAGAAATTTAATCAACTTGCCTCTGTTAAATATTTATCCAATTATGCAAGTGACAAGCAAAAAATGAATGAATCCCTTTTAACGTGATATAAAATAGCACATAGCAGAAGGGAATTTTATCATTAAAGATATAATGAGATCATGAACACCTCCAAGGGGTGAGTTAATCAAATAAGGCCATAATATGACAACCAGCCTGTCAGGAGGAATTCTATTTGCTATAGTATGTGAGTTGCATTTGAGTTAATAATTGAGTCGAGTAACCATTCTACCAACCTTGTTAGAGGATGTCACACTCAGCTCCATTGTTGAAGGAGGACAAAAGTAGATTGTATGAAAGGGGAATGAATTCCAGGAGCTGATATTGACAGTGGGTGTGATTACAGGAGTTGCCGACATTTACAGATACAAACCTCTCCCCTAGGTGCATAATGTATTTTCTGCTTCCTTCTCCAAAATTATAATAATAATCCCTAGTACTAATTCTGGATAAATGTACACTTGAAGAACTAGCTGTATAGAGAAAACAGTCTGAAGCATATGGTGGATGAGACTCAAGATTTTTCTTTTTTTTTTTTAAAGGAAGAGTTTAAGACCATACACTTTACTGGTCCAAAACTTCACAGCTCCATTGACTTCTGCTGAGCTCTGGTGATTTACACAAGCTAATGCTCTGTCTCACAGTATGTAATCTTTTCCCACTAATGTTTACCTGCTGTGCCATAATGACTACAAAATGCCTGACAATAGCTAGACAGTGGGTGTTCTGTTCCTACCACTTACTACACAAATCATAATCATGCTACAGGTACATTGAGCTTCCTCCATATACTTTTCATATCCATCTGGTGTCCCTCCTACATATATTAAGAGTAGACACTGTCTACATATGAAGTTCTCATCCTCACTGGCAGTGAAAATAGCATTGTGATAACAATGAGCAAAAATTAGCATCTTATTCCTAGTAGTAACAACACAGCCATATAGAAATCCTCTCCCTTCAGGAACTCATGGAGATTGGGCTACTTTGTAAATGATGTTTTGTAGAAGGTGAAATAGAGAATCTGAAATCATTTAATAGGTTGGTTAGGAAGGGGCTTTTAAAGGTACTTTAGTCCTACAGCTCTACAATGTGCAGGGACATCTGCAACTAGATCAGGTAGTAAAGCTACTAAAAGTCCAAGGGATTCACTTGTGATTGCACTATTGGCAGATCTTCCAACTGTAAAAGAATAAATAAATAGAAAGATAAAATCAAAAGAATTATTAAGCATTGCTTCACTGCAGGTACTAAATGATACCAAGTTTAAAGCTGTCATAATAAATCATGAATCATTGTGAAAATCATTATAATTCATATTTTGTTGATTCTGAAACAAAACCAAAGAACTGCTGACACAATTTTCTAGCTTTGGATAAGTCTGTCTTTTTTAAAAACACATGAACTCAAAACACAGCACATGCAGAAGGAACTCTTGTGGATTTAAGCTTAAAATCATATTTGCTTGTCTACAATGACCTGTCTTACTGACTATCTTACTGATCATGTGATCTTCATATCAGAGGAGAAGACAGGAGAATGCCACCTCTGAACCTTGCCTGAAGCACAGCTTCATCTGAAAACAATAATTTTTCAGGACCTGGGATGTCACATTGTGTCTGGAATGTCTTAAAGAATAAAATAGTGCCAGAGCAGTGGCAGAAACAACACCAGCACCATAACATGGACGTATATATGTCTATTATAAAATAAAAAATAAAAATAAAAATAAAAATCAGTGTTCTACATTGGATTTAGGAGATTCTGATACAAGTCTGTTTTTACCACTTATCTTGTGATTCTGCTATAAAACCCATAATTCACTATTTGTTCCCCAGTTTACTGAGCCTTACAACTTTTTATTTGTGAATCAGTTTCCACCTGTCAGTTCAGAAAAACCATGCTTCACTTCCAACATGCTTTGTCTCTATCTATTCATAGTACCTTTAGTATCAAGAAAGACTCTTTCACAAGTTACTGTTATGACTGCTTCAATGGAACACTCATTACTCATACTCACACTGAGCAATCAGGCACCGTTTATTACAAACAATATCAAAATGTATTGATGTCCCAGAATATTTGGTAAAAAACATTTGCAAGACACATACAATACTCTCTCCAAAGGGGAGAATCCCGTCTTCCATCAGATGGATCAAATAGCTGCTTGACATTTCTGCTTCAACACCTTACTAATTTTGGATTATGAGACTTTGCTGATTTTATTTCACAACTAAAATATACTTTGCACTAACCTGGGGGGGCTGCTTAAGTACCTCTGTGTGCAAATAGGCATTCTGTATCCTTCAGGAAAAGCAAACAGCCTCACAGAGAAGAATCGAGTAACACATTGTAAAACCATGTAGCAGATGAAATGATGCACTTGAGAGAGACAGCTGTGTGTTAAAATCCATCTCCTGTGTCTGGGCACTCAAGATGCTGAAAGAGTGAACAAGATTTTTCAAGTTCAGACTAGAAAAGACCCCATCAAGAAACAGCAGTTTTAATCTTAGAAACAGGCGGAATTATCCGAGGGTCATGAAACTCCATGTGTGAGAGGTAGAATCATAGACTCATAGAATTATTTGGCTTTGACAAGACCTCTGAAAGTCACCTGTTCCAACCCCCTGCAGGAAGCAAGGACACCCTCAACTAGATCAGGTTGCTCAGAGCCTCATGCCCAGGGATGAGGAGATACTCAACTCAACCTACAACTCAACTCAGCTACCTCCTTGGGAAAACTGTTCCATTTTTCCACTACCCTCATAGTAAAGAATGCTTTTTCTGACATCCAGTCTAAATGTACTTTTTTCTAATATAAAACTATTGCCCCTCATCCTATCACTCCAGGCCCTTGCAAACAGTCCCTCTCCAGCCTTCCTGTAGACCCCCTTCAGGGACCAGGTCACTATTAGGTCTCCCTGAAGCCTTCTCTTCTCCAGGCTGAACAACCCCAGCTTCCTCAGCCTGTCTTAAATATGAGAGGTGTTCCAGCCCCCTGATCAGCTTTGTAGACATCCTCTGGACCTGCTCCATCAGGTCCATGCCTTCCATGTGTTGAGGAGATCCAGAGCTGAAGGCAGTACTCCAAGTGAGGTCTCACCAGAGCAAAGTGACAGAGTCACCTCTCTGGATCTGCTGGCCACACTTCTTCTGATGCAGTCCAGGATACCATTGTCCTTCTGGGCTTCATCCACCAGCAGCCCCAAGTCCTTTTCAGCAGGGCTGCTTTCTTTGCATCCACAAGCCTGTGCGATAACAGGGATTGCTCCAACCCAGGTGCAGGACCCTGTACTTGCTCTTGTTGAACCTCATGAGGTTCAGCTGGGACCACTTCTCCCATTTGTCCAGGTCCTTCTAGATAACATCCTGTCCCTCTGGCTTATCAACAGCACCACTCAGCTTGGTGTCATCTGAAAACCTGCTGATGGTGCACTAGATCTTTTTATTTATATTGTTGATAAAAATAATATTAAACAGTACAAGTCCTAGTATGGAACCCTTGAGACACACCACTTTTTACTGGTCTCCATCTGAACTTCATCAACCACAAGCCTCTGGATGTAATCTTTCAGCTAGTTCCTTGTCCGCTGAACAGCCCACCCACCAAATCCGTTTCTCCACCAACTTGGTGAGTCAGAACTGTGGGGAACAGTGTCTAAGGCCTTGCACCCAGTTCCAGATAGCTGACATCTGCTTTTACCTTGTCAACTGATGTAGTCACTCCATTTTAGAAAGCCACAAGGTAGGTCAGACAGGATTTGCTCCTAGTAAAGCCATGCTGGCTGCCTTGTGTCACCTCCCTGTCCTTCATGTGCTTTAGAATGTCTTCTGGGAGGATCTGTTCTGTGATCTTCCCAGGCACAGACATAAGGCTGACAGGTTGGTAGTTCTTGGGGTCCTCCTTTCTACTCTTCTTAAAAACATGTTTGAAAATGGGCATAGGTGCAAAAATGTTAAAAATGGATGTAGGTGCAAACCATAAAGAAAAAGAATAAATAGAAATTCATAAACCACAGTAAAAAAGACTGAAATCTGAAATAATGGAATCTTAGGTTGGACCTCAGCACCTGCTTGCACAGTCAGTGCAAGCTGTCAGGTACAGTTGTCCAGGTAACTCAGGCTTTGAACTGAATATTATCTGTGTTAAATTTGTAAATGTAAATGTAAATTGTTAAATTCAATCAGATATAGATGTCTCTACGTAGAGTAAATTTCTAAGGTATTTTTTCAGTCCATGGAAGGCGACAGCGTAATTCCAATGGTTTTTAAGGTACAATTTAGATGAGTAAGCAGCTCATGATGGAGATTTGTGGCAGAGAACAATTCAGCAGGACTGACTGTCCTGTCTATTGACTATTAAAAGAACTTTACCATCCAGACATATATATACAGGCACCTAATTGTGGATATTTTAACCAAAATCAAAATCCTACTGACTAAGTGGTTTTTCAGTGAGAATTTTTGTTTGGGGTGAATTATTACTTTTCCTTTTTAATTTTAGAAAAATCAAGTGTTGAGTGCAAACTTCTCCAGACTAGAGGTGGCCCATTAGAAAAGACTTTGGGAATGATTCTTTTGAAATTACTTAGTCTGCTAAACTAGCTTGGTCTTACCCACAGCAAAATGCATCAACCATAAGGCTGTCAAAGTCAGAAGCACCATTTTTCTGTCATTTATTTCTGTCAAGCAGAACCAAGTCACACAGGTTCTCCTGTCAAATTCTAGGGCTGGATAGCCATATATCAAAGCAGGATGTCAACATAGGATATCATATCCTATCAGATGCTCACCAAATTATTATCCATGCCAAATCTTCAGTGCAATTTCTGCAAGCATATCCCCTATTTTAGTCCTAAACTATGATTTCAGTTGCTAATGAAGCTGCCTAATATTCAGTGGGCATTCCGGCAGAGTACTGCAGCATTCTGACAAAGGCTAAACAGCAGATATATATATAAAGAAGTGCCCTGTTTCCAAGAAACACTGACACGTATGCAGCTCACTCTCTAATTTAACAGAGTACAGAGGGACCAAAGTTTTTCCATAATCATCTTCAGAATGAGCAGACACAGGGAGAGAGTACAACTCTAAGTGGGCCAAAAGGAGAAGAAACTCTGATGACCAACATTTATAAAAGAAATATATAATGCAGAGCTTAGGGTCTTAATCAGCTTATAGTTGAGCTGCAGATGAGACAATTAGTTATTTGTAATATGCTTCCTTTGACGTCAATATATAAGAAGCAAGGCATTTGGGTCACATTTTCTGCAAGTCCATGTATTGTCAAAGTTCTGATATTTCTTCTGTACTTAAACAGAATTCAGAGTTTTGGGTTGGTTTTTTTTTTTTTTTGTTCCTGTATTTCAGCTCCTTTTTACTTACTCTTTTATTTCTTTGTAGGTACAAACTTTAGAACAAACTTTTTAAAGAGGTCTAAGGACAGGGCTTTGAAACTAGAGCAGTTTTATTCCCTTTTTCTACCTATTAACCCTCAAAGAATTCTAAACACTGCAGAAGGTGAGGGGCAGAGGTAAAAAGGATGCAATATTTTATGTATCATCAATTTCTCCTTCCTGTCTAGGAACAGATCACCTCTGTCATTTCAACACTGTTGCTAAGAGAAGAAGTTTTTTTCCTGTGTCATAAGTACCTAAAGAAGCAAAATTACAATTCTAGCTGTGATGCCATTGAGCTGCTTTGAAGAGTGGTGGTAGATAGCGCTATTGCAACAGAATTACAATTTTGTGGGTATAGTGGTGTCTGAATCACAAGCCTGCATATGAATTAATAATCTCACTCAAACTGAGTGCAGAGACAAAGCCTGCATAAATTCTTAACCCCTATAAAACAGCTTTTGTGGTTTTGTAAATTTTTTGTAAAAAACTGGCCAAGTTCTAGAAAAGGAAAAGTTGAGGGGGTTTTTTTTGTGGTACTTTGAAATTATTTCTTGAAAAGAAAAATACTTATCTTTAGGAAAAGCCTTGTCTTTAAAAGATTAAGGAAATTGTAGCAGATGTGCAGACTTAGGTGAAGTCTCACTCCCACAAAGATACTTGAATAAATAACTCAAAAGTTTGCAAGCACCTAGAGGATAATAAGAGACGAGCACCAGTGAATTTATATTCATCAAAAATAAATCATGTCAAAGTAATCTAATTCCTACTGTGACAAGGTACCTTGCTTTGTGAATAAGGGAGAAACATGAAATGTCATATACTTTGATTTTAGGAAAGCTTTGACTCTGTCTTACATGAAGGACTTAGAAAAAAAGTTTGAGAAACCCCATCTAGGTGAAGCTCTAGAGTGTGGGATTTCATCGCTACTGCCAAAGCCATCAGAGTTAGACAGTTACTCCCACTCAATATACTTGTCTATTTAGGATTCTGTCTGTTGCCTGATACTGTTCATAATTTCATAAGTAAGTTAGATAGAAGAATGGAAACCATGTTTATTACAGCCATAAAGAGCACCAAGGTGAGCGTCTGCAAACACAATGGGTAAGAGTAGAATTTAAAGCAATTGGAGACAAATGGAGAAAAATTACAGTGCTGTTCAGGAAGGACAAATGTAAAGTTTAACTGTTGGAAATACAGAACTGCACACATATGAAAGTAGATTTTTGGCCTGGCTGAAGTTTTGCACGATGGGGTCTAAGTAATATCAGGTAACAGCTGAACAAGAGTCACAGGTGAATTTGAGTCAAAAACCTTGTGTTTGTGCATGGAAGTCACAATGATTTGCAAGGATGAGGCCACTATTAAAGGATCTTCCAAAGAGATTGATGCCAATATGGTGAGATGGGCTAGGGTAAAAAATGAAGACATTAAAATGCCATAATTTAGAGAAAAGAGAAAATGAGGGAAAATTTGAAAATGGTCTTAAATTTTAAAAGGTAGCTAGAGGAGAGAAATAAACCCTTTGCTGTGTCAACTTCTGTTAGGTGAACAATCAATAAAGCAAAGAAGATTAAAATCTAACATCAAGAAATGTTTTCATTACTGAAGATTTTTAAGAAAATATTGACTAGCATTTGTCACAAGTGACATAACTGACCATGTCTTTATGATAGGCAGTGGACTACATGACCTCTTGGTGTCCCTTCTAGCAACATTTGATTTGATTTCTCCAAGAAAAAAAAAACAACACAACACATTTCTTTCTCTGAAAGATACACCTATCCTTAGCTGAAGCAGAAATACACTGAAAGTAATAATTGTTCTCTTTAGGTTTCACAAAATACTCTGGAGCAACCACCATAAAGCAAAACACTTTATGAGATAGGAGTTAGCTGACACTGAGCTGAGAACTCTGAATGGAAACAAAATCTCAAATTGAAGATTTTTGATGTGGGAATTGATACTTTGGATTATAAACAAAAGAGAAGAAGAAAAAAAAGTATTAGTGAAACACAGAATTCAAACCTTATCAGTCTGGTTTGATTAACCACACCAAGTCACTGATATGTTACATTTACTGGCCTCTTCTGTAAGGCCTGACATTTGAGATGGGGCAAGGGAAAATTAGCATTCTCTATAATCCTGAGAAATGGAGTAGTGACTGAAGAGGGAAAGATTTATGTAACATATGGACTTAATCTGTTTTCATGGGTTTTGCCTTGTCTGTTGGAAATCCTGTTTGGAAGAGTGTAATATGTAGCCACAGGCTTGTCTTTGTAACTTTCCAAAACATGTTGTCAATTAGAATGGATTATTGCAACAGTGCTGTCCTTGGCAGCTGCGATATCCTCCACTACAGGGGCAACAAACAAATCAAAGAAAGAACATCTTGACTGAAAATTCATGTAGATTCAAAAATGGAAGGAAGATGCTGTAAATTGGTCATGTCTTTTCCTCCACTTCAGTATTAGCCAAATTTCCAAGAACAAACCCTCCCTTCTAGCTCTTCAACCCCAGAAAAACCCAAACTAGTACAAGTTATGTCCTTAAAAAAATGATGGTTGTAGGGAGTTTCTCCCCACTAGACCATTCCCATTTTTTACCCTACTTGAGTGCTGGTTTTGATTTAGATGCCTAGCTCCCTCTAATCCAAATGATGCTATAATCTGCTCAAACAGCAAGTATTTACCAATTACACACCTCCGTAAAACTTCACACTAGGCTTGTCATAGTCAATGGGGAAAAGAGGTACCTCTGAAGGCTGAGTCATCTAGACTGCCCTAGACATGCACCTTACAGTGTCCTGAAGCACTTTCTGGAAATGTTGATTTGGTTTTCTGTACCACAGATGGAGCATATAGTGGCTGGCTGAGATTCAGATGCTTACGTTATGACCCCTGTGTCCATATCAGATCCTGACGCACTTAAGGCAAAAAGAGGTTGAACCTGCATTGATTAATGTGCACAGCTCATTTTAGAGAGTAAAGCAAAAAGTCCAAGCCCCAGTTATCATTGGCCTAGAACTGGACATTGAATTGGCCATAGAATTGCAATTCCTAAATTAAAGACATTGTAATTTAATGATGAAAAAAGATTCAAAGTAATTTGAAGGAATTATCTGACAGGATTTTAGAGTCTTGGTACCCTTCCACTTTAAACATCCAATATGCTTTCAGATAGGATTAAGGCTCAAATAATCAAATAACAGCAGAAACAAAATCCCCATAAAAATTATGTGTAAGAATTCCCATATCAACTACATTAAATATTTAAATGTACTTGCAGTTTTTTTACAATCCAAATGGTCCTTCAAAGAATTGGAATTTTATTGCTCTACTTTTTAACCAGTTTGTCAGTTCAATAGAGAAGATTCCCCTAGATGCCCATTGTAGCTTTGTCTTGGGGATTAATTAAAATTTGATGATGTGTTCTCACTGCAATAAGGCTTTTAAGGATGCTCTACAGCCATAGTGGTATTTGGGACAAACAGGTATGTGAAGTCGTCACAAAATGTGAGGATTACACATATGCTATATTCATATGGTCAGATTCACCTCTTGGTTATGTCTGAGTAAATCTTTTTTACTCCATTGCAATGAATAATTAAAGTCATTAGTCTGTGGTGTAAAATAGAATAATGTTCTTTCCTTAATTAAAGCTCTTTTCTTTTACTTTAATAACTAAGTTATGGTATAAGTAAAAGCAGAATTTATCCCATGGATGTTGATTGTTCAATGGAAAATTGTTAGCAAAGTTGGTGGAGTTTTTGGGATGTGGCACCAGGGTTCATTATTTCCACCTTTTCACTTCCTTATAATGTTTTTTTTTTTCATCAAAAATGAAATGTTTCATAGAAGAGAAGTTATGATGGGAATGGTGTCAGGATAGGAGGTGGAAGTTCTTGACCCCAGTCTCAGTGTGTTACTTTCTTATTAAATTTTACAAGAAACAACTGTTTGAAGGAAAAAAATAATTTGAAGAGTTTTTTTCTTTCATCTCCTCAGTTTATACCCACAAACATCTTAATCAGTATAACTGGCAGGGTAGAGATTTCTGTCAGTATGAAGGGGCGAAATGAGTGGTGTAAAAGGGTAACATCGGGCAGATGAGGTGCCACTGGCAACAGAAGTTTGAACAGCAGAGATGCCAGGAAGCATTTTATGTCTTGGTTTCTTATTTTCCTAATAAGGAGCAAAGGAACAAGTGCAGTTTAACTTTCAGTCAACTGTACTTGAAAAGAACGAGTACTGAAGCTGCTAGGTTCCCTTCAAATGCTCATTAAACAATAACTTGATAATCAATGTAGACCTAAATACATAAGAAGAGCCACATTTGCTAAGGCCAAGTGCCTGTCTAATTTGCTCTCTGGTCTCTGACAGCATACAAAAGTGGATGGATAGGGAATATAAAGTAAAACAGAAGTATTTTCTTCATCAGAATGATCTCCCTGTGAGCTACTTCTCTGTCACTTCCTGAGATGAAAATACTGTCTTTCATTTCACAGTTCTGGACTCATTTGTTTTCAATTAACTCCAAAACTTAAATACCCACAATGTCCACATTAAATAGGTGCAAACCACAGCTGCAGCAATAAATCAGCTACAATTTAGCAGCCCTATCACAGAGCTGCCAGTAACAACCACATGGTTGTGGGGTTTAATGTGGAAGGCAGGGCATAGAAAATCAGCTGCACACTCCACAAAGTTTTGAAAAGATACTGCAACAAAGATAATTTGCACCTCAGGGAAGTGTGCTAAATCAGGGTTTGCTAAGTCCAACTGCAATACTTTGCTCTAAACCTGAGAAATCCCAGTGGAAAATCTCTGTAAAAAAACAGTGTTTTATACTAGGTTCAATTTCAAAGTACAGTACTTTGAAGGTCAACCTGAGCCACACTGCCAGCTACTGGCACTAACCATTTCAAAAACTAGCAGGGGTCTGTCTGGAGGCAATGAGCTGCCTGCAGGATAGACATCCTCAGGAGGAGGAAACCAAGGTTAGATTTGGGCCATCACTTTTGCATTTTCAACTCTGGTCTACTGAAAACTGGAACCGAAAGCATTCATTTGCTTCAGTGAAATCACAAAAAAAAGAGGAAAAGGTAATAACACACTTATATTGCTGACCCAAGTCCCATTAATTTTGGCAACATAAAAGCAAAAGTCTTAAAATATTTTAATCTGTGATTTTCTGGTACTTCAAGTGTGCCTGAAACACCCATTCTTAGGAGCACGAAGTTGTCAATGGCTGATCTATGCCTTGTCAATTCTGAATTAGAAATAATGAGGTAAATCAGTTACACCTAGGTTGGCACAAATCTTTTTCTTCCCTCCTCTCCTTTGGAACCAATTACCAAAGTAACTCTGGAACAGCTAATGTGATATACAGTCTTTCCAATCAGCAGATTTTCCAGAAGCATCAATCACTCAACTGTCTGCAACTCAGAGATGAAGCTTAACTCTCTAAATGAGTAAAAAGAAACCATCTGGAAGACACTTTTCTCTTGAGCAAGCAGTAAAGACATTCTGGCTGTTAGCTGGTGCCATTGCAGATCATTTGAGAAATGCCAAGAGCATAGGAGGTTGCTTCACATATTTACCTGTGTACTTGCAACCCCCATTTGAATTGCAGAGGAGTCACCATGCAATCCTGTCAGAGCAGCTCAGGGCAGACCTATGAGCCCTAGTAAAAGTCAAGTAAATAAAGAATCCTTAAATGAAGCAAAAATTAAAGGAAAGGGAACAAGAGTGGCAATGCCTGAATAACAACAAGCAGACAGAGGCTAATTTCTGGATGCTAGAGTGGCAGACGTAAAATACATATCTGGGCAGACAGACAGGCAGGTAGAGGTGTTCACCCGCTAGTCTGTCATAAAAAAGTTTCACTAGTAAGGAAGAAACTTCCTCCAAAGCAGTTTCTTACGTCTCTAGCCTCTGGGGTGCAAGAACAGCTGGGAAGCTCTCAGCACCCTCTTTTGAGCAAGAGAGGCAACAGGACAAGGGCTCTTGGAGGGTTTTCTAAGGAAACTGAAAATAAACTGAAGTATCACAGCTGTGTATCCCCACAGTATTTAGTTTTATTGCCCTTATATAAATGTGCATGTTTTCATAGGCATTTTTTTCCAGGCATTTTCTAGGAGAAAATGTATTCCTCTATCAAAACATGGCAAAAATGAGTTTGCTTTCACATAGTTCTATCAAGAAACTAATTTTGCTTTGAATGAGTGCGTTCAACTGAAGATTAATCACTATTGCATGCAAAGCGGTAGAAAAGAGGTGAGACTTTCACTGTAAAAGCTCCTGAAGGTTAACATTAAATGGACAAATGTTCCTATTAGCCTTATCACACTTGGAAGATTTCAGAGAGTCAGCATAGATTGATTTCCTCTTGGCACTTAGCCTGGACATTTAGATGGACATTTAAAGGCATTCACAACTGAGATAGTTTTAAGACTCCTCAAAAAAAAGTATATGACTGGAGGTGGATCTATTCCTAAACCAGAAGTTGACTGAGAGGCTTTATAGGATCATCCTCTATATTCATAGAAGTTTCTCATATGAAAGTCATGTAAGTGACAACGTAGTTAGCTTTCCTTCTTTTTGATATTTTCCTCTTATTTATGTGTACTGTGGTTGGCACACATTTTAAAATCATATTATACATTTCAGCTATCTTTCACCTTCTGTTGTAAAATAACACAGAATCTCCCCATGGTGGGAGGCAAATTATTTGTCTAAATTGCCTCTTTTAAAGTGAGAACAATCACCATTTTCCTTGGGAAAAAAAAATGATCCCTCTCTAAAGAGTAGGATGCAGGCAGAACGCTAGAATGTTTTATTTAAAAGCGTCCCACTACTCCAAATAGAAATAGAAAAACCTCTGAGGTTTAAGTAAGATTGGTTTCTAAGACCTGTGTTTTTTAGCCTAGCCTAGTCTATGGAGGTGCCAATCCCAGTGACCCTCAAGAACTTCTACTGATCCTCTGCTCCAATATAAACCACAGTCTCAGGAACATACACCTTAAACAATTCATTCTTCCTATCCTCTTTGCCTTTTCTTCTTACACAAGATGTTTCTTCAATACAGGAGTTTAGAAAGTATTACTATTTTCTATATCACTATTTAGCTAACTTTCACTGATGTCCAGTTAAATGGATTTGCTAAGCACAAATGTCCAATTGCCAAGAAGATTTTTTTTCAGGAGGAGAATGTTGTGTTTTTTCCTGTCAAAATGTACCTTGTGAGTAAAGGTTCACATAGTTTTCAGCAGATAAATGCACTGATGCAACCGATACCCTCCGGTGTTGTAGGAGGATTGACCACATTCTGTTTATACCCATGGTTTCTTGTTTATCACTATGATCAATCTTTTTTTGCTAACAATTCACCCACTCTGAGATTTTCCTCCATGATGTTTAACCAATAACCTTTTCTGGAGGGTTGTAAATTAAACATTTCTCCTTCCTCAGTACTACAACTGAAGTCAGCAAACTGTCAGCTGTGGCAGATTGTGCCTGGTCTGTATAATTGAGTTTGATTAAGAGTTTTGTTGCCTTCTCTGGTTTTATTCCCTTCCCATGAAAATATTTTACATTTTCTCATCGTTAAATAGTTTTGCTTTGTTTGTTTGGTAGAGCTGACACAGAAGACAAACATTTGAATATAGAATTAATGAACATTGATGTCATCGTTTTCAGAGGAACATAAGGATGGGAGGGGGAAAAAGATATTCTAATTATTGGAGTGTTTGGTGGGAGTTTATTTTACAAACACTATCATTATGTTGACAACATTGTGGCATGGTGTTCCACAAAGCCTTTATTACTTCCAGAAATGGAGAGGATGTAGCATAAAGGGTGTATTTTTATTGCAAAAATTCTTCCTTGGGGTCACAAACAGACCTAGCTGTCTGAAAACAACAGGAAAACAGGGTTTCTGCTTCCTAACATCCCACCACTGTTTGGGTAATCTAAGTACAGTAGAAACAATCCAAATCATAAGCACAGCTACTTCGTAATTTTCATCTTTGCAGGATGCAAGCAAAACAGAAAGATGTTCAGGGGTCTGTGTAGTCACCCTTGTGCACATTCCCACTTCCACATCTGATTCAAGCCTCATGGTGCCACAGATCTGATAGGGGGGGCGGGGGAAAGTGAGACCTCCTAGAGCAGCATCCCAAGGCAGCATGGCTCTGTTCCTTGAATTTCCTGCAAAAGAGAAGGATGCTGGACCCCTCCTAGTTGGTGGAGAGGAAGATGCATCTAAAAGTATCTGTAGACACCTTGAGACTCCCAAACTTAAGATGACAGCATTGTAGTCTAAGATTTTGGAAGCTTTTTCTTGCTCAAAAGAAAAAGACATTTCCTCAAATGGGTTGTTTTAATAGTAGATTACTCACATTTTGTGTGTCTTGGTATCACAGAGAGAATCCCACCCAAGCTAAACCATTTATTTCAACAAAACTGCTATGTTGGTTTTGGGTTTTTTTTTTAATAATGAAGAAGAAAAATGAGATTTTTTTTACAGGAAGTTGTTTTTCCTTTTTAACATGAAAACTTTAAGATCTATTGAAAAAACAGCCAAGGCTGTGTCTAACCTATTATTTTTTTATAATAATAATAATAATAACAATAATAATAATAATAATTATTATTTCTTATTATTATTATTGTTATTATTATTATTATTATTATTATTATTATTATTATTATTATTATTATTATTATATGTGTGTCAGGAATGAAAAAATCTCTGACAGTTATATGTGGAAGAGAAACAAATGACTCATTTTTAAATATACTATGAAAAGTACTCAACAGCTGTTTTCAAAATAATTGTTTTTCAATGTTGTCTGTGCCTAAGTCACAAGAGTCTGTTTTCTACCCTCCTGAATTATGGACAGGTATGGCAAAATATATTCTGTCAAACACTCCGCTGAAGCTAGAGGAATTATTTGCAAAAATTAATCCCCATCTCTTGTTGAGCTTACAAAAGATTAGGTATACTACAGAAGAAACATTAGAAAATTAACTCCTACTTTATTGTGGCTGAATAAATGGCATACTTACTTTAGTGGCAGCTCTATTATAGCCAGGTTGGGTCATACTTTCTCATTAATGAGGTGCCTAACACAGGGCCCAAAACAGGATAAATAGTGAGGGAGTCTTCAATCAGCTGAAGTTTGTTCTCATATCAGAACACTGCAGGCATATCTAGTTAGCTTCCATTAGTGTTAATCAAGTACATTACTTGTGCATCAGTTGGGATTTAAACTTAGCTGGCACTTTTGTACCATTCCAAGACTTTGATTTAATTTCTTACGCTGAGTATCAAGTCACAATTGGGTCTAAATAGATTTGTAGTCATGGTGTTTATACCAGTGTAATTGATATATGATTAATCAATAGCTATGCTGTAATTCATCAATGTCACGTTTATGAACTGCATGCTAATTAATTTCTTGTCTGCCTTGACTTTTTAAGCATATGAGAGTTCACATTGTGATTGTTATTTGTTATTTTAATTATCACAGTATAAACCTGCGCAAGAATGGTATGATTATATAAGACAATCAAGGATGCACAAAAAAAATCCTCGTGGGACTGACAGGTAAAAGCTGTTTGATATTCCAAGATTTTCTCCTTGGCTCAGCTACTGTTCACGGTAGTGGCATGGCAGAACCTGAACTTTCTGAGGGGAAAGAGACAGATTTGTGATGGAGACCCTGCAGGTCATGGGATGTGCTTCCTGCTCTCTAGCCCCCTTCACTTCCCAACAGCAAAGCCACCTCCACAGCAACAACTTAGGCAGGAGGTTGTTTTCCTTGCCTCCTGTGACAGTGACATCTATCCAATTTCTTTTGCTGCCAGCTCCATGAAAAATCATTGTTCCACTAAAACAATAATCCCTCCCTGGGAGCTCTCATCACTGAAATAACCATAGATGGCTGCTTTTATGTGCAGCTCCTAGGAGGGCAATAAGTGTAATCAGCCGAATGCAAGGGGCTTGCTGGGATGAACTGGTTAACAGCACGTGGCCAAACACCTAAACAAACTTTCAGGTATTGATCTGGGAGTGCATTCAGCACTGCTCACTTTTTAGTCCAGGAGCCAGAGGAACCAAGTGTTTGCAGTCAAAAACCACTACTAGCTGCAAGCTGTGGCTGTCCTCTCCCTGGAGATGTTCAGGGCCAGGTTGATGAGGCCTCGAGCAGCCTTGTCTGGATCAGAGATGTCCCTGCCCATGGCAGAGAGTTTGGAGCAGATGATCTCTAAGGCCCCTTCCAGCCTAAGACATTCTTTGGTTCTTTTTCTCATTTGTTCTGCATCTGGCATGTCTAGCACTGTGGAAATACCCTGCCCTTTGTGCCACCCTGACAAATAAATGGAGAGAGCAGAACCTTACTTTTGAGAGAGACCCTTACTTTTGCAGTAGGTTGACTTTCTTCCTCCCATCCTTTATTTTAAAAGGAGGATAAATCAACTGATAGCTTTTATTTGGAGTGGAAAAATAAAGCTCATTATTAAATCTTGTTTGTTCTCTAAGATTCTCCATAGAAAAGTCTGAAAGTTGGAGGTTTTGGGGGGTTTTTTTTGGTTTTTTGTTCTTTGCAAATCTTACATATCACAAACACATATGCATACACACTCAGGGCAGTTTTTAAAATAATTTGCACTTCCCATTAAAATTTAATATTTACCACACTTCATTACTGCCCCTGAGGCAAATCAGTGTCCTGACACTGGATTTACAATAATACATTAATAAAATGTAATTGTTTTATGGAACATGTAGAAGGGAAGAGGAAGGAATGTAATAATAATAAAAAGAGAATGTTTTGAGGTGAAAAGAATAAAAGCACTGGAGAGAGCAGGAGAGCAAATTAATCTCCTTTTATCTCCAGAGAGAAGGAATTGATCTCGTTTGTGTCCTAATCGCTATGCTCTGTATGTAGCTGGGATAAATGCTGGGATAAATATTTTAAAAATATAGATGTCAGCCTTTGCTTTGTGACTGAAATGAGCAGTTTGCAACACCAGTGCCCAGCTGAGTTCACCAGTGCACATCTCCATGATCTTACATCTATGGACCAGCCTTGACCAAACCCACCCACCTCCCCCCCCCCCCCCCCCCCCCCGATCAACAGTTTTGCCAGGCAGTGATTTGAGTTTGGATTAGCATAAGTCTGTGAACATGCAGCCCTAACTGCAAGGCTAGCCATTGCTGTAGTGCTTTTCAGTCTGAAAAGTACCTATCCCAGCATTCATGGGACATGGCAGACTGATATATGTGTATGATTCTCTTTGATTGAAATATTGTGTTTAAAGCATAGATCACTGAAAAAACAATACTTCATCTCTGTATTTGTAAACAGGTAGTGTAAAGAGGCAGACCCAGGAGTACTAGAGGCTAAAGAGCTTCAGGGCAACAGGACACTTAGGCCACAGACTTGCCATTGTCAGAAGAAGATTTTAAATGTGGGGAAGCCTAATGAATTGTAAAATCGAGCTTGATAACTGAAAATTTAAATCATGATACTTATAATAGAAAAATCTGAATTATATGGCCCAGGAGGCTGTTTTTTCAAGTCTATGCTTCTAATAAGCATCTTGGTCTGCTTGTGTGCTTTTTTCTTCCTTGCTTCCTCTCTAGCCTTTATCTCTGTTTTGATTTTTTTTTAGCTTACTGGTTGCCTAGACAGTAAAATGGTGTGTAAAAATTGTTATTCCATTTTATATAGTGGAACTAGAGCAGGAGAAAATTAAATCCTCCTGATTGTTAAGATTTACATAGGCAGTTTACAGTAAAATTCTAAAAAACTCCAGATTTCCTGAAGCCAGATTCAGGTCTTTAACCACAATGATTTGCATCCAGATAATAATTTTTATTCATCTTTAATGAGCTGCTGTATTAACTTCAGCAAATATTGCAGTTAAATTCCAGCCAAGTATGCAGGAGCAAAGCATTTAGGTCACACTTAGAGGCCTGAGGGTGGACTCTCAGAACACTGGAACTCTGCAATGATTTTGAGGACATAAAACTATGGAACATCAACTCCAAGAATGACTCTGTTGCTGAGAGACCATGTGTAAGAGAAGAATGAATGGAAGAAGCATTGTAATCCCCCTCCATCAAACCTTCTTAACAATTCAATAGAACTGGTCTGCAGGAATGGGTGCTAAGCCACCTTCAAAGACCCAGGAACTCATTGGCATTTCCAAAGGGAATGCTGGAGAGGAAGGATATAGATGGAGGTCTATATACCTGTATACCATGGAGATAAGGACTGAGGAGCAAAGTGAGTTCAGGTCTGCTCTGGTTGTTCAATCTGATAAGTCTCAACCACGGTTATGAAGTGAAACAGGCCCATAAAATGAGGGGCTGCATTGGTGGGCTTGGGGAGTTTCACTGACCCCAGCCCTCCCCAGCTGGGTGACCCAATGCTGGATCCAGGACCAGTGATTTTCTGTTGTCTGTCTTAACTTCTCTTACTCTCTCACTTTCTCTTTACCTTCTTAAAATCATCAAGTAACCACCATTTTTTTTTCCAGTTTACACAGTTTTAACATCCATGTACTGCGTTTTTTGTGATCTAAATAATCAGCCTTTATGATTGCACAGACTGACCATACATAATAATAGAAATATCAGCTTTTATTACTTCTATAGCTCCTTCTTCTTATGTTCAAATACAGACCTTGAGTGTT
The DNA here is from genome assembly GCF_003957555.1 of Calypte anna. Classification (NCBI taxonomy): domain Eukaryota; kingdom Metazoa; phylum Chordata; class Aves; order Apodiformes; family Trochilidae; genus Calypte; species Calypte anna. Next base: position 6,247,362 of record NC_044274.1, read on the forward strand.
GCCTCACCTTAATCCAATCAGGGGGTATCATATAGTCCAAGAGGGCCATCATCATTTGGATATCCTCAAAGGGAAACCCAGGCCTGAGAAGTTGGATCATGGGATGTGACATTTTATGGGTATAGTCAGCAGGATACCCCTGTGGATCAGAATGTCTGTAAGGGGTAGTAGACCTTCCCCTTGACTGCACAGGAAGGGAGGCTATGAGGTGATCACTTAGCTTGTGCTGGAAGGTATCCAAAGAGTGGTGAGCCATGGCTGCCCTGGAAATGCCTGTTCTATACTGTTTTCCATCAAATTTAGGGGGCACCAACTCTCTACAGATAGTAGTGGGCAGGGAGAGCCAGGAAATAACCTCTCAGTTGTGATCTGGGAGGGGCTTAAGCAGATGCTGCACAAATGCTCCCTTGTTGCTGAAGAACTGAAAGAATATAAAGTGCCCTTCCCCACCAGGAATGGCAAGGGTCAAAAACAGCTAGCAAGATTATAAAGGCTGTTGATTAGTAGAAGGAAAAGGCATGGTTGGTGCTGTGTTGGGGGCTTGCTTAGCTTGCAAAAGAAATTAAACACTTGTCTTCCACACAACCCCACCAGAAAAAAAAAAAAAAAAAATTGTAATGTGGAATATACTGCTTTGTAAGCAGAAAATGAAGTACTTAACACATCATTGACATATGAAAAGAGAGAATTGAGAGAAATTTGGAACACACCTTAATGTTCTCAATCTTGCCTCAAAAAAACTGTTTGGATCTTGCCACTCAGAAACAGGGGCCTCTGGAATGAAGACATTGACAATAAATGAGTAAAAGATAAATAAATGAGTAGAAGATAAATTAAGAAAAAAGTTGTGATTGTGCCCCACAACCCCTACCTATCTGACTGCTGATTTAAACTGGAACCTCAAATGAAGGAGAGGTCTATGCATGGACTACAATCTATCCCCTGGTCTCCCACCAAAATTGCAAAATTACAAGAAAAGTATTCCAGGCATCTGGAGCAAACCAAGGTATGAGGCTCCCCAAGTAAATCTTTCCTGTGGCTCACAGGTCTATGCAATTCATTAGCATCCCAAACAAAGTCTGTGCAGCTTTTCTCATGAAAATGGGGTGAAAATGTTGGTAATTGCAAGAAAAAGGGAAGTATAAACGATTGCCCCAGAGTGAAAATTACTGTTTGCTAAAGGTATCTATAAACCAAATCCCACCCACCCTGCTCCTCTCTGTAAGCAATATTATCGTCTGTCAGGCAGATATTATCTGCAAGTTTCAGGCTTTGACATCCACAGGGTGGTAGTAAACATAGAGGAAAAATGTATTATCACTTGTGTGCACTTTCCCTGTGCCTGTCCTAGCTGTCTGGCTAAAGAGTCAAACTGATTACAGGTCACTGAAGGCCAGCACCAAACCTTTAACCACCACAGTGTCTAATGTCTTAGGGCAAAATCAGGGAGCATTCCACTCATGGATGGCAATCCTAGATTTAAAAAACGTGCTTTTTATGATTCCACTCCAGGGATGTGATGAAATTCTAATATCATTTTCATGCTTCCCTTGCAGATTGGTCTTTTCTGATACTGCTTATTTGATGTGTATATTATGAGTTATATTTACTCCTGCAAATTGCAGGAGATGCTCTCTGTTCATAGCTATCTCTTTCAGTGTGTTTTGTACTGATGGTTGGTAACTCAATGTTATTGACATTATATTATAATACACCTTTAGTAGTTATCTGTAGAATTAATAGATATATATGACTAACTACTTTTTTGCCCCAAATCTCTGCTCAGACTCCCCAGGAAAAGGGACTAATGACATTGTGAACCCACTACATTCCACTACAGTGGAAGCAGGGCCTTTAGCTCTTTAAAAAAAAAAAAAAAAAAAGCTGTTCAATCTTTGTTTGATCCTTTTAACAGTGTCTGCTTTTGAATGGGTTTCTTTTCCAGGATACCAAGTCTGCCTTCTTGTAGGTCAATGGTGTTAACCCTCTGCTACAATGCCAAGACCATAGCTGCTTAGTTGCTTGCCTATGTCCTTGTTACTTTTGTATTCCTGACTAGTTATGCTGTGTTGACTTCTGAGGACTCCTGCAGTGAATCTGGGAGTTAAACTGTATTGGAGTTTTGCAGGGACACCTTTCTGCAAACAGAACAGCAGGAGGGATGCCTTATAAAACATGCTGCACATGGACTGTACAAGGGTGTCTTATGAAAGCCACATACGGACATTGCATGAGCCCTCCAGGAGTTGTGCCTCAGAGTCTAGGATAGATGCACCTAATCCCATCCTACTAATCAGTCTTGCTCTGGGATGGGACTTTACAAATTCCCAGGCCATTCTTCTTACCATTGTTTTGTTTGGCTGATTTTGTTATGCCTGTTTTGTTTCTTTACTAGAGAAAGAACTGCTCCTATAATTGGTAAACTGACACTATGTCCTTATGTGTAATGACTACTTTCATTGTCACCTAACATCTGCTGTTACAGAAGTTGAAATGCTAGATTTGTGTAATTACTGCCTAGTAGTAGTAATTAACCTTGCTCAGTGATGGAAAAAACAGTATCTCAGCTCTGTGTGTTTGATTGACTTAATGCACAGTGGGTGATGAACTCCAGATTTGGGACAAAAGTTTGGGCAGCCTGAACGGGTTTGCACTGATAGCCTTGCCTGGTTAGTTTTGCTGCATGTTTCTGAAGCTGCCCTCAAAGGGAAACCCAGGCCTCAGAGGTCAGGTCACAAACTACTGGGGGGATGTAAATAAAAGGGAGATAATGGTCTCGTTAAAGTTAAGACAACACCATACCATGTAACCCTTCAAAACACCACTAGTGCCATAAGCAGGATACTGTGTCCATCCCTCTACATAACATGTACAAAACACTTCATCAAAGGAGGGGCAGTCCAGAAAGAAATACAAGATTGATCTAAAGTTGTGGAAAAAAAAAAAGCCTTTTGGTGAGACCAAGGAAATTTCTCTTCTTAGCCTTACCCAAGAAAAGGCTAACATTTGATTTGATCAATCTGAAAGAATATGCAAAAGAGAAGATACCTGACAGTCAGCTCTTTAATATAGGAAAGAGAAAACAAAATGAGTTCCCAAGGTTCACTGTAGAAGATAAATTCAAACTACAAATTTTTTCACTTCTTTAACACTGAAAGTTATAAACCTCTGGGACATTTTATTTTAGAGCATGATGGATTCGCTTTTGCTTGAAGTTTTAAATCAAGACTAAATGCTTTTATGAATAGACATCTCACAGCTTAACCAAATGTTATATACTTCACAAAGTAATAATGAGGAGGAATCACTTTGTTTGTGCTATATGGGAAGTTGCACAGTGTCGTCACATTCGTTTACATTAGTTTTACTTACTAGAATTATAAATGTGCTTTACTAAGCACCAAGACCCTCACACAGATTCCCTGCTTAGCTTTTGTAGCAAATACAGTTGCAGATATGAGGATGGAGAAGACGTGGTTGGAATTCAAAGATACACAACCAGACACACATCACATACCCAAAGAGGAGTCCACGAGATAAATGAGGAAGGACCACAGGGTTCCCGGGAGAGATTGTGCCAGGAAGCCTGTTGCCAGAAAGTTTATCCATCCTGAAATGTTTCTTCCCACAAGTAAGGGATATGTGGCAAGCAAGGTAGCATAGCATTACACAGCAGCTTATGCAGACAGAGGAGCCCTTCCTACTGCTTCTTTTGGTTTGCCCAAAAGTGGTAACCAGGGGCTCACTGACCACCAGAGGTTACCTACCCACCTGTCTTCATACACCTCATCACAGTACACAAGTTTAATTCTGTAAAATCAGGCTCTCAGTCCTAAAATGCTGGATTTCAATCCCATATTTGCTTCAGGACTCAAAAGCATAAAAGAAGCCCAGAGCAACAATTAGACACAAAGTTTGATGTCACCAAAATAAAAATTTGAGAATTAAGACTACAGGCCATTTTTCACACAGACTTTTTTGTTTAACTGAAATTTTAGAAAGGCTGCTTTCTTATGTTTAGATAACTGCATCAAGGGCTCCTGCATTTTACTCAAAGGGTAATGAGTATTTTTCTCTCTATCCTAATTAAATTCAGATTCCAATTATGAGATGGCAGATACTCCATTTCTTGTTCCAGTTGAGATATCTCTTGATGTTTACATCCCACCTTTTGGGAGGCTGTTTTGCTTGTTAATTTCTTTCTCAAAAAGATATAAATAGTGGGAACATTCAGGGTATTCTTTCTGACTTTACATTATCTGTGTAGATTATGCAGGAAATGTAGGGAGTACGTGGCATGTGCACTGAGGTCTGAAGTGGGATTTCATTTCACAGAGGACTTATGAATGACTTCAATGCAGACCTGAGTTTCACTCCTTTGTATTGTGGACAAGAATGATCCTAAGTTCTTGGACAAGAACTGTGTTTTTCATTGACTATTGAAACAAGTACAAGTGAAGGATGTGCAGATGTAGGTACCTATGTGGAAGGGGAGATACACATAACCCCTCAACCTAGATTTCATCAGGAGGGCTCCTTGATTCTACCAGGAATTTTCCCATCAGTGACTATCTCTGGTCCTACACAGTTTCATTTTATGGAGTCATAGAACAATTTGGATTGGAAGGGACCTCTAAAGGTCATCTAGTGCAACCCACCTGCAGTAAGCAGGTGGTCAAGCAGCAGTAAGGTGATCAACTAGATCAGGTTGCTCAGACCTCACCAAGCTTCATCTTGAATATGTCCAGGGATGAGGTCTCTGGGCAACATGTTCATTTTTCCACTACCCTCAAGGTAAAGATTTTTTTCCTAACATCAAGCCTAAATCTACTCTTCTCCAATTAAAAATTATTGCCCCTTAACCCAACACTCCAGGCCCTTGCAAACAGTCCCTCTTCAGCCTCCCTCTAGGTCCCTTCCAGATAATGGAAGATCACTGCTAGGTCTCTCCAGAGCCTTCTCTTCTCCAGGATGAACGATCCCAGCTCCCTCAGCCTGCCTTCATACGAGAGGTGTTCCAGCCCCCTGATCATTTTTTGTCTCTCCTATGGACCTGCTCCATCAGGTCCAGGCCCTTCTTGTGTTGAGGGCTCCAGTACTCCAGGTGGATGCAGTACTCCAGGTGAGGCCCCACCAGAGCAAAGTGGCAGACCTCTCTTGATCTGCTGGCCACAGTTCTTCTGATGCAGCCCAGGATGCCATTTCTCCCCTTGCTCTCTTCCTATGACACCCTGAAGAATCTTGTTCCAGTGAAAAACATAATGAATTTCAAAATATTTCTTAAGAATGTTTCTTTCACTTTCTCAGATTGAGCAGGTTACTCTTCCCTCTCCCCATAACCCACTGCCTTTCAGCCTGTGCTGAACTGCAGTAGTTATGCTGGATCAGCACAATGTTTCTCTGCCCTGATAAATTCTGCAGGAGCTATTTGGGTGCTGTGATGTCTTCCTGCCCAGGTGAATTTTCTCACTTTTTCATTGTATTAGGTATTCATGTATAATGTATAATAATGTATAATGTGATTCCTCACGTCCATTGTCAAGAGAGTTCTCTTGAATGCATGAAGCGTTGACTTAGCATGTCCTAGGAACTCTAACCAGACAGTAGTTTTTGTTTTTATTTTCTCTAAAACATTCTTCATAATGAAACCCCTATTAATCCTTGAGAATTTTTTATCCCTTTCTCTGGCCCTCTTTCAAAGATATCAACACTTTTAAGAAATTTCCATTTGATCAAACAGCACATCCCTCTCTAATGAACACTCATCCCAATGTCCATCTGTCCAGACTTCCTGTAACTTCTATTTCTCTAAACTTCTCTCTGTATGTAAAGCACAGACTGCTCTTGGGTCCTTCTTCTAAAAAGAAGATAGGATTTTTTTATAAATATTTTTTACTACACTAGCAGTTATAAGTGGAAAAATGGACAAGATCTCAGCCACACACCTCCTGTATCCCTCAGGTCATAACACTGAAAAGAACATCTGTGATAGCTTTCCAGCTACAGAAGAGCAAAAAATTGACCAAAATATGTCACAAAATGACTACATAAATACAGGGGGGGGAAAAAAATTAAAAAAGGTGATTTTTCCTTCCTCTTAGATTTCCCCCTGGCTTCCGTATTCACACCTTATTTATTCGTATTCTTTTTTTTTCTTTTAAGTAAGCAAACTCAGTCTTTCTAATCACTCTTCTTTATGTGGGTTTTCTTCTGTTTTATTTTGTTTTTCTTCATGCCTCTAATCATTTTGACATAAGGAGACAGAATTCTAGCCTTAAGGTAAATTCTTTTTCCTCAACATGGCTTACAAATTTTGCACATAAACATTTCTGCAGCAAGGATTTATTTCCCCTAAATAAACCCTGAAATATCTCAAAGATTAACGAGATGTGCAGTGAATTTTATGAGGCTTTGTACAACTTGTTGATTAATTTATTTATTTATTAGGAAATATAATTCTAAAGGCTTTTAGAACTCACAATATTTCTCTTCATGAATGCATACCTTCATTTTCCACAGATGCTTTCTTTTTATTATCTTTATAGCAGTTTAACTGGCAAAATAACAGTAACAGAAACAGAATGAGTGAAATGCCCCCCTCTGGATTTTTATTCTTTTTTTTACTGATTATTTATTTATTTTCTCTTTCTTCCTTTACTGACATTTAGAATCCATTTGGTACTGTGTTTTGCTTCAAATCTCTGGTAAAGATCATAAATTTGTGGGAAGGAGCCATAGTTATATAGCACAACCCAAAAAAAAAAAAATGGTCCATAGTCTCTGGAACTGATATTATTTTACAAATCTATTACACTTTATCACACTCGATTGAATAGTCTGCAATCATTGTCTAAAATGTCCTGGTGTCACTCATTATCACATTCATTGTCCCATGTTTTGGTAGTACAGGAAAGCTATTGCATTGCCCTGTCACACCTGAACCATTTTTAAATGTTAATACTATGCAGGACTTTGAATAAATAACCTGGACTGAATGGCACAGTGGCGCAAATCTCCAAAAGCCTGCAAACCTTTCTCTGCGACTGGTTGTGAAGCATCAGTAGGTTTGCCAATGTCTCTGAAAAAATGAGGCACACAGAGAATCATAGAATGGTTTGTGTTGGAAGGGATCTTAAAGGTCACCTAATTTCCAACCAACCCCCCTGCCATGTCCAGGGACTCCTTCCACTAGACCAGGTTTCTCCAAGCCCCATCCAACCTGGCCTTCAACACCTCCAGCAAGGGGGCAGCCACAGCTTCTCTGGACAACCTGCTTCAGTGTCTCACCTCCCTCACAGGAGAGAATTTCTTCCTCATGTCTAATATAAATCTGCCCTCTTCTGTTTTAAAGCCATTACCTTTTGCCCTACCACTATATACCCCTGTAAAAATCCTTTGACAGCTTTCCTGTAGGTCCCCTTCAAGTGCTGAAAGATTCTCTATAGTCTTCCCAGAGGCTTATTTTCATTTATAATCCTCTGGGGCCCACTAGGGCTATTTTCCAGCTTTTGGGGAGTGCAACAGTCTACCAGTTGACAAACTAGGTGACAGCCTGAGTTAAGACATTTTCCACCTCTATAGTGGAAATCATGTCAATGTTACAAAAGAAACAAACAAAAAAAAAACCCAAAACAAAACAATAACAACAAAAAATAAGCTGAGAAAAACAAACAAACAAAAAATTAGGAAAAAAGGGATTATGAGTAGGGAAAAAGACATTAGAGAATCCGAGAGATGCTGAGTGGGAAAGCTTGACAATAACACAAGATTGTGATATTTGGCTTCTTTAGCCAAAAGCCTGTGTTTATTCTAGTCAAAACATAAGTCAAACAATATAACAGAAGGTTTTTGTTTGGCTATTTAAAAGACAAAAAAAAAACAAAACAAACCTACACCTATATACTGCAATCGAGGAACATCATTCTGTGAAATAAGGGGTACAAAAAGCAGCTGTGGATATGTGGTTTTACCTGAAGGAACAACTTGTGCAGAAATTCACTGTTTTACTCAAGGAAGTGACAAATGTCAAGTTTCCACACAAAATGCAAGAGTGGAAGGAGTAAGAGAAGCTTTATCACTCATTGTAATCAACACCTTCACCCACATGTTTAATTGCTGAAGATGCTGATACTTTTGGATGCAGTTTTCTGTGTTTTACTATTGGCAAAAGGTAGCTCCACATCCAGTTCCTGCAAAAGGTCAGTAGGGATTACTGATCAGGGGACTGATAACTCCCTGAAAACCTCCCATCCTCCTCACTGCCTTTTAAACAGACAATCTATGCACTCATAAATAAATACATGCAAAACAGCTGCTGGGTTTGTGATCTCTGATTCAATAGTGAAGGGAAAAAAATTAATAAAAAAATCAGATTTTGAAAAATAACACATGCCATAAACCTGAGTCCAATTTAGCACAGTTGAAAGGCTGCACTTGTTTGAAATTATCAACTTCTGGAGTAGGAATGGTCAAGGTCACTGCAAACTCAGCCACTTTCCATTTTATGATGTAGATTAAGCATTTTGCATCTCAGCTTCCATTGTAAATAAAAAATACTGTAGTTAAATATATGGCTCTCATCTTTAGAACTGAAGGTCATCTAGTACTTGAGAGTGAATACAGAGGAGCTGAAAGGCTGTTTTACCTAACGCTGGTACAAAATTAGGGATTCATCTTTAGCATTTCCTCGTCTGTGCATAGTTTATTTATTTCCCAGTTTCCCTCAACTTTGATATCTTCTGATGCTGAGTACTTAGAAAAAGACTTTGTTTCACACATCAGATTTTTTTTAGGTTTTAGTGTCAGAAAATTAAAGCATGTACAAGATAAAGTGTTATGCAGTTAAGCAAGGTATGTTATTCCCTGTGAGCATTTTCCTCAGAAATAAAGAGGAAGAAGAAAGGCTCAAATAAATGCTTAGGTTTCTTTGTACAGCAGCAAGAAGGAATTTTATATTATATTAAATGATCTGCACTGCCGATACCAAGAAAACAAGCTAGGTTTTGAATAAAATTATTGCATTATTTGGCACATGAATAATTTTGTATGAAAAAAAGGTTGTGCAATTGATTTTATCAATAATAATATTTGGCATTAATATTTTTTGTATTAAATTCTCAAAGTACACATAAAACACTAAAACCTTAGTAGTGTCATTAAGGAAAAGCACCAATCACTGACCTTTCTAAAATTCCATCTTTGTGGGAAGTCCGGGATAGGATGTGCTTCAGAAAGGAGCATCTTTCTTGAAAGGAATGTGTAATCGATGTCTGTGAATTACTGGTGCCTGAATGAGTAGCAGGATATCACAGATTCCTTCACTGACCACTATAAAAGTCCTTCAGAAAACTGAAAAAATAAACTGTGAAATCTATCCCTCAAAAACAATTGAGTGTGTTTGGTTATTCTGTTTCATATAAAATACAATATATCTGACACAGTCATTCATTCATCATGTCATATGCCAGAGACCTCAGTATCCAGCTGTTTAGTGAACAACGTGAACTTAGTTCTCTGGCCCACATCAGAAAACAGGAACTTGACCCTTGGGCACCTTGTATGTAAGGCCACTATCAGAAGTGTTAGGTGTCTGGGTGATTTGCTAGCATGCACTTAATATCGTTGGGTAAAATTGGACAGAATCTGGGGATGCTACACATTTGAGTAAGTTTTCCACATTGGTTCATACGTATTCCACTGCTGCTGAAGTCAACACTTCTGAAATCGCCTTTGAAATTCCTTTGAATAAAAAGTTGAAGACTATGGATGAATGATGCACACCTATGAGAAGAAGAACAAAGAAGTGTAGTGACAGAAGTTAAATATCTTATAACTGATTATTGCATTTGGGACTTATAGAGGTAACAAGCTACTCAGTGAACAAAAGAGGTGGTGCAGTCCATGAGGAGCCTTGAAAGTGGAAAAGCACAACATTTCCCTGTCTAGACTTCACTCATCAACAACAAAGAGGAAGGGAAACAAGAAAGAAGAGCTGCTGTGACACAAGAAGCAAGAATATACATTCTCCAAACTGTAAAGCCATCACAATTTAGTTGGTGTCACTTCCCATTCTCGTTATGTTCTTTGTCAAGAGAATGGATTTATGTGCTGCCATTTTCTGCACTCATTATGGTGTTTGTCAAGTTAATGAATAGTCTGAGGATTAGAATTTCCAATAAGGAGAAGTGAATTACAGCACATGAATTAAAATAACTCTTCCTCTTTTCCAGATTCTGCATCACAAACCAAGAGACTGTTTCCTATGCCAAGAGTAGAAGCAAGATAAGTTACACTGAAAAGTCCTGACTAGGTCAGGGAGTGAAAGCTCACGTCTGTAATAGACTAGACGTTAAACTTCCAGCACCTCGTTTTCACACTAAACATAGGACTGAAAATGGCATGAAATTAATTGGTAACACTTTATTATAAGTGACAAATGGTTATTAATTTCTTTGATATTCCTTACAAAACATTAATCATGGCAAGCTCTTTTGGACTTAGTGGGACTGTTAATATGTGATTTGAGAGGGATTCTGGTGTAATTTAGCATTAATTAATGTCCACTTACTGCAAAGTGTTACCATATTAATCTATTTTCTGTGACAGAGGAAGGAAAGGAAATAAAATAGAGTTAAACCTCTTTAACAAGATACCAAGAATTCTGCAAGCTGCAATGACCTAGATTGCATCATAAGACAAAGGGAAAAAAAAAAAAAGTTTCGTACACTTCATAGTATCAGAGGTCAAGTCCAAGCTAATAAAGAGAATATGAAGAGAAAAGCACAGAAAAAAACCCAGAGACTTTTGCTTTCTGAAGGAATTGCTTATGCAGGGCTTGGCTATACAGGAAGAAATTCTCACCTTCACCTAATTGTTTTCTGTGTAACATACAGCTGACAAGAACTAAGAAATCCCCTGAAAAGATCATATTCTCTCAGCAGCAACAATATGACCATCAGTGTGACAGTAACAGCTGCAGTCATGTGCAGGACAATGCACGAACACTTGGTAAGAAGTAGTCTACAGCTGCCAGCACCAGCTATACAAGGTATGCTATTAGTTACGTTTCCTCCTGAGTAAACTGAGGAAAGGAGACATTAGAATGAAAGTTAAAAAAAAAAAACCTTTAAAGTTCTTTTGACATTTATCAGGGAAGAATCACACAGGGCTTTTTTACATTTCTTGTGAAGGGCATCCCAAGATCTGCCTGTCCATCTTTTTGTGGAGGGAGCCTACAAAACTTCATTTGCTCAAGCTCTCCTCTGAAATAGCTTTGGCACCTGAAGGCAGGAGGGATGAAACATGACTTATGGCTACAAGTTACTAGCAACTTGTTGAAAATTACCTCTGTCCTAGGGCTTCTCTTTTTCTCTCTGCCTGCTGCATATATCATGTGGACTTTGTCTTCACAAGCTGTTACTGCTGGTGTTGTTTCAGATAGGCACATATGACATAAGAAGCCTCAGTAGAGTAAACACTGATTACACTGACCTTGTCTGAGTTAAACTATTTAAAAATTAGAAATATGCTCTAAGCTCTCTTATAATTGCAAATTAATAGATGACTCTAGGGAGAGATGCTTCCCAGTTTGAGCTCAGTGACAGTTACTAGCAGGAATTTCTGAAGAGTTTCCTTGTCCACCCATTCACAGATAAGCGAACAATTGTGCCTTGTTTAAGTAATATTTGAGGTAGCTAAAACTCAGCTTGAAAAATCCTACTGTTGTACTTCTAAGTCAGGTTACCTGCTACTCACCTGCAACTTCACTACCAATTGTAGTGGTAATTTTCTTCACCTTACACCTCCAAGCAGATGAAGAAACACCTGTGCTTCACCATGTATAGAGTTTCCCATTTGCCACTAAACCAGGTGGAAAAGTCATCAGCTGCAGGGGATCAATGGTGAGAAGGCCAGGTCTTGAGTGGGGAAATTACTTTTTCTGCTTAGGAAAACAAAAAAAAAAAGGTATCCACAGAAAGTGAGCAGGGAGATGCCAGAACTATGCTGGTATTGTTCAATACAATGTGTTTCACCTCAACACAGGACTGCCCACCCTGGGCATTACTTCTCTCTTCTTTCATACAAATAAACATACACTATCTGGAGTTTTTATTATTATACTCTGAACC